>NW_028076312.1:0-613718 GCF_014824575.4 Sturnira hondurensis
AAGAGAAGGAAATGTCAGTGTGAGAGAGAAACATTTATTGGTTGCTTTTTTGTACATGCCCTGACCAGGGACTGAACCTGCAACCTCTGTATGTGCCCTGACTGGGAATTGAACCTACAACCTTTTTGTTCATGGTACAACACTCCAACTACCTGAGCCACACAGTCCAGGGCTGCATACTGTGTTTTTAGTGCTCTTTCTGAAAGCCAAGTTTCACTTTTAAGTTTCAGTCTATTAAAATGCTCAATGTGATACATTTGATCTTATAAGAAATGTTACAATTGTTTTTATTGATATGTGGTATGTCCAAAGAATAATTAAATAATAATGCTGTAAATACCTAAAGATCCTAGGATTAGTGTAGTAAACCAAGTACAAAAAAAACTGTTCATCTTTTAAAATCTTCTGTTTGCTCTTGCTACGTTATGCCCTCTGAATGTAATGACTTGGTGTGTGTTCACTAATAAGTACCATTACCTTCTCAGGGTTATCGATTATACCCAGTCTTTCAGTGGACAGCGCTGGGATTGTGTTTCTGACTCACTTCACGCGATACTGTGGGTCTCATTCAGTCTGCAGAGTGATTGTCAGCCTGATGTTTCCTGTTTGCTCTTGCTTAAGAATAAAACAGTTGACTTCCTGTGAACTGAAAGAATGGCTGTATTTTTGACAAGGTGCCTATGGAAGTAGGGGCTGCTTACCAATAGCCAGAACCAGTGTTTTGTTATGGGAACGTGGAATTCTTACAGACGAGGTGATCAGATGTCCTGATTTCCTTGGGACAGGTCTGATTAGACCTGCTCCAGCTTCCTCATCAGTTATCACTCCTCTTCACTCTCAGAAATGCTGTCACTTGGAAGGTACATTATATGGTCATTCAGCTATGGGTCTCATTTTGAAATTTAGGATTTACATTTTGAATCATTAGGTGGAAGATGTATCTTAGTAAGAAGCAGCCTGTGGTTGGTTTTGCCTATCAAAAGAAGTTTGAGATAGTTGAATAAAGCTACTGCTTTCTGTGACTTGCCCTTTATAATGTTATTAAAAGTGTTACAGTTTGTACAGAATTTGGTAGTTGGTATTTGAATTCAGCTGGTATGTTATGATACAATATTTAACCAGGATGGATGCATCCTTAATATCTTCTGCTTTGAGAAAAGAAAGAAATATGGTAGGTAGAGTTAGACCTTGGATTTAGGAAATGTTGGGTATAAATGTTCATCTATCAGTGACTAAATTTTGGTTGTTTTTCTTTCTTCAAACAGCAACAATATTCTGAGAGAGCCTGTGTGTTTAGGAGGATGCGAGCACATCTTCTGTAGGTGAGTAGTTGTGGCTTGATATATATTATATTGACATATATGTAGCAACAGTGATTTCTGACCAGTAACAGTCATGTAATCATATTGATGATAATATTTCTTATATTTGTGTAACTGTCTTAGACTGCAAAGTAACTTACCATACATTATCTCATTTTGACCCTTATAATTGTCTTAATTTACAAGTGAGAAAATCAAAGCTTAAAGAGGATGAGTTGATCAAAGTTATAAAGTTTAATAAGCAACTTTGCTAAACTTGGGAAAAATCAGTATCTGTTATTTAATTCAGATATGTTTTATTTTGCTCCAGTTAGTTTTGAATGTAGACTTTCCGAGTTATAGCTGCTGTGTTAGTTCCCGACGGCTGCCGTAACAAAGCATCAAAAACTGGGTGGCTTAGAACAGCAGAAATTTATTGTCTCTCTCCTGGAGGCTAGAAATCTTGAGAGCAAGGTGTCAGCAGGTTCGTCCTTCTGAGGGCCGCGAGGGAGACTCTGTCCGTGCTGCTTTCCTGCATTCTGCTGCCGCCGCTGGCCTCCGGCAGTCTTGGGCATTCCTTGGCTTGTGGGTGCACCACTGTGGTCTTAGCCTTCGTGTTCACACGGTGTTCTCCCCTGTGGGCATGTTGGTCTTTGTTTCTACGTTTCCCCTGTTTGTAAATACACCAGTTACTTTGAATTAGGGCTCACCCTGCTGATCTCATCTTAACGTGACTATCTGCAAAGACCCTATTTTCAAATAAGATCACACAAATAGGTGCTAGAAGTAAAATGTTTTGGGGGACACAATTGAAGCTACAACAGTTATTGTGAAATTATATCCATGTAGTCATATGAAAACTGTGGTTCATAGACTGTAACATTAGATTTTCATTTCATTCTGTTTCTTATTCAGGAGAAGTCAATTTAAGGACTGAACATCTTAGTTTAATTGTCTTTGAGCAAGGTTAATATAACCTTTCGATCAATCTTTTCATTAGTTCAAGTTGTGACTGAAATTCTCTGGCATGAGCAAACTGCAGTGTGAAGTTTAAGAACAGAAAACAATTGACTATGTGACTTAAGTGGGTCAGGATGGCGTGGGAGGCAGCTATGCTTGGGGTCCCAATTTTGTTTCTAGAAACAGTTCTGTTGCGTGGGGAATCTCTGGCCGGAGGATGAGGTAGGGAATAGTACCTGTCACCTACCCGGTACCTCCATTTGGATGATGAAAGGGATTTCAGGTTTGATACGTTCACGGCAGACCTGTTGATCACCCCTGTAAGCCGTTCCTGCCTCAGTGATCTTCATGGTAGTGAGTGCACTGCTGATGCAGAGTTGGTCAAGACAGAACCGTGAGTCGTATCTGACTGCTCTTTTCTACCTTACCCCACATCTGCATGTTCTGTCAGTTGCACCCCAAATCTTGAATTTCTCACTTCTCTCTCTCAGTTTACTACTGTCTACACTTTGGTCCAAGCCATCATTATATTATCTCTCCACAAACTTTTGTTATAAGTTCATAACTGGTTCCCTTCCCCACTTTCCTCATACTTGTCAGTGATCTTTTAAAAATGTAAATCACATCCGTACCCATTGCCCTCCTTAAGACCTTTTGGCTGCTTTCTGTTGTGATTGGAATGAAATCCAAACTCTGCGCTAAGGTCCACAAGACCCTGGGCAAGACCTAGTTTCTGCCTGCCTCTTGGACTGCACTTCCCTCTGGCTCACCTGTTCCAGCCATGTCCTTTAGGTTCATGCGACAGCAAATTCACTCCTGCCCCAGGACTTTTGCACGTGCTATTTCTTTTACCTGGAATGTACTTTCATTACATTTGTGTGAAGCAACTTCATCAGTTACAATGTCATGTTTTCCAAAAGGCCTCCCCTTATGAAACGTAACCTGCTCCCTGTTCCCACTCAGGCTAATGCACTCACTGTGACAACACTGCTGGAGCATAACAAACTGTTACGAAATTGTATATAAAGTGTGTGTGTTAGTGAGGGGGGTGGTGAGAGATCCATAACAATGTCTAATTGGATTCCAAAGGGGTCTGGCACTTAAAACGGCCAGTGAAAGGTTAAGAGAGTCAGGAAGACACCTTAAAAGAGAAAATGGCCATCTCTAGATGACAATTGTAGGAAAGAAACGATTCAGTACAGTTGTGGTTCAGTTTGATTCTTTGGTACCAAGAATTAGGTAGTTATTTGTATTCTTCGCAGATTTGGAGTTGTATAAAACTGATGAGCAATGTCATAAATACCTTGCAGTTTAAAAGATTGTTTTGATATATTCCAGTCCAGCTGAAACATACAAGTTGGGGAAGGTGCTTTTCCGAGAGGTGCAGCTTTTTAAAATCATTGAAAGTGTTGTGTAGGTTCCAATTACTTTATGCCAACTCCTTATAAAAGTAGTACACTACATACTCACTTTGAGAAGTAAGTCATTTAAGGCATAGCGGGGGGTTCAATGATTTTGGTTTCAGACTACTTTATACTCTTAAAAATTAAGGACCCTAAAGAGTGTGTGTGTGTGTGTGTGTGTGTGTATTTACCATATAAAATAGAGGTTTTAAAAATACTAAATCATTTAAAAACAACAGTAATAAGCCCATTGCATACTAACACAAATAACACTTTTTAAGTAAAAATAACTTTCACAAAACAAAGAAAAAATAGTGAGAGGAATGGCACTATTTTACATTTTTGTAGATTCTCATATCTGCCTATAGTTTAGTCTGTTGTGATATCTGGTTTTGATTGAACTGTGAAGAAATCTGATCTTACATGTATCTGTTTTTGGAAAAAGTATAATGAGATAATCTGAATATTCTCCTTTGGTACTTTTATCACTTCTTGGCAAGTGAGAGTTTCTTAAATTTGTAACAGTGTAGAATCTAAAACCGTGTCAGTGGGTTTCTTATTCTGTTAAATTCCATTGGTTTAATGCTGTACTTGGAATGATTCTTTTATCCAAGCATGATTTTATGATATTGTACATTGGTCATTTGGGAAATATTGGCTCACCCAGTGACACAGATTGACTGAGAAATGACACATTTCCCCAGAACGCTGGGTTAATGTGTATAAAAAAATTAGAGAACAGTTATGAGACTGACATTATATTGTAGAATAGATGAAATAGACAGGTCTGGGTACTGGTGTGGTGCTGGGTAAGTCTGTAACGGGTCTCATTTTCTTGATCTGGAAATGAGATAACCTTTTTTATTTTTTATTTTTTTATTTTTTTTTAAACCAATATATTAAGACAGTTTTCTTTTTTTTTTTTTTTAAGATTTTATTTATTTATTTATTTTTAGAGGGGAAGGAGAGAGGGAGAGAAACATCAATGTATGGTTGCCTTTTGTGCATCCCCTGCTGGTACCGTTAGCCTGCAAGGAACCGGTTTGCAACCCAGGCATGTGCCCTGACTGGGAATCGAACCTCGGTCGTCTGGTTCGCAGGCCCGCGCTCAATCCACTGAGCTACGCCAGCCAGGGCACCTTTTTTATTTTTAATTATTGATTTTTTTTTAGAGCTAGGGAGAGACACATCAATTTTGTTGTTTCATTTAGATGCATTTATTGGTGAATTCTTTTTTTTCTTTATACTTTATTTTAGAGAGAGGGGTAGGTAGGGAGGGAGGAAGAGGGAGAGAAACACTGATCTGAGAGAGACATTGATTGGTTGCCTTCCCCATGCACCCTGACTGGGGACTGAACTCACTACCCAGGCATGTGCCCCGACCAGGAATCAAACTTGCAACCTTTTGGTTTGTGGGATGGCGCCCAACCGACTGAGCCACACTGGCTGGTGCCATTGGTCGATTCTTGCATGTGCCCTGACCAGGGATTGAGTCTGTATTTTTGGTTTATCAGGACCACACTCCAACCAACTGACCTACCTGGCCAGGGTGGTAATGGTTTTCGATGAGTGGATTTGACTATTTTTCACTAGTGTTCCTCAAATAATTAAATACTACACAACATTTGACTTAAATCTGAGGAATTAGTTTACATACTTTATATAATCGGCTTCCAAGTGAAGACTTCTTAACTCTGAGCAAACAAACTCAAAGAAGTTTCTTTAAAGAAAGGAATTTTACATGTATTGTATCCAGTGATCTGGGCGGCCTCTGCCAGCCCCAGTATAGTTTATAGATTCGTTTGACAACGTTTGTTGAGTTACTTTGATTCAGAAGTCACGCTAGGATCTAGGGATACAAAGATTAGAGATGGCATAGGCTGTTTCCAAAGGGAGCTCGTCTTGTAAGAATCCTCTGCACTAAGTGAGTAGGACACGCAGAGGAGTAGAGTGTTTGGGGGAAGTGACGATTTACGACCGTGACCTTGAGCAGTCCTGCTAGAGCCTGTCTGGCAAGGCTGAGGGAGAAGTGGATCTGCAGGTTTCTTGTTTTGGAATTCACAGATAGGCTTCAGAGGAGGTTGGGACCCTCCCCACCCTCACCTTTTTAAAATAAGAGCTTGTGTGTGTCCTCATCAGATTTGCAAAGGGTTTTAACCTGCGTAGTTAGGAAACCCTTCTAACTATGTAACTCCTGGGTAGATAATCTAAGGGAATTTCATTGAATCTGCAGTCATACAAGTACTTGAAAGAACCAAAGATCTTTTCTCAAAAACTACTAAGCTTTTAGATACTTCTCCAAAAACAAAACAAAAAAATACCTTTCCCTGCGGTAATTGTAGGTATTTCATGAAGCGCAGTGTTAAGGTTAAGGGTAGGGAGGTTGAGATGCATGACTGTTATTTATTAAGTTCTAAATATGTTTTTTGTGTCTTCCTTTGTGCTGTTGCCCTTTAGAAGTTTTAGATTTATTTGCAGGGGAAAAGTTATACAGACTAATAATGTCTGGCTACATAATCTCTTCATCGCAAATAACCTGAGCAACTTTAGATTTTGTGTGTGTATCACACTAAAAAGCACTATAAAAATATTTGTAATTGCCCATTGTTAGAACAACCTTTTCTTCATTTGCTTCTGCTTCAAACACTGTTTATATTTACTTTTTGGAATTCAGATTCTGCTGATTGCATTGATAATTACACCTGTGTATTGTTGATCCTTTTTCAGTGACTGCGTAAGTGACTGCATCGGAACCACGTGTCCAGTGTGTAGTACCCCAGCCTGGATACAGGATGTGAAGATAAACAGACAGTTGGACAACATTATTCAGCTTTGTAGTAAACTTCGCAATTTGCTACATGAGAATGAGCTTTCAGGTGAGAAATTTCATCTGTCTCTCTTCGTTAAGTAATTGATGAATTCGTATTGATCATGTAAAATGTATAAAGATGTATCAGGAATTCTGAATGGCATATTTCAGTTTTTCAGATTTATAGTGTTTGGAATCATTTTGAGTGACACGTACCTTCGATACAATTAAGTCTGATTCCATTTTCATAGACGAGAAACCAAGGTTCGGAGGTCAACTGATCTTGCTAAAGTCACACATAGTTAGTACCAGAAGCAGGAGAACCAGAGCCCATGTTTCCTCTGATAGCCCAGAGACTTTCTCACTGCCTTCCCTGCCTGCTTTTTCAGTTGTGACAGTTTCTGTGTGATGTATATAATGATTTTGTCCTTAATTTACTGATTTTGTCCTCAACTCACTTAAATGCACCTTTGCAAGAGAGAATACAATCTTCTTCCATGGAGCACACTTTGAAAGAGCAAAAATGTAATATTCATCTTTTTTTTTCTTTAAATGGGGGTTAATGTTTTCCAACTTGTTCTTAGACTCTGTGGATTAACTGTGTCTCTTCCTATTGTGCTTTCTGCTGAGAACTAATTACCTGTGGAACATAAAGTGTTTGAAGCTTCATAATTAGATTTTGGAATTGTCCTTTTATTGACCAGATCACATCAATTTAACTGTGTTTCTACGTGGGAGGACCGTTTCTTGCCTGGCTGGAAGCCACTGATGATGATTGATACTGCTGGTATAGAAGGCCTGGACCTCTGTTGTAAAGTCTTTGGATCTTAGTTTTCTAGTGTGGTATCAACTAGTAAAGGATTAAGTGATTGGAGAAAATGAAGAGAAAAGTCGAACACTTTGTCTTATTGACCAGGTCCATACTTTTAAGAAGAATTAAAATCATAATTATCTATAAAGTTTTCTTCAGCTCCTTATTTAATTAATATATTAGACTCCATTCTGTTATGATAAAATTGCTATAGTGCTAAAAAAGTTTTACTGATTTTCAGGTGGAATTATACACATACACATTTTTAGAAGTACTTACCTATTTGAAAAAATACTGTTTTGTTAATCTCATTAGAGCACAATGAGGAAAAGTTTTATTATTAAGTTCGTCTGTTCCTTTCTTTCTTACTCGGAGACAGTGCTGATAGTGTTTATTTCCTAATGAAAGAGATTACCGTGCTATCTGGTCCCTGCCCCCCTCCCTGTCACATTGATTAAAGCGCCAGTTCTTAATCAAGAGTCCCTGCATCTTTGGCAGTGAAGGGGGTGGAGGGGGAGGGTCAGTGAGCCTCTTGAGTTAATTGTACGACATGAAAGATGCTCATGTCTCCGTGAAAGTGGTTTTCATGAGATCCTTACAGACGATGTGCGGTCTGTTAGGAACATTGGCCAAACGTGGGAATTTGGGGTGTTCCTGCGAGATTTGTGTCCTGTCAGGATGTTTGGATTTGATTCTTCTCCAGGTGCTGTGTAGTGATTATTAGTGGTACTATAGTGATACTTAGCTTGCTAGTGCTCCCATAGCGAAGGAGCACACTGTGAACTGGGTGTCTTATCTCGCAGTTCTGCAGGCCTGAAGTCCACAGTCAAGGTGTTGGTGAGGCTGGTTCCTTCAGGGTCTGTGAGGGCTGAGTGTGTTCCAGGCCTCTCTCTCCGCCTGGTGGATGGTGGTGTTCCTGTTCCCCTGGCGTTCTCCCTGTCATATTTGGGTCAGATCTCCACCTTTAAAAAGGACACGGTTCATACTGCATCAGAATCCCACCCTGCTCATCCCATCCTACATCTGTAATGATCCTTTTTCCAAATAAGGTCACATCCTGAGGTGCTGTGGGTGGGACTCCTATATATGAGTTTTAGGAAGGACACAGTTTAACCGGTAACAAATCATGTGACATTTATAATGGTGAAAGAAGGGAAGCGGAGTTGTTCTTGATGAATAGTAAATTGTGGCAGACTGAGGCACCTGGTAGGTGCCATAGGGTGCAAAGAAGAGTAAGATGGATGAATTCTTCAGAAATTTTACTGTGGTCAGTGGGGTTTGAATCATCATTATGGTGTTGAAATGCCTTAATATTTCATCATCAAAAATTTCTAGGAAAATCATTGAGTTTGGAACAAGTTTTTGTGTGGGATCAGAGGCCCTTTAGAATGCCATCTTTCTCATCTAAGAGTAGAGATGGAGTTTGGGGAGAGAATTCTGGTGATTCATTTTGTGGCTATTTTGTATTTGTTTTCCTTTTATAGTGAGCAATTACTTTATCCCTTAGCAGACTTGAGTAGTGCTGGCCTTAAAACATTACTTACTTGAAGATGAATTGAAATGTCACAGTTTGGATAATATATAATCAGAATTTCAGGAGCTGGGAGGTTATCTTTAATCCCTTTATTCTGTAGTTGAGGGAATTGAGGACCTAGGTTAAAGTCCTCAGTTGTAGGAGTAAGTGTCCTGCTTTTTGTTTGTCTTTTAGCACGTTGCTTTTGTGAGAAGTGTGGGTGTCCACTGCGTTTGCTGAACCGAGTTGGAGAAAAGTAGCAGTGCAAAGATTTCATTCATAGCCCAGAGACTAAATGTAATGAAAACAAAAACAGTTTTAAAACAGATTCTTAGGTTTTGGTTTTGACAGTTCACTTTATAATGGTAAGATCCTCCTTTGGTACTTTCACAGAAGTTGAGAAATGTAAGGTCTATCTGCAATATAAGTTTTTAATCCAGACCTAATATCCATGGTGCGGAGCTTTTTCTACTTACTGTGAATTGCGTTGTCATCAACGTTTTCTCCCAGTGTCCCTTGAAACAAACTGGCCTTGAAAGGCATTTGGGATTTTTGAGTGTTTCTGTATAGTTTACCTATTCAGTATATTTTATATGGTACCTTTATGTTTATCCAGCAATTACTTCTGAAACAAGTGATATAAGGTGAATGAGTAGAGAGAAATAATAGTTGGATCAAATAATGGTTGATCTCCTTTATAATGAGAAAATTGGAAATGATCTCATAAAACAAAGGTATTAGATTAAGTGATTCCTAAGGTCTAGCTCTAGAATCATGTGATCAAATAGTCAAGTGTTGAAGATGAATTGAGAGGAATGGTTAGACACCCCCCACATTTCAGTATTTTTTTTATATCTAATTTTTATTTCATTCTTGTTCAAGTACAGGTTTCTGTCTTATATTCCCAACCCTGCCCGCCCCGCCCCCCCCGCCCCATGCTCCCCGCCTCCCTCCCCTTTCCACCCCCCCACCCTTAGTTATTATTTCAGTATTTTTTTAAAGCCGTAGTTCACAATTTATCTTCCAAGTGAACCTTGTTATTTGCATTTACTATAAAATATATAATTACTGTAATTAAGGTGGATAATTAGGAAGAACTTGTCAAGTTATGGACATAGTATGTGGTATATATAGGAGATAAAGAAGCCTGATTTACAGTAATACTTTCTAAAATGAGCTTCTAAATACTTGCACAGATTTTCCTTGGTTCAGTGTGTTTTAAAGCGAAAAGACGGTCATAAATTTTCCTGACAACCGTTTATGGATAATTTTGCCTTATTCTTTGTAACATAATCTGCTTTCTTCTATTGGAGTTAAATGTAAGTTTTTATTTTTTCTTGCCTCCGTCATATTAAATCAGACCTTGCAGGTGCTGGTCAGGTTCTGACCAGCAAAATATATGTTGGTGTTGCTGACATTAAAAAATTGTAATTATGCTTTCATAGAATCACAGTTTTATTTTCTGCTTTGAGGGAGAGATGCTGGTCTTTCTGTGGTGAATTATATGGTGTTTCACATATGCTATGACTTTTCTATAATTGGTGAAGATGAGCATTTGAATACCTGTGTTGCTTTTATTATTATTATTATTTTTTTTTAGATAGAACTGAGTACTTCTTAACTTACAAAATAATCATTCTTTAGTGAAGGCATTAATGTTGCACAGATGGTAGCAGGGTACTTTCCTTTGATTTTTTTAATAAGGGGCTAGTTTGTCAAAGAGATTTCTCCACTCATGTTGTGAAACCTATAATAGAGGATAATTTGAAAGGCACACAATGCACATCATTATACTCCTTTGATGTAGATTAATGATAGCTAAATCACATTTCCAATTGCCTCCCTTTTCTATAGTTTATTATTCAATTTTAAGAATAAACTTGGCTAAGCAGCTCCTTGGCAACATGCGCACCTCTGTTCCTGGACAGTCTGTGGAGCAGTCAGAAATGTTTCATCTCAGGGAACCAAGTCCTCTTAGATGCCGTCATTGTGGAATTGACTGTGTAGAGGAAGGACCAGTGTTTTTCTTTGTGAATTGACTATGGTAATTTAACATGCTTACAAGCACTCACCCATTAAACCGGTTGTAGCTCTGAATAGTGTGGTTTACTCCCAACAGTGGGGGTGGTTTTGCTTTTTATAGTCTCAGCGGAGATGTGCTGTGTGAAATCCAGAATTTACACCATGTCTGTTGTTGTGGCCCTTGCTTAGTTAGGACAATACGCACAATTAAATATTCTTGACTGAATTTAGCATTGTTGGATGACTAGTGAAATTACGGTGTACCTATAAATTGCATAGATATATACTGTCAGCTGCTTTATAAGTTAAGCAATATGTACACCTGAGTGAAATTTTAGATTGAATGTGTTGCTGCTACTTACAAGCCTTAAATTTTTGTTAAACACCTAATTCTATATTTTGTAAGTTTTATAAGATCAAAAACTTCAGTATTTGGCTTTTTAGTTGAAAATGTCATTAACTATATTGAAAATAAATAAAAAAATAAATACAAATTTTTGCAGACTACCACAGGATAAACCTTTAGTCTTTATGACTCTCAGCCTTAAAACGTAAGCCTGGTAACGTTTCATTTTGACCTTTCCTCTAGACTTGAGATTATATCAGAAGTGACTTAGTTTGAAATCTACTTACACTGCAAAGGAAGATCTTGTTGAATTTAGACATTAAATCTCTTTGTGAGTGGATGTACCTCATTCTGTTTGTTGATTTCCAAGATCCTGGCCTAATACCACTTTGGAACCAGGTGAAGGTCAGCTAGGATGTCAGAAAGGATGTCGGAGGGTCGGCCCTTCTTCATACACACACTCTTGCTTTCCGCTGGGTTTATCAGTTACCACTCTCTTTCCAGTGTAGTTCTCCCATTTTTCTACCAGGAGTAAGGGGCAGCTTCTTCGGAGTGGAGTGCAGTTTGACTGAATTTCTTTGCTAGGCAGGGGTCATGTCCTCGTAATTTTTGCTGAGATAAATAACTAATTATTTGTTTTTCAAAATGCACTATTTTTTCTTTTTTTAACCTGTCTAAAGTACTGTATTGCCAGATCTATTTATAAAGATGGTACTTTTATACTCAAGAAACATGAGGTAGAATAGACAGAAGACTTGATTTTGAGCTTTAGAGAAGTTTTGAGATTTTAGTTTACTAATTTTCTAGTGTATTATTAACTTTGAATGGATAAAATAATAAAACAGTGTTTGGTGTGAAGAAAAAAATCTGTGTAACACCTTGGTCACGTTAGACATGTGTATTTCCTGAACAGTGGGTGTTGCCAGTCCTTAGGGGTGAGACGCCGTGGCTTTCTTCTTACAGTGACTTAGTTTTGGAACTTGGTTCATTACAATTTTTCTTTAGAGCCTGTAATGTAAGAAGAGCTTCACACAAAGTTCTTTGTATCTTGAACAGGGAGTAACCTCTGAGGAGAAAAACAAAATGTAATTCGGGCACTGAATTTTGTCGTATATGATGTGCTCCCGTGTATTATGCACACCCATGATTTTGGCCCAGGCTTTCAGCAAGAAACTTTATTTTTCATTCAATTCTTTATTTACATATATTTAGACACTTGTTTTTTGTATTATAAAGGAATGCTAGCATTTATTTTTGAACATATTATGGTATGAGAAATTTTATGAAACATAATTACAAAACACAAGAACAGACATATTATGGTACAAGAAATTTTATGTAACAAATAATTACAAAACACAGGAACAGATACATATTATGGTACAAGGAATTTTAGGTTACAAATACAAATAATCACAAAACACAAGATCAGATACAGCGTATTTCAGGTTTTACCCATGTATAATGCACATCCTTATTTTTCCTTCAAAAATATGGGCAAAGAGTGTGCATTACATACACATGGTGAAAATACAGGTAGTTTCCTTTCTTTCTTTTTTGTTTTTCTTTCTTTTTTTTTTTTTAAGTATAGAGCAAAGAAAAACATGTCCTAAGTGTCCCAGTTAGAGGAGACTATTACGTCGTTGTTCATCGGGAGAGCGAATATCAGGCCCCATGAGATTACTGGTTAGTCATCGTTCAACCTGCAAGGTGGTTGTGGTGGTGGTTTCCCTGCCTTTCCAGGTTTTGCTTCTGCACCTGACAGGGCCCTTTGATACCCAGGTACCATGGAGAGAAGAGCGCACTGGGTTGTGAGTTGGGAGACCCCCCTCCAACTCCCGCTTTTAAGTTTCCATTCTTCATCTTTAAACTGACAGAATTGGATGAGTGATCCTCAAGATAACTTTTAGCCCTTAAAATGAATTCTGACCTCCCTTGTATAAATACTCTCGAGATTTAAGGAAGGATATAAAATAATTTATTCATCAGTTCTATGAATATTAAGTATATGTTCACCACTGTGCTCGTGGCCTGGGTTGGTTTTACCTGTCTGTAAGGGGAGAATTTGAAGGAATATTTTTAAAAGCAAAATATGTGAGCTTAGAGGCAGAAAC
The DNA here is from genome assembly GCF_014824575.4 of Sturnira hondurensis. Lineage (NCBI taxonomy): Eukaryota > Metazoa > Chordata > Mammalia > Chiroptera > Phyllostomidae > Sturnira > Sturnira hondurensis. The sequence continues at coordinate 13,280 of NW_028076312.1, forward strand.
AAAGCAGAAGAACTTAAAGGTCACTTGTTGGAATGCAAGTGGAGTGCTGGTTGTACGGTTCCCTCACTGGCGGTTTCTTGAGCATCTGTTAATGGGCAGGACTGGTAGGTCTAAAATATGGTGTGTACAGAGATTTTAATGCACAGTGCAGGCAAGGAGAACTCACTTCTGTGTGTCTCCTCAAGTCTTGCACTGCCACACCACGGCACCGCTTCACTGCGGACACCAGGCGTGGGGCTTTAACACACAATGAGCCATGCAGTGACACCAGCCAGGTGTCCTGTAGTTTGACTCAATTTGGACCCTGTCTACCTGGGGATGGCATCAGATCTCACAGACTGTCCTCCCCCTGACCCCACAACCTTCTCGGGCTGATGAATTTGCTAGAGTAGCTCACAGAGTTCAGGAAAATATTGTACTTACTACATAACTCGTTCATTACAAATGGAAGTGATTTGGGAAGAGCCAGGTGGAAGAGATACACAGAGAAGGTGTGTGTGTGTGGGGGGTGTGGAGCTTCCATGGCCTCTCTGGGGACATAACTCTCCCAGCACTTCATCTGTTCACCAGCTCGGAGGCTTTCATACATCGGTGCCATTGGTTAAATCATTGGCATTGGTGATTGATTCAACCTCTAGCTGCTCTCCCCTCTTGGAGGTCAGGGGGTGGGATTGAAAGTCCTTGCCCTCTAATCGTGGTTGCTTCCTCTTACACTAGTTTTGTTTACATTTGTTTAATTTATGGAATAAATATATGAGAACATTCTTTTTTTTGTAGCTGATATAAGTGGTATAGAGTGTGTAGGGTAAAACATGAAAAAATTTCTTTCTACTCTTTTCCCTCAACCAGAAAGCATAGGTTCCTTTCTTTTTCAGAAGGACTGTTTTCATTGTTTAACTGTCTCATTTTATTTTCTGAATTTATGAAAATACTTGAATATAAATGTAATAGAATTTTTAAAATATAAATGGGATTTTGCCACACTTAGACAGACGTGCCTTCAAAGTCTTCACGTTAGTTAGTTATATAAGTTAGCTTAGATTTTGTAGTATAAATGCTCCATTGTTAACTCACCCAGCTGATGAATGCTGACTTTTTTCCTCATTTATGCTACTACAAACATCACCATGATTAACATTCTTATACATCCCTGGCAGGCACATGCATGAATATTTTGTATGTTTTATAAGATAGATTACTAGAGGTGAAATTCCTTTGTGAAAGGGTGTATGCATTTAAAATGTGCAAATATTTTATCACATTTTCTTTGAAATACCTGGATTTGATTTGCCAATTTTTTAGCAGGTTTGCATCTTTGATCATACTTGACAAAGGTCTCATCATGGGTTCTTTCACATACAATGCGCTTGGAAAATTGAATGTTTTTGTAATAAGCAGAAATTGGCCTGCTTTCCTGTCCTCCCCCCCGCGCCGTCCCCAAGGAGATACTGCCACACCTGTTGGAGTTGCTTGCTGTGACACTCCTGAGAAGTGGCCTGGATGAGGAGCGGCCAGGGCCCCGCCTCCTTGGTACACCATGTGAGGGTGTGCAGGGATGCTCAGGGCCCCGGGCAGGTCCTCTCTCCGGTCACCCATGTTGTTGATGTCCTCGAGGTGCATGCAGTGGTGTAAGCCAGACACATGGATATCATCCTGGTCACCTCCATCCCCTTGTGCTCTTTGATCACCAAGTCCTGTGAATTTTAGCTCCTACTTATTTTTCAATAATTCTACTTTTTTTCTTTCTCTATCACCACCTCCCTAGTCTCTTATCACTTACGCTCCCACTTTGGCCTCTTAACATTTACTCTTGCATTTACTCTTGCCTTCTTCCAATCTGTTTTCCTACACTCGAGCCAGGAGTGATCCTTTAAAAACACAGAGGTAGTCTTGCCACCTGACTTAAGTAAGACATTTTATTGGGTTTCTGTTGCTCTTGGCACAGGTATTGAAGTCTTTAACATTGCCAGCAGGCCTTTTCATGGCCTGGTTATAGCCAATTTTTATAGTCTCATCATTATACTACTTTCTTCCTTGGTCTCTGCAAAGCAGGCAGGTACACTGGCTGTCGTTGGTTCCTTAAACATTTAAACATGTTGTAAGCCCCACTGCATCTTTGAACATTTTATCACCTTTTCTTGCCTCTTAGTTTAGTTAATAGTCTTTTAGATGATGTGCCTGATACTTTTTACCATGTCTACTGCTACTATCCTTGTAAAGCCACTGTGATTTTAATCTTGGATGATAGCCATGTAATGGTTACTGTGTCCCCTCCCCCTCTCCTTTCTAGAGTTCCTCCTTGCATAGCAGCCAGAGTGACCATTCATTCTAAAGTGTAAAGCCTTATTTCCCTTCCCTAAATTGAGGCTGGGTGAGCTGCAGCTTTCTTTACCTGAATTGTAAGCTCTTGCTCATTTATTCAACAAACTTATTGAGCATATGTCCCGGACACTATGTGCACTGGGTCTTTGGCAGAGGAGAGATGGAAGTATTTGCCTTCAGAGAGCTTGTGTTCTGATGGGAAGGGAGAGACAAGACACAAAAAACATAAGTAGGAGTGAAATGAGTAGGAGGGGAGGATTTGTAAGTTTAACTGGGATGTTAGGCATAAGGGATAGTCTCACAAAAAAAGACGTTTGAGCAATGACCAGAAGTTGGTGAGAGAGTGAGCCATGCAGTTATTTGGGGAAGAGTTTTCTAGTAAAAGGTGTGATACATTTTAGGAAAACCATAAACAAAATTTTGGGGGAGCTCAAGATGAGAGAGATTAAGTTCATGTAACAGATTTCTTTCCCTTTTCTACCAGATTTAAAAGAAGATACATCCAGGAAAAGTTTATTTCATGATGCAGAAAGTAAGAAGAATTCAATAAAAATGTGGTTTAGTCCACGAAGTAAGAAGGTCAGATATGTTGTAAGTAAAGTTTCAGTGCAAACTGAACCTCAGAAGGTAAACGATGAAAATGCTCAGCAGGCCTCCGCATATGAGTATGTTTCTGCGAGTCCTCCAGTGGATGTTTCTGCGAGGGCCAAGAAGTCTGCTACAAGATCTGGAAAAAGACAGAAGAAGAAAATTTTAACCAAAATCAACCAAGAGTGGAATTTAGAGGCAGACAAAAAGGGTGGGGAACTTGAGTCCAAAGAGGAATCTAAGGAAAAGCTGGTATCTTTCTGCATCCAACCAACCGTTATTGCCAGTCCTCAGAGAAATGGTGAGATAGACTTGCTGGCCAGTGGCTCTGTCGCGGAAGATGAATGTTTTGGGAGTTTCCCCGGAGTCTCCTTACCACTGGCTGAGCATATAGAGTCTCCCGAAATTGAGAGCAGGGATGAGGTAGCGACTCCCGGGAAGAGTCCCTGTGAGAATGATCTCGCGCCTAAGAAATCCGTGCCCGGGGGTCATAAAGGAAAGCGCGGGCGTCGAGGGAGACCGTCCAGCCCCGTGTCTAAGCGGTGGAGGAGCAGCACCGCCAGCGCCAGTGGAAGCGTTGGGGAGCAAACGGGGCCCTCGGGGAACGGCCCGGTGCCCGGCTCTGCCTTGCCACCTCTGGGGAAGCGAGCAGCTGGTGACGCAGCAAGGCGGAGACACGGGGACGCGTTGGGGGAGTCCGGCGCCTCCTCGCCGGGCACACCGCCTTCCGCGCCTCCCGGTGCGGGTCCTGGACGGATGCTGTCCAGCCCCTCGGCCGTGAAGCTGCTGCCCAGTAGTAACCTTCCCGCCATGAAGAGAAACCATAAGGGGGAGACTTTGCTCCATATTGCTTCAATTAAGGTAGGAAGCTGACTTGGAAGTACAATTTCAGAAAGAGACGCAGTATTAAACAATGCTTTTGGTGTTTGTGAGAAGTGAGACCAGCTTACTAGGATAATGAGTCCACCCCAGGTGTGATGCCCTTAAAGACCCAACAAGAAGTAGATTCATAGGGACGGGCCGCCCATCTCAGTCACAGCGGCGGCCCCTGGGCCCCAGGAACACGCTCTTGCTGCAGAAACCCGTGTTTTAATGTTTCAGCTTCTCCTCTGGCGCGTGCTTTCATTTTCGCCTGCTCGGTGATGTTTTCATTCAGTTTTCACCTTACGGTTTTATGAATGTAGATGATTGCCAAGTTACTGCTGGCAACATGTCTGGGAAAAGAGCTAGGGACACTGTGAGAGGTGGCGGGCTTCTGTAGATTGGACACTCCTGGGGGCTCGGTGGCTGCGCACCACGAAGGCGGTTCTCTGTGCCCTGCGGCCAGCAGTTCCTTTGACTGGCCTGGTCACTGGAGCTGAGCTTCTGGGTGTGGCGGTGTCTGCCTGTGGGGCCTGGCTGGTGGGGGGGTGGGGTGGGGTCTGTGAAACTGACACAGGCACGTGTAGAGGAGCAGCTGGTACCACGGCTTTACAGACTCTGTTAGAAAATAGGACGCGGGGGAGTTTAGTGCCAAATTGAGAGAGGTTTTGGGATCTTCCTCTACGTCCTTTGGGCAACCCTGGGTCTTTGGTGTGGATAGGGAACTTGGGGAGTCTGGAAGGAACCAGCCCCCTCACGAGGTTGGTGACATAAAGCCTGTAGGAAGGACATGGAGTGGACATGGAGTCCAGGGAACCCGGTGTTGTTGTGTGGAGAAAGGGAAAAGCACGAAAGGAAATTTCTCCCGACTGTTAGTGTTTTATTATTTTCCTTGCTTTATCTTCCAATAAACGATGGGTGTAGAATACTCTGTATCTGATGCAGGTTGAGGGAGAGCCTGAAATAGGACCACGTGTTAGAATTACATGTCCTTTGAACAACTTGAATTCTCAGTTAGCTCTGCTTACATTTTATTTTGATTTTTGCAAAGCATGTTTAAAGAAACTCAGACTATATATATATTTTGTCTTCTTTGTTATAATATTTATATGCATACTATAAGCTGTTATAAATCTTAACATAAGCTGTTATAAATCTTAACATTATAATGTTATTAATGCTTCATAGACATAAGTAGCTGACATAATAATAATTATTTTCTGTTCATTTTTCTGAATAATACATAAGAATGTGGCTGCTTTTGTTTTTACACTTTGCTTCCTGGGAATTACTTTCAGACCACCAGGTAAGCATCCACTTAACACTGGTAGAGAGTTTTCTTTTAACCGTAAGAAGAATTCATCTTTATTAATGAGGATCTCCAGGACCTAGAGCCCAGGCCATGGTTTGGCAAACTATTTCCAAAAAGGACAATTAGAGTAAATAGTTCCAGCTTCGCAGGTTGACTCTAACGACTATTCGACTTTGCTGCGGGTGCAAGAGCAGCCACAGGCATGACGTGAAACCGATAAAACTTCACCTACAAAATCAAGTGCCTGGCCTGCGGGCCACAGTTTGCCTTCCCTTGGCTGAGGTCATGGGAAAAAGCAACAGCAGAATCTTAAAACAGGAAAAATGGTGGCATGAGGCTGCTTGTGAATTTTCTCCACAGAAGGTTGTTTCATCCAAGTTTTGTAAGGTTGTTAGGTTACTGAGAGTCTTGCCAGTGGTTAGAGTTGCCTATTTTGATTCTCTTAAACTTATCAAATGCTCTTATTGTTTGTCATTAGTTGGCTGATTCTGATAGAGTATACTTACGAAAAACATAATTGATTTTTATTGTTTTAAGTTACTATTTAACAACAGTGTCTCTCTAAAAAATTTGTTATAAGTTGGATGTACACTCCCTATCCAGCTTGATTTTAATAGAACAAATACTTGAAAGAAACTCAGTGGATTTATTTGTATATTTTTCTTTTTGTAAATAATATTTATTTCATTTTTACCCTAATTTTTATTTGAAGATGAATATGAATAATTTGTACTAGGAAACCAAATATTGCAGTTCTGCTATCTTAATTTATGATTTTCACCCATCGACTTGAGAAAAGGATTAGAGGGGACTCTGAAGTTAAAACTACTTAAAAATGAACAGGGAAAAGGGATAGAGCTTCTGCAGCTGAATAATGAATATAGATTTGATCACCTTTCAGACAGCCAAAGCAAATAAGGGGAAGTACCAGGTTTTTTGCTGTCAAAGATAGATTTTTTGCCCTGGCTGGTGTAGCTCAGTGGATTGAGCACGGGTCTGAGAACCAGAGGATCATGGTTAGATTTCCAGTCGGGGCACATGCCTGGGTTGCAGGGCAGGTCCCAGCAAGGGGCACACAAGAGGCAACCATACATTGATATCTCTCTCTCTCTCTCTCTCTCTCTCTCTCTCCTTCCTCTCTAAAGATAAATAAATAAAAATCTTTAAAAAAAGATTTTTGTCGTCGTTGTTTATGGTTGTTATTTTTCCTTAAAGTGTCTTGGCAGACTGGTGTTTTCCACGTTTCCATTGTCCCCTCAGATTGGAAGAGCCACAGTCACGTGATGCATGCTTGGCGTGCACTCGAGGGCACACTCTGCATGTTCCCTCAGGCTAGGCAGCTCCCTTTGCGCAGTGACGCTTTACAGAGTGATCTTTGACCTTGGTAATATTGTTAACCAGACTCGCCAATGTCTTGCTTCAAACCTACCTCTAGGCATCTTTGTTAGCCACAACCTTTTCATAGCTACCACCCCAGTGGAAGCTACTTGTGTTTTCTTGCCTTGACCTCCTGTGTTGGTGTCCTTTGGGCTGTCACAACAAATTCCTGCAAACTTAGTGACTTAAACTGGGCAAATTTGTTTCTTAGGTCAGAAATCTGATATGGGTCTTACCAGGCTGAAGTCAGTTGGTCAGTTGTGTAACTTTCTGGAGTCTCCACGAGAGAATCCATTGTTTGATTACTTGATTTGTTCCAAGGAACTGCATGTTCCTTGTGGTTTTAAGATCGAGATCCTATTTTCTTGCTGCAGTCAGCTAAGGAGCTTTCTTAGTTCTGGAGACTGTTACTGTTCCTTAGTTTGTGCTTCTCTCTTCCTCTGTCTTCAAAGCCAGCACGAGAGTGGAGTCCTAGCATCATCTTCCTGACCTGGCCAGGAAATGCACACTGCCTTTGCAGACTCCCCTGGTGGCACCAGGGCCACCCTGACAGTGCTGGAGAACCTCTCCTTTGTAGGATCTGGACCTATCATCTCATTGCAGAGTCCCTTTGGTCATGTAAGGTAACATGCAAGTTCTGGGGATTGGGCCATAGACAGTTTTTTTGTGGGTGGTGGTCGTTATTCCAACCACACCATGAAGCATTTTCTTGCCCCGCTTTTTTGCATTCAGATCTCTATTTGACAGACATGGTAATCTGTCTAAGTTAGAACTTGTCGTTTCTCTGCTGCCTACCAGTTACTCCCTGGCCCACTTGACATGGAATCCACAGGCCTTTCCACGTCTGCATAGCACTGTGAGCCCTCCTCCTTCGGGTTTCTGCTCTACCTCCACTCCTTCACAGAGGGCTTTTCTGCCTTCTCTAAAATAGCAGCCCTCGCCAAACCCTCAGCTTGTGTTGTCTTTCTTCCTGTGACTATTATTTCCTGACAGTATCTTTGTTTTCTCTCTTTAGAGAACAGGAATTCTCTTCGTTCATTTTTATATCTTCAGTATCTAGAACACTGCCTGGCACATCATAGGATGGCATTGGTTGAATAAATGAGTGACTCAGCCACCATCTGAACCCCATCTGCTGTCACACTGAACTTTAACCTTTTCAGTTATTCAGAAGCATTCAACACTGTTATGAGTTCTTTTCTCTGCCACTTACGGCCTTCCTCTGCAGCCTTCTCTTTTCTGTCCTCGTCTGTTGTACCTAGCCTCAAAGCTTAGCTCACATCTGAAGTTTTTCTTTCCAGAATTCGCAGCATTAGTTTCTTCTCTATGGGGACATTATTTTGTGTGCGCTTACGTTCACTTAGCTTTCTGATTATAATATGACCTTCAATTAAATTTTGTGGTTTTCTAGTATATATTCTTCATTTAAAATTTAATTTCAAAATATGAATAACAAGTTCATGTTTCAGAAATAAAAACTGAAGTATTTATAGTGGAAGGTCCCACTTCCACTTCTGCCCCAGCCACTATTGCCGACAAGTCCTTCCAGCTAACTCCCTTTCTTATTTTCTTGTGTATCTTGTGAATTTATGCAAATAAGCAGATGGCCTGTTGGTACACACTTCTGTACATATTTGTGGTAGCACAGTTTTCCATGAGTTTTCATTATTTAACCTAGTTCCTTACTGATGGATGCCTGTTTTTCTTTCTTTTGCTTTTATAAACAGTACAGTAGTAAGCAATCTTTGTTTCATATGTGAGCAGGTATAGCTTTAGGGTAAATTCCTGGAAGTGGGTCTTCTGGATGATGTAAAACACCTGTTATCTTATTTACCTTGACAATGGAAGGATCTTATGAAACATCCCAATTGCCTAAATATTCAGGCCGCCAGAATGTAGATTGGTCTTCAGCAGATGCTGCCTGGACTGTCAGCTCTCATATCCTTTTCCCCTCAGGGTCATGGGCGTACAGGCCAGCTAGCTAGCTTTTAGTTTGGGGGATATTCAGCATCACTTGAATGAAACCTGCACAGGACTGTTCTTGAATATCTTGACTGTAGTTTTATTTTGTTACATTCTAGGGGTGTTGTGAACATTCTCCTTTAACTAGAAGTTGAGAACTGTTAGGCTCTTACTCCCTATGCTTCTCTTTGATTGTGCATGTTACCTATGGTTAAAAGGCTACTAAGAATATATTATAAATGAGATATTACGAGAAAGCATTATGACTAAGTAGAAACTAAAATATATACTCTATTCTTCTGATTTAATGAAAAAAATACCTCAATATTTGACATTTCTCTACGCATGAAGAAAATTTTGATTTGTTAATTATGTCACCTTTGCTGGAGAATTTGTAGGTGCTGGGAAAAGCCTCCCAAAGTTCTCTAGTATAGATACTTAAAATGGTAATGATCACTCACAATTTGTGTCACAGCCGTGGATGTATTATGAAATACAAGAAAGGCTTGAAGTTGACGTGTCATATGATATATTTATTATGCAGACGTAACAGAATATTTTGAAGGCAACTTACAAGGCATGATGTGCTTAACATGACCAAGGCAACGAGGCTCTCCTGGGTGGAGAGGAAGTCCCTGGCAAGGAGCTTCTTCAGGCTCTGACTCTGTGATGCATTATGCTTCAAGGCAGTCGTGTTACACTGTGTGTGAAGGTGCATCCTTGCAGGTCCTTCAGACCGGCTTCCTGGGACAGCAGCGAAGGACTCAAAAGCAAACTGGCCTCTGTGATATTTTCAAGATTTGAATCTCTAGAACACCTCTGGAGTCAGTACCCATTTTCCCCTCTGTCTGTCACCCTTGTGATACCAGGACCTGATGTGATGAAGACTGGTTGTCAGAATCATCTGTGGAGTGTTTTATTCGGTAAACTCTGGGTCGGAAACCAGGGAAATGTTTACTATATTTTAGAGTTCCATTCCAGATGACTAGACTTTCTTTGTAATGACATTTAGTTGTTAAAAGAAGTTTTAGGTACTTGGTCAATTTATAAATGTGGAAAGCTTAACCATTTTGGGTAACTCATTATTATTACTATTGCACTTAACCATAATGTCCTGTACTTCTTTTATAAAGATATTTATTAATAGTATTTTGGAGTAGTGATAGCTAACCTTTATAATGAGGGAAAGATTTTGTTTGTGTGTGTGTGTGCTTTTAGGATGTTGATTGATTTGATAGTGTGTGTGGGCATGTGCGAAGAGTGCTTTGGGTGAGAGGTTGGCAGTAGGAAAATTCAAGGGGCCACACAGGCGTCCTTATTTTCAGCCTTTAAGGTGTTACTTCAAAATATCAAATTCATTTAAAGTTTCTTATAAGCCTTGGTAAATACTTTCCTTAGATGATTTATTTTTTCTTGCTGTGGTTTAAAAATAATCTCGATTTGTTTTTAAGTTGTGAGGAGCGTAAAAGTGAGTGCTTATTACTCAGAAAATACTCTATTACAGAAGAAAGTAATTCAAAGCAATCAGAAGCAGAAGTTAATTTATTTCCTGGAAACTTCATATTGGTTCAAGCTTACCCAGTTACTGTGGACCCTATCTAATTATCATAATTTTGTTTATGCACATGACATTAAATTTACATAAAGGAGAAGGATACAAATATGACAGACTTTTAAGTACTAGGGAAGAGGAAGCAGGTTGGGTATTGAGAGCAGTTTGCAAGTCAGCTGTGCAGTTCAGGGGAGTCTGGGGGCGTACTGCTAACAGAAGACGTCTCTGATGCTGTGCAGAGGTTACAGGAGAGAGCCGTGCTGCCGTCCAGCAGCCTTATGGGACGTTCTTCTTTTCGTCTCTGAGTTGTCACTGTGTTCCTGTGTGACCGTTCCCATGTGGTCTTCCATTCCACAGTTGCGTTTATGTTACTGTATATACAGCCTTCTTTACGTGAATATAGTTTAATGATGACCATGCAGTTAGAATGGGAACTTTTTCTTAAAAGGATTTTTGTCCACTTGTGTTTACTTTCATGTTAAAGGTTGGGAGTGTGGTTGTGGCTATTCATCTACCCCTAATTGTTCTAAAAAAATTATATTTGTATCTTGACAGGTTTTTCTGAGCTCATTTAGAACTGAATTGAATATTAAATCTAAAGTTGCTAAATATATGTTAACTTGCACAAGAACTAACAGAATTTGCACCCCTTAAGAACTATGGAAAATGCTTCTTATTTGACCTGCCGGAGCATTTGATTTGGAGCATACCATCTTTATTTTTTAGGTGTATTGAATACTTAAGGTCATTTTGTTAATTTAGGAACATAGAAAAATGTATGTTGCATGTGGATTTGTTTTTTAGAGAATTAAGCAAGCTACTGTTTTAAGATATTCTGTATTTGAGCCCTGGCCTGGTGGCTTAGTTGGTTGGAGTGTCGTTCCGTATGCCAAAGGCTGTAGGTTCACTCCTGGGTCAGGGCCCTGCTATCTAGGTTGCTTGGATCCCCTGTTGAGGCGTGTTTAGGAGGCAACCACTTGATGTTGCTCACATTCCGTTTCTCTCTTTGCCTTTCTCTTCTTCTTTCTCTAAAATCAATAAACATATTCTGGAATGAGGATTTTTAAAAAGTTAGAAACTAATAATACTGTATTAGGAGGTCTTAATGACTTCAACATTATTAACCTATAGAAGATAACTCATTTCAGAAGAGTATCAGGGCTGGGAGTGGGAGAGGAGAGATTTCATTTTACCTAAGGAAGTGCTTCACAAGACACAGCATTGTCATGAGTAACTTCTGTCAAATAGAACTGTTAACATTTATTTTTCAGAGAAATTTCTGTTAGTTACTTTTGTAGAAAATAAGCCTTGCTTCTACCTAGAAATATATCTCAAAATAACTAAGGTGAATGGTGAATAAGAGCTAAATTAGGGTATTAAAGATTAGAGAAACAGCCCATAAGGCAACAGTTTTTGGCAGTTTTAACATTAGATTTGCTGAGCAGTCTTTTTCCTTGACTTCAGTTTTGTTTCCAACAATACTCAGAAACCATTTTCATGTGTGCTAAAAGAGGATATATTTTACAAATGAAAGGACTTTAAAAACTATTATGATCAGGTGATCTGTGGCTAGTGTCCTTTTTTTGGTATTTTGAAATGAATTTCGATAAGGGCTGCTCATTGCAGAGATCTTGTGCTCTCTATTCAGGGGTGAACCATCTGAGTTCCAGGACTTGGTGCCGGAAAACAGTTAATTCATACAAAACTTACCATTATTAACTCATGAACAGTAAGCATAAGAGAAAAAGATTTATTTTATCTTAAGCAGAATCTTTAAAAAAACACAAAACATCTCATTATTTTATTATTCTCCGTATGATTTTCAATTTTTTTCTTTTTTGTTCTTATACTAGGGCGACATAGCTTCTGTTGCATACCTCTTGCAAAATGGAAGTGACCCAAATGTTAAAGACCACGCTGGATGGACGCCATTGGTAGTTTTCTGTTTCTTTGTGTTTTATTCCCCTCCTGTTTATGTCTTACGGTTTTGATAGTTGTAGTTATGTAGTTGTATGTGTATCATTCATCTGCCATGTATACACTCTTTTTAATCTGAAAACTTGTATTTTCTCCAAATAAGAGAAAATAATTATTTTTCATCTAGCTCGTCAGTTGTGATAGGCACGGAATGAAGTACCTTTTGTGACTGCCTTTAGATTTAGGAAACCCAGTATACCACACCATACTGCTGAATTTAGCAAAAGTGTGGAGAGGTAATTGCTGCAACCAACATCAGGCTTTATTGTGCAGCGTTGCGTGTAATCGGAAACATTTCGTGGAACAGAGGTCAGAGGAACTGGTGGGTTGGAATGTATCACAAGGCAGTGATTCGTACCGAGGATCTGCCTCAGCCTCACTCATATACCCTATCCAATTCCAAGTATATAGAGGCAGTGATACTTTGCTTCATCAGTCATTTTTAGAAGTCTCTGCTTATTATTACTAATATGCAGCATGGAGAATAGTCTGGAAAAAGGCGGGCACAAATACATGGGACCAAGTGCTATATGGGCAAATGACATTAGGACAGTAAGCATGTGACTTGAATACAGCCTTAGATGTGTCAGCGGGTAAGTGGATGCCCTTATCCTGGGAACTGCAAATTCACGGGAATTGGGAGATCCTCATTAGGCCAGGAGCAAAAGAGATTTTAAAGTGGTACATAATGACTTCTCTTGGCCAAGTTTCAGCTGGGAGGGTTTAGTCTGGATCAATCTTTGTTGTTTGGACTCTATGACCTGGCTAACCTTTTCAAAGAAAAGTTGTTGGTTTTTTTTTTTTAAGCTACTAAGGTGAAATGTAGTAAAATCTGGCGAGTGATTTAGAGGACCTGGTGCCTAATTTGGATTCTTTTCTCCTACAAATAAGACCTGTAGATGTTTCGCACATATCACCTATTGTGAATTGAATAGCACCACATGCCGGAGACTCGTCAGGTTATAGCAGAGGGGCATTCTTAGCATCATTAGACAAAAAGGAAGATTTGCACGTGAGATATCTTTGAACATTCCATAATTACTGGTCCTGCCATCATTCAGTAAGCCCTTTTGAGGATCTGTTCTATGTATTTCTGTTATCGTTGACACCAGGCATATAGTAATCTGTCTGTGTCTGTAACACCACTTACCTTATGGTCATCCACCCAATTTAGCGAATTCTGTTCAGCCTTGGAGAATTTCAGAGTTTATGCATGATTTGGTGTTTAAATACTTTCTAAGTTTTTCTTTCTTGTTTTACATTTCTTATTGTAGAATAATGTAGGAGCTATAATTGGTTTAAAGCTACATTTTCTTCTAAAAAAAGAGCTCTTGACCTAAAGCTCAAATGAAAGACATCTTTTTCCATGAATTGCATAGATCTTAATCATGATGTATCGTATCACAAAGATTACTAATAGTGGCTTTGACTTTGTCAACAACTTATGGCCTGTACAAGTATTTAGGTAAGAACCAATTTACTGACTGTGGTTCTTTTTTTAAAATTATTTATTTATTTATCTTTAGAGGGGAAGGGAAAGAGAGAGGGAGAGAAATATCAATGTATGGTTGCCTCTCGTGAGTCCCCTGCTGGGAACTGGCCTGCAACCCAGGCATGTGCCCTGACTGGGAATCGAACCCCGATACTCTGGTTCGCAGGCCCACGCTCAATCCACTGAGCTACACCAGCCAGGGCTGACTGTGGTTCTTACTCATTTTTATAAAGTGTGGTTTTATTATGATGATATCCATTACTCTTGCTCATCACTCATTTCTTTTTTAAAAATTAGCATGAAGCCTGCAGTCATGGGCACCTGGAGGTGGTGGAGTTGTTACTCCAGCACAAGGCTTTGGTGAACACCCCTGGGTATCAGAATGACTCTCCACTCCACGATGCGGTTAAGAACGGGCATGTGGATGTAGTCAAGCTCTTACTGTCCTATGGAGCTTCCCGGAACGCTGTGTGAGTAGTTCACTGCGGAGACTTTTTTCATTGATGTGAATGCCTAGATCAAGGTCTGTGATGAAGCAAAGACTTTATTATCCAGTTGATGGCTCACTTCTCTTTCACAACTAAAGTTAGATGTGACCTTTAAATTCTGTATTTACAACCAGCATTTTTCATGCCCTTTTCCTTCATGATACATGTTTGAGGGAAATATGCTCTTTTAATTCAGAAATAGTTATACAATTTATTTTGGAAGTTATATAATGTATTTTGGAAGCTTTAACTAAATAGTTATACAATTTATAAATTCTGTACAAATTTAGTTTTTATATTCTTTAGATTGATTAATACTTTTTAATAAGAAGCATAGAAATAACTACTTTATATTTTTCCTAATACTTCTGAGTTGTTTTAAATATTCCATTCCTTTTCTGCTTTTTCTGCATATTTAGAATAATAACAGTTAAAATATGTAAGGATTCCGATGTTAGGCAAGGGCAGTCAAATTATTTCTTAGATTTTTCACATCATTCAAATGAAGCTTTAGGTAAATTGCTTTGTAGTGTCAGGGCAGCGATGCATTAGTGGGTCTTGGCTGCTGCATTTTAAAGTTGTTATTATAAAGATTGTTAAGCAAGTGCTGCATGTGGATTTTATATCTTTAATCTATAACTTGGTTCATGTCTCTTTACTTACTATTTTACTCTTCAGTTAATGAGGTAGTTGAAATGAAAATACAAGGATCATCTCTCTGTGTCCCCATTGCTTCCTCCCCAGGGTTTGGGAGGAAGACACAAAAGGTCAGGCTTGCTCTGGTTACAGAAGCAAATAAATATAAAATGCAGAGTTTGTAGGCTGTAATTTTTATAGGTAACCATATAACACAAATTAATAACACAGGGATGTATTATACCTTGGTGCTGTTAGTTTCCGTAAGTGTTTAATATTTGTATCATATGAAAAGATAATTGGGGCAAAGTCAGGAGATAAATATTCTTTGAAAAAATTTTCTTTTTGCTTTGCACACATGTTATATTAGATCCATATACAGATACGGACCTAACAGATAAGAGCCTCTTGTGGGTGTAGCAAGCGATTTGATAAAACAAATGGTTACTTGGGTCAGGTGAAATAGAATGGTTTCTATTCTTGGGTTGTTAAATCAGCCATGACTACTTTAATGAATGGGGCACTGGTCAGGGCATTAGAGAATAGAGCTTTTATTTGTGACTCTGTTACTGACTTTATAGCCTCAGGCAGGTTAATTTCTGTGCCTTTGTGTCCTCACCTATAAAACATGGGTGCTGTCTGTTACTTTTCTATTTCTTCAGAGCATAGTGAGAATTAATGAGCCAAAACACAGAACCTGTCTTGAGGCTCACACACCAAGAGTCTTCACTGCACTGTGAAGCTTGTTAATACACAAGGTGTGGGCAGGGGACAGTTAGTGCGTCTGCTTTTGCAGGTGCCCTCTCAGGTGGATGTGTTGGATTAAGTAGGTTTACTTGGTGAAGTGGCAGATACTGAGAAAAAGACGCTTGTCTTCTATACTTCTTTGTTGCCTGGGAATATTTCTGTTGATACCTGTTCAAAACTTCCCTGGCTGTTTATCCTTCCTCTTTTTTTTTTTAAAATATATTTTATTGATTATACCATTACAGTTGTTCTATTCCCCCCCTTCAATCCCTTCCACCCGCACCCTCCCTCCCCCACCATTCTGCCCCCCCTTAGTTTATAACCACGTGTCTCAAGTTCTTTGGATTCTATATTTCCCCCACTATTCTCACCCTCCCCCCTATCTATTTTCTACCTACCACCTATGCTATTTTCTGTGCCTTCTCCCCCCTTCTCCCCCTTCCACCCTCCTGTTTCTAACCCTCCATGTGTTCTTCATTTCTATGGTTCCACTCCTGATCTAGCTGTCCTCTTGGTTTGCTTTTGTTTTAGGTGTGGTTGTTAATAGCTGTGTGTTTGCTGTCCTTTCACTGTTAATATTTTTCATCTTCTTTTTCTTATATAAGTCCCTTTAGCATTTCATATAATAAGGGCTTGGTAATCTATCCTTCCTCTTTACTGCCTCCTTTAAACAGACCCCGGTGGCCATGGTGAACCTGAGACAAGAGCTCCCAGTCCATCAGAGTCCTGCTGAGTAAATGGACAAGATCACATGCTGCTTTTTTTAAAAACAGATATATAGTTTAGGATTTGGTTCTTCGGTCTGCCATTAGCAAAGTTTTCCTTGGAAGGATGTAGAATTCTTAATTAGAAAATGTTATATGGACCATTGGCCCTTTCAATAGCTTTACCTTATTTAAAAAAATTAATCTGCTACAGCAGAGATAAGTTGTTTTATAGCTTTAAAAAAAGTGTTGCTCTTTTGCATTTCTATGCTTTTTCCTGCTTCCCAGCAAGGCAAGTGACTTGAAAGATTAAAACCTACGTGCTTGCGATTTTATGGTTGTTCATAAAGGCTTTCACTCATGGACAGTCTCCTGCCAGTTGCGAGAGACTTAACATTAGTGAAAATGCCTTTTTGCTTATGTGTGTTTCGGATTGAGTGGTGTGTTTGTGCCAGGTTCAAGTTTAAATTTGTCCATCTTTCCCTTCTGCCTTTCAGTAGTGGTGTAACTCATCATAGGCACAGTTGTAGACAGGGACCTAGTATGTCACTCTTGAGGGGAAAAGTCATTAAAGGGTTATATACTATATTCTAAACACCAACAAGTATTTCTTTTTCCTCAGTCTTAGTGACCACAAAGAACCCTAGTGAAGAAAAGTTTTCCAAGGACATCTGGTACATACTCTTTGTCTTTATACTTATGCTATACAGACTATCATTATAAAGCACCCATGAAGTATATTTTAAAGTTGGGGAAAGTGAAGAAGGTCAACACTACACATGTAACTTATCTGTCTTTCAAACATGCAAACCTGGTCATGTTAATGGCTAGCAGTTACTGAGCTTTCAGCTTTCACTGTCTGCTAGGCACTGATTTACATGCATTTTGGTATATAAATTCATTTGGTCCTCACAACAATCCTATAAAGTAGGTTGTATTGTTGTTCCCATTTTACAGATGAAGACACAGGCACTACTAGTAGGTTAAGTAACTCTTCGAGAGTCACACAGCTGCTCATTGGTAGAGCTGGAATCTAAATTCAGGCCATCTGATTCTATGACCCCAACTCGTAATGCTTTGTTGATGCCATCCGTCCTGCTTTCAGCCATGTGGAGAGCTAGGTGTTCAGGGTTTCTTTTTGCCCTTTGGATAAGGTTCAACGTTAACACCACCCTTTTTTTATCTTTCTTAATCTGGCCACAGCTTACATTTCCAGAGCACCCCTTTCCCCTGTGCCTTCTGCCCCCCCCTTTCTCTCTCTCTTTGTCTTCCTCTCTCTCTGTCTCTCACTCTCTCACTCCCTCCTCTTTTCTTTGTCTGTCTTCCTTGCTGTTTTTCTTTTCTTTTTCTCCATATTAGCTTGCTTCAAGGCCTTTGCACACGCTTTCTTCTCTCCTGGGATACTTGTGTCCTACTTCTCTACCCCCTTCTTTTCAGTCTCCTTTCATGTCTCAGAAGTTTTACCAGACTTTTTAAGTCCTTCCTATTTATTTCCCCTGCTTTGTCTCACTGAGCTCTGTGAGACAGAAACTGCCTTTCATCTCATTCGTTCTTTAGTGAGTAAAACAACTCTTAAAGGTACTTGTAGAGTAAATATTTGCCAAGCTGGTTACCAAATGATATTTCTAACTCCCCCCATGTGTATATACATGTACTCATTCTGTGTGTTTTAAATAAATACTAATTACATGATTATTGACCATCCAGGCATATGTATGTTATGTATATTAATATATACGGTAATTTTTACATAGCATCTGTTAACCTCTGTCAGTAGCAATGATTCTCTAATACGCCACATAGCATTTGACAGCAAAAAACAGTAACTTAGGAACACGTAGGTCTTCTGCCAGGATTTTAACATAAGTTTAAAATCTTCAATCATTACCATTAAAAGTTTTACATGAAATATGTTTTCAGAGTTATGATGGAAAATCACAGCTAAAGGAATAGAGCAGGAATACATTAGTGCGGGAAAACTGGTAAAATTTGCCAGTGTACTATATTGTGAAGAAACAGGGAAAAATTCAGAATCAGAAAGGTATCTTTTTGGTTAGTAATTGTGTAAAGTATTTCAATAACCAGAAAAATACAATTTTTAGGACTTAGTATGGATAAAGCACATTTTCTCTGTAATCATTTGGACGTCACTGAGTAGTAAGAGGCTTTCTTTGATAGGGCGTAAGAGAACTGAGTGGTCAAAAGTGGGGCATGTGACAGGTGTTAATACACTGTCCCGCGCCACAGGCGAATTCCGCAGAGAAGATGCGGAACACAGCCTTCGTTAAATGGGTGTTACGTTGGTCCGGAGAGCTTAACAAATGCTGTGCGTTCCGTGTTCGCAGCCACATGCCGCTTTTGTCTTCAGTGTCTGCTGCTTCGTGCCTCATTATTCCATCAGTTTTCCAGGTCGTATTTGGTCCTGCGCAGGGACATGCAGTGATCAGACCCTTCAGCCTTTGTAGAGGCTTTCTTCCATTAATTCCATTCATTTCAACAGTGCTGTTGGTTATGCCCCCCACGGGTCCTTCACATTCAACCACCAAATTCCAGTTTCTAGTCCAGGGTTCAAGGCCATTTTGTTTGCTAATTTGTGTTCTTCACCTTCTTTGGAATCCGTCTCATTTCACCTCATTACTTGTCCTTTGGTTTAAACTTGATCAGTTTTATACTTACCTGTTGAATGAGTATTTGTCCCCAGAAAGATTACAGGCAAGGATAGTATTTTCTAAGTTTTATGTGTCTCCCCCAAACACCTAGCATACATGGTAAGGCTTTAGGTTAAAGTATGCCAGAAAACAGAGAACATGCTATATTTAAGAATATAAAACCCAAACAGTGTATAAGGTCCCTCGGTAACCTTTCCCAGTGAGATCACTGATGTTCACGGTGAGTCCGTGGTGTTGGGTCAGACCTAGGGGAAAACTTCCTTGTGCAGTAATGGGCAGTAACCGATTCGTCACTGCCTTCACTTAATAAGCAATCACATTGATAGTCCATTGTGTGTGTGTCATGTGACTTTTCCTCCATGTATTAGCTATATTAAAAAATAAATTTAACTATAATTTTTAAACTGATTTTTCATGCAAAGTATGAGTTCATTCAAATATATCATTATGTGAAAAAATGTTTTATGACTTTTTTTGTGTCCCCATTAGAAAGGATAAATCCTGCATGTGCCTTGTCTTCCCTTGCTTTGGGTTTCTGGAGGTGCCACTTCAATCTTGTGTCTCATTGCTGATTTAGTGGTCTACAACACGGCAGAAACATGATGAGATCTCATAGGCTTCATCGCCCATGGTGCGGGGCTGAGGTTTAACCGGTCGTCTTTCAGACTAGAGCATCTGTAACGTGCCACCCTCCAGTTCATTAAGAGCACAGGGGGCTGGGTTCTAGTGCATTGCGTGCGTGCAGAAGCCGTCCATAATCTCAGTAGAGAGACAGACCATGAGTTTGGAGTCCTGATGAGATAGTAAGCTGTGTGTAGTGAGGGCAGTAAATGTAAATTAGAATCCTGCTAGTCATTCTATGAAGCAGTTCTTCCAATAAAAGCACCTTATAAGACCATTGTTCTACTTTAAAGTCCCCTCTAGCTGTTGTTCATGGTAAGTACTGGGAAGTACTTTCATTAACATTTTTTTTTGTTATAGCAGACTTGATTTGTATTCGTGTAACATAAGTATGCTACAGTTACTATGCCTTGAAATGCACATAATTGGGCTCTTGTATTTTATTTCTTTGATGTGTAAATTCTATATTTCTCTTTGTTAAAAATTCATTATGTATATAGTGTTTTTTATGGTGTGTAGTGCGACTTTTTTCTTTTTAATTCATTTCTGCACATGGTGGGTTAAGACATAGAATGTCTTGGTTTTTTAGCTCTGATTTCTATTTTTGAATTGTCATACTTACAGAGTATGTCTGTGAAGAGATTGTGTCTTTGGTATATGAGCATAATCATTTAGGGAAAGAAATTGAGAAGTATTAAGTACAGTGATGAGATCAGCTATGTCTGAAGTAAGCTGAGATTGTCTGCTCTAACTGTGTGGGAATTTACTACGACCCAGGTTCCAGGATGATGGCTCAGGCCAAGGCTGTAAATCAGATAGCTGAGATAGAACCGGTTGTCGTGGACCTTGTCTGGGGAAAGACTGTTGCCAGAGAGAGGTTACGCATTACTGGACCCGAGCATAAAGAGGAATCTGAGGACACAAATTTATCAGTGTTTACCCAGCACTGTCCCAGGAAGAAATGGAGACAGGACCTGATAGTCGTGAATGGCTGTCATTAGAGAAACATTTGCTGTGGGTCATTTTTTTTTACTCCACTAGCTTTCCTATTGTGCCACCATAACAGCTTTTCTCCAAGGTCACTAATGACCTTGTCCCTAAACGTAGTAGATGCTTCTGTCTCTTACCCAGGTGTCTCATCTGTATGTCCTCCATGCAGCATCCGAGGTGATACCTTCCTCCTCCCGCTTCCCCTAATGTTTCACTGTTTCCTTCCAGATCTTTTCTTACGCATTCAGTACAATTGTAAAAACTGGTATTATCCCAGGTTTATCATTGTATATCCTGTTTCATACATTGCATTTTCATGTGAACTTTAGTGGCCATTACAGGGATATACCATAATCTTAAAAACCATGAAAAAGTATGAAAGAAATGTCCATTTTAGAAAACTTTCTGCCATTGTGTAATATATTAAAATAATTTTGGAACCATATGTAAGGAAGTGGAGTAGTAGAAAATAGTTGTGTAGTTTTACATTTTACTGATGAATTCAAGACTAATGACGCGCAATAATGAATACTACTGTAATGAACAAGGAAGACACGAGAGTAAGTCAAGTGGAGCCTTCTCTCTTTGTTTTCTCATCAACAAAATAGCAGAGTTGCACCCTGTCTCTAAAGTCTCCTCCAGTGTAATATTCTGTGACTTGTGAATCAGCACTGGGTGAGAGGTCTGCGTCAGCTTGTTCTCTGCACCATTCTGGTTTGTTCCTGAGGGCTGTGAGTACTACAGGTTGTGGTGTACATACATGTCAATGTAAAAAATCTCCTGTTTGCTACTTTATTAAATTGTCATGTGGCACTGACTTTCCTCCTAGTGGATCCACGTACTTGTCTTGTGAATTTATCTAATTTCTGTATTAGATGATAGAGCCTATAATTGCACAGTAAATGACTTCTTTGCATTAAAAATATCTCACATATAGTGATTAATGCTTATAAAGCTATATTGTAAAATATGAATATGAACACCGAGGAACACAGTTGTGAAAAAATGTGTAAATAACAATATATTCCATTAAAAACACACTCTGCAATGGTCCAGTGTCAAATTAAAATTTCACCTCTTTTTTCCCTTTGAATTCAGCAGCTTGTGATACTTGATCTTTATGCTTTGTGTGAATTCTGAGTTACTCATTTATTTTCGTAAATTAATGTATTATTAAGGAAGTGGAAAAATTACTTTGGTAGTGCATCTATTTAGTTAGGAACCAAGTCACATATTTTATTTGCTTAAACCCATCTGCACTTTTTCTGCCAGTAACATATTTGGTCTGCGACCTGTGGACTGTACCGAGAGTGAAATTGTGAAGTCGCTGTTGCTGCTACCGGAGAAGAATGAATTATCATCAGCTAGCCGTTGCTCAGTAGTAAGTATGGATTTACCTTTGTTAAATTTATATCTTCTTATTGAAATTGGTTATGAAAGGAGCATAATGGAAAAATTTCCAGTTAGCAAATTGCTTTTATTCACTGAACAATTGTTGAGCACTTTCTGTGTGTAGTTATTGTGAATTTGAAGACAATTGGAATAAATGTATCAACAAGTATTTATTGGGGTCCCCCCATATACTAGGCAGCATTCGTGCACAATAAATATGAAGGATAGCAACTCCTGTTCTGAAAGAGGTTACTGCTAATGAGAGAGAGGAAGCAGACTGTACATTTGTAAGCTAATGTAAATAATTGCAGGAACTGAAGGTGAGTGCTGTGACAGAGACTTTGTAGAGTGTGATTCAGTAGAAGTAGTGGGCTCCAGAAAAGACACTGCTTTTGTTAAGGGGATCGAGGAGACCGATGTTTGATTTGACACCTCCATGATGAGGGGAGGCAGCCGAGCGGATACCGGAGGACAAGTGTTCCAAGCAGAACGAACAGCAAGTGAATAGGCCCCTCCGCGGATGAGCTTGTCATGTTTGAAGGTTAGAGAGAAGGTCACTTTTACTGGCAACCAGTGAGTGTCTGCGAGTAATGAAAAACCAGTGAAAGGTTCCAAAGCAAAGAAGTGACATGATTTAATTTATGCTTTAGAAAGGTCACTCTTAACTGCTTTGTAAGAGAGACTGGGGTGGGGGCAAGAATGGGGATTGCTGAGGACTTTCATTGTGCAGGGTAGAGATGCCACGATGACTTGAGTTAAGGTAGCATTGGAGGTTATGAGAAGTGATTAGGTCTGGTATATATTTTTGAGTGAGTGCCAGCAAAATTTTCTGATGGATTATTAACCAAGTATGGGGAAAGAGTAGAATTGGCATGACTGTAGCCATGGAGGAGTTGGTGGTACCATTTGCTGCTGTGGAGAAGGAAATGAATGGTTCTCTTTGTTAATTTTATGTCTGTATGCCATCAAATGAAGATGTTGAGTAGGCAGTTGGGTGTGTGAGCCTGAGCCTAGGGAGGTAAAAACTAAAGTGCAAAGAATGCCTATTCCTTAGAAATCTGTAGTTTAGAGGGGAATACAGATGTAAAAATATTTATTACACATGTACTAAATTCATAATAGAAACTATACAGTGTACGGTGGAACCAGGCAGAGGAAAGAAGCGAATTTCGGGAGGAAGCAGGGGTTACTTCATAGAGGAGGCGACACAGAGTGTGTCCAAGAGTTGACCTTTGCCTTTAGAGGTAAAGGCTTCAGCGAGGTATCTAGTAGGATTCTGTTGGTGTAAAGAATTTTTACAACTCAGTAACAAAAAAACCAATTTGATTAAAAAATGGGCAGAGAATCTTAATAGTTTTCCAAAGAGTAATACACGTGGCCAACAGGCATATGAGAAGATGCTCAGTGTCACTAATTATCAGGGAAGTGAAAATCAGAACTACAGTGAGAATCACACCTGTTAGAACGGCTGTTATGAAGAAGACAAGAAATAAGTGTTGGTGAGGATGTGGAGAAGAGGGCGCACCTTACTCACTGTTAGTAGGAATGTAAACTGGTACAGCCACTGTGGAAAATGGTATGGAGGTTTCTCAAAAAATAAAAATAGAACTATCATATGATCCAGCAATTCTGCTTCTGGGTACTTAACTGAAGAAAACGAAAAGCTAACTAACTTGAAAAACTAACTTGAAAAGCTATATCCACACCCTGCATTCATTGCAGCATTATTTATGACATCCAAGCTATGGAAGCAACCCAAATGCTCATTGTGGATGGGGCTGGACATTGAGGGTACTATGCTAAGTGAAATGACAGAGAAAGACAATGCTAATACGTATGATCTCACTTAATGTGGAATCTAAATGCAGCAAAGGAAAATCCCCTAAAAACATGAGCTCCAGGATACGGAGAACAGATTGAAAGTGGTTCAGAGAGATTGTAGAAGTTCTGATCACAAGAAAAGGAAGTTTGTAACTGTGCGTGGTGATGGATGTTAACTACACTTATTGCACTGATCATTTGACAACATAGACATATGTCGAGTCATTATGTTGTATACCTGAAGCTAATACAATGTTATATGTCAGTCATATCTTAATAAAAAAAAGAATGTTATTAGCTATAAATAGAAAACTTTCACTCAAATGCTTAAAGATAATCCCAGTATAGGATAGCTTTTCACTTGGTTAGTTCAGCAATTAAGTGGCTGCACCCAAAACCGAAATTCTTACTGTCTTTGTACTTCGCCGTCCTCAGCCTTGTCCCCACTCACCTCCCCCTAGTGGTCACAGAGTGATTGCAACGCTCAAAGGAGGGCGAACACCTCTCCTGGAGCCTTCCAGTGAATTTCCCTGTGTCTCTGTGGTCACACAGTTGGTTTTGACACACACTCACATCATGGTGGGAGATCAGGATGTTTATAATGTGTAGGAAGTGAGGAATGGATTTTGAGTGGACAACCAGCGTTGCCCACTGCAGTCAGGTGTACAGGTAAGGACGTCAGTCCCAATGTAAAGAACAGCAGCTCAGAGAGACAAGGAAGCATAAAGGCCCTTGGAAATTTGAGAAACTAGAGGTGAGTGTGAGGGGAGGAATTGACAGTGGAGAGCTAGGTTGGGATCAGGTTCTGAAAGGCCTTCTGTTCCCACACGAGGAGCTTATTAGACTTGATTTCCCTGGTTAATGGGGCACTCTTAGTGCTTTCTTAACGGGCTGGGATGAGACTGAGCCTGGTTGCCAGGAGGCCATTGTGGTGGAGCCCAGGTGTGCGGTTGTCAGGGCAGAAGTACAGGTGGGGGTGTGTGATGGGGGGATAAGAAGGTTTTAGGGAGAGATGGACAGTGGACTCACCTTATTTAGCAACTGCTCAGATGGGGGAAATGAGAGAAAGGGATGTGTGGACACCTAGAACCATTAAGAGAAACTTCTCCTCTAGTAAGGGCAGTGGTAATGAACTGGAAGAGACCCTAGAAATTAGGTCAATTTCCTTATTTTAGAAATGAGAAAGTTGAGACCTAGAAAGGTTGTGATTTACCCAGGGTTAATCAGCCATAAAAACATTTTTTTAATGGATCAGTTAGAACACAAATTATTGAAATCTTAGGTCAGTATTCATTCATTCTAAGCATACTTAACAACTCTAAATTGGCACTTATTTTATTCATTTGAACTTGAACTCCTCTGGCAGAACATAGCATAACTAAGTTGCCATTTGCCAACATCCCTTTTATGTAAAAGCTGGAGAAAGATTATTTTAAATGTGTCAAAAATAGAGATATCTTGATGTCATTCTTAGAATCTGAGGCTATTAATACCGTTGAGAAAAGAGCAGAGTGGTTAGCCTCCTCCCACTCCACCTCTCCAGGTGCTGTTGTGTCTGTATTAGATGTAGGAAACCTGTCCTTTTCGCGTGTCACATGGACACAACCAGTGGGTATCATTATATTATCTTCATGGTAGATACTTGACTAAGGAAAAGAAAACGAATGGTAACAAATTCTAAGTTGAAGGGGTTTTTCTTTATGAGATATCTTAGCATCAGACCTCTGGGGTTTGCCTTCCTCCATTCACTCCCAGACTCCACTCATTCTTTTTCAGTCACATGGGCTGTCTTACTGTTCTTGAATCCACCAAACGTGCCCCACTTCAGGTCCTTAGAGCCAGCTCCTGGCTCTGCCGGGAATAAATGGGAGGAAGCAGGTGTCCATGTGGCCCCTTACTCTCTCCAGATCTGACTCCACTGTCGTCCCACCAAAGAGATCCCTGCACTGCAGTATACTGACTAGCATCTTGCCAGTGCTGCTTACCTGAGGTTATTTTTATTGCATTGGTTTTCTTCTTCCCCAGCGAGAATATAAACCATTGAGGGTAGGCACTTGCCTCTTCTGTCTGCAGTGGCCCCTTCTCAGTAGCCCCAGCACTGAGAACAGTACCTGACAAAGAGCCGGGGCTCAGGGGTGTGTGCTGAATGGATGAGTGACTACTGGAGGGTCCTTCCTAACCTTGCTTTCCCTGAAACAAGGGGTGAGGTGTGGGTGGGGTTCCAGTTCCTTTACTTCCCACTTAGAAATTTGAAAGCTCTTTTGAATTAGAGAAGCAGTCTTTAAGCCAAAGACTTAAAAAGCTGCTCGCTGTGTTCTTTTTGTGGCTTCTCTGCCCGCGATCCCTTTTAGCAGCATGTTTATCCTTTTTCTTTCATGGTTTTTAAACCCTATGCTTGATACTCATTAAGAATAACTAATTCATCTGAGCAATCATTCCTCATCGAATTATCCTTTAAATAAGACTTCAGTACTAGTGCACACAGTATCTAATAGCTATAAAATCGGGGTATTGAACAGTTGGGATGGTTTTTGAATGTCTTTTGAACCTCGTGGTTCTGAGACTTCTGCTTATCAACCAGATGTCCCCCACTCCCCTCCCCTCACCCCTGCTCAGACATGGGGCCTTGGCAGCAGTTTGATTTATGTTGTTCGTTTGTTTTTTTTAAATAGTATTTCTTAACTGTGGAAAATTAGTGTCAGTTTCTGTTTTTTTATTCAAATTTAAAGACTGTGGTAGGAAAAGGCTTGACTCACTTTGGTGTTTTCCTTGGGTTGGTAGAAATAGTATCCTGCATTTAAAATCGATATGTTTTTACTCTTGTATTTTGGATAGAGAACTAATGTAGCTGAAGTGGAGTTAGATAAAGTAATATGTTCCAGGTAGAGCTATTTTGTGGCACTTAATTGTATAACTGACAAGAATTATTGAAATACTGTTTTTTTAAATATTACTATCATGTAGTAATTGAACAATCCATAAAGTACACTGAACTGTTTTCTGGTTATGGAGTGTTAACAGTGTTTAGTGTAGACAGTGTTTACACTAAACATCTAACACTGTTGGTTGGTGTGCACAGTACATCCCGTGAAAACATCCTTGTAGCTCGAGCTTGGAGCAGTAAAAGTATGGAACATTGCAGTTTTAAAACTCTTATGAAAATTTTTTTAAAAAATGTCTTGTATATATACTTAACACATGACTTTCATTTAATGTATTTCAAGTGAATGAATTATTGAGATCCATCCATTTATGGATGTAGCCAACAACCTAGATGTGGTATTTTAGGGCATCAGACCAGATAAATGGCCACCACTCTGATAGGTGAAGCGAATAGACAAATACCTGCTTCCTCGAATCCCGTTGCTGAACTGAACTGGTGGCCACACTGCCAGTGTTCCGCTCCAGTTCTTCGGAGCCCTGGGTGTCCAGTACATTTATGTACTCACACGTGGCGGGGGGGGGCGGGGGGGGTGGTGGCTCTGCGTCTTGTGTTTGAAAATCAGTACAGTGCTGTGTTTGACTTTTCGTTCTTCAGTACAGTTGATTTACCTTTCCTTTATTCTTTGCCCAATCTTTCTTTGTTTGTTTTTATCAGGAGTTTTCAGGTCTCATTTCATTTCCGCTTATTAAATGTCTATGGCTACTACTGGATACACTATCCTGTTTTTTCTTTTGAATCTTCCACCTCTAATCTCTAATGCTACCCATTGGTGACTTCTCTCGATTTTGTCGTTTTTGTGTTCTGTGATACAGTTCTAAGTCTTTCTGTTGAAGTGAAAATGCAAGTCTTTGTTCATAGAGTACTTTCCTTTTCGTGAGCTGCATTGACTTACTATTATGGAGAATGTGATCTAACTTTTGTATTCTTTTGTCTATTTTCATTTTCTTGGTTTTGAAAGATAGCTGTTTCAGTGTTAAAAATTTGTTTCTGTCTTTGAGTCACTGCTGTTCAGTAAATCTTAGTGTTTTTTGATTTTTCCCATAATCTCAGTTTAAATAGATCAAGTTCGAGTTCAACTCTACTAAAGTAAGTTAGTGGATAGGAGATAAGGAATTGATCATTTTAAGTGGCTATTTTGGGTTACCTAAAAAAAAAAAAGGCTTATTAATGACAAAACAAAGTGTAAAACCCTAAAGAGACCCAATTTAGAATCAAGGAAACAAGATGGCTTGGGTATAAGGAGCTATCCCAAGTAACGTTTTAATTGGGGGCAGTAAAGAAATAGGAAAATAATTATTTAAATAAATTGAACATTAAGGTTTTCAGTGATGACTCAGTAGAAATTGTTAGCAGTTAGTAGGTAGGGTAAGCTAAGTAATGAAATTCAGGCTTACATCAAGCAGAAGTCAGTTTAGTGTCTTTCTCTAGTTTAACACTGTTTTAACACTGGCATTTCCTCTTTTTGTTAACAGGTGAATGCTGGTCAGCGTAGGGATGGACCCTTTGTACTCATAGGCAGTGGACTTTCTTCAGAACAACAGAAGAAGCTCAGTGACCTTGCAGCGATTCTTAAGGTTAAAAAATGTGCTGAGTTTGACAGTACAGGTGAGGATTATTTACTTTTGGTAGGGAAAAATTTTAAATAGGTGATTCCTTTGTAGAACTCCATTGGGAAGTGGCTGTATACGCCGAATCTTATAACTGAAAGTATTTCTATAGTTGTAAACTACTTACAGGCTTCCTTTGATCAGGAAATGTGAAGTTTAAAGTTTTGCCCTTAGTTTAGGAGGGAACAATATTGTAGAAGAGCAAACATACAACTTTGCTAATGACAAATAAATTGTAGGCATGTAATGCTTTAATCCCTCAGTTTTAATTTGAAAATAAAGGAAATAATTTATGCTAATGTGGTTTTAAGATATTTGTTTTATGATCTGATTTTTTTATAGTAGTGCTTAGGCTAGAGAATGATATTAAAAGAAGTTTTATACCTGAGTATAAAAATTGTTTTTGAAAAAAATTCAGATAAAAGTTTATAAAGTGTAGACTGGTTATAAAATAGCAGACTAGTTAAAGAATTATTTTGGTTCACATCCCTGTTTCTTTTGCTGTCTTTTTTGTGTCCTAGTAACTCACGTCATTGTTCCTGGTGACACAGTTCAAAGCACCCTAAAATGTATGCTTGGGATTCTCAGTGGATGCTGGGTCCTGAAATTTGAGTGTAAGTGTCGGGTTAGGGAGAGTTACAAAATGGAGTAAGTAAACTCATCTTCTTTTTTATACTTCACCATTGCCAATAATTATTTCAAGAATTTATACCAATTTTCTTATCTGGAGTTACACTTCATTTTTCAAAAGCTTGTCATATTAGTGGTATCGTTTTTGATGTTCTTGGTAAATGGCCACATATTTGTTCTGGTTTTGAAGTCTTTTTCTATAATACTAACTATTGTAATAAAGCATAAATGGATTGTGTTGTAGACTTTTAAGCCCAAGCAATTCATATCGGTGTCAAATGATAAGTTTAACTTTAATAAATGCATATTTTAAATAATACTGCTATGAAATGAAAGTAGTTTATTGCTTTCCCTCTGTGATTTCTAAAAACTTATGTAAACACCCTTTTGCTTTCTTAGCTCATGTGGTATATTTTAGGAAGCTGCTGGGGAAGCCTGACAGCTTGTACTACCTGGCCGGGGACAGTTGTTCCGCTATTGTCTAAATCTCTGTTGGAAACACCCCCATTGCCTGCTTCTTGATGTGGTCAGCCACCCCCCCCCACCTCACCCCGCCCCCTGCCCCCTGCCCCTCGGAGCTGCCTTCCACCTTCCCTGCTCCTGTTTGCTTTCTTAACCTTGATTCCCCTAGGGCTTAAAGACAAATAGAAAGAAAACTCACACAGGGTTGTCTTCTACTCTTCAGCAGCGAAAGCATCTACTTTTGTTACAGTGGCTAAAATAGGACAACGGATTGGTCTTTTTTTGTGAACTGATGGTTTGAAAAATCGAGGGTAGAGACAGAGGAGGCTGACAGCTCTTGGGGCAGGCTGGTGGGAGTTAGGGGGTGGGGAGCTCGAGCAAAAAGGACTCGTGGACGTGGACGGCTGTGTGTGAACTGTGAGGGAGGGGAGTGTGAGGGGGACACGTGGTAATGGGGAACACTACAGTGAAAAATAATAAGAATGGTGATGGAAAAGGTATCATGGGAGGAGTCTTACGATGATACAGTTAACTGTCGTTGATCCTACTAGTAAGGCCACACGTGTAGTTAAACGATAAGTACATACACACACACCACACCTCACGCACACACACATACACGAGTACGCATATAACTGAATCTGCTGCATGGAGTAAGTACATCAATGTGAAGTTCTCGCTTTGGGTATTGTGCTATAATTGCATAAGATGTTAACATGGGCCCCTCGAGGAAGGTGCACGGGACTTCCCTGTATGCTTATTTGCAGATTCCTGTGAATCTATAACTATTTCAAATTAAACAGTTAAAGAAAAAAGAATAGTGGATATTTTTGATGAAACTTTTTAAGAAGCAAATAATGGGTCAGAATTAGTTTTTTAAAACTTTGTTTTATGGCTTTGTGCTTTGAAGGCTTATGGTAGAAATGCTTGATTTATTAATAAGATATTCTTAATTTAATCTGTCTTTTGAAGTTGACTTGGTTTGTAAAATTGTTTCCTTTTAGCAGTTGGTATTCATTTCCTTTTTAAATGTGCCTGTCCCCCGTCCTGTGACACTAGTGCCCACGATGTGTTCGTATCCAGCCAGGTGGCTGTGACCAGCAAGGCACGTCCTCCCTTGTCACTGGGCTCTGTTGTTAGTCTCTCCCCATCACGATGAGCTCGAAAAGTATGATAAGCACTTTGATAAGCAAGTATGAAACCGTTTCTGTCAGAAAAAAAGTTTTCCTTTCTGTCTCACACTTACTTTTACAGCTTTTCCCTTTCAAATCTGTGGCGGGTCTTACTGGATCTCAGTGTTTAAAAAATTGATTTAAAATGGTTTCATGATTTTAGATGCTTTTGTACTGAATCTGTGCCAGAAATCTTGCCAGTGGTTATAGGAAGGAATAGATTTTCATAATAATAAGGTCTCAACGATACAGAAACCATGTGAGATTTCAAATGTTACGGCATTTACTACTTAACTTTGAGTGTATAGTTCTTGTGAATGTGCTGAACTTGCATTTGGTTACATATACAGGCTATGTGATTCATGTCCATAAAATCTGCCTTCTTTAAGAAATGGACAATTTTGTCAGTTTAATGGTTTGGCCATGTCATTTTTATAGAATCACTGATGGACTCAAGCTGACTTAATAGTATGCTATTTGGTGATTCTCACAGTAGTGAATAACATATTCTAGTATCAGAGGTTCTTTTAGGATAAAAGGGTGGATAGAATGTCTCACTGAAGTTCATATCCCCATATTTTCTAATATAGAGTCCAAAGAGAAATTAACATCCTTTGATCTAATAATTTCCATTCTGAGAATTTACCCTAAGCAAGTAAAACCAATAAAAGAAAGAGAAAGACTATTTGTTATTTATTAATAGCAAGAAGTAGGGAGAATAAGCCCAATATGATAGTATTAAGAGAAGTTTGAAATGTTTAAAGATATTCTCTGAAAAAACTTATATTTTTGTATGATTAAGACTGTAGTATTATAAAAACAGGGTTTTTTTTTAGTTTTAAGATATACAATTATACCTTTACTTTAAATATATATAAGTGTGTGAATGCAAACAGCAAAGAAATAATCAAAAGAAACAGTGGTGGATTAATAAGTAGGTGCCTGTTTATTTATAACAGTGTAAGAAACTGTACCTGTTCAATGAAGTTCAAGTTGTTTAGGAAGCAGTTCAACTTCTCAAGTTCTAATAAGGATACCTCTTCATAGTCTTTTCCAGACAGTAGTCGGGCAGGGCAGCGAGTGCTCCCGTCTCAGTCAGGGAACTTAGACTCTGTGTGTGTGTTTCCTCCATCCGAGAGCCAGATCCGTGGTACCCGTCACGCAGACCTAGCAAATGCAGATGCATCTCCATGTGTGGTTGTCCTAATCAGGAGATACTCTTCCATAAATATTTGAACTGTAAAGACATAACTGAAAATGAATACCATGTATGAGTTTTTAAATTACTTTTTCGTTTTGTTTTTTCCCATCACCGTGTATCCTCCCTGTACATGTCCCTCCACTTCCACCCCCCCTTCTCCTGCAGTCATCTTACATGGATTTTGAAATTATTTTCTTAAGAACTTTTTGGGCATTTGACTAACTCTGGTCTTTAACCACATCTGTAAAAAGAATGATTTTTATATTATTACTCATAAAAATTGTTTTAGAATTGCTATCTAAGTTTTTCCTAAGAAAATTCTATGATACAGTAATATATTTTGTGATGGAATTTGACCTATTTCTTAATATGCATTAAGTAAAATCAGCACAATATATACTATCATATGAAGAAATAAGTTTTTATATATCAATATGTTTATAATTAGAATGCTGGCTTAAACCTATCCAGAAATGACCAGTTGTTAAATGGCATTTATGTAGAATCATGAAATCCAATGGCCTGTGACAGTTTTCTGTGATGTCCCAAATCTGGATGTCTGTGTTGGCATGATGAGAGCATTTAGCTTTTATGTTCCCTTTTAGCCTTTATTTCATTGTTCTTTCACTCTTTACTATGGAGTTTCATAATAATGTGTTTATTTCCTCTTTTGATTGCCACCTAGTTATTCAGGAATTGATATGAATGTAAATTTTTTTTTAATTTTGTCATGGGCTTAAAATGTTCCTCTAGTGATTTTCTGTTTTCTAAAGTTCAGTGATATCACATCCTATTTAACTAAAAAGCCTAAAAGTAAAGCGTTTAAAAATAAGTTCTTTTGTTTTTATAATATCAGTGTTGTTTTTTAATAGAGGGAAATTCTTCAATTTTTTTCTAATATGCTGTTGTCTTGAGTTACATAAGTGCCTAGTGTAGATCTAGTGACATTTATTAAGACTTTTCCTTTTGACACAGAGTGATGTTTGATCCCATTTTAATTGTTTTTTGGGATGTTTGGTGTTAACTGGGAATGGTATTCAATTGTGATTTGCAGTGCTATTTCAGCTCCAAAACTAGATGTTTGTAATGGCATGAACGGAGCATTGAGCTTTCATTTTACTGTTTACAGTAGCTGCAGAAAGATAACACTTCTTTAAAACATTGGTTTGTTTACTGCTCTAGCTTTTGAAAGACGTGAGCACGTTCTGTGGCCCACCGTGGCAGGTAATTTCCCCCTTTGTACGTTTAGCAGATCTTCATGCCACAGCTTTATTCTGGCTTCACTGTGTCCTGTAATCATTTGTGTGTAGCAGTGGATTCAGGAACCCCCTTTTTCCTGCTTCTTCCTGTTTGTGTGATTCTTTTTCTCTTCTAAAATGACAGAAAGTCACCAAGCTTAATACAGATCCATGAAGGTCATCACTCGTTCATGCAGCTAAAATGAAAACACACACCTATAGTTATATGTATGCTTATGAGGTAGGAGGTAGGGTCTTTATTGGAGATTTAGAACAAAGAAATCCCTTTCAGTAAAGTACAAAGTTCTTCTTTGAAAAAAATTATTGTAACCCGGAATCCATAAGCTGCTTCAGTGTGCAAAGATTCCAGGTTTTGCTAAAGTAGCCAGAGCTACCTTAATGACTTTGAGTTAATAACTTCAAGTTAAGCAGTACTTTGGGAACGGGGCTACTTACCCATATATAAAAAAAGAAATACAATCAGGCCAAAGGAAAGCTTACCTGAAATGGTAGACATGATGAGGAATACATCTGGGCTAAAAGAATCTCTTACTTGAATGAGATAAGTAATTCCTCTATTTCTGCACAACGATAGCTTCAGTCAAAATCTTAAAATATAATGCAACGTAAAAAGTAAGGAAGGATATAAAGCATAGTTTTATAAGGATAGTGACACATTTTAAGGTGTATACATTCTGGCATATGCAGAAATCTGTTTGCATAAGTAGCATAACTTATTCATGTAAAGTCACTTCAGTTTGGAAAGTAATAGCTGAGAAAGCTGACAGGTGGTCGTGCATATGCTTCCTTCTTCCAAAAAAAGTGAGAGTGTCTTTGTGCTCAGCTATTTTAGTGGCAGATAATGGAAGAATAAGGACTCTGTTAAGTACATATGATGACTATAAAATGTATTTTGGTTAATTTTAAAAAGTACCTATTGAACAATGACCTATTTTAAGATATTGATATATGTTACAGTATATATATATATATATATACATACATACACACACACATCATCCTTTAGATGAGTTTCTGAGTAATGAGTGTCTGAGTAGGAATGTTGGGAAAGTTCTGGTATTTAACATGGAAATTAGGCTCAAGTATTGTTGCAGGTTAATTTTATAGAGTAAATAAAACCTTAAAATACTAATCTGTTATTTAGGCAGGTTCATTAGATAATGTCTTGGCTGGGAGATTCTTCCATTTCCTTGATGATGTTAATATATTGACATTTAAACTGCTGAAAGTTTATATTTGAAAGTATTTCGTTCTTGTTTTTTTACTCGTTCAGTCAGTGCAGTCTATCTCAAGGGGTTCACAGAGGGTTGATATGAATTTGTAATTATCATGGAAGTCTACTGTGCAGCACATCTTCATTACGAAACTGCTAGGCTTCAAACTGGAGTGGCCGCTTTGAGAGTAGTTAGGGCAAATAAAGTCACATCATGGCCCCACTGACGGCAAGGCCAGATGCATGTTCTCCTACCCCTCCTCCAGGGGACCCGGCAGTTTTTGGTTTTTGCCATTTCAGATACTCTGGCTAATCTCTTAAAAGTTAGGACCCTCCTATTACTCATATATTAACTGATTATGTGATTTATTGTAAGAGAGTCACAATATATTAAATCTGAGTAGAGAATGCCTTGTGTTTACTAAGATTTTTGTAGAAAAATAATAAAGAATAAAGATTACAGAAGAATACATGTTTTCAAACTGTGGACATGTGAGTTCTCATTTCACTTGTCATGGAGAAAGTTTCTTAGATCTTTTAGGGCTTAAGTTTCCTTTCCTAGGAAAGGAAGAGGCTGACTAGATGCAGCAGCCAGGAGTTGCAGCATGGCGAAGGACCGAAGAAGGTAACTCGCGTGGTTATGTCCAGCATACCCACTGTATTTTTGTGTCTTTAAATATGATTTGCGCTTTCCCATTCATTGTCGTCTCCACAACTTCCTACCAGTTTACGGCAGGTGCCTCACAGCTGTGTGGAACCCGGACCCTTGCAGACGTGACACTTGACAGCCCTCGGACTAGCTGTCACCCCCAGCCTTTAAGAAATGTTATGACAGCAATTCTAATGGAGCACTTTGTTTTCAGGGGAAAAACACTCTATATTTGCTTATTTAGTTGATACTTGGTGGCCTAGAGAGCTGGCACTTAGAAGAAGAATTTCAGAGGAAGGCGTTCTTCATGCCGCTCAGTAAATAGACACGGACTTCCTTCCACGCTTCACCGAAGTTCACTGCACGCCTGCCGGGCAGCTGACCGTTTTGTGACCTGGGGCGTGTTCGCTCCCGAAGGCACTGGCATGGCCCGGGGAGGTGCCGCGCTGCCCTCCTGCCGCCTGCCGTCTCATTTCCCCGATGCCACGCTTACCTCGTGCTAGGGGTCGGTTAGGGCTGCGTCCTGTTGAGGGACTGAAGTCAGCACATTACCAGGATGAACAGACACCATTTTTGTACGCTTTTTGGACAGTAAATAAAACAATAGTGGCTAAGCAAGAAGCATAAATGTAGCCCGTTGATCTGCTTCTGCAGTTAGACAGTAGCCATTCACCTTCCTCGGCGAACACCATAGCAGTGCTCAGTGTTGAGTCCTTGTCTTTACCAGCTGACCCATTGACCTGTCCATTGTCTAAAGATTCTGTCGTGAGTGCTCTGCAGGTATCGTTGGGAAAGGAGGTTCAGATGTGGGGCTCGGTCCTGGGTGGTAAAAAGTCGAAGTATAGTTTCCGTGTAAAATAATGAGTTTGAAGTAAGGCGGGATTTAGCTAGACTTCTGGTGCTTTTGGGGGTTGGTGTTCAACATGGAAACAGTGTATGACATAATGTGAACACACTAGCAGTGTTGCTAGTGGGGTACTTTGACCTAGTCAAAAACTTTGTGAGTGATTATTAAAAATTATAATATTTGTAGAATATAATTTTTACTACACAAAAAAACAACAGTTTTCATAGAACCATGATGTTTAAGATAAATTATTGAGAAGAATAGGATTTAGAATAGGATTCAGCATAGCAAACTTGGCCACCTATGATTCTTGTGCTAAGAAATTAAGTGTCACGGGGCAGACTGAGTCATGGGTAGGCCAAGTTGGTTTAGTGTGGAATATGAATATGCATTAACGGCCCCAAGTCAAGAAAAAATTGAGTCTCCCGACAAAGTTCTGCTTTTGGAGAGATGGAGCATTGAGTTATTAAACTTCCTGACTGTGTGTTCAGCAGCACCTTTGAACATCTCAGTTGAAGCACCAAGTCGTCGCTGGAGTGGTGATTTCACTGTGTACCTGTCAAACCCCAAACACGTCTTGGGCTCTGCTCACTGGTGATTTTAACCAGTACCGCGGAGCCCCTGTTTGGCCAGCTGAGCTCGGGGCAGTGGACCAAAACACTTTGCTTCATGTCAGGTTGCGTGTAGTCTAACAGGACATTAGACATGACTGTGGAAACAAGCATGCAGATGATCAACACTCAAGTTCAGATAGATCACTGTGGGCTGAGCTAAACCGGGGACTGTTTACTCACCTTCATTTTGATAATTTAGGTTCCTATTTGTGAAATGCTGTGTTGATTTTGGTTTTCAGCAAGGAAATACATTTGTTACTGTTCAGTACTACTTCATTGCTCAGTCCTCTGAAGAAGAGATTTCTTATATTTTCTTACATATGAAAAGCTCATTTTACTGCATTTGTTTTGGCATAAAGTTTCTATTTAGAAACACTACTTATGAAGAAGAAAATATAGGTAAATTGCTTACTTTCAATGAGAAAGAAGTAATGCTCACTTGACATTTATTTTGCCTTTCTTTTTTTTTTGTCAGGGGTGAACGCTTGTCTACAAAGCAGGGAATGGGAGCAGGAAGAGGAGTTTGAGGTTCCTGGGGGACCCCAGAGAAGCAGGATCAACAGAGAACAGCTGGTATTTCTCTTTTGCCGCTACTTTCATTGTTCTTGTTCTGTCTGAATGTTGTTATCACCATCGGGAAAAACTTCGCCTGCCCTCTCAGCGAGTACAGGTGACTGATTAAAATTTTAATTGTACTTATTTCAAACACTTGTTTCTGAGAGATGATCGTGATGAGCAGGAAGATCCAGAAGGTAATAATTTCATACTGTGAATGCATCTTTGGCATCTTGAACGTTCCCATAAACCTTCAGAATCTGAGGTGAGTCGCAGATGCAGGAAGTAACTTGAAAGAAGACTCACAGCTGCTGCTCGGATGTGCTTGCCGTGTGTCTTTACTGCCTCAGATTGCAGTTGTGATGGATGACACTCCGTTGTCTTGCCGATGTACGTTAGAAATGGCAAATTTTTCTGCAGGGGGAGTCTGAAGCCTTTATTCATAAAGCACACAGAAGTGTGTTTCATAGGCAATTGGACCCTTAGCCATGGCTTCATAATGTGCTGTGCCCCAAGGAATACGCCTCTGACCCCTGCAGGCCGCATGGCCACTCGGCGGCCCTAAAGACCTCCGGCTGGTACCGTCCAGTGCCCTGAATGTGGACGCGCAGAACTAGATGACGGTCCATGGAGAAGGTGTTACTCCTGCCATCTAAGCCCTTCTCCCTGAAGCATATGTCAGATACACAGCAATCCTTGACCTTAAGTCCTATTAAATATGAATATACTTTCTGACAAAAGAAGTTTGATGAACAGTTTTTGGGGGTTTTTTGTTTGTGTGTTTGTTTTACGCAAAACACTCCTAAAATTTGAGGAGAGCGAAAAGTACCAGAGGTGGTTGAGTGGGGAAGTTTAGTACACTTTTGTTCCCGAACCTCTGTAAGTAGCTGTGTAACTGCTCATGACTATAATTCTAATTCTCTCATTTGTATGCGGTGTTTTAAAATATTTTGATCTGCTTTTCACAGGTTTTTTGTAATCTTTTTTTATTTTTTAAAAAATTTTATTTTAGTTGCCAAAGCTGTTTGATGGATGCTACTTCTATTTTGGAGGAATCTTCAAACACCATCCAAAGGACAACCTTATTAGGCTCGTCACTGCAGCTGGGGGCCAGGTCCTCAACAGGAAGCCCAAACCCGACAGCGACGTGACCCAGACCATCAACACAGTCGCCTACCACGCCAACCCAGACTCCGACCAGCGCTTCTGCACGCAGTATATCATCTACGAGGATCTGTCTAGTCACCGCCCAGAGCGGGCCCGGCAGGGCAAGGTGTGGGTGGCTCCTTCCAGCTGGTTCATAGACTCCGTGATGTCCTTCGAGCTGCTGCCTCTGGATGGTTAAGTGCTGCAGCCGATGGGCCTTTCTGACTGAGCTTCTGGTCACTGTGTTTGCATCTCCATAAATAGAGAGGGACTCATTCATGCATTTTTTTTCCTGGAATTAAAAAAAATCTTATGTCAGATTAGAAATTTATTCTCTGTTTACCATTTAAATACTGACTTTGCACTGAAGGATTTTCTTTTTAAAACTGACATATATTTTGATTCATCATGTCTTTCTACTCAAATTATCAGCTATCAAAGATTAATGAGAGGGTATTGGAATTATTGCTTGATGTACAAGTGGTATCATTAATGCCTCAGCCTTGTAATGCTTTTTGATGAAATAATCCCTACCTGCCACCCGCAGACATACTTGTCATCCTTCAGTAAACAAAGGGTATTAGCAAATAACTTACTGTGGCTTTATTGTCATGAAAATAGAGTACCTGGCCTACATGTGTTACCATAGGTGTTAAATTCTTGTCTACAGTTGTATTTCATTTTACACTGTGTTTGTTTAGTTTTGTAATATTTACTTGGATGTCTGTACCTGCATTTTTATGTCTTATTTTTACCTTGCTTCCTCTTTATTAGGAAATCATGATTTGAACCTTAACACTGTTTTTTGGTTGTAAAAATCACCACTGGTTCGTGGCACATTTTTATTGTATGATTGCTTATTATGAACTGTCAGTGCTGCTGTGTTTACATATATGAATACACACTTCAGGCATTTTCTCTAACGTATTTTAGTCTATATTTCTTAAAAGGTCTCGTGAGACTCGCAAATTGTCAATAAAATGTTGATAAATTAGGAGGCAGTTCTTTCTGGTAGACTTTTTGCTACCTATTGCTAAAACAACTTTTTAAAGGTTTTCATTTCTTCCTTCATAAAGGTTTGTTTTTGTTTTGTTTTTAATTTGTAGATTTCTCTGGAGGCAGAAGTTGGGGATACTTGATTTAAAACAGATTGTATCCAGCTGATACAAAAGGCCATAACAGTAAGTTTAGAGGGAGGTGGGGGAAGGACTTGCTCAGAACGGCGAGGCAGCCAGGAAAGTGGACGGGTGCCACCTGAGGGCAGGGAGTCCTGGGGTGGTCGCTCTCGTCAGAGTGTTCTCGGCAGATTCCGTCGTTTAAAAACAGTTGTGAAGAAGTCTTAGAGATGGAATGTTCTCCTGAGAGTGAGGCCCTGGGCAGGAAGACTCCGTGAGACCGGTCAGTTTGGTCACTCCTGGGCCAAAGAGCGTGGTGGGATAACCCCTGGCAGGGAGAAGAGAGAGTCTCAAATTAATGGGCATGTCAACATCCATTCATGTGAAAGTTTGAGATTCTGCTGATTGTTCAAAATAAATTTTACTTTCATTTCTCCTTAGATGTGTTACTTTTCTATATCAAGAAATACATTATGTGATTACAGTAATATACTGCTGACCCTGACCTTCAGGGGTGCATTAGCTCTGAGACACTTTCCAGGCAGTAATGTGTTTGTCCCACATTTCATTCCAGTGGAGAATGATGGATACCATAGCACTAAGCAAATCCTAGGGGTTAGCTAATGTCTGAGCAAAATGTAAGGCTCTCTGGGATTGGGGCTGTCGTTTTTGATTTATACCTGACTTTTCATCACTTTCTATGAGCTCATTGGTCGCATCTCTAGACAGGTTTGTGTCTGTTCCCCTGATCCAAGTCCCTGTTTGGAAGAACACCTTTGGGGGCGTTGCTCGCTTTCATTTATTCTTTTTCTTGGCCTGTCCCCCTCCCTCTTTGTCACATTTTGTGCCTCACTGTTGAGCAGCTTTATTTTGGGTTATTTTAAGTATGTATTTTGACAGCAGTTGATTGATGTCATGCTCTCGAAACTTGTACTTTCTGCATATATATACTTGTAATTATTTTCATTTTTCAATCATAGATTCAAGCTTGCTTTTATTTACTAAAACCATTAAAAGTTATTTGTGTTCCTGTGTCTTCTATAGAAATGTTTTATTCTATGCTCCTGAAGAGTGAGACTCAGACCTTGAGGACATTTTTCAGCTAATAAAAACTTACCTTTTTTAGGTCTCATGCCTTTTAATTTTTTTTTTTGGATAGAACTATTTCTAACATATATGAGATACATTATTTACTACCTTAAATATTTTTTTTTCTGAATACAGTGTAACCATGATAGTTTGGAGCCATTAAATACATAAGGGTCACCATTTGTTTTATCTGTCTTGCTTTCTTTTGAGCCTACGTTGTGCATGTTGTGTTAAGTGACCTGTCCGTAGATGGTGATGATGTTTTGGGAGGTTTGGGGTTTGCTGTAGGAATAAGATGCAGTGTGGGGTGGGGGAAGCGCAGGTCACATTACACA
Source organism: Sturnira hondurensis (assembly GCF_014824575.4). Lineage (NCBI taxonomy): Eukaryota > Metazoa > Chordata > Mammalia > Chiroptera > Phyllostomidae > Sturnira > Sturnira hondurensis. Next base: position 53,629 of record NW_028076312.1, read on the forward strand.
GTAGCTGTCACTGCTTCTGGGTTGGCGCAGAAAAAGTCAACTTCGTGCTCAAGTTCATGGACCTTATCACAGTCACAAAATGTCTTGTTTTGTTCTCTAATCAAGGCACATTAAAATGGCAGGAAATAATGCTTATTTAATAACCAGAAGCTGTTACTTTGTTTGATGATGGACCAAACTGTACATTGTAAATTTAATGTATGAAAGGTGACCCTAGAAAATGGAATTATCTTCTGGAGGGCAGGCCCCTTGTAGCACAGACTCCCCCCCGCCCCGCCTTCCCCCCACGTGAGAAAGTATTCCAGGAACTCATCAGTGTAGCGGCTGGTGGGAGAAGCTACATTCAGCTTCAGTGAACTTGTTTTGGAGACTGGATGCTTTTGCCCATTTCATGATGGGTGATTTACAAGTGCACCTGCCCACACCACACTGAGTGTTAAAAATGATATGACTCCCGTCCCCCACCCTCCCTGTTCATCTCATCTTACCCTCAGCAACTCTTGTTTCCCCAGATGAAAATGTCCTCAAAGGGGAACATTCCACAGATGCGGAAGAGCTAAAACTGGAAAAGGCAGAAGCACTAAAAGGCATCAAAATTGACAAGTTCAAAAGCCTTTGAGCAGTGGGAAAAATGTCGCAACAGGTGTATTGTATGCAATGGAGGGTACTTTGAAGGTGTCTGNGGCGCAGAAAAAGTCAACTTCGTGCTCAAGTTCATGGACCTTATCACAGTCACAAATGTCTTGTTTTGTTCTCTAATCAAGACACATTAAAATGGCAGGAAATAATGCTTATTTAATAACCAGAAGCTGTTACTTTGTTTGATGATGGACCAAACTGTACATTGTAAATTTAATGTATGAAGGGTGACCCTAGAAAATGGAATTATCTTCCGGAGGGCAGGCCCCTTGTAGCACAGACTCCCCCCCGCCTCGCCTTCCCCCCACGTGAGAAAGTGTTCCAGGAACTCATCAGTGTAGCGGCTGGTGGGAGAAGCTACATTCAGCTTCAGTGAACTTGTTTTGGAGACTGGATGCTTTTGCCCATTTCATGATGGGTGATTTACAAGTGCACCTGCCCACACCACACTGAGTGTTAAAAATGGTATGACTCCCGTCCCCCACCCTCCCTGTTCATCTCATCTTACCCTCAGCAACTCTTGTTTCCCCAGATGAAAATGTCCTCAAAGGGGAACATTCCACAGATGCGGAAGAGCTAAAACTGGAAAAGGCAGAAGCACTAAAAGGCATCAAAATTGACAAGTTCAAAAGCCTTTGAGCAGTGGGAAAAATGTCGCAACAGGTGTATTGTATGCAATGGAGGGTACTTTGAAGGTGTCTGAAGTTGAAACATGTAAGAATATGTACACAATTTTTTTACAAATAAGTTCTGAGGTTTTTGGAGTTCCGCCCTTGTCCAAGATTTTCTCAGAAAGTATCCATCCATGTAATATGAGAGAGATTTATTGAAGGAGCTACAAGGTACAAGGGACAATGTTCATAGGACATGGATGCCTCAGTCCTCGTCAGCGTAGGCACCTTCAGACCCCACACAGTTCTATAGTCATCAGCAACCGCAGCACGATGTTCCATCTGCTCTGGTAGCAGAAGCCACAGAATGAATTTTGCCACAGCATGTTTCCTGCAAAGATCCTGTGTCAAAATCTTGGATGGGGTCGTTTTTGGAATCCCCAGATCAACTTCTAGTTTTTGAGCTGTCAGTCTCTGATCTTAAATGATTTCAGCCCATACACATACAACATTCTCAGATGTTCTGCTTTTGCAGGCCTTCCGGAACGTGGACCATTTTCAATAGATTCTTCACCATTTTTTTAAAATTTTATTTATTTATTTTTAGAGGGGAAGGGAAGGAGAGAAGGACAGAAATATCAATGTATGGTTGCCTCTCATGAGTCCCCTGCTGGGAACTGACCTGACTGGGAATCGAACCGCGATCAATCCATTGAGCTACACCAGCCAGGGTGATTCTTCACCATTTTTGAAGTGTTTGTGCCACACTTTAAAAAAAAAGATTTTACTTATTTATTTTTAGAGAGGGGAAGGGAGGGAGAAAGGAACATCAATGTGTGGTTGCCTCTTGCTCACCTCTTACTGGCAATCTGGCCTGCAACCCAGGCACATGCCCTGACTGGGAATCGAACCAGCAATCCTTTCGTTCACAGGCTGGCACTCAATCCACTGAGCCACACCAGCCAGATGTGCCACACTTTTATTTGCACTGCGCTCATTGCATTGTCCCCCAAAGCTGTCTGAATCACCTGAATGGTTTTCATGGAAGAATGTTCAAGCTTAGTGCATAATCAAATGCAGATTCATTGCTCTACTCGCTCAGTCATTTGCAGTGTGACACCCACACAGTACACACTGACTAGTACAGTGAAGTTGTCATTGTTCAAGCATATGCGCATTGCAGTTCACTCTCCTTGGCTGCCAGGTTACATCGATATTGCACAAACCATTCTCTTATTAACAATGGCTAGACTTTTTCTAAACCTTGTGTGTCTTAATAAGTTCACTCTTTTAAAAGATAAGCACATCAAAGCAAAACTGAGCAACTGTTCTAATTTCAGTCACCTGGTACTGTATTTTTGGCATACTCATGAGTTAGCAATGTTAATTATTTGTGGAGCTTTCTGAGGCATAGGGTGCACCTTTTGATACCTGGGAGTTTCTATTGGAATGGTCCTGTGGGAGAAGTGGGGAAGACACTAGACTATTCTAACTGGCCTGGCTTAACCCTGTGGAGGTCACGTGTGTCGACAGATACATTTGTTACTAATATGAGCTGAAATGTGGGGGGAAATTTTAAACTGCAGATTTGCATTTATTATATTTATATAATAAAATACATGGTTTTTATTTTCAGTTCCAGTCTAGAAATTATGGAACAAGTATAAAAACAAAATAATTTTTTGAAATAATGGAAACATACTATTAAAAATACAATGTCATTAACATTAATCAGAATCTTTCAATAGTTGGCTTTGCACAGTGTAGCAGTCAATATTGTTATGCTCAAGGCTTAACACTTCACAACACTAGCAAAAATGTGTTGATAAGCGACTCGTTTTGGATGCATAGCACCTACCGCATTTTTTCTGCTTGTCAAGGGAACCTTATTCACGTCATTAGGATTTTCTTCAGTTTGGGTTAGTCACATACAAACCCACAGCTGATCATGACCTTGAACCTATGCATCTGATCTATGTAACAATATTTAAGAAAAGAGTTTGTATCTCAGATCAGCCACAACCTCTGCAGGGGTAAAGGGTTGGTGATTAGCACCCCAGCCCTGAAGCAGGTTCCTTTGGCCCCAGTGCCTGGCTTGCCTGCACAGGCCATCCTGAGGTCAGCAAACCTACCGTCAGGGTTGGAGACTGGATTAAAGACAGGATGGGCATGGCTCCTGTACAGGCTTTGAAGTCAGTGGGCTTGTTGACCATCTCTTCACTAGTTTATAAAATGAAGAGGTATAGCTATAAAGTTTATAAAGTGGGGAAAAATGCTGTCTGTCTCACCTGGGCATAAAGATGAACAAAAAGCACCAAGCATCTTGCAGGCACTCAGGATCACCTTCCAATACTTCTGTGAGCACGCTGGATTGGAGATGTTTCTGAAAGCAGCTCAGTACAAGTGGCTTTTGGTAGCCTGGCCCATCTTGGTTCTGAATAGTGCTGCCCGACTGCTGGCCGTCTGCCGGTTCCCCCTTGGCCGATACCACCACCACCAGGAACTGGCCTTGCTGGCTGATTCTCACCTCTGCCTTTTTTCTCCATCTGAGTGAAGGTGCCCCATCTACGGAGCTGGCCTGCCCATTCAGTTACGACTTTGTTTAACTTTCATCTCCTGAAGGCACTTACTCTGGTTACCAAGACTGCTTAGAGGTCTGTTGTCAGAAAGCACGGGCCAGACTTCTCAGTGCTGTGTCACAAGCCCTTTGGCCACTTCGGACCCGCTGTACAACTTTGGGATAATCTGACTTTACGTATTTATTTGAAAAATAGAGGCTGATCTTTTCTACTTTTAGTCCATAATTTGTGAGACTTATTTTCATTGTTAATACTACAATTATACCTAAATAATTCCTATATTTCTGTTGAAAAAATAATATTACCAAAACATTTTGCCATCAGTGAAATATAAAAGCCTTTCCCTGGATTTTACCAATATAGCTATCTTCAAATTTATAAATAACTCTGCTTACAGAAGTATCACATGATTACTGTAGAAGATTTGCAGAGTACAGAAACAGGGAAGAAACTAACCCCTGAGTCCTGGAATCATAAAGTGATTCATTGCTTTGTCTGGCCTCAAGGGTGTGAAACACACTGAATGCTACTGAAGGGCATGCGTGCCTCAGTTCTCCACAGTCCCCACTACTCCCTACTGTATAGCTCCTTCCACTTTGTTTATTTACTTGGGCCTTGGAAATAGTTAAGCCACAACATTTGCAAAAAATATTAACATTGCAAAAACAACTATTAACATTCTTTTTTCTACTCAAGTACACACAGCTTTCATAACTAAGAAGTAAACCCTGAATAAACTTTTACTGTATCATTTCTCATGTAATTAAATATTTTATCCATAATTTTCAATAGTTGCATCCTATCAACATGTTTATTTAATCAAATAAATATCCCTGCTAGTGAATATTTGGATTATTTCCATTATAGATAAAGCTATATAAACATAGTTCATTACAGCGTTATTTATAATTGCCAAGATAGGGAAGTAGCCCAAGTGTCCATCAGTAAATGATGGGATAAAACTATGGGATATGTACACAATGGAATACAATTTAGCCTTAAAAAAGAAGATTTTACTCTTTGCAACAGCATGGATGGACCTGGAGAACATTAAGCTAGGTGAAATAAGCCAGTCAGAGAAGACAAATGCCATGTGATTTCACTCATATGTGGCACCTAATGAACAAACAACTAACAAGCAGCATAGAGACAGACTCAGATGGATTGCAGGCTGACAGCTACGGGGGTGGGGTGGGGCGGTGGGGGTGGGAGGGGTAGGGCAAAAAGGAAAAAGGTCTCATGGACACAGAAAACAGTGTGGTGATTGGGGGGGCAGTATAAGGATACTAACTGGTAATGAAAAATACAATAAAAATAAAAGCAAAAAGCGTAGTTATAATTTTGAGTGGGAGATTTTCTTTAAAATGTAATGCTATGTCACCATCTGTCATTAACATTTTTGTAAAATGCAGGGCACAGCATATACATTTAAATTAAGACTTATAGTTATGCTTAAAATATAAAAATCACAAAATGAGCCTTAATTGATTGCTATGATTTTCATGAGTTGATGAGACTACATGTAAGGTTTAAAACATTCCAGATCTTGGGGGTTAGAAACAAACAGAAAAACTGGGGGGGAGGGGGGGCTGCGGGTGGGAGGAATCCTAGGCCTTTGGTAGGGACCTCAGGCTGTTTCACCTGTGGGAAGACAAGCTGGGGAACAGGTCCAGACGACTCTACGTCACGCAGGATCTTCCTGGCAGGGCCTGGACTAAACACACGTGCTCTTTTTGAGCCTCACCACCTCTCGGGGGACGTTGCATTGTTAAGTAAATTGAAGTATTTGCCATTCCAGAGACTGGGACCTGACTTCCATTTGAATGGACTGAGGGGGCTGGCCCAGGACATCTAGAAGGGAGATGGCATCCACCCAACCTGTGCCGGAACCCCCATCTCTGCTTCAGCGGACTTCACTCATTACTTCACCTGTGTTTGAGACCAAAAAGGGTCTTACAATTTTTTTATTGTCTCAACCCTTGTCCCCAGTAACCAAACCAAGTGGTCAAGTCAATGTAACAGATGGATGGGTTTGCTATCATTACACTGAGCCATGCTTAAAAAACCTAAGTAATCTTTATGTTTGTTGCTGTCCCCAGAGCATAGAAGTTTACCAGAAGTATAAACATATTTCAGTCAATAATTGTAGCTCAGAAAAGAATGGTTCTGAGCTGGGAGAACATGCCTTCCTGTGGGGCGGGGGTGGGGGGGGGCGCTGAAGAATTAAAACAAAAACAAAAACAAACAAAAAAAAGCTCAAAGACAGGGAGAAGGAATAGGATGGAGGAATATAATTTGAAAAAGTTTTCTAGGTGATTTTTGTGCCTGCACTTCCCCCCATTGCAAGGCACTGCTTTGGTGTCATTTATTGTCGAAAATAAATTTGTGCCACGGTCATACTAGGTAGAAATTTTATTTCCAATTTAGGCATCTGCTGCAACACAGTGTGTGTTGAACTCAATGTTAACTGTGTATGATGTGTACACCGAATCTGGGTACCCAGACACGCCTCTCCGAAGCTAAGGCATGTGTGTTTGCTGTAGAACATGGTGATTGGTGTGCCATTACTGTTCTCACTGGGATAACCATTTCCTTTTTCTGCTGAGGTCCTGGTAGCAAATTCCGATTCTTTTTCTGGGCTGTGGATGTGGTGGTTAAAAGTATGAGGTTGCGTTTACTTTAAAAGGGAATTAAGACAGTCCGAAGAATTGTATTGGCTTTTCTTTTCCATATATATATGACAGAAGAACCAAATCTTCTTGTGAAAAAGGCATTTGGTTTTTCCAGTAAGTATCCTCATATTTATAAAAGGCTATGCAGAGATTCCCCAGCAGTTATATGTAGGCGTTTTATCCTTTTCTTTTAAAAACATACTAACCTAGATTTACATTTTCAAAGGAGTTTGTACAAGAGTCTGCTGCTACCCGCTCAGTGATTTGTCCATCGGTTCCTTAAATATTTATTGGGCAGCTACTGGCTGTCAGGTGATGGTGTTCACATGGTGCAACCAAGGTGGTACCTCATGGCAACAGCCTGCCAGGGGCTCGCACTCTACTGGGAGAGCCCGATGAGTAAGCAGGTGATTGCACAAGCATTGTTTTGGGCAAGGCGGGCGCCTGACATGGGGTCAGGGCATCCTTCGAGAAGAAGGGGCGCCACACGGGATGCACTTGGCAGAAGAATCGGGCAGTGTTTGCTCGGACACATTCAGGTTATTTTTGAAATGGCATCTAGGACTCATTCTTAGGACCAGATGGGTTAATATTTACCCTGATACTAAACATTTCCTGATTCCCCTAGAGTGATACTTTTAGGGGGGGGGGTGTCGACAAGAATGACATTTTATTAATAGTTTACTAGAAGGTTTTTCTTTAATTAGGAAGTCAAGTCAGAAATAGGAAATGCAGCTTGCTTAAGCCACGAATAGGAAGTGAGTGTTTTTGCTCTTGGTGTTTAATTTGCTTCGTGAGCAAATTTAATTTTATTCACTGTTTTTAAAACTGCATCTTTTTAATCTCTGCTGTATTTTTAAAAAATAAATTTAGATGTAATCATTAGAAGGGAGAGGTATTTTAATGTAAGAAAGGGTTTTTTAAATGACTTGCTGGCATTTAAAAAACTTTCCATATTGGAGCGAAGTAACTTGTGTATCTAGTTTAAAAAGTCAAATAAATGGTATGGAGGGAGACTTGACTTGAGGTGGTGAACACACAATGCAATATACAGATGATGTGTTATAGAACTGTGTACTTGAAACTCTACAATTTTATTAAGCAATGTTTCCCCGATATTCAATCAAAATGAAAAAAAGTCAAATGGTGCTAAAGCATTTAGACTAAAAAGCCTCAGTCTCCTGTACTTCTTTCTCAGTCTCTACTCAAAAGCAATCACTTGTACTCTGTTGGTAGTTAACTTGGTGTGCCTTCTCCATAAGTAGGTATGTGTGCACTGTGTTCTTTTGATTCATCCATCTTTGGCATCCACTGACTTCCTGTTTCGGTAATGGCTCATTTGGGCAACCTGAGATCCCTCTTTCCTCTGCCCTTTTTCCCAGTAGGCACTTGAAATGTTTTTTCAGGCTTTCCACTACGAGGACTATGGAAAGTGTGTCCTTCAGAGTTATTTGAATGATGGCAGTTTCTTTTTTGTACACCTTTTCATTTTTCTTGAATTTTTATTAGTATAAAAAAATCTATATCCACACTTTTGAACCTATGCCTACACTTCCACTGTTCTCCACCATCTCTGGAGAAGGCCTCGCCATCTCGTTTTCCTCCAAGACAGATCTGTTTGGACAGCACCCTAGCTCCAGTTCTTCCTGGAAGCCGCCCTCCTGCGTGTGGCCCTCTGACTCCCTGCTGCAGCGTGGAGGTGTGCCAGGGTGCCCTGCGACCCCCCTTCCCTCCCAGGCCCTGGCAGACCCCCTTGCTTTTCTTTGCTGCCAGAGTCCCTGTGGTCCGCTTTACAGCTATATTTTAATGAACCATATCCCTCAGGAGCCTCGGGAGAAAGAACACAATCTGCAAGTGTTTTGTCTGAAAAATGTTTTTGTCCTCCCATCACCCCTGACTTTGGCTTGGTAAATACTTCCTCATTAGCAAAATGGGGGTTTCCCTCAAAGTGGGGTTTTCAGGAATCAGTTGGCTTCCTCCCTGTCTTTGTCCCCTCTGCAGGCACTTGGTTTTGACCTTCCTCCTCTCTACGAAGCCATGTTCACCCGTTATATGTTGTGTTGAGGGTTACATCCGTTATTCAGTGTAGTTCTCAGGCAGAGAAAGGGGCAGGCAGTGAAGCATTGCCTTCAACGTAGGCACGCATTCTTCTGACACCAGAAATTCTTACCTTCTGTACATAGCTAATAAAACTCTGGTGCTTTGCATTATTTCCACCACTTAGAAATAATCGGGCCACACTCTTGTCTAAAATCATGTAATGTGGTCCTTAGAGAGTAACAAAGGTGGGCAAAATAAGGCAGGTTAGTCACGTGGGGCTTGGGGCAACTGCTAACCAAACGTAGTAGACAGTTTCCTTTCTAAATGAGATTTGAACCTTTGAATAAGAATTTTTTTATTTTTTATTTATTTATTTTTTAGAGGGGAAGGGAAGGAGAGAAGGAGAGAAACATCAATGTATGGTTGCTTCTCATGAGTCCCCTGCTGGGAACTGGCCTGCAACCCAGGCATGTGCCCTGACTGGGAATCGAACCGCGATCGTGTGGTTCGCAGGCCCACGCTCAATCCACTGAGCTACACCAGCCAGGGCTTATTTTTTATTTAAAAAAATTTTGTTTAATTTAGAGAGAGGGGAAGGGAGGGGAAAAGAGAGGGAGAGAAACGTCAACATGAGAGAAAAGCATCAGTCAATCCATGTGCCCTGACCAGGGATCCATCTGGTGACCTTTCACTTTGCAGAACAACACCCAGCCAACCAAGCCACACCAGTCAGGGCTGAGTGATGATTTTAAATGACTGAATCCTTACTTGCCCAGACAAAGGGAGTCTTTTTGCAGTCTTCTTCCTATAAACTATCAGTACCTTCACAGTGAATTATTTAGCGGACCCTTTTTTCTTCAGGTGGTACTGTTGAGATTTACAGAAGTCAAGGCAGCACTCAGGGGAGATGTGCAAAGGGGCAAATGAAAGTCTTCTGGTGTAGGGGGTGTGATGGGGATGTTGAAGAGCCACCCTTAAAAAAGAGCTCTCAGTTCATGGTGATACAGAAAGATAAGGACACCTGATGACGTCCAATCAGATATTTGGGGGGTGGAAGATCGAGCAGAAAGCCAGTCAATTTCCTGTGGTTGAGGAAAGGGGGGGGAAGAGCAAACCCATTGAAGTATGCATAATAATTGCTTTATCTTTTTACGTCACACTATAATTTCTTAAGAAATGGCGTGTAAGCCAAGCCTCTTCACTGAAAGATAAGCCTTCAGGTTTTGTGTCTTTTCATCTCTGAGAAAATAGTCATCTGGTTTTCAGTTGACCTCTCCGCTGTGGGAGTCAGGGGCACCAAACGCCTGAGCTTGCTGTGGGTAGTAAGTGATCCAGACCAATGTATCCTGGTGGTTACTGCTGGGGAATACGGTAAATGTTACATAAAGACTTTTGAAGGAAATGAACTAGTAAAACAAGGAAGGAATTAACTGGACCGGTCCTTGGCAGACTCACCCCCACTGAAGTTGTCAGCGTGTGCTGAGGGACAGGAAACTGAATTAGAATCTTGGTCCTGAGCCATTTCCTTCTCTGGTTTTGAACCTTTTCCAAAATTTTATTCCTTCATAAATCTCTTCTATTTGTAGGTGAGTATCAGGATCACTAAAAGCAGCTTCCTGCTTGTTAAAAATGTTACATCACACACCGGCTAAAAGGCTACCTCAGTGCTTTCCCCTCCTGATTCTCACCTTTTCCTTTCTTATCCATTTTGTACGTGGGTGTTTCCTTCTTGTCAGTTCCAGATGGTTTCAATAAGTGCCCCCTGAATAAGAAGACTTCCGTCTCCATCTCTGCCTTCCGTCTCCATCTCTGCCTTCTGTCTTGCACAGAAGACTGATTGCATTGTCTTTGGCCTACTTTTTTTTTTTAAGTTCTGCTAAACTTCCATTCACACAGCTACCACCCTTCTGCTTTGTCTGTGTTTCTGCTCCTCGCTGGCTGCCCAGTGGCAGGCAGTCTCAGGAGATCTGGGCTCAGATGCTGTCCAGTTTTTCCCCAGCTTTGTCAGAATGGTCTACTTTTATAAAGCCATCAGGAGTTCACCCAACCCAGGGAATGGAACACTAATTTTTTTCGTTCGCCCTTTAATTATTTGTTTTCTTTCTCTCCCTGCACTCTATCCCTCCAATCCCAAGCACACAAATTGGGCTTTTACTTCAATCTTTACTCAGTGTAGCTATCAAAAAGTTACTGAAATGTTCATTCCCAGTTACTGGTGAAAGCCAATGGTCTTTTAGCGGGTACTATTTATTTATTTTTAAGATTTTATTTTTTTATTTTCAGAGAGAGGGAAAGGGAAGGAGAAAGAGACAGAGAGAAATATCAATGTGTGGTGGCCACTGTGTGGTTGCGCAACCCAGGCATGTGCCCAGATTAGGAACTGAACCAGCAACTCTCTAGTTCTCAAGCCGGTGCCCGATCCACTAAGCCAGCCAGGGCTGGCTGCTATTATTTAACAAACAAACAAACAAACAAACCCTGTAACCTAATTTGTACAAGCTCCTTAAAGCTAAGACTATATAGTGAATGCAGCAGTGATTGTGGCAGTGAATGATTTCTTGTTGCACGCCTACCATGATCAGACACAGTTTTCACTGGTTAATAATACGTGTTTCATAATTCTTGCCACAGACTCATTTCCTCAGTACTAGGCTCTGAGAGATTAAGTAGCTGGACCAGAGTCGAACGGTTAGTTTTAGTCCTGCTGAGAGTTGAGCTCAGTGTGACTCAAGAGCCCACACCATCGCTGAACCCACATATGACTCCAGAAGAGCTTTGGTGTCAGCCCCAGAGCTGACTGAAGTAACAAGTCTAAAGAGAATGACCTCTGAAAAGCAGCGTGCCGGGGGCACCATGCCATACTGGTTAATAATGGGGTAACTTGAAGTTATAAAAGGTAAGAATGATCGGGGCAGGTAACTTCGAGTCTGGTTCTGTTTTCCTCCTCTGTAAAGTGGGGACAATGATGAATCAATGGCTCATGAAGATGAAATGAGAACGTGTAACATGCTTGGCATACATCAAGCAGCATATACCTGGGGCCAAGCTGAGCAACAGATCAGTCACATGGACCTGGAGGGCTGTGGCCTACGGTGGGGAGGCGATTACGTTTCTCTAATGTAACGTGGAATCTCGAGGCAAGCGGTCCAAGACGGGTACCGTGGGCCCCTTTCCACACCTTGCAGCTCTGTCACAAGGTGTTCACTAAAGCTCTGGCCATCATGCCTGCATTTTAAATTAAAAGAAGGAGAGAGCAAAAGAGCTCCCAGATCCATCAGCCACACCCCAAGTCTGCTTTCTGTGTCTTATTGGCCAGAAAGCCACAGGATCCTCCCGTGTGCAAAGTGTTGACTCCAACAACAATAAAAACGGAACTGCTTGGTGAGGAAGAAGGGGCTACCATGTATGTGTGTGTGCGTGTGCACGCTTGTCCTTGGTGGTTACACGTGTAATATGTTCTGGAAGAGCAGCAGAAAGAACAAACTGTCACGAAGCTAGGCAGGAGCTGGAGAAGCCACGGCTGTGGCCTGCAGCGCACCTGAGCGGGAGCGCTTCCTGAAGCTGGAGGGACTATGTTGGGAGGGAATGAGATGTTCCTGCTAAGCAGGAGGAATGAGCTTGACCTCTGCAAAAGAACAGCATGCAAATCTGTACTTACAAGTACATATTCACATTCAGGCCTTAAGAAGTTAGTAAGTTACCTTAATTGGGTCAAGCCTCTATACGGGCTTGAACTCCATGGGGATTAGGTACTTACTCCCTTATCCTCTGTCCTTGGCCAACCTTCTCACAAATGGTTGTGCTCCAGACAATAATGAATGTGGATTTCTTCCTCAGCCTATCTCCCCTCCCAGGGGGAATGCAAACCAAAACCACAACATATTCACTTAAGAGATAAAGGGCTGATAGCGTTGTTTTTGCTCTAAAAGACAAGAGGTCTATGAGAATGATAAGCTTCTCTGGGTGGGCTCGGGGCACTCTGGCCATCACAGGGGACCTGTAGTGTCTGGGTTTAATCTGATTTCAAACCCACTTGATTATGACAAAGACAAATTGAGTCGCTTTTAGAAGGAAAGTCATTTTGCTCCGAAAGCGAGGTAAGCTGCGTGGGGACACCTCATCTCATCTGTTGTCCGAGACAGCCAGCAGCCCCAGTGTGGAGGGCCCTTAATAGCATAAGGCCCTCTCTGATAAGAGCTTGTGGGGAAGACATTGGTGCGGGGACCCTCAGACTATGACTACTGAGTGTCTATGAGGGCTGTTCTAGAGTTTCTGTGGGAGAGGCGCACCTTGCTGACCTAAAGAGTTCTTCGAGGGCATTCAGACGTTTGCTCTCGCGGTGGTCAAGGAGACCGTGGTCAGCAGTGGGGCTAAAAAGTGCAGTGGCCCCTGGGTGGGAACAGCGCAGGGTGCCTCCGTTCCCTGGCCAAGTGCTCAGGTGACAAGGAACTTGTGTTTCTGCTCTGGCAGCTGGAAGTCACCTCCCGGGTAGTTAGGCCACCTCTCCAGAGAAACCAGACTCATACAAAAGACACACCTCAAATTACATTTTTACTTTATTTCTTTCATCTCCCCTTGCCTGCAACAATAGTGTGATTAATCTGTCAGTTGTTTGGAGTATGCTATTTTTTAATTTGGCTTATTAAGAGATATTACCCTATATGCTATTGGCTTATGAAATCATTATAATTCCCATAGCAGGCCTGTGTCAAATAAATGGCTGGCAAAGAAAAAATCAGTCCTGAATAGAACTTTGCCACCTTCCAAAGCAAAGCAAAACAAAATAAATACATACTTTTTTCTCAGCCATATAATTAATGGATTAAATAAAAGAATCTTCACAAGTTTCAAAGCAAGATGGATGAAACCAATAAAAAGACAACCCAATGAAGAACAATGTCCAGGTTCACTGGACATTGACTGTCTACCAGGACACAGCCTTTCAGAGTTTTGTTTTCTTAGCCTGTATCAAAAAAAATAATTTTTGACTATCCTGGCAGGTGGCTTTGAACATCAAGTAATAAGGCATGTGTAAATTAAGTTCTCCATTGATACAAGGAATTATAATTTAGGAGGCTTATGACATCAAACTAGCCTCTCTAAATTTAGGGCTTATTCTATCAAGAAAAAAAAATAGCCAATATATGTACTTGACCAAGGCTGACAAAGGTATTGGCTGCCAATGATGAATTTCTTACAATGCTGGGGAATGGTCTAGCTGAAGAATAACCGTGATTTTCCCTATCTGCCTTAAAATATGAAGGAATATGATCTTGATATGCCTGTGTTTGAGAGAGGAAAGTGGCCTGTGCACATTTCTTTTGCCTCTGATCTGATAAAATTTATTTTACCCTTTCGTGTAATAGGCCAGTCTTAGAGGAAATTCTTGCATTTTTAGGTAAAATTCTGCCTTCTTTTAAAGAAGGCAGAAAAGAGGCAAAATCTGTCCTGGCTAGCAGGAAAGGAACATAAAAACTTTGGAGATGTATTTGAGTGCTGAACTGTCTTTGTCACCAAAAAGGAAAACTTGAGCCTTGAGGGTTTCAGGTTGGAGTCGTCACAGCCCTGGGGGTAGCTGGGCGTATTTCTGCCCTGCAGTTATGGGTGGAGCCAGTCTCACTGTGGCGCTGATGGAGTTTGCTGGCTTCAGCGGCTGGGTTTCTGCTATTATAATGATAAGAGCTGATGCAATCATACTGAAGCTTCTGATATTTATGTAGATGTACTCTCTGTGGCTTGAAGGATTCTGCTTTACCCAACTAATTTCAAATCACTGCTAGGCATGATTAGGCCAGTACAAGGTTTCTCAATTTCTGGGAGCTTTGCTACATATTTCTGCCACATAAAAGTCAAGGCTTTATTAAATTAAATCACCGTCTCCTGATAATGAGAAATGTGACTGCAACTCATATCAGAGCACCTGCTCGTATCCAAGACTTAAGATGTCAAGCATTTCTGTCTCTATCAGGGCAAATTCAAGTATTTCTGAAACAGGGTTGAATATAACATTTTGCTTAATAATATTTTATTTTATATGTTAAGAACAGCATTGAAATCATCAATTTTTTAAAATATATTTTATGGATTATGCTATTATGGTTGTCCCATTCCCCCCTCTTTTATTCCCCTGCACCCCGCACACCCCCTCCTACTGGCATTCCACCCCTTCAGTTCATGTCCATGGGTCATACATATAAGAGCTTTGGCTTCTACCTTTCCTATACTATTCTTATCCTCCCCCCGTCTATTTTGTACCTACCATTTATGCCACTTATTCTCTGCACCCATTCCCCTTCTATCCTCCCTCGACTCTGCCCCTGATAACCCTCTATGTGATCTCTATTTCTGGGATTCAGTTTCCGTTCCAGTTGTTTGATTAGTTTGTTTTGATTTTTAAGGTTGGTTGTTCATAGCTGTGAGTTTGTTGTCCTCTTACTGTTCATATTTTTTATCTTCTTTTTCTTAGATAAGTTCCTTT
Source organism: Sturnira hondurensis (assembly GCF_014824575.4). NCBI lineage: Eukaryota > Metazoa > Chordata > Mammalia > Chiroptera > Phyllostomidae > Sturnira > Sturnira hondurensis. The sequence continues at coordinate 68,648 of NW_028076312.1, forward strand.
AACATTTCATATAATAAGGGCTTGGTGATGATGAACTCCTTGAATGTGACCTTATCTGGGAAGCACTATATCTGCCCTTTCATTCTAAATGAAAGCTGTGCTGGACAGAGCAATCTTGAATGTAGGTCCTTGCCTTTCATGACTTGGAATACTTCTTTCCAGCCCTTTCTTGCCTGTAAGGTCTCTTTGGAGAAATCAGCTGACAGTCTGATGGGAATTCCTTTGTAGGTAACTGTCTCCTTTTCTCTTGCTGCTTTTAAGATTCTCTCCTTCTCTTTAATCTTGGCTAATGTAATTATGATGTGCCTTGGTGTGTTCCTGCTTGGGTCCAACTTCTTTGGGACTCTCTGGGCTTCCTGGACTTCCTGGAAGTCTATTTCCTTTGCCAGATTGCAGAAGTTCTCCTTTGTTATTTTTTTCAAATAAATTTTCAGTTTCTTGCTCTTCCTCTCCTTCTGGCACTCCTGTGATTTGGATGTTGGGACATTTAAAGATGTCCTGGAGGTTCCTAAGCCTGTCCTCATATTTTTGAATTCTTGTTTCTTCATTCTGTTCTGGTTGAATGTTTCTTTTTTTCTGCTGCTCCAAACCATTGATTTGAGTCCTGGTTTCCTTCCTGTCACTGTTGGTTCCCTATAGATTTTTCTTTATTTCACATAATGCAACCTTCATTGCTGCCTGGGTCTTTTTTATACTGTTGAAGTACCCAGCGAGTTCCTGGAGCATCCTGATAACCAGTATTTTGAACTCTGCATCTGATAGGTTGGTTATTTCTTTGTTGCTTACTCTATTTTTTTCTGGAGCTTTAATCTGTTCTTTCATTGGGCCATTTTTTTGTTTTGGCATACCTGTTACATAGTAAGGGGTGGAGCCTTGGGTGTTCACCAGGGTGGGGCAACCCACATCGCTGCATTGTGACACTGTATGTGGGGCAGGGGTCTGAGCGGGAACAGTGCTGCTTGCTCCCCTCTCTCAGATTTCAGTCACTTTCCCCGCTACCCACAAGCAAACTGGGCTCTTCTGGTGCTGATTCTTGGGTGGGCGGACTTGTGTATGTTCTGCGACCCTGTGGGTCTCTCCAACGAACTCTCCTGTGAGGCTGGGAGTTTCTCCCAACACCTCAACCCCCACAGGTGTTTTTAGTGAGAGGCTTTGAGGCTTTATTTCCTGACACTGGAGCCCTGGGTTGCATGGTCTGTCTCACTCCCCAGTTGTTCCTCCCAGTTTATCTGCATGCGAATGTGGGACCACCCGGCTGCTCAACTTCGCCTCTCCTACTGGTCTGGATGAATGTTTCTTCTTTAACTCCTTGGTTGTCAAGGAGGCACGGTGTGTTTACCTACACCTCCATCTTGGCCGGAAGTCCTTGAATTTTCTTTTTAAATAATGTTTCCTTTGGCTTATCACCAACAATGGTGACTCTGAAATCAGGATTTAGTCAGCAATATTTTTGGTTCACAAGGCAGAACAGCTTGCATCTTTTGTAGCAATGTTGGTTTTTCAGAAGAGGTGGTGGTATCCTGTTTGTTTTTTTCTGAGTAAACTAGGCAGATGTGTGTTGGAGGATGCACAGCAAGGAAATATATATTCTTCTGATGTGCTGTTTTTCAAAGGCTTTTTTTGGACAATAACCATACTTTATGTCTCTGTCCTTCACAATGTTCTGTAATTTCTAATACAACATAAAATAAATTTACACTTTCCTTTTTAAGTCAGCAGTTGTAGGTTCTGCAATCAATCCCTCAAGTGAACTATATTTGTGGTCTGCAGCAACCTGATAGAGCAGCAGGCACATGAGACAAGGAGTTGAGGTTCTGCACTGAGGTCCCACTGGACCATTGACTGTCTACCTGGATAAGGCCTTTCAGAGTATTGTTTTCTTAGCCCATATCAAAAAATAATAATTTTTGACTCTCCTGGCAGGTTGCTTTGAACATCGAGTAATAAGGCACGTGTAAATTAAGTTCTCCATTGATATAAGGAATTATAATTTAGGAGGCTTATGACACCAAACTAGCCTCTCTAAATTTAGGGCTTATTCTATCAAGGAAAAAAAATAGCCAATATATGTACTTGACCAAGGCTGACAAAGTTATGGGCTGTCAGGAGAAATGGGAGGAGTTACTGACCTGAAATAGGTCTAATATTTTAGAGATGGGTAGCATCTCCAGAAGCTCTCTGGTTTCAAGAAAGAGATCGGCAATAAGTTAATATTGTCAAAATATTAACAACCTATTTAAATTTGAACTGTTTTTTACCTTTGTAGTCAAAGGTAAATAAAAGTAGTGATATCTTTAATAAATACCTTACATGCTTAAAATTATGGAATACTTTTATTATACACCAAGATTACAACTATTATGTAGTTTGGATAACAATTTAGATTATTTATTATCCTTCCTTCATGTGACTTTAAGGTAGAGAATTATTTCTTAAAGGAGGTTATTTACATTCTTAAGAATATATTCTTAGAAGAAAATGTTTTATCTCTAACACTTGTAATTTTTTGTAGCCTCACTATATGTAAAAAATATTTCTCTGAGACATTCCTCATAATTACCTTCAATGGTGTAGAAGAATCATAAATTGCAATCAAGATTAATCCTTACATTGGATTCTCAGTCGTGCATAAATTCGGTGTCATCTTCAAGAATTAGAAAGGGGGTCTTCAATGGCCCAGACGATTAAATTTTCAAAGTAACACCTGAGAGGAATCTAAAAGCTGTAGGTAGCCCAGCATTTGTACTTTACAGTGTTGTAAAAATAAGTGAAATTGAAATTTGGCTCTGAACTTAAAAACTTGCTAAACTCTACATGATAGTACAGGAAATATTTTATGAAACATATCAGAAATCAAAGGTCAATCTCATATGACAATAAAATCACATTACTAAAAGCATTTTCTTTTTTCTGTCCTTTTTCTTGTTTATTATTGAAAGAAAGCATTTCATCAGTAAATGTCATTCTTAAAATGCTCAAAATATTTTCCAAGTCTTACTGAGATTTTTACATTGCTTATCAAAAAGTTCCACCCTTTACACCCCATTGACTTTTGACATTATAAATACCTATCTCTTGAAAAGCATCATTTCATTAATAAACATTTATACGATGACCAGGTATACTACCAGTCATGGGTGTGTAGATTTAAAGATGAGGAAACATAGCCCTGGATTCACGAGGATAAACTAGCTTTTCCTGATGGTTTAACAAGTTTAAGAATCCTTCTAGGCCCTGGCTGGTGTAGCCCAGTGGATTGAGTGCGGGCCTGCGAACCAGAGGATCGAGGTTCGATTCCCAGTCAGGGCACATGCCTGGGTTGCAGGCCGGTTCCCTGCAGGCCAACTCCCAGCAGGGGACACATGAAAGGCAACCATACATTGATGTTTCTCTCCCTCTCTCCTTCTCCTCTAAAGATAAATGAATAAATAAAATCTTTAAAAAAAAAGAATCCTTCTAAATCTAGGTCAGATGAAAACTGGCGATTTATCAACTGATCTATCATGAGTGTGCGTGTGTGTGAAAGAGAGAGAGAGAGAGTTACATATTACCACATAACAAATTTTAGTGGCTTAAAAATGTATCATATTTTCCTGGCTGGTGTAGCTCAGGGGATTGAGCGCGGGCCTGCAAACCACACGATCGCTGTTTGATTCCCAGTCAGGGCACATGCCTGGCTTGCAGGCCAGTTCCCAGCAGGGGACTCATGAGAAGCAACCACACATTGATATTTCTCTCCCTCTCTCCTTCCTTTCCCCTCTAAAGGTAAATAAATAAAAAAAATCTTTAAAAAATGTATCATATTTTATGAACCTGTGGCTTGATTGGATTCCCCAGGTGGTTCTCTATATGGTATCAGCTGGAACTTCAGGCGTCTAGATTGGACTGGTTGGGTCATTCATTATGTCTCATTCACACGACCAGCAGTCAGTATTGGCTCCACGACACCCTTTGTGTCTTGGTTCTCCACATGGCTTCTCAACTTAGACTTGCCTTAGACTTCTAAGAATATGCCAACCTGCTTCAAAAAGAGAGCAAAAATGAGAGAGAGAGAGAGAGAGAGAAAACTCATGGAAAAGGACACTAGAGTGGTGATCTTGGGGTAGGGGGTGGGAGGAGGTAGAGAAGAATCAAGAGTGGATAAATGGTGATGGACAGAGATCTGACTTGGGGTGGTGAACACACAATACAGTGTACAGATGATATGTTGTAAAAAGAAAAAGAGAGCAGTATTTCAATCAGTGAAGAAAGAAACTGCAAATGTCTTGAGACAGCTTCAGAAGTAGCACAGTGTCAGTGTGTTGCCTTCCATTGAGTGAAGCATATCGCAGGGCCAGCCCAGGTCCAGGGAGGGGCAATGGAGCTGCTTCTCAGTGGAAGGAAGGACTGAAGAATTTACAGCCTGGCGGGGGGATGGGGGGATGTCTCCATGTTTGGTGAAAGTATTATGGCATCTTAAAAATTGTTTCGGATTCTGCCATTATGTAGAGGATTACTTGCTTTTTCTAAATGAAATTTCTCCTTGCTCAGTGATTCAAAATAATTTATTGTAGAACGCCATGACTTGATCTGGCACGCACCTTTGGAAAAATATATGTTTGTAAAATGGCTGCAGAATAATTACCATCGGCAATGATTAAACTGTTTATGCTTGTTGGTTAGAATTGGTGGGCTGACAGACACTTTGTTATGGCATCCAATTAATTTGCACTGGGCTGATGAACCTGAGGAAGAGGAGAGAAGAGAAGGGAGGACTGGGGAGCTGGACGAAATGGTAGAGTGGGTTTCCTCTGTCTCCTTCGGTTTGGGTGTGTGGTAGAGAGCACGAAAAAACTGTATTACCTCTTGGAGCACGGGAAAGGCAGTTTCGGACGGCTGAACACTGACAGTGTCTGCTACCCTTATCCAAGCACTCCTTCCAAACAGTGAGAGCTCTCTGCAAAAGGAATCTTTGATAACAACATTTCTACCTCCTATTTTATTTGTATTGCCCTCCGCCTAAAGATTTCCTGTTCCTGAGTTTTCTGATGAGAATTCAAAATGGCAACTTGCCCTTTAAAAACGTCAGAAAGTGGGAGGGGCTAGACAGGCCAAATCTTGGCTGTCCCCAGGAGATCTGCATGCTCTTGATTTCTTTTGAACGTTTTGCCTGCACTGACTTCCTGGATTCTGATCCGGCGACCCCCAAGTGACTCAGTTGTGGTGCAACTGGTGTTTTCCTAGTGAATCTAGAGCATCCCTGGTTTGGGAGTAACATCTTCACAGACGGCTTCCTTCCCTTGTTCTCTCTCGCTTTAACCCGGTTTTGAATCACTGAGGCTCATTCTTCGTGTATTAAAGATAAAAGCGCCAGCTACTGTTTATTGGGTGCTTCTCAGGCAATTTAGATATGACTTCTCCCTTTGGTCCTGAGAGTGGGTATTATTATTTTTCTTGTATGGATGAGGAAACTGAGGCTGGGTAGGAAAAAAAAACAAACAAACCCAACTTTCCCAAGGATCTTTCTACTGTTTCCACGTGGAATACTGACGGGGTTTGGCGTATCTAACAACTTCATGCCCTCATCCCCTCACCTCAAGGCTCAGTGCTCTCTCCTGGGTAACCAACTTTTGAATTTTGCATAATTGTGACAAACTAGAGGCAAATACATGTTTGCTTTCTTCAAGGGCAGTGGTAGGTTGTCATCTTTGGTGAGGCCTGCTGAATGACAATCTGCTGTTCAACTCCTATGTGTGGACTGTCGCTAACAGCCAAAAAGATAGCTGGCTGTTCTTTTTGCAGCCTAATATTATTTTGAATTGACGCTTTCCATCCTCATTAGAGGCTCTTAGCTTACAAAAAAGGTGTTTTAAAAATCACTCGGAGAATCCAGAGAGCAAACACAAGCACATTATGATGTATTCATAATGAGTCTAGCTGCTTCAGGTAATAAACAGGAGACAGCACCGAGAACAGGAGTGTCCCCCAGGTGGTCCACACAGATGAGTCTGGGGACATGAAAGCCTCCTGGGAGCGTGACATCTCTACACTGCCATGGCTCCTATGACATCATTGAGAGGTAAGAGCAGGGACAAGACTGACTGCACTCAGACCAGTCTGGGTGGCTTTTATTTTGTTTTTGAAATCTGGATAGCTTTATGTTATTTTTATTTTTTCAAGATGTAGATTGGGGTTTGATTCATCTGTCTCTGAAAGTAACAATGTTGTTTATCGTCTCATGATGATCTAGTTATCAAATGTTGCATAGAAAACTGGGCCAAACTTAATATCACCTTTAAGAAAATAAATGCTATATCTCACAGGTTTTGGGGTCAAGAATATGGGCAGAACTTACTTGAATGTTTCTTTTATACAACGAGGTGTCCTTAGGGTGACTCGGTAGTCTTTAATTAGCATTTGGGCAGATGAAAGACTCAATGGGTGGTTTGTTGTGAACAGTGAATTGAAATAATTAGCAAGTTGGAAGATTGGATGGAGGTACTCCCTGTGAACGTATCAGAAATAGGTAAAAAAAATAAAAAAATTGAGAGATATGAAGACTAGAGATAAAAATGTCAAGTTTATTTAATTAATATTAGTCCTAAAAATAGGAAAAAAGTTAATAGAAGGGAGGAAAAAAGCTAAACAGACAATCATGGGTACAAGTTCCATATATAAAAGCCAGTACTTCTGCAAAATATAATAAAACTAAGTAGAAAACAAGACAATAAAATACCTGTTACAACAACAATAACAACGAAAGAAAGTATAAAAAAATTTTCAGGAATAAACTTAATAAAATGCACAAGATTTTTAAGTAGAAATATTTTTAAAAACTAAGAGTTAATAAAAGCAGATTTTACATCAAGAGATGCCGTGTATTCTAGGGTGAGATTGTGTGACATAGTGAAGACTTAATTTCTCCCACAAATTAATCTTATACTTAATACCACTCCAGTCAGAATTTTAAGGATGTTTTTATGAAATTTGAGAAACTGGCTTTCTAAAATTTATATGAAAAAATAAAAGCCCACGAATAAACACAAACTTTTTAAGAACAAAAATTGAGGGTGTTTTAATTTTTTTTAAGTTTTCAATTACAGGGGACATACAATATTGTATTAATTTTAGGTGTACAGCATAGTGATTTGACATTTATAGACTTACAAAGTGATCATCCTAATAAGTCTAGTGCCCGTCTGATACCATACGTGGTTAGTACAAGGTTATTCACTCGATTCCCTATGCTGTACTTTATACCCCCATACCTATTTTACCTATTTTAATAATGGCAGTTTGTGCTTCTTAGTCTCTTTCACCTTTTTCATCCATCTACCAAATCCTCCTCCTGACTGGTGAGTAATGATGTGTACTCTGTACATGTGAGTTTGTTTCTGTTTTGTTTGTTCATTTACTTTGTTAGATTTCACACATAAGTAAAACCACTTGGTATGTGCCTTTCTTTGTCTCACTTATTTCACTTAGCATAATATCCTCTATGACCATTCACGTGTTGCAATGGTAAGGCTTTTTTTTAATGGCTGAGTAATATTCCATTGTATTATGTACCAAATCTTCTTTATCCATTTGCCCATGGTGGACACTTTGCTCACTTCCATGTCTTGGCTATTGTAAATAATGCTGCAATGAACATAGGGGTGCATATATATTTTTGAATTAGTGTTTTAGATTTCTTCAGATAAAAACCCAGAAGTGGAATTGCTGGGTCATATGGTAGTTTAGTTTCAGTTTTTTGAGGAACCGCCATACTTTTCCATAGTGGCGATACCAATTTACAATCCAACAATGCATGAAGGTTCTCTTTTGACTGTCTGTATGTCCTCTTTGGAGAAATGTCTATTCAGGTCCTCTGCCTAGCTTTTAATCAGATTGGTTGTATGTGTGTGTGTGTGTTAAGTTGTATAAGTTACTTGTATATTTTGAATATTAGCCCCTTATCAGATATATTACTGGCAAATATCTTCTCCCATTAAGTGGGTTGTCCTTTCATTTGGTTGATGGTTTCTTTTTCTGTGTAGAAACTTTTTAGTTTGATATAGTACAATTTGTTTACTTCTTTTGTTTCTCTTGCCTGGGGAGACGTATCCAAAAAATATTGTTAAGGGTGATGTCAAAGAGTTTACTATATACGTTTTCTTCTAGGAGCTTAATGACTTTAGTTCTTGCATTTAGGTTTTTAATCCATTTTGAGTTTATTCTTGTATATTGTTTTATAAAATGGTCTAGTTTCATTTTTTTTGCATGTGTCTGTCCCATTTTCCCAGCACTGTTTATTAAAGAGACTGTCTTTACCCCACTGTACATCTGTGACTTCTTTGTCACACATTAGTTGGCCGTATAGGTCTGGGCTCTCTCTTCTGCTCCGTTGATTGGTGTTTTGGTTTTACGGTTTTCTGTTGCAGTCATTCACAGAAGAGTCCATTTTCTAAAAATGATTCTTAGTAAAAATGTCGATCTAATCATGGGCACTAAAGATCAGGCGATTCTGTCTTCTCTGGCCTGCCCACCTTCCCTTTCCACGGCCTTTAGCATAGTGTCTGACAGGAATTGAAGAGCCGCTCGCGTGCGAAGTCACGCCTCATCTGTGTTTTCTCCTGGCGACACAGCCGTCACCTGGCACTCGGAAACTTGGGTGTTGACTGGCACGTGTGCCCAGAACCTCTTCTGATGAAAGCCCATTGGCGCACCACTGTTTGGGGAATGGTACGGTGATAGATTTATTTCCAAATAGGAAATAAACACAGGGAATCTGCCATTAATATTTTTAGAGTTTCAAAAAATTTGAAACTACATGGCAAATCTGATCATTTTTAATGGCAATTGTTTGGTTTTTGATTTTGGAGTCCAAGAAAATCATACCAAAATAGAGGATTGTGAGAATTCTAGTCATATTTACTGATATTGTGGCATTATAATGAAAGAAACTGCATACAGCTTCTGAATTATACTCTTTTGGGGGATAGTTACACATAAGAGGAGGCTGAGGACCAAATACACAGAGAAAAGACACCCGGAAACACGTAAGGTGGTTAGTTCCTGCTTTCCGAGCCCATTAGTACCTTCCTACTCCCCATGCTCACCTCCGTCTGGGTGGGATCCTGAGAAAGCACCGAGGTCTGTAGTTTTCTCACTGCATTTGTAATGGAGATCTGGATTCTGTAAAGACAGATAACACAAGTAATAGAATTATTCTGCCTAAAAATAGTCCCTTATTTTGTCCTTGAGTATCTGTAACTTTTGAGTAAAAAGTGATACTATAAACACATCTCAAATGACTTCCAAAGACACTGAATAGCTGAATGATGATCAAATTATTTTAAAAAAAATCCTCAATAGCAAATTTAGTTTTTATTTTTGAAACATTAAATAACATGTATAAATGTGTGTATGTACATGTATACATTTATATATATTTGTACATATACATACATGTTATGTAGTTGCTAAACAAATACTTCTTAAATATATGACTAAATCAATAAAATCTATTTTTAAAACTAACATGAACTTTGCTATTGATTAGAAAGCAAGACTGATAATATGATTATATTAGCCTGTTTGTAAAATGCCAGCTTTTGATTGGCAGTTTAATGTGCTAATTATTAATAGTTAAGTGTGTATTCCTGATTAAGATATTTCAGATATAAATCCCCTGGGGTACAGAAATGAGTTAGGAACAATGAACACACACACACATGCCATACTATCTATGTTGAATTATTTTATTTTGTTTTACGTATTTTTCGCAGGAAGAAATCACCAAATTTAATACATAGGTATGTAAGGGAACCCCACAGAAATGAGTCAGAAACCCACATGCAGCAGAGGTTCCCAAGGTGAACTATTTTAAAGAAAAGTACACACAACATAAAACACAGAAAAGTTTAAAATTATCCCTCTAGCCCTAATTCTTATTCTCTTAATCCTCTTCTCCATAATTATCATTACTTTTTCTTTATCAGTCCATGCATATGCAAATGATATGCATGTCTAATCCTCTTGTCCCACCAGCAATTACATATTATATATACTAAAATGCATCTTTCTAATTTTATGTTTCCATATTTTACCATATGTGATGCACACCCATGTTTTTGGCCCAAAGTTTTAGGAAAAAAATCTTTCCTTTTAAGTTTTTAATTTAATTATTTATCTATTTATATTTAGAGGCTTTTTTGCATTATAAAGGGACTTTAGCATTTATTCTTAGCCATATTATGGTACAAGAAATTTTCTGTAACAAATAATTACAACACACAAGCACAGATACAAGGTATTTCAGGAACTACCCACCTATGACGTGCATCCTTCCTTTCCCTAAAAATTGTGGGTCCCAAAAGTGCTCATTATACTTGGGAAAACATGGTGACTAGATCTGTTAAGGAGAGTTTCAAAAATCACCTCCCTGTTTTAAAACTTGCTTTGTATTTCCATGAATCGACCTATCACAATGTATTCAAAATGTTTCCTGTTGACGAGTATGTAGTTTACCCCAGTTGTTTGCAGTGACAAAGAGAGCTCCACCCCAAAGCCCCACGTGCCACATAGGCTGTGTGTGCCACTGCCTCGGTGCCATCGCACTGCCGTCCCTCATGCCATCGCACTGCCGTCCCTCAGGCTCCGTCACACAGTTGCACAAAGCAGCAATAAAAACACGCCTGAAACCCGGCAATGAGCGAGTAAGCCTTCAATACAATAGTCCTTTATTGCCGCATAATAATTGCACCTTTCCAGTGTGCATTGTTATAATAAGGAATTCCAGGCACACAAATTATGCCCAGGCTTTAACCCTGCTTTGTCATACACCCCTGCTTCTCCTCAATGGGCTCTGTGTAATAATATGCTGTGTGTAATAATATGCGGCGTTACTATGGTAAAAGTCCTTTTAATTAAAAAAGAAATTATGTCTTTGTACTTCTTTGGTCTCTGGATTATGAAGAAGAAAACTTGAAACGTGAAGCCTTTTGGCGGGGGTGTGTTTGCAGAAGAAGGGCGGCTCACAAAAATACAGAGCCAGGATCTTGTTTGCATTTTCCTCAGATTTTTTCCCCACTGTGTAACTCTTTAAATGAGCTGTTCGCATTCACAAGAGAATTACATTTCTCTTGTTTTATTTTCTCACTAAGTTGTCTTGGCACGCTACAGCTGACAGAGGAAACTTTTGTTTCAATCCTAAACGACACAACAACCTCATGTTAGAATTATGGCAACAAGCTTTCCTGGAGAATATGAGGCATGAATATATTTTCGTTTGTTAAAAAAAATATCTAACTCTACCAAAGAAAGCCGGTAGGTCACAAAGTCCTGCAAATACTTCCCTTGTTCACCGATTGACATTTTTGCATAATGAAGGAATTCCCACTGGAAGCCTAAAGACATTATTAAAGCAAAGCAAAAGCTTGCATTTTGTAATGTAAAGACTCTACATTGGGACACAAGAGCCTAGATGTGCACAAATTCTAAGCTACTCACAATGAAAGGTCATTGTGCATGACGTTGGAAATGTGGTTTTCTTAAGGCTCTGGTCTTTAATTGGTTATTCCTTCTCAACCCCTGGAGGGTTTCCCACCACCATGGAACAGGTTTATACCTGGTGATCTTAGAAATCTTTTGCTAAGAGGAAGAGGAGGCAGAGGACCATTTCTCTGGAAGAAAATCTGGATTCTGAGTTGAGGCCACAGCAAATCGTAGCAGTGGAGAGGAATGCAGGATGGCTGCCAACATGACAGAGGACAGATAGAGACCCAGATTTTCTGGGAAGCCAGTGGAGCCACAGACCTGCGGGACAACAAGGTGACAGTCCAGGGCCGGCCTGTGTTGACATCCGCTTGCCCTCGCATTGCCCTAGGGTCTGTGCTAGAGTGATTTGACCAACACTGCGTTGTCCAAATACTCAGAGTGTGCCGAACAGCCGCTTGCCTGATAGACAGCCGTACCACAATGACAAGTACAACGAAACACTGACAGCAGCCATCGTTCTTATTGAACATTTGTAGAATGTCAACAGCACACTCGGTGCTGTGAAGGATGAGGAATATGCTGCTGAGGGATCATGTCGTCCGGCGAACAGTGGCAGCCAGAGCACTTAGGCTGCCTGTGAAAGAGGCAGGACTAACGTGCTGAATTCAGCGCATTTTCCCCCATCCTCACGATCTCAGCATTCTTCTTGGATATCTCATATCCCCACAGCTTAGTGCTTCTCAAACTTGGCTGTAGATTGGAATTATCTAGGAAGCTTAAAAAAAGACCCACAACACTGCTGTCTGTTCTCACCTTCAAAGGCACTGAAGTAATAAATCTAGAAATCGGGATGTTTAAAAGCCCCCTAAGTAGTCTATGCAGCTCAGGTTGCGAACCACGGTATTGACTTTGTTGTTGTTTTGATGCCGTTTTTAATTGTTTCATCAGTTGCCCTTGATAGCACTACATTTGAAACAAACATGGTCCTTATTCTCATTTTACCTTTTTGTGCTATAAAAATCTATTAAGCAATCTCTCTTCTGCTGTAAGTATCAGGGGAAGGGCTTTTTTGCTCCTCTCTCACATGGCATGTGCATTTTAACTGGAATCTTCTAGAGATAACATCTTATCCCATATCCAAAGCTGTGGCTCTAATTGTGCCTGTGTTAAGTGACATGTTTCACAATAAATCTCTACTTAGCTGTGAATCCCTTTCCAGCCCATAGTCTGTTTGCTTGGAGCAGGTTCGTGAAAGGACCTCCATGTTCCCACTGTGCCTATGAAACTTAATATACAGTTTGCAATCTCAAAAAAAAAAGGACCTCCGTGAAGGTCTCTGTGCTATGCTCCCTGAGCAGCTTCAGGCACTTGTTCCTGGTCACAGGGAAGTCCTTTCTTTACCCATCTCCGTTCCACAGACCCAGAGCCCAGACTGGGTTATATTGGCTCCCTTGGTTCTTTTTTCTCCAGCATCTAACGAGCACATGTGGTCATTTGTAGGTGCTGGCATGTCATACTAGGAGTAGCTATTAGGCTGGAACATGGGTATCCTAAGACAAGCTACGTACCAAATGTCGACTTAGGTCTAACTCCCGCATTTCTGGAGTAGGCTGGTATAATAGTTACTACTGCTGCGTAACAAATTATCCCACGACGTAGCCGCTGAAAACACAAGCATTTATTATTATCACACTCGGTTTCTGGGGGTCAAAGTGGCTTGGCTCAGTGGTTCTGTCTCAATATCTCTCATGAGCTTGTAGTTAAATTATCATCTGAAAGATTGGCTGAGGCTGGAGGGTCCTCACTCACATGGCTGTTGGCAGGCCACGGTTTCTTGCTGGCTGTTGGTCCGTAGACTCAGTTCTTCACCACATGGGCTTCTCCATAGGGCTGGTCGTGACATGGTAGTTGGCTCAACCCAGAGCATGCATCAGACAGAGGGAGAGAGAGAGACCAAAATATAAACGGAGTGCTTTTTAAGTTAATCTTGAGAAATTAAATATTTAAAGTAAAAAAAAAGTATAGATTGGTCATTACACAATAGTCACGGGGATGTGAGTACAACATAAGAAATATAGTGAATCATATTATAGTATAATGCCAGGTGAGTCCTGGAAATATCAAGGGGAATACTTCTTAAGGTATATGATTATTTAACCACTATGCTACACACCTGAAACTGATACAAAATAATATTGAATGTAAACCATAATTTTAAATATTGTAAAGAAATAAAAATTAACATGAAATTAATCTTGAAAGTGACATACTATAATTCCTGCTGTATTTTATTGCTCATGAGATCCACCCTGTACAGTATGGGGAAGGGCTATATAAGGATGTCAGTACAAGGAGTGGGTATCATTGGGGGCCATCTTAGACTCTGGCTACCACAGATGAGCTCTACCAAGCACAAGAAGTGTTGTATGAAATTTTTTTTGAGATTCAACTCCGACCCCGATCGAGCATCCTACCTAGTTGTGTAATTGTACCAGTCCCAACTGACTACAGGTGCAAGTCACCACTCTCACAACTAGGCATTTCTTGGAGGCTCTCTAGTATCCACAGAACCCGTCCAGTTTGATAGAAGCATACAAGGTGCTTAGTTTCAGCAGCAGACTTTTCCTCAGTGATCGATGGACAATGTGTAATGTTCATCACTTCTTTCCGTTTTGGTTTGTTTGAAGTATAAATAAACACCTTGTGCTTTGTACCAAACCGTTACCTACATCTTGGCTTCTGAATCTTTCTTATAATTCTGCTGTACTATTTTCAACTCTAATCTACCATCTGAAGTGGATCATAACTTGCCAGGGATTATGCTGGGAAGGGAAACTTACTGATTATCCAAGAGATCGGGATGACATCCTGAAGCCAGGCTTTGGTCCCTCTAAAGAGCATGACATTTTTGAGTAACAGAGGACTGTTGAGAACTTAAACTCATACCATAGGGACTTTTTTTGTTGTTCTTATCAGTTCTTAAACCTTTTGTAAGAACAACTTTAATAAGGCATAACAAACAAATAATGATCTGTACCTATTTAAAGGTACTCGTGCAATAGTTTTGACATGTGTTCCTACCTATGAAGTGATTGCCAAAATCATGAGAGTAAATGTATCCACCACCCCTGAAAGTTTGCAAGAGGTCTTTCGTAATCCCTTTCTCACATCCTTCCTCGCCAACTCTCCATCCCTAAGCAACCACTGATTTTCTTCCTGTCATTATAGATTAGTTTACGTTTTCTGCCCCCAAGTTTCTCAACGTCAGCACGATCGACATTTGGGGCCAGATAATTCTGTGTTGTAGACTGCTGTCACGGGCATGGTGGGAGGTTGATCAGCAACAATGGTCTCTACCCTCCAGATACTCGCCCCACCCCTGCCCCAGGGGGACAACCCAGAATGCCACCAGACCTTGCCCAGCGTTCCCTGGGGAGCAGAAGTGGCTCTTGCTGAGAACCGCTGTTCTACAGTTTTATATAAATAGAGTCATATGCTGTGCATTGTTTCTGGCCTGGCCTCATTTCCTTGGTGTGATTATTTTGAGACTCATCCTAGAGAGATCCTTCTCACCAGGCTGATGAGAAAAAACTCTGACAGC
This sequence comes from Sturnira hondurensis, assembly GCF_014824575.4. Classification (NCBI taxonomy): domain Eukaryota; kingdom Metazoa; phylum Chordata; class Mammalia; order Chiroptera; family Phyllostomidae; genus Sturnira; species Sturnira hondurensis. Next base: position 83,709 of record NW_028076312.1, read on the forward strand.
GAATGTTTTATTGTCAAAGTGAGTAATAAACAGAATATTTGATAGTGAATGAGTCAATGTCTTAGGTTCTGATTCCTGCATTTTTACTTATTAGCCGTTCTATAGTAATGATATAGAAATTTTTATCTGAGGGTTGTGTCTAACTTATATTATGTTAAAGTACTAATATTTACATTAATTTTCCAGGATCTATAAAAATATAAGTATTTGTGTATTAAACAATCTACTCTGTATTATATAATTTAAATATTTTTATAGAGTGCTTGCATTCATAGAGTGTTCTATGTAGTTTGACACAGAAATTAGTTTGTTTTCATAGAGTCTGCAAGAAATTGTAGTTGAAAGAAACTATAGAAATATAGAAACATGGATGAGATCCAGAGGTGGAAGAAAAATGAAAGAGTGGTGAATTCATTCAGAGGAGCATTAGCACAAAGAAGATTTCCTGAAGTAGGTAAAATCTGGGCTGGATTCTGAAAGATGCATGGGTCTTATTGGGTGACATTGGAGAAAGGAATTCCATTAAAATGATGAGGCACAGAATAGCAGGTGTATTTGGGAACTGAATAGTTTAGCATTGCTGTAGTGTAAGACAAAAGAACAGATCCCAGTGGTGGAATATAAGCAACAAGCAAGAGTCAACCAAGAAGGAAATATTTTATCTTATTGATGTGTTTGGACTTTATAAACAGTGGGAAGCTAGTGAAGTGTTATAAGAGAGAAATACAAACTGGCTAGTGTTTTGGTGCCAGTGTGGAGAATTAATTTAGATGCCTGTTCTCATTGCTGAAGTCCAGGGATTTTTATTTCATCAATATTTTATTGTTTCATTGTCATAAATTAACATCAATTTGTGCAATTATGTTTCATTACTAAATGGCAAAAGAGGACTTCTTAAAAGTCAGCTGTAATTCCTTAGCACAGTTTCAGTTTAGAGGGCCAGANTTTTTATACAGTGCTTGCATTCATAGAGTGTTCTATGTAGTTTGACACAGAAATTAGTTTGTTTTCAAAGAGTCTGCAAGAAACTGTAGTTGAAAGAAACTATAGAAATATAGAAACATGGATGAGATCCAGAGGTGGAGGAAAAATGAAAGAGTGGTGAATTCATTCAGAGGAGCATTAGCACAAAGAAGATTTCCTGGAGTAGGTAAAATCTGGGCTGGATTCTGAAAGATGCATGGGTCTTATTGGGTGACATTGGAGAAAGGAATTCCATTAAAATGATGAGGCACAGAATAGCAGGTGTATTTGGGAACTGAATAGTTTAGCATTGCTGTTGTGTAAGACAAAAGAACAGATCCCAGTGGTGGAATATAAGCAACAAGCAAGAGTCAACCAAGAAGGAAATATTTTATCTTATTGATGTGTTTGGACCTTATAAACAGTGGGAAGCTAGTGAAGTGTTATAAGAGAGAAATACAAACTGGCTAGTGTTTTGGTGCCAGTGTGGAGAATTAATTTAGATGCCTGTTCTCATTGCTGAAGTCCAGGGATTTTTATTTCATCAATATTTTATTGTTTCATTGTCATAAATTAACATCAATTTGTGCAATTATGTTTCATTACTAAATGGCAAAAGAGGACTTCTTAAAAGTCAGCTGTAATTCCTTAGCACAGTTTCAGTTTAGAGGGCCAGATAAATATATAAAAACTTTCCTTTTTCAAGTGGGGCTTTCATTCAGTAATGACAGTTGGCAACTACTCTCTGCCCCCATTAAAATATTAAAAGTCCCCCTTGGCTGAAGGGTGATAGGGAGCATGACACACGATATGCAAAGCAGCTCCCAGCATGCTGAGCAACGGGACACCCTCGCCCCTAGGGAGGGTGAAAGGGACAAGTCACCCCTTAGAAGTGAGGCACACGGCCTATTCTGTGCAGAAGAGGAAAACAGGATTCATCAGCCACAAAACTCTGTGCCGCAGTTCCAAAATGATAAAATTCTCAGCTAACAAAGATCCTTAGTATTTTACCCTCCTGGGTGGGTATTGGGGCACCTATATAAATCTGCCGTGTCAGGGTGGCAAAGGGAGAAAATTGGGACAACTGGAATGGCATAAACAATGCAATAAAGAAAAGTGGAAAAAATCTACAATGTCCTTTTCTCCTGAACCAACACTATGACTCTGTATAGATCTTAAGTGTCTTCTGGTACAATTTGGTGACCACTTTCAGATGTTATTGATACCCTTTGATATGGTCTTGGGTAGTTTGCTAAGGAGCAAGTACATATGCCACCCTTTACTTTCCTGTTGAATGTCATGAGCTCTCATTTTTCTTAAATACATGTCCTGACACCCACCTGCCCTGCTGACTACAAGAGCATCTTGAAGAGTCTTAGGCAGTACCAGCCGAAGGCTGTCTTACAGATGTACCAGCTGAAGGTTGTCTTAAAGATGTACCAGCTGAAGGTTGTCTTAAAGGGAACCGAATGCTGTGCTCCCTTCTTTCGGTTCCTCTTACTTCCAGCATGGAAGTGCTTATAAATAGCAAAGCCCTGTTTTTATAGTCTGAGCTTGAATTGATCGTTCTACAACACTACTGATTTAGCCTATCTCATGAGGGGCCCTTCATTCTCCTGGGATGGAAGCCTGGGTATTGAAAAAGTTAAGCAACAACAAGGAGGAAAAGTAGGATAAGAGAAGAACTCTGGGTATGTAGAAATGAAACTTAGCCAGGCCAGGCTCCTAGGCTTGCTGAGGGATGTTCCTGAAAATCTGATGTATCAAAGTCAGTCTCACAGCTAATTCTTAGGGTCAGGGTCAAGATGCGTTATTCCCTTACATCTGATGAGTACATTCACAGACTCTACAACAAGCAGGCAGGCGAGGAGGCCACAAGGATATAAAAATTGCCCCAGAAAAATGCAAAAGTGAGTTTTTATGTCTAGCAGAATCTTGCTCTGGGAATAGGAGCAGGTGGTGTGTGTGCCTCTTACTCCCCTGGGGAACTTGGGAGCCCCGGGCAGCTCTCTCTCCATCCTGAAGCATGGAATTTCTGTCTCTACGAAATCCTGAATATTTTCCTCGAGAAGACTTCTCAAGCCTCCAACTGCGATGATCACCACTTTCCATGAATCACATATGTGTTGAAACACATGTGCACATGTCATATGAAATCAATAGGAAGAAAGAGTACTCTAGGAAAACAGAAAAGGCAAGGGAGTACAAATGGGCAAACACGATAAACGTCTCCACATATTAAATGGGCCATGATGAGCTAGAAAGATTAAAGGTGGTTTTCAGGAGAAGAACCAGGACTGGAAAGCAGTTACGGGGTCAAGACAGGGAAGACTGCCATATACTGAAACATTTAAGCGAGTCACAAGTGGCTTTTTAGCATGGGAGACATTCACATGGAGACCTAGTGACATCCTCTTAGGTCACAACAGAGGCTTTCACAACCGAGTCGGACTAGGTGTCTCGTATGGCCCTTGGAAATGTCGTATTGTAGAATTCAAACAGTACACTAAGTACCTCAGTGTCAAGACTGTGAACTATGATTTTTATACAAAGTTTTTTGTATCATTACAGATGTCAAGGCACCACTCATTTCTGTTTGCAAAATGTTTTTCCTCTGTGACTCTTATTTTTTGTGTCCAGAAGCTATTTTAATTTGTTCTTCCACTTGTTTATTTGTTCATTTATCCAATAAATATTATTGAGATTCTCATCTACACTAGGTACTGCGCTAAGGACCCAAAGATGACAAAGACACTACACCTGCCTTGTCCTCAGGAAGATGTGAGCCTGTCCTCAGCGGCTACCAAATTTGGAGCTTTCCTGTTAAATGTGTGTGATGGTTTTAGATTCCTATTGGTTGTTTAGGCCCTTAAAATATAATGTTACTCATCCAATGTGATATATTACAAGCAAGGGCGAACTTAATGTCTGAAGAATTAAATGAGAAGGCATTTGAGAGATATCATTCAGTGCCATATTTAAATACCTTCTTCTTGACCATCCCTGGGTGTTAAAACTTGCCAGTGGCCCATGCTTCAGCGCAAGACCTCCAGCTTCAGACAGCAAGTTTCATCTCCTGTTTCCTCTGCTTGTGAACTGTGAACCTCGGCTACCCAATTCTTCTGTATCCTGACATTTTCATTCGGAAAAGGGAGTTATAATAGAGCCCACCTATGAGGGTTCTCATGCACAACAGAAATAATGGTTGACACTGCTTACCACAGGGCTCTACCCACAGCAATTACGCAATAAACACCAGGTATTATGGCAGGCCCTTGAGGGAGGCTCTCATCTGGGCTTATTTCTACTTTAGCACTTACTGCATGGAATTTTGTAACTCCTGTTGTTTGTTTACATGGCTGTTGCCCCTCACTGAACTAGAGATGTCTAAAAGCCATGACCGTACCTTACTCTTCACTATATCTTAATGTCACAGTGCTTTCCACTGTCGTTCATATGAAGACAAACACTGACAAATATTCATCTTTAGTGACCCACCAGGGAAATGAGAAAAGCTGATCTGGCTGGAGGTGACCAACCTGTGAGCTCTAATGACTCGAGGCTCTGCCTGTCTTTCCTGAGGGCTAAGAGCATCAGTCTCTTGGGGCAAAAGGTACTGCAGCCGGGTTGGAAAGCTCTGGTCTCATTAAGTGCCTGTCGCAGTGGTAAGCAAGAAATAGTTCAGTAAGTATTCTGGTGATTTTTTAAATATATTGAAAAGCCTTTTAATTCCCAGCTCCTTTCATGTGCTTTAGAATCTTATTCTGCTATCTACTTTTTGAATGAAAGTAAACACTTTATCCCAAAATCTCGAGTTTTCCTCCAAAATCCTTCCCAGGAAATGTGATATCTGTCTAGATGTCTTGGAGTTCCAAAGGTGGTTTAGGTCTTAAGTTGCTACTTAATTACCAATTACTGGTATGTACACACCAATTTTATATTGTATCACCAGGAACAAGATATAAGAATATACAATATCTAGGTACACGTTTCTATTTACCTTAAAATTTCATGGTAATTGTCAGGGGAAGATGCTTATTTTACCTACTTCTCTATAGTCTATGGAGAGGGTTTTTTCTTAGATCTTTTAAGCCTCTTCCCTCCACAATTGGTTCTTGCTGTAGTGGTAGAGTGAGCTGATTGCTTGGTGGGTGAAAGGCATTGATTTACAACTTTCTCTTGGTGGAGCCAGTATAACATTGGGCTGGCCAAAATGCCCATTATGTTTTTTCCCTAAGATGGCTCTAGCAGTGCTTAGTTGTCTTTAAGTTCATTCGAAATAATTTTGTTAGATTGTGTCGTAACAGCTGTTATATCAAGGTGCATTTAAAAAAAACTTATCAAAATTGGTGCATTTTTGTGTAGCGATTTTTAACACTGAAGATGGAAGAAGACATGCAACATTTTTAGTGCTATTATTTCAAGAAAGGTAAAAATGCAACTGAAATGCAATTTTTACCTTTGTGTCATGTATGGAGAAGGTGCTGTGATTGATCGAACAAGTCAAAAGGGGTTTACTAAGTTTCTTGGTCCTATTGACATTTTGGCCAAATAATTCTTTGCTGTAGGGCTGTCTTATGCATTGGAAGGTGTTTAACAGCACCCCTGGCCTCTACCCACTGGAAGACAATAGTGGGAGACAGCCAGCATACTCAAAATATTCAAATCAATGGAGTTCTTGGTGAAAATAAAAATGTGTTTTTCATTTTAGGAAAAAAACTAAATGGACTTTTGGGCAACCCAGTAGAAGTTCTTAGGCCTTGGAGGATCCCGTCTCCTGTCATCCTCGTCCCCCTAAACAGGGCTCGACACTGGTCCCCCGGCAACTTGTGCGCTCCTGGACTTAAACTTTTTCTTGGGTAGACTGTTTCTCAAGGAATAAACCAGGGTCGGGGCAGGCTGGTCAAGGTGATTGAGCCGGTCAATTTGGCTCTCACAGTAAGGCATTTGCTCTAAGATGGCTATATCAGAAGTCAGGTTGACAGATGGCTTCCACCTATCTGATTCCTGTGTCTATATCTCAACAGATTTTCGATTCAGGCAGAAAAGAGAATTGTCATTTATCAGGCCTTTTAAAATGCCAACAATAGTCAATTGCTATTTGTTATTCAAAGATGATTTTGAAAAATTCTCAAAATCGATGTTATACATACAGATGAGAAAAAATTCAAGCCATACAGATGAATAAGGTAAAATGTAAATTTCTTTCCTTCCCCTTGTCCTTCCTCACAAAGTTACCCACTGTTAACATTTCTATGACTCTTCAGAGAAAAAGCACATATGCTTACATAGGATTTTATGGGCTTTGGAAAATGTATACAACACTTGGGATTAGGCAAAAAAAATTTAGACATAACATCAAAAGTACAGTAATTAAAGAGAATATCAAAGAGTTGTACTTCAAAATGAAAACCTTTTTTTTTCCTTGCTCTGTCTGGTATGGCTCAGTTTTGGCTGAGCATCATTCCACAGAGTGAAATGTCACCGGTTCAATTTCCAATCCAGACACATGTTGGGTTGTAGGTTCAGTTCCTGGTCAGGGCGTGTACAAGAGGAAATTGATCAGTATTGCTCTCTAATGTCGACATTTCTCTCCCTCTCTTGATCCTTCCCTCCCCTTCTCTCTAAAAACTAAATAAAGAAAATCTTTAAAAAGCATTAAAACCTTTTTTACTTCAAAGGATATCATCAAGATAGTGAAAAGACACCTCGCAGAATCGAAAAAAAAATATTTGCATGTCATGTATTTGAGTAGGGATTAGTATTCAAAATGTATGAATAGTTCTATAGTATGAATAATAATAGTTTATTATTATTATTAACTCAATAATAAAAGACAAATAACCCAGTTGAAAAATGGGCACAGGATCTGAATAGACATTTCTCCAAAGAAAATCTATGAATGGCTAATAAGCACATGAAAAGATGCTCAATATCCTTAGTCATTTGGAAAATGCAAATCAAAACCAAAATGAGATGCCATTTTATACTCAGTAGTATGGCTATAATAAAAAATCTGGCCAATAACAAAGGTTGGTGAGAATGTAGAGAAATTGGATCCTCATATGTTGCTGGTGGGAATGTAACATGTGACCACTTGGAAAAACAGTCTGATAGTTCCTCAAAACATTAAACATAGAGTTTCCATATACTCAAGGGAAATGAAAATGTACATCTACAAAAAGAGTCTACACCAATGCTCATAGAAGCATTATTCATAATAGCTAAAAAGTAGAAATAACCGAAATGTCCACCTACCAACAAGTGGATAAATTAAATAGATAAATAAATCCAAACAAAGAATGTCATGCGGTCATAAAAAGGAATGCAGTACCGATATACACTGCAGCATGGATGAACCTTGAAAGCGTGCGAGGTGAAAGAATCGGGCTACAAAAGACCAGTGAGTGTATGCTTCACCAATATCCGATGTTCAGAGAGGCAACTCCACAGAAACAGAAAGCACTTTAGTGGTTACCTGGGAGTGGAGGGCGGGGGAATGGTGAGTGACTGTTAATGGGTACAGAGATTTCTTCAGAGGGGTTATAATGAAGATATTCTATACTTAGATTTTGGTGGTAGATGCGCAACTCTGTAGCTGTGCTTAAAATCATGAAATTGTACACTTTAAATAGTTAAGCTTATGCTGTGCAAAGGACATCTCAAAAAAGTTGTTGGAGACTAAAATGATGAATGCACAGTGATGCTATGTGCACTGCCATCTTTTCCACTGAACACATCTTCAGGTAGATTTTTGTTGTGTTTCCCACATGAGAACACACAAAGCTGCCTATGTTTTTAAATTGTTATGTAATACCCAAATTATGGGTTATTTGGTTGTTTCCTATCATTTGAATTTATATCACAGAGTTTCCTGAACTTAGAAAGAGCCTTGTTCTTGGCCTGTCCATATCCTACAAATGAGCGTCATTAGGGGATGGGAAGCATTTACAATGGATAGAGCAGAACGTGAGGGAAAAGAGGTGAATTGATTTTGTTTCTGTTGATGAGGCTGGGAGAACCGGGAAGGGCAGAGGGCAGAGGACATCGGCAGTGCAGTCACTGCTCCCTGAGCACCTTTCCTTATCTCGCCGATGCTGTTCCGGATATTAGAAGTGGACCACTGAGCCTGCCCCCAATGTGATGGACTTCTTTAGAGTAAACTCAATGCACCTGTGTGGCTGACGGTTTTGCTTTTTTGATTATATCTGCTTTGCATTTCTTTGTGGAAGTCTCTAGGTCTTTAATATTTTATATCTTCTTTTAATATTTTTGCCTTCTATCTCTGGCCTGCGAGTTTATTTTTATTCATAGTTAAGTCCTTGAAGGAGGTAATTATTCTTTCTTTTATAAATATTTACAAATACATTGTGCTGTTGGTTTCTGATAAGTCCTTTTATCAGGCTAATGATATTTCTTCTATTTTTTGCTGAATATTTTTTCTAAAAAGTTAGGAATGAATGTAGAGTTTTACCTGATTTGTGGAGACATCTATTATCATGGTTGTATATATATATTTTTTTTCTACTTTAATTTGTTCATGTGGTGAATTGTATTAATGCAGTTCCTAATCTATTTTCAATCATTCATTTGGTATTCACTTCACACATATTTATTCAGTTCCTTCTACACGGCAGATGCTGTTCTGAGCACTGGTAATACAGCAATAAGCAAACCAGACATTATTCTTTAAAAACACTGCTACATACAATCTGCTAACATTTAATATTTTTCGCATTTAGATTTTCGAATCTATCTCAAGAAATATTGAAATGCACACACAAAAGTCTATGTAAAAGATGATTATTACAACATTGTTTCTAAATGTTACCCTTTCTGTCCATAGGAGAATGAGTTAGTGTCTCCAAAGTAGAGAATAACTTGTAGTAGTTTAAAAGAACCAGGTAGCTCAGTACACACAAATATGTAGTGTCATGTATATGGAATGTCATGTATATGTAGTGTTATGTCATTTGTGTAAAAATGCAAAAAAATCCCACCTCTCTCTGTATTTTCATACTTCATAGGCATGAAAACTATGAAAGGATAGTAAACAAACTAGTAATAGTGAATTCCTGTGGGATACAGAGTGAGGGGTGGAAATGATGAGGACCGATTTTTATTTTTTATTTTATTTTATTTTATTATTATTTTTTTAAATTTAACTCTTGTACAAGTACAGTTTTCTTTCTTGTATTCCCAGCCCTGCCCCCCCCCCAGTGCTCCTCACCTCCCTTCCATCTCTGCCTCCCACCTTAGTTATTGTCCATGTGTCCTTTATACTTGTTCATATGAGTCCTTCCCCTTTTCCCCTGTGATTCTCTCCCCTCTCCCCTCTGGACCCTGTCAGCACATTCTGTATTTCGGTGTTTTTGGTTACATTTTGCTTGCTTGTTTGTTTTGTTGTTTAGATTCCTGTTAAAGGTGATATCATAAGGTATTTGTCTTTCACTGCCTGGCTTATTTCACTCAGCATAATGCTTTCCAGTTCCATCCATAATGTTGCAAAGAGTAGGAGCTCCTTCCTTTCTGCAGCATAGAATTCCATTGTGTAAATGTACCATAGCTTTTTAATCCAGTCATTGACCGATGGGCATTTAGCTTGCTTCCAACTCCTGGCTATTGTAAATTGTGCTGCTATGAACATCGGGGTGTGAGAAAGAAGAACAAAGTAGGAGGGATTACAATACCTGATATCAAACGATTTTTATTTTTTAATATACAACTTTTGTAGGGCCTAATTTTATTATTATTCTTTTTACAACAGGCAAGTATTATTGTTGTAACTACAAAAGGAGAAAAATTAATGGAAGCTGTTAAAGACTCAAAGAAGGATGTTCAAGAACATTTTGACCATGACATCTTGGGTAACAGAACCATCCTAGTTAGTTTTAAGCAGAATGGGGGTTGACTGTGCACAAGGTGGCTTATGTTATCATTGGAAAAGCCGAAGAAGCAGGTGGTAAGAGGAGTTTCCATTAACGGCTCTTGGCCCCAGGATTACAATGCCTCCACTGTGATTAGGACACTGCCACCATGCTGCCAGCAGCTGCAGAGTCAGCAAGCTGAGGCCAGGGGGCTGCAGAACCATACAGCTTCTGCTACGAATTGCCGTGGCTCGCACCACACAGCCAGCCTTCCTTTCAAATTCCAGCTGGGCATGATGAGGGCGTCTCATTGGCACAACCCAAGTCTCATTGAAACCCAAGCTGCAAAGGAGTCTAACAATATAATTTTCCATTTTCCAAACACACCAGGACAGGAAGATGTCCTGGAAGGAGGCTGGAATAGATATCAAGCAGGCAAGCCAGGCACAGTATCTGCCGCAATGCTTTTCAAATAAAGTCAATGGCTCTTTTTCCACAAAAGCTGGAAAGATCATTAATTTGCTGGCAAAATTCTTTCATGCATTATGTAATAAATATGTATTTATTTTATGGAAACATGGGGAAATAAGCAAGCACAGATAAGGAAAAGAGAAATAAAAATCATCTGAAATTACACCATCCAATGTTAATATCTCCCAGACCTTTCAAACACCTACACACCTAATCCCTGCATACGCACTTAAAAAATAAGATTATATCACACATCAACAAAATCTGTTTTGCATGTGTAGCAAAGCTTTATACAATGTTTAAAAAGTAGAGTTAATTAAATATCATAAAACACGTATTGACTTAATAACTTAATTTAACAAACTCATTGAAGTAGCAGACAGTTCAAAAATGAAATTAACTTTTACATCACTTTCATCAAGTCAAAACTACTCAAGACCTTTTCTTCACTTTTCCTGAACTCTAATTTCCTACTCAAGATTTGTTTCTAATTAACTATTTTAAAATTTTTTGAAAAACATCTTTCTTAATATCTTTTCTTTAAATGTAGTCCTGAAAGTCTGGGCACGGGACTTAAAACAATGGAAAGAACTATGTAGTCTTTAACGTGACCCACGTCAATCCATCCACACGACCCACACCGGATATCACCCCCCCCAGCACTTTTGTTTCCTCGTCTGCAGAGGGAAGAGGTTGAACTAGACTCTATCTTGGGCCCAGATCTGTGAGACTGAACACTCCGTGGAGACATTTCCATCTTTAGCGGAAAGATTCCATCTGCAGAACCCTGGCTCTCATTTCCAGGCCTGTTTTTCCTGGGCAAGGTGACCTTGAACGGCTGGACTTCTGTTTTGGTGAATCTGAGCACCGAGATTAAAGTAGCTCCTATTTCCTTCCTGGAGTTTGACGAGGGCTGCCGGTTCCCTCGCAGCAAACGTCCTGTATACATATTATAACTAATTACAGTAAGAACAGTAATGTGCTCCAACAGATAGCTAAACAGAGTTCTTTCATTTTATTGCAGATTCTCATCTTGAGTTCACTCTGGGAGATGTAAAAGAACGATGACAAAAATTGTAAGATAGCAAAGGAGCACAGGAATTTTGTGCACATAATGAATGAATTATATGACTACAAATAAAAAGTTCATCCAGCAATATATATTACTCTATCTATAAATCTATTAATCTAGTGACTTATATTCCATATATCTACATATATTTAGAAAACTTTATACAAATTAAATGTGTGTATCTCTGGGGATGGGATTAAAGTGATTTTCTGAATTTTCCACGTTATTAATTAGGTTAAATTATTTATCATTAGTGAGTAGATGATATTCTTAGGTCTAGAAAAAATACAATAAAGGTTTTTGTTTTGAATTTAAGTTTTAATGACAGTGGTACTCAGCTGCATATACTGTGAAGCTAAAGCAGGTAGATGGAATAACAAGGGAAGAAAGAAAACACACCTGTTAAGCTTTTCTTCCTGAGAAGGAGAGAGACACTGAGAGTTCCAAGGTCCTTGGAGTCGTTCATGACCCTAACCTCTCATGTGTCAGGTGGCCTTAACCTTCACACCTAGTTTAAGATTTATCTGCGGGAATCAATGTTATCCTGCTCTAAAACCTCCCTTGTCTTCCTCAGGTCACATTTCCCCGTCTTTCACTAGGTGAAGAATTTGACTCATTCACTCTCTCCCTCATCTTCATTCAGCTGCCACTTAACTCTCTCCTGTTGAGTGGGGAGGGAGGGGTGCAGGGTGACAGGGTCCCAGATGAGGCTTTCTGCCCATGTCACCGATGTTACCAGGACTATTTCAATAGACTCTCTTTGTCATTGTCCTCAGTCCTGCCCCCTTACCCACCATTACACTCTCCTTCCCACTGTGTTCTTCTGGAGCACAGATCTGATGCTTACACCCCCTTGCTCAATAATCACATGTACATCCCTAGTATAGGAAAATAAACGACACCAAAAAACCTTCCAAGTCTTGATGTAGACTTTTCAAGGCCTCCCTTGTCTGTGCCCCAACCTGTCTCAGCACCCTATTCCTTCTCTTCCTTCTACAGTCCCGTCCTTTCCTGCCCTTTGCCTCTGCCCAGGCCAGCTCTTTGGACTACCCTTCTGCACTGCCTTCTCATACGCCACGTCCTCGTCATTTAGGACTCAGCTTGAACCCTTGGAAAGCTGTTCCAATTTCCTTTCCCGAAAAACTCTATACTTTCCTCTCGGCTCATGTAACACTTGGTCCCTTTTTTTCATGGGTGCCTTTCACGGTGCGTGTGGTTATGTGTGCTCTCTGGGAGCTCAGCCATGAAAGTCTCCCTATCTTTGATTTCACTTAGTATTTTCCATGGTAGGCTTGTAATAAATACATTATTGGAGAACTGGATCCGACATGGTTTCTGGGTTAGATCCCACCAGGGTAGCTATACAGTGGATACCTAGTAAGTTTTTGGAAAAAAACAAAGCAAAACAAATTAACTTCCCCAGGCCACAGAAGCACCATTCAGTGCATGAGAGCTACAACTTATTAAATGAGCCTCTACCAGACTCAGCTATTTTCTCGAAGACAAGCTGCCCGTGTTTAACACGGCACTGTCTTTTGGGGGGAGTGTGAGCTCTTCTTGGTACTAGCCTCTCAATCCACATGGAAGTGTCTGAAACTGAAAAATGGTAAAGTAGTTTATCCTGGCTTTTGAAATCACAGGCAATGGATAAATTTTAACCTTCTTATCCTATTTGGCCCCCTACCCCTACTTTGTCTTTGGTTTCCTTTTTTTCATGTTTAGAATGTATGTATGTATTTATTTATTTTTAGAGAGAGGGGATGGGAGGGAGAAAGAGAGGGAGAGAAACATTGATGTGCAAGAAGACACATCGATCAGTCGCCTCTCGCACACCCCCAGCTGGGGACTTGAGCTGCAACGTAGGCATGTGCCCTGACTGGGAATTGAACTGATGACCCTTCCATTCACGGGCTGGCACTCAGTGCACTGAGCCACACCAGCCAGGGCTCTGCTTTGTCTTTTGCCCCTCAGATTTATTTGTTTATTCTTTTCTTTCTCATACAGGATGGCTTAAGGCTATTTTTCAGAGTGACGCCATTGGGGTAGCTGCCAACTTCTGTTCACGACAGCCCGTGAGTGCTTGAGCACCCGGGTGGGAGTTTGTGAGAAGGGGGCAGGGCAGACTTTCTTTTTCTGAGACAGTATATTTCAGTAAGACTGGAGGAAACAAGATTGCCTTGCCTCAGCAGAGTGTAAGCCATTCACCTCCACCCGGTATAGATACCCTGAGCTGATGAAGGAAACCCAAAACAACAGGTGACCCCAAAATGACCATCATTACATTTCTCCACTTGGTAGCATGAAGTTTCAAAATNGCTCAATAATCACATGCACATCCCTAGTATAGGAAAATAAACGACACCAAAAAACCTTCCAAGTCTTGATGTAGACTTTTCAAGGCCTCCCTTGTCTGTGCCCCAACCTGTCTCAGCACCCTATTCCTTCTCTTCCTTCTACAGTCCCGTCCTTTCCTGCCCTTTGCCTCTGCCCAGGCCAGCTCTTTGGACTACCCTTCTGCACTGCCTTCTCATACGCCACGTCCTCGTCATTTAGGACTCAGCTTGAACCCTTGGAAAGCTGTTCCAATTTCCTTTCCCGAAAAACTCTATACTTTCCTCTCGGCTCATGTAATACTTGGTCCCTTTTTTTCATGGGTGCCTTCCACAGTGTGTGTGGTTATGTGTGCTCTCTGGGAGCTCAGCCATGAAAGTCTCCCTATCTTTGATTTCACTCAGTATTTTCCATGGTAGGCTTGTAATAAATACATTATTGGAGAACTGGATCCGACATGGTTTCTGGGTTAGATCCCACCAGGGTAGCTATACAGTGGATACCTAGTAAGTTTTTGGAAAAAAACAAAACAAAACAAATTAACTTCCCCAGGCCACAGAAGCACCATTCAGTGCATGAGAGCTACAACTTATTAAATGAGCCTCTACCAGACTCAGCTATTTTCTTGAAGACAAGCTGCCCGTGTTTAACACGGCACTGTCTTTTGGGGGGAGTGTGAGCTCTTCTTGGTACTAGCCTCTCAATCCACGTGGAAGTGTCTGAAACTGAAAAATGGTAAAGTAGTTTATCCTGGCTTTTGAAATCACAGGCAATGGATAAATTTTAACCTTCTTATCCTATTTGGCCCCCTACCCCTACTTTGTCTTTGGTTTCCTTTTTTTCATGTTTAGAATGTATCTACGTATTTATTTATTTTTAGAGAGAGGGAATGGGAGGGAGAAAGAGAGGGAGAGAAACATTGATGTGCAAGAAGACACATCGATCAGTCGCCTCTCGCACACCCCCAGCTGGGGACTTGAGCTGCAACGTAGGCATGTGCTCTGACTGGGAATTGAACTGATGACCCTTCCGTTCACGGGCTGGCACTCAGTGCACTGAGCCACACCAGCCAGGGCTCTGCTTTGTCTTTTGCCCCTCAGATTTATTTGTTTATTCTTTTATTTCTCATACGGGATGGCTTAAGGCTATTTTTCAGAGTGACGCCATTGGGGTAGCTGCCAACTTCTGTTCACGACAGCCCGTGAGTGCTTGAGCACCCGGGTGGGAGTTTGTGAGAAGGGGGCAGGGCAGACTTTCTTTTTCTGAGACAGTATGTTTCAGTAAGACGGGAGGAAACAAGATTGCCTTCCCTCAGCAGAGTGTAAGCCATTCACCTCCACCCGGTGTAGATACCCTGAGCTGATGAAGGAAACCCAAAACAACAGGTGACCCCGAAGTGACCATCATTATATTTCTCCACTCAGCAGCGTGAAGTTTCAAAACTGAAGGAAAACTCATATTGGGATCACAAGGTAACATCTCTTGAACAGCAAGGTCTATAATCTGAGATTCGGACCCAATACATATAGTATGTGACATATTTCACTGTTAGATGATTTTGTTTAGTTATCCTTAGTCTGATAAGTTCTGGTGTTCCTAATCAAGTTGAATTTATAAACTGAAGAATGGTAATTAAGTCTGTGGATAATGGTAACTGAGCCAGAGACCTGCTGTTCTTGAATACCTTTTTTGGACAGCCTGGTAGTCTTCTGTATCACCATGACAACTTTAAATTACAACAGCAAATGTAATAGGGAGAGACGTGGCATTGATGTGGGCATGGTGACATGGTATAAGGTGGTTTGTTCTGGTTATACAGGTGACAGATTTCTAAGATATGCTCATAAATATTTATAATGACAAATTTCAAGGGAATTATTCTGTGACTGATTTCATTAAAATAATATTTAAAATTTTTTTGGACAAATATATGCAACTGATGTCGAATTATTTTCAAACAATTAACACTGGATACTCAGAACAAAACACTCATTTTTTTCTCATAATCCAACAATCATGTAACTGTAAAAAAATGAGAGAACAGAGAAAAGCACACCAAAGAAAATACTTCAGGAATATGTTAGTGCTATTCTCTTTATCACTAAGTTTCTAGAAACTTGAAAAACTACCAATAATACAGAAACTCGAAAAACTACGAATAATACAGCCAGGTTCTTGTACCCTGTGTTCTAAAGTGAGGTGTGGGCCACTTAAGCAGGAGACACCATGATATGGAGAAATCTGTCAGCAGCGTTAACCCAAGGGGACCTTCCAGGAGAAGGGCACAGGAGATTGGGTTGCCCTCCCTCACCCTGACCAGGAAAGACACGAGGTGTCAAAAGATCTATTTGAAAGGCTTGACATTTGTCCCCAGGAGTTTGGTGAACCCAGAACTGGGGTCTGATTCCTTCTAGGAGAAATCCTAAGAGAATGACCAAGGAAAGAGGGAGGGAGATGTACTTTCACTGAAGGTGGGACAAAGGTGTTTCTTTGTTGTGCGCCCGATGCTGACCCCATGGGAAGGAGCAGTCTGGGATTAATATTAAAATCAGCTTTGGGACTTCCGCCAAGATGGAGGCATAGGTGGAAACACTGTGCCTTCTCCCACAACCAACTTTGAATACAACAAAGGTTTGGAGAAACAAAGACACAACCAAACGACAGAAAATTGAATTATACGGAAGTCCGACTACATCTAACCATTCAACAGGGACGGTAAGAGGGGCGGAGCCAGCAGCGAGCAGGGTCGGGCAGGACAGGGCCCCCGACCCAGGTGCACAGGCAGACGGGAACCAGTTGGGGTGCGGGGCAGACCGTGGGCGCATATTCGCGCACGGTGAGGCGGACCGTGCGGGCCCCGGGGGGCGAGGGCTGACGGCGGTGGCACACTTGCGTGCAGTGGGACGAAGCGCGTGGGCCCGGTGACTGACGGCAGCAACTGCGGCACCGGTGAGGGCCGTGGCGGCAGGCGGCGGACAGGACGCCATAATCCCTCTTTGACCCCGCACCCACATACAGCGTCACAACCCAGCGACTTAGTTGCCCTGCAATACCAGTGAGAGCCATTGTCCCTCTTTGACCCCGCCCCCACATACAACGTCACAACCCAGCGACTGAGTTGCCCTGTTCTAGTGAACACTTTAGGGCTCTGATCCTGCTATGGAACAGGCACGAACAACCCGAAAGATGGCACAAGAAGAACTCAAAGTCCCAGAGCCAATAACTCTAAGCGACCGAGAAATTGCCAGCCTCTCAGAAGCACAATTCAGGACACTATTTATCAGGATGCTCACAGAACTGGTTGATTATAGTCACAAATTAGAGGAACAAAGTTACAAATTAGAGGAACGTGTGAGGGCTGGACTGATTGAAATGAAGGGAGATGCACAGGAAACCAATAGTGATGGAAAGGAAACGGGGACTCAAATCAATGGAATGGACCAGAAGGAAGAACAAAACATCCCACCAGAAAGGAATGAAGAAATGAGAATTCAAAAAAATGAGGAGAGGCTTAGGAACCTCCAGGACATCTTTAAACGTTCCAACATCCGAATTATAGGGGTACCAGAAGGGGGAAAGAAACAGCCACGAGTGGAAAACGTATTTGAACAAATAATAAAGGAGAACTTCCCCAGTCTGGCAAAGGAAATAGACTTCCAGGAAATCCAGGAAGCTCAGAGAGTGCCAAAGAAGTTGGACCCAAGAAGGAACACACCAAGGCACATCATAATTACATTAGCCAAGACCAAAATGAAGGAGAGAATCCTAGAAGCAGCAAGGGATAAGGGGACAGTCACCTACAAAGGAGTACCCATCAGACTGTCAGCGGATTTCTCAAAAGAGACCTTACAGGCAAGAAGGGGCTGGAAAGAAGTATTCCAAGTCATGAAATCCAAAGACCTACAGCCAAGATTGCTTTATCCAGCAAAACTTTCATTTAGAATGGAAGGACAGATAAAGTGCTTCTCAGATAAGGTCAAGTTCAAGGAGTTCATCATCACCAAGCCCTTATTATATGAAATGCTAAAGGGACTTATATAAGAAAAAGAAGATGAAAAAGATGAACAGTGAAAGGACAGCAAACACACAGTTATTAACAACCACACCTAAAACAAAAGCAAACCAAGAAGACAGCTAGATCAGGAGTGGAACCATAGAAATGAAGAACACATGGAGAGTTAGAAACAGGGGGGTGGGAGGGGGAGAAGAGGGGAGAAGGCACAGAAAATAGCATAGATGGTAGGCAGAAAATAGATAGGGGGGAGGGCGAGAATAGTGGGGGAAATATAGAATCCAAAGAACTTGAGACACGTGGTTATAATAAACTAAGGCGGGGAGAATGGTGGAGGAGGGAGGGTGTGGGTGGAGGGGATTGAAGGGGGGGAATAGAACAACTGTAATGGTATAATCAATAAAATATATTGAAAAAATAAAGAAAAGTATTCTGTAAAAAAAAAATCAGCTTTGTCAGAATAGTATATAAAGGGGCAGTGTGACCGCAACCTGTTTGTGGAGTGTTGAAAGTCCAGGGGCCGAGGGAATGTGAGAAGTGTGTCAGAGCAGAAGCGTTGAGGGTGTGAAAGGGGGCGGTCATCGGAGATGCCCAGAAATAAGTCTCCGAGGACCTTACAACAGATCCCTAGGAAAGAAGCAGTCACTTCCAAAGGCACTTCCTGACAGCACTAACACCAGATTACAGGTGAGTCACTCGAGGAAAACCTTCCCTGCCCCTTTAGCTCTCACCACCCTCCGCTGTCAATCAACCCCGAAGAGGCCCCGAGTTTCGGGTGGCAAGCTGCGGAGGACGCGGGGAGAGGAGCCCAGCTGTCCTGTCTTTTCAGCTGTTCGGTGTTTGGTCTGAACAAGCATGTCTGCTCCTTAATGGGTAACAAAATACTTACATTGGATAAGAATTGGGAGTTTTAATATTATACCTGACGGGAGCTGTAGGATTCTTAGATCAAATCGGACTTTGCATCATCTACAGAGGCTATTCCTTTATTACTTAAGGGTCACCAGGGAAGATTTGGGGACTTCTGTGAAATTTCATCCGAGAGGCAAATGCATAGAGTGGATTTGTAGAAGGAACGCTGAAAAAAACAAAAACCAAAAAACATGCTTGGTTTCTGCTTGCTGTGATAATAACAACCACCTGAGATAACAACCCCTCACACGAACCAGTTCATGTTAGTTTGTTTGTAGTTTTTTTTTCTTTGCAGACATACATTTTTTAAAAACAAGATTGGGACCATATTTTGTTGGCTACAGTGTATGTTTCCCATCTATTTTCCCTAATTCTCTCCTAAAGTCCTCTTAAAGTTTCAGACAACAATAGCAAAATCCTTTAAAAAATAAATTGGGGCGAGTCTGGAAGAGGTAAAGCAATTTAATGCTGTTAATTTTCTGCAAAGGTCAAGGCAGCTGCGTAACTGTAGAATGACTGTCATTAAGGACTGTTACAGGGCTTGGCAAGTCAGTTAGTTTTGCTGGCTGCATTTTGTCGACAGGAGGGAGGCACCGCAGCATATGAAAGCTTTACACTCCATTTCAGTCCCACACAGAACTCAGGGCATGTGAGTCCCTGGTCTGTCCGCTTCAGCGCAAGTCATCAGTCTCTGTTGAAGTGTCAGAAACACCTGGTAATTGTAGCAAGACGACAATCGGGGCACTCTTTCATTAATTATGTCTTTCCCCAGCTGGTGTTTTTATTTCTGGGATGTTTTGTTTTCCTTGTGTAGACTTCATGCCCCTTGGGCAGGGGCCACATTTTTCATTTTGTCTTGTCTTGTGCTATTGCCTAACAAACACTGCAAAATAATTTAAGAAGTGGATTTGATACACTTAGTTAGGATTCATCTACTAAGACTGACAAAGCCGCACAAGTGTTTTTCAGCCTTCTGTCTTGCAAAGATAATATGCTCCAAATTTAAAAATTTTTCCGCACCTCCTCCCATCAGGGGAATGTGGGCAAAGGATTCATGACACTTTGTAAATGAACATGCCAGATATTAAAAATATTCATGATCAGAAGGGATCACCCTTTCAACTAAGGTGTTACTGAGAAATATTGGCAAAGTTGGTTTTTTTTTATCACAGTTCAAAGTTGACAGCTTATGATAAGCCTGTTTTAGTTGGTTTCCACATTTTCTACAAGGTTAAATTAACTGACAAAATGTACAAATCGGGAGAAAATGTTAAGATAAAATAAAAGAAAAAGCTGTCAATGCAAGGTCCATGTTCCTGAATGGAGCCAAACAGTTGAGTAGCTTTTTTGCTTTTGGCTAGGGTGTGCACATTCCATAGTGTTACAGTCTCCACCACTCCCTAATGTTTACCAACTCTGGGGCAACATGTTATTTATCATTTGAACCTGCTTGTGTTTTTTTCTATATACAGTCTATTGCAATAATTCAAATAACTTGCTTTGCCTTTGTAAACATTTTAATTTCTCAGGCCCTGCTTTGACCCATGTGGTCTTCTCAATCTGCCTGTTGGGTAACAATGAGGTGCTATTCCATGTATCTCATCAGTCATTGGCATCATTGTGTGGTGCTGCTTGTGTATCCTTAAGGCAATGAGATCACCAAAGAGATTATTTTTAAAGAAATATCTGTGAAGAGAAGGACCAATAAGATGGCATTGGTCTGGTCAAGATAGGATAAAGTGGAGTCATTCATGTCAACCAAAATGGCTGTCAGTCAGCCATGACACTTTTGTTCAGGAGGGAAACTACTTAAGTCAGAGCAGACATGTCTGGTGAGGACACACACCTAAGATATCTGCACACGCAATCACAACAGCTGTGTCTGCAGCCCGGGACCACCCGTAGATATGCTCCTGGGGAAAGTCCACACCTGCCAGCAGTGGTGCCAGGACACTTATCAAGAGATCCCCAAGGGGGGAGTCCACCACTCTCACCGTATAACTGGGACGGGCTCCAGACCACTGCGGAGACAGCCGAGCTCCACACACCAGACAGACTGCTGCTCCACGCCACACTGCTCTCCCTTGGCACTGGCCACCAGAGGCTCTGCCCTGATGGACTGAGGACTTCACCTGCCCTGCTGCCCTCTTGGCTCCAGGGATCCTTCCTTGCAAGATGTTGACAATGCCCTTGCCCACCGTGCTGTCTCCCAGACCTGCAGACAGAGACTCTGGGACTGGGGTTTCTTAGCCCCCATTGATTGCTGTGCATCTTTGTGTTATGTTTCTCTTACACTGTTAGAGTGTGAGTAGCATATCGATGTGTGTTGATGTTCTACTTTGAGTGGCCGTGCATGCATTAAAAGCTGAGTGAGCAGCATAGTTACTGTGTGTGACGCTTGTCTTCCTTGGTGCCAGGCTGCTCAGCAGGAGGTGAGCTGAGCAGTAGCCCAGCTGACTTACAGGAAAGACAGTGTCATGAGCATACACTCGTGACAGTATCAGAAAAGGATTTGAAAACAAGAAGTACAACGAATATGTTTAAAGCTTTTTATTGATAAAACAAAGACAGACTCCATATTGGAGCAATAATACTGTTGGCGAGCCCTGAAAGCAAGTGGCTTTCCACACTGCTGTAACTTAGCGAAGACGTGTACCTCCAGATTTCTAGTTGGAACCCATGCAGAAAGAGGCACCTGCCTGTTTGTCTGGATGACAAATGATGCTAAGCTCTACTTAAGTCATTGCTTATTTAAGTCGTTGAAATTCTGTATTCCTTTTCAAATCCCAGCTGTCAGGAGGATCATTTATCTTTATAAGGACTTAATGAAAGCTAATCCCTCACTCCCAGATCCCTGAAAATTACAACGCCATCAGCTGCTTATTCTGCCAGTTTAACTTTTCTTGAGGAAGTGTAGACATTACTTCAGATGTTTCTTAGACTCATTCAGATTTTAGAGGTGAAGGTTCTTGTCCAGTCTTCACTGCTCTTTTCCACCTGCAGTGCCTTCTAGCTCAGTAAGTTCCATCCATCTATTCTGTTGTTCAAGTCGGATGCCAGGGAGTCACCCTCCATGGTTTTCTTACCCGCACCGACCACATCCGATCCTGTTGACTGTATCTCTTGACTCATTTGCTTTTTTTCCTAAAAAATTATCACTCTCCTGGTGCAAGCTACCATTCTTTCTAGAAAAACTTTGCTCCCCTCCTATGTCTCTTTCCTTTCTCTGGACAAGTCTACAAGGAGACAGTGGCTCTCCACTACTTTCAGGACAAAGTCTGTGGAAATTAACGTCTCTTTAAGACCCTCCCCCTTCCACACAAGCTGGGATCTCCATCGTCTTTCCAGACTCCCTGTCCTTTACACCCCTCCCACACCCCTCCCTCGAGGACAGCATGAGAGCTGGAGTACTCTCACCCCTCATTTTTTTTCATGTCTACTTTTATCTTAAACCTCCTTCCTCAGCCAGCCCTTCTTGGTACTTGTGGGTACTCTCAAAGCATCCTGTAATTTCCTTTTGGACACAACTATCACATTTAAATTTATTTGTTCAATATCTTGTTCTTCACTAGGCTATAAGGCTCATGATTCTATTTGTCTTATTTCACAGTTGTAATTCCAATGCTTTGCACAGGGTCTGGTACTTGCTTAGTGCTCAATGCATGATGGAAACTAAACTTGAAGCCGTGAGGCTTAGTCTATGTGAAAAATATGTATGAGAGGTGACAACCCTGGGCAAATTGGTTATTCGGCAGTGAAAAAATCACGCAGTTTTATTATAGGAGTCAAGCAGAAAAGTCATAAAATGCAGAAAAATAAAGAGGACGAAAACCACTCCAAGGCTTCCCTTCAAGATAAACAAGAACTGTGAATAAATATTTTTGTGTAAATCTTTCTCATGTTTATTTTACATATATATACAAATATAGATAGAGGTTGATAATCTGATTTTTTTACTTGGCATCTTATGAAATTATTCCTGTGCCCGTAAATATTCTTTCAAGCACCAGTTTAATACCCATGCTATGCATGTTTCACAATCGAGGTGTTCTTGCCTATCGCGGAAATCTTAGATTGCTCACATTTTTGTTCCAACTTTTATTTACACCTTAAGGGTTTGTGTGTTACGTGGCGTGGTGTGGCACGCTCTCGGCTTTGGGATGGAGGAGTTCAGTTGCAGAGTGGGGAAGAGCACGGGCTCTGTGGCCAGATTTTCAAGTTGGATTAGGACTCCAGCGCTGATCAGTCATGTGACTCCGAACTTGGTAACCTCTGGGTGCTTTGTGTTCCCCACCTATAACAGGCCGCCTAATGGGAAATCAGGCGTTGTGTAGTTCTTGCTCAGAGCATTTCAGCAGACTCTTTTTCCTGCTCTCCTTCAGTCCCCCCAGTACAACTTACGGTCTCTTTTCTGTAGGCTCTTGGAGCACAGCACTAGCATTTTCACTCTATTGTTCAAGAGTCACCAGGGTGGAAAACTCTGCAAGCCCCTCAGCTGAGTCTTCAGGGCTTCCCACTCCATGCTCCCCTCTGCCTCTGCAGGCTTAGTCTTGGTTCCTCTCTTGCTCTTTACCTTGGCTCTCCTCAGTGCCTTGGCTTGGTCTGCTCTTCCCTACTCCCACTCATCTGCATCCTTACCATTAAGGACTCGGCTCAAACTTCCAGGAGTGGGAATGCAGAATGGCGCAGCCACTGGGGAAAGCGGTGTGGAGTTACCTCCACAAATTGCACAAGGAACTGCCTTATGACCCCATGTTCTCACTTCTATTACGTTCAGCGTTACTTACAATAGCCAAGATTTGGAAGCAGCCCAAGTGCCCATTAGTAGATGAGTGGATAAAAAAGTTGTGGTACATTTACATGTTTTCATACTATTTGGTCATAAAAAAGAAGGAACTCCTACCTTTGTGACAGCATGGGTGGACCTGGAGAGTATTATGTGAAGTGAAATAAGCCATCCAGAGAAAGACAAGCACCATAAGATTTTACTCATGTGTAGAATCTAATACGTAGGAAAACAAAGTACTATATTTCGCTATGTATAATGCACACTTTTTGCCCACATTTTTGAGGAAAAAATAAGAATGTACATTATACATGGGTAGTACTAATTCTGTATCTATATAAATGTTCTTCATTCTTTTTTTCATGCGTATGCATCAAAAGTGTAACCTAGAAAGCAATAATGATGTCTGTAATGCAAAACAGTGCCCTGGAATATGATGATCAGTTTTGTTTTGAAATATAAATAAAAAATGGAATTAAAAAATGAAAACAACATATTTTTTTTTCCTGAAAGTTCGGGTCAAAAACGTGGGTGCACATCATGCACAGGAATGCGCTATACACGGCAAAGTACGATAATTAACAAAATAGGAGCAGACTCATAGATATGGAGAGCAGACTGCTGAACTGTCGGGGGCGGGGGCAGTGGGGGTGGAGAGGCCAGGTGAAAAATGTGATGGGATTAAGCAAAAAAAAAAAAAAAAAACCCCAAACAAAAAACCCTTCAACACAGACAAGAGTATGGTGGTTACCAGAGGGAAAGGGGGTGAGGGGAGGTGGAGGGGGTGAAGAGGATCAGTGGAGACAGAAGGAGACTTGACTTCGGGTGGTGAACACACACACGTGACACACACACTTCTAGGAAGCTCGGTGTTCTTAATTCCTTTCTCTTGAAGTTCCCTCTTCCTTTCTCTGCATGCTTGTAACAATTTATCTCTTCTGCTCTTTGGTCTCTTAGGGTTTTTTGTTACGATTTGGTTATTTGTGATTTCGAGTGTGACTTCGAGCAGTTCAGCACGCAGTGACAGGCGCACGTCTGTCTCTGATCAGGCATGGGACTCGCTGTAGAAGCACGCCTCGGTAGGCAAGAAGTGAATTTGTGCTAAATGAACGGATGGCTTCTAAAGTGTTTGGGGACTGGATCCCACTGTGTTTTAGAAGAAAGCGAACTTTCCCCACCCACAGTGTTTAACTCATGTGGCTCTGGTGAGTATTATGCCATTACACATGCAAAGTGCTTTTATTGAATTTAGTTCTGTGTTATATGAAGCCATCGTCTTCTACACCCACTATTTTTTTCTCAAATACTCTTCGCCAATGGATTAAAAATCCCAGTCTCTTCCAAAAGCCTAGCAGCGTTTTCCCTTCCTCTGCCTCCACGCAGAGCACTTTTCTTATAAATAGGTGCAGGGGCTATTTCCTTGGCCTTCCTCATTTCTCTTTCACGGTCGCCGTGGCTGCTATCTGGCTGCATTCTGCAATACCTGTCAGTGAATAGGAAAAGGTGAGCAGGAGGACAGATTCATGAGTCTGGTGGTTCATTTGTACTGAAGAAACTCAGGCTCATGCAGCTAAAGCGTGGCTGCCCGGGGTTTGGGCTGTCACCAACTATAGACCTCTAAGGTCAGGGAGCAGGCAGCAAAGGAAATTGACGTGTCTTTTTGCCTTAATTCATGCTGCCTGTGTTTCATGAAGCAAAGCCTGGACCGATTTTCCTGGGTCCTGCATGATCATCAGTATCTCAGCGCCCCTGCCTCAGTCAGGGCAGAGATCACCCAGATTCTGGCAGGGGGCTATCCAATCATCCTAATTGTCAGTGTTACTTGTGAACACTGAGTTGAAGTGGGAAGAAGTGGGAGGGGCTTTTCAGGTGCTGCTAGGCAGATGCCTTTGTCAACCAGAAGTTATGGAGAACAATTAGAGGGTTTTAATGGTTTTTACAGCGGAGAGTCCGTGTATTAGCGGGTGTTGCAATTGCAACACCTATTGCAATCACAATTTGCAATAGGTGTTCAAGGCCAGAGTCAGAGCAACAGCCTGTGCAACTCCCTGTGCAGATGGCATCCCACTTTACTCCACGGCATTTGGAAAAATATCCAAATAATTTGCACATGGTGTAGCTTCAATTAGGGTGAAAATGAGCCTGGTCAGTTGCATTTTGGAGCAGGAGTGTCCTTCAGTTTGGTCATCAGGTAGCAAAAGCCAGTAGGAGATGAAAGGGGAGAGAGAGAGTTTCAGGCTTAAGAGTCAGAATCTTAGGTCAAGTTCACCAAGCTTTCAGAAGCTCTGCTTTTGGAAGTCAAAAGATTAACGCAGAAATCGGGATTTTTCTGAGAACTCAAACATAGAAGTGCAGGGAGTTATGCTTCTTTTTTTTTGTTTTTTAAATCAGACCTGCATTTTTCTACATAAAGAGAATGAAGAGAGAACACACAGTAATTTAGTATTCAGGAGTCTGGATTTACATTGTCTTCATTATCATAAGCCCTAAAACTTGCTTCTTGCTGCACTTGTTAGTGCCATAAAACATACATAAGTTTCTCATGGCATAAATATTTCTCAAATATTATCATATGGTTTAATTAATGGTACTGGGTTAAAAATGTAAAAATCAAGCAATCAAGAGAAACAAGGATTTTGACATTCTTGCTTTATAATGAGGGTTTGAAACTAATAATTTAACCATTAGCTGGTTCATGATTTCAAAGCAATCAGAAAGCATAAATGACTATGAGAAGGCTGTAGAAGTAACGCAATGAGGTCAGACAGTGTCATTTAAGCACATCATTAAGAAAGCAAACGTATGAATGTGGCTTGGAAATTTCTTTTAATAAAAGAAGGACTTGGGAAATTCTTAAAGTACTTCTCTGTCAATCCAGAGCTCTGTTGTCACCTCCCCTCGGCTCCCCATTTAGCTGTGTTTTACTGAAATGAGTGAACAGAGGCGGGAGGGGTAGCAGCAGACAGTCGGAGCCTTGTGTTTACCTGAGGTGTGAGAGGCATCTACACGGTGCTATGTCATGAGCCTCCAGTGGCCTTGCCTGCCACACATGGCCAGGGCAAAGGCCCCCAGCTTCTCATGCTGCTGGGGCTTGCTCCTCGGGCCTCTGGATGTGATTGGCAAACCCCGTGTGGCCACAATCTCGGAATCTTTGCTGGTACCTCTGGTTTGCATCTGGATTTCCCTGGACGTGGCCAGCACTCACCCCAGCTTGGTGCTGTGCCATCGGCCCTACTCTCCTTTGCGGTGCTGATACAAATGGAGATTCTTAGTCTGCACCCCAGACCCACAAAATCAGGACTTCTGGCAGTGAGATCCAGGGGGCAGCACTAGTGGAGGTCCTGGTTTTGGGGGAAACATTTAAAGCCCAGGGAAGTAAAATAATTTATCAAACATACATATATACTCTCCAAAAGAACTCACAGACATAAGGTTATCATTTTTGTTTTGAGTTTTTCGTAAAAGACCACACTGCAGACACAATTTAAGCTCCTGTTCTCTCTCTCTCTGTACTCATCCCCTGCCCCTTCTTAGCTGTGACTGCGGCCAGGAATATGGTGGATATGTCTCAGCTATGTGTGCGTGTTTCTGTGTGGGATTTCCTTCTTAGCATTCCTTGGGAAATTTAAATACAGCTTCTGGCACAAATAACGTCCCTTTTTATTACACAATCTCTTATTACAAAATCATAAACATGCAATTCTGTAACATAACAATATCACATTCAAGCCCACCATGGGACATTTTAGGTGATGTGTTCAGATTGCTGTGCATCTCGTGTGGGACATTCACTTACCCTACCAGCCACACTCAAGCAAGCCTGACTTCGGATGGACCCTGTGTTTTACCAAATTCCAAATCTTGAAAAAAAAAAATCCATTGAGAAAATGGGAAAATGGCCTCTTGCAGGAATGAAAACTCAGTGATTGATACAGTGATGTTACTAGTTGGAAGGGATCAATTCACACCAAGTTGAAGGCAGAAAACACTGGCAAGCGAGTTGAAGGTCATGTTTGTCAGTCCTTTCAGGAACCAGGCCAAGCATGTGTAGGGCAGGCTTGGTAACCGTGTAACCAGATTGTCTCTCTTGGGACCCTGTTCATGTCATGAGCCGGCACATGGTTCTGTCGCATGCTAAAGGTGAGTCATTCTTGCAAGTGAAATAAATATTTATATGTATACAAATAGTATCCTTTAGACAAATCTTAGGAGTAGTGTTCCAAGAAATAACAAGTTTTGGAAGCAGACTCAGTCCTTTAACTGACGATCTTGGCACATGATTCTGTGTTTTCACGCTGCCAGAAGATTCAAACATTACATTATTTGAATTCTGCCCAATAATGTCCATTGACATTTTCCAATGGTTAAATACTTGTCAGAAATTACAGTTCATTGTGAAGCAGATGAGATATTTTCCTCAGAAACAAAGGAAATTAGTTCACATTTGGCAACATGGGCCCTAACCTCAGGGTGGCTAGGGGCCGTGGAGTCGGGGGGCGGGGGGTAGTTTCCCTTCTCCCAAGTCAGACCCCAACAATACTCCAGGGGGTAAGTGTCCTTAACTAGTTTCTCCTGAGGACAGACTTTATTAAGAAGACCTTAGCGTTCTGCTGGATTTCAAATTGGTTTCTTGTTCCCTTCCCTTGCTGGATGCCTAAGGGGACTTTTCTTCCCTATTTACTGAATATTCACTGTGATAATGAGCTCAAACTCCTCGAGGTAAATCTCGAAATGTTGTGGGAGCTCCCACCTCCACCCCAATGACTTGCCTGCCCTGGGTCTCCAGCAGCCAGTCAATTCCAGCTCAAGGTTTCCTTCTGGGAGCTGTTTCCTGGGTTCCCCTTCTTGACCATCTCTGCTCTGCTAAGCCACAGCTCCCTGTGGTCATTCGACTGCCTGAGGTCATTCGCCTGTTTGTCTCTCCTGGGGGCTGTGGTTTGGTGTGTCCTCCCCTCCTTTATGATCCAAGAAGTATTGTTGCTTTTTCAGTCTGTTCATCTTTTCACTTGTTTGGGCAAAGCAGTGACTTCTAAGCTCCTTAGGTGGTCATGTGGAAACCCACCCTTCCTAGTCCATTGTTAGTGGACTTTGGTTTACAATTCTCTACTCTAAGAAATAATGTTGCAATGGGCCTCATGTAGGTCTCCCAGATGACACTTAGGTACATACAAGTAGAAGTCGTACCTCTGGCTTAGAAAATACTATGTTGCCAACTCTATGAGATTGTCCCAAACTGTTTTCAAAGGTTTAACCACATTATACTCTCCGAAGCTGTGCTTGAGCGCTATTGTTTCTTTTCAGCAACACCTGATACCACCATTTTTAGTGAAATGGTATCTTATTGCTGTTTTAATATTATCACATGATACTCATTTAAAAAATGAGGACATTAAAGTGAAACAAAGTTTAACAACTTAAAGTCATAGACCTAGGAGAGATTCTTGGATCATAAAAAAAGAAAAATTTTGCTGGAATAAAAATTTTCCCTTTTTTGATAATTCTCTCAGGTATGACTTTCTAGATGTACTCAACAAACGAAGAAAAAGCAGTTGACCAAAAATAATCCGGCTTTCAGAAAATTTCAACTCGAAGTAGACTTCTGAGAATATGAACATAGCATCATTAAAAAAACCCAAAGCTACCGGCCTAGATAAAGGGCTTGTTGGCGCATCTGAGGTCACCCAGGGGTGACCGCTGAGTGGATGGACAGCATGACCTGTCGGGGACTCAGTTTTCACCCTGTGACATGAGGGAATGGGCCAAAGAATTTTTTAAATGAAGTGTTAGGTTTTTCATCTACTTTGGAAGACAGATCAAAGCTGAGCATCTTTTTTTTTTTTTAAATATTTTTTTAAAGATTTTATTTATTTATTTATCTTTAGAGGGGAAGGAGAGAGGGAGAGAAACATCAATGTATGGTTGCCTTTTTGTGCATCTCCTGCTGGGAGTTGGCCTGCAGGGAACTGGACTACAACCCAGGCATGTGCCCTGACNCATAGCATCATTAAAAAAAACCAAAGCTACCGGCCTAGATAAAGGGCTTGTAGGCGCATCTGAGGTCACCCAGGGGTGACCGCTGAGTGGATGGACAGCATGACCTGTCGGGGACTCAGTTTTCACCCTGTGACACGAGGGAATGGGCCAAAGAATTTTTTTAATGAAGTGTTAGGTTTTTCATCTACTTTGGAAGACAGATCAAAGCTGAGCATCTTTGATTAAAAGGTGGGAAGGCCGGCTCAGCCTTCCCTCCTTTCTCCATGGCATTGGCACCCCCTTTGTGGAAGAGGCTCAGGACTCAGAGAAGGGCAGTTTAAAGTCCGCTGGACACCATGGCCTCCAGGACCTCTTCCCAGTACCAACAGTAAGCCACAGTGCGTACAGGTGTTCTCAGAGATGGGCCCAGGTGGTTAAATACAAGCGTTCTCTCAATGTGTGACTGCTTTTATCCATCCCCTGTTAGGCCGCAAGTCAGACGTGCGTCCTTTAAACACCTGACCCATTAACAAAACTGACGATGCTGGTGTTTGTCACGTTGTTAGCTTTGTTTGTATTCACGCTGGTAAAAGCCCTGGGACAAATGTTCTGGATTAACCGACTCACGTGAGATACATATTCACACACAAGAAGCCGTTCTCCGTATTTAAACACTGGACACCACTTCTTACCCAGCCAGTTACAGCTGTAATGACTAACCCCAAAATGTAGTAGATGAAATTACAGAAACATTTTTAGTACCATTTATGATGGTTGGTTTCTAGTCTTTTGGTGCAAACTAAAAGGCCTCTCCTTCAACTACTTATTAAGCAGGAACATCAAAATGGATTCAAGGAAGCCAATTAGAATGTATTTTGCTTTTGTGGGGTGGGGGGGCAATTTTCTTTCAGCTTATGCTGTCTTTCCTTATGAGAACAAATCAGTTAATATTTTACATAGAGAAATCTTTTGCATTTTTAATATTCAATTCCCAGCAAAATACTCCTTGATGCAGTAGAAAGCTTAAAATAATTAGTCCCTTGGATTTGATAAGCATTCATGTGATTAAACCCAGTGATCAACACGCAAGCACACGTATTTAATAACTGGTATCTGAAGTATTATGGAACAGGAAAGAGTATATGTGAAAATGAAGGGAAAAATTAACCTGGGATTTAAGACTAAGCAACATGATGAATAATTTATTTCCTTTGGAGTTATTTATATATTTATTTTTGAATTCATGAGAGCATAAAAAATTAAGCCACTGAACTATTTCCCTCTGCTAAGGGAAAGAACTAACCGCAGCCGTTAATGTACCCCATCACTTTAACCCAATTGGACCTCGGCTGGAAGTTCTTAATTTCCTAAAGCCACGTTTGAGTGTTTCCTCAGTGGTGATGGTGAACTCAGACTGGGCAACTGGACACGGACTGGGGCCATAGGAGTCTTCCTGTGTTTATTGGAAAATGAGCGATAGGATAATGATGAGAAAGAACAACAGTTGCTTTCCCCAGAAATTTAGATGCTTGCATATTGGCTGTTTTCGGTGTTAAAGGTGACTCTCTCCTAGGAAAGATAAGCAAGGAGAAAGAAAACAGATGGAGAAAACAATACACTAAACAGAGAAGAAATTTAAAGAAGAAAATAAAATGATCACTTTACACAGGATAAAAAGTAGAGAGAACACTACTTAGGAGGTGAATTTGGGATTCTAAGGATCTGAGAATCTCTTGAATAAATGTTGTCCTCTTGTTTTGAATACTTAAAAAAAGCCAAATCATCATTTTATTTCTGCTCTGGGACCTTCCTAAGGTTTATTAAATATATTGTTTTACATTAGAAAAAAGTTAACAGCATAAACATTAAACAATTGGGGAGTAATTAAAATATTTTATGGCTCAGCCATATGCTAAAATGTGCCCATTAAAATTACATCCAAAGAGCTGGTAAGAATTATTAAAAAAATAGTTAATGTTCTGGGAAATGCTCAGGAGACTACAGAATGGAGTAGGAAATATAGGAAATATATCACAGTTTTATAAGAAAATGCATATTTACATATAGAAAAAGAACAGTCAAGGAATAAACCACAATTCATTTCTCAATTGGTAAATATAGACATTATAAAAATAGGCCAGCTGTGTCCTCTGCCCATTACTTTGTTCTTTTGTGACAGAACCTTTGTATAAGGTTGTATAAACCTTATACAATGTATAAACCTTTATACAATGTTTCTTTCCTTTCCCTTTTTCTCCCTTAATTCCATGCCCATACCACAGTACCTCTTGTCCAGTAGATTAGCTATTTACTGAACTTGGCAATGCATTATCATGAGTTTAAGACAGCATAAATTTAAATGAGGAAAGTGGTATTCATTTCTTGCCCAGGTACTGGGTTGTTTTAATCAGGGGTTTATGAATTTTGTCCAGTCTGGTGCTTATAAGCACAGGCCCTGGAGTCCAAAAGTCTGGGTTTAGATCCAGTCCAATACTTGGCTGTTTGGCCAGGGGCATGTGGCTTTACCTCTTTACTGGGACCCAATTATTTATGGGAACATTGGAGTCATTGAAAGAAACGAGGTGATCCTTGTAAGAGTACTTAAAATAGTGCCCGACATATTGTAAATGCTTAATACATGGTGGCAGTGTTTTTATTACTATGAAACCCAAAAATATGTACATTTAGAATAACTTGAGTGTATTCAAATTAGTCTAGGAGGAAGGCTAGGTCACGGAGCACAATGATTTTTAATGAGAAGCTTTAAGGAGGTAGGAGTTCATTGTCACAAATATTTTAAGAATGTGACATGTCATTGTCACTTGTAAAGATTTTATAAAACAGTAGGTACATGTAATCCCAATTATGCAGTTTTTTCTATTATTTGTCTATCTCCCTCCACCAGTCCATCCATCCACCCATTTGTTCAACTGCAGAGAGACCTACCAAGAGTGATTTTAATGCTGGTTCTTTTTGAGTGGTATGATTTAAGTTATTAGATGCCTTATTCCTCATACTTTCCTATCATTGTTGAGTATTTTATGAATGTAATATTTTGTAAAAACCATAAAGGCATTTAAATCTCAGCCCTTCCTCTGTTACAATACCTATAAATCTAATTTTATGAAAACAGAATTAACAAAATTATGTTGTATCTGTAGCCTATAGGTAAGGAAGTAATACCATTGAATATGTACTACTATCTTTTCATGATACAGAGTAGAAGTAGAATAAATTTAACAGAGAATTTGTAATTAGGACAGATCAGATTTTCACCATTTTGAAAGCCTTGTTTTGCATAGGAAGAGGAACACGCCTTATATTCTGGAGGGTTTGAGCAAAAATGTCCTAATTGCATATGGTTTTACACAAAAAGATGCTCATGTCAGAAATAATTATTTGGAATTATTTTTATGCTATTTAAAAATTTTATGTATAGATTTTTGGGAGAGAGAGAGAGAGAAATATCAATCCACCAGTCCACCCACCCATGTACTCACTGGCTGCCTCCTGCATGTATCCTGACCAGGAATCAAACCTGAAACCTTGGTGCATGGGAAAGACACTTCAACCAACTGAACCACCCGGCCAGGGCTATTTTTATGCTATTCTAACACTAATAGTATTTTTACTCTGAGTGAGAAGGAACCACCTCATAAATCCCGAGTGACACAGGACATCTCTGTACAACAAACGCCAGTACCGAGTCTCCTTTCTGTGAACACAGAGGGATTGACGGCTCCTGCTGCCTGCTGTGGCCGATGCTACGTCAGCGCCCAGATTCCCGTCCAGGACTGCCGTCCTCGAAGCCCAGCTGCTCAGCAAGAAGGGTTTGCTTTTTGCTCAAAAGACCTGCTTCAAAAAGTCATGTCACTTCCTTGAGGGCAATTCCATGTGTCTCGGGTTCCCTTACCATTATTCCTACCTTCTCAAAAAGTTGGTGACCTCAATAGTACTAAATGGCATACTTGAAAACTTATTTCTTGATTTAATGTAACATGTATATACGAACTGCTAGAATAACTGAGGAATTTAGTGTAAATATGCTACCAATCATTCACTTCCGGATTTTTAAAATTATGTTATTCTTTTTAGATCTTCTAATTATTACTCTAAAGTTGTAAATTACATACCTAAAATTGTTTTTTTGAACCATTAATTTTAAGTAGTATCTATTCGTGTAAAATTAGGAAATTGCATACCTACCCTCTCTGCCACTGTTTTTCACCCCCTCCGGTCAACTATTCCACAAATTTTACAGAAGAGATGTGTGTAGGGAGGTGCACTTACACACATATATGTACATGTACCGTATTCATGTGCATAGATGTGCAGATACATATAAACATACATTTTCTCTTTTTAACATATGTGTGCATAGGATTTTGGATCTGCCCATAGGTTAAGCATAAAACTAAAACATTGAACATAATACAATATTTAATGATTGTGGAAATTTTACTCATTGCAGCACTAAACCCCAAAATACATAATTAGATCCAGAGAGAAGGAAATATCATGCCATGTCAGTAAACCTGTACTAGTTAAAGGAGAGTATTCTCCATGTTAAGATAAATTGATTCTTCCCTCATTTATTCAATCGTGGGCTTTATATTTAGACTGACTTTCTCATAGAGCTTTTTAATTTATCCTCGGAATTTTTAAATGCCATGTTTTAGTTTTATGGGACCCTTGCATAAAACTACACTCTTTGCAGTATTGGGTTTGTTTCACTATTAGGTCCCATTTGTTTTTTCTTGGGTTTCTTTTGTCACTTTGCTGAAACATAATTTTAAGTACTATTTCAGAAAGGGTCTTGGGAGATAAGCGTACTGAGTCCTCACATGTTTGAAAATGTAACTATCTTGTCCACACTTTGCTTGATAGTTGGGCTAGTCATAAAATTCTAATTTCTGATCATTTTTCCTCAGACATTTGAAGGGATTAATTACTCTTTTAGAATTCAGTGTTAATGTTGATGTCAGTCTGATGATTCTTCTTTTACCTCTTAGCTTCTACCACCTGTGCCAACTTACAGAGCGTTCTTTTTCATCTTGAACTTCAAAACTTTCACCTCCAAACAGCCAAGTGTGAGCTTGTTATCATTCACTCTTATTGACATTAGGTGAGTTTTTCATCCAAAAATACGTTTTGTAAGGTAATTTCTCTTTCTTTGCTCATCTCTTTAATTTTCTCTGTATCATCTTTATGGAATGCCTAGCAGACAGATGTTGTGTCTTTTGGATCAAGTTTCTGTGTGCTTTAATTTTTCTCTGCTTCATCATTTTGTCTTTTAGCTTTAAATTCTGACTGATTTATTTTTGGTTATCTTTCAGATGTCTAACTTGGTCTTCAGCCACATCTATTGTAAGATTCAATCTCTCTAGGGAATTTTATATTTTGGTAAATATATATAATTTCCAGTAATGCATTCTTCTCAGATTTTTTTAAAATTACAATCTGCCTGTGTGTATTTTATGGATGTAATAATAATCCTCCCCATTATCTTGGTGACAGTTATAAATTAGAATGGAATTAAAATGAGAATGGAAACAAGTTATTTCTGATATTTGTATCAGTTTTGTTTCCCCCACCATTCTGCTGTTGGTTCATCACATTTGACAACAAGATGAGGTGAATTTGTGCGGATGCCCTGTGTAGTAGGCTTTCTTTGCTATTGAAGAAATCTTTTCTTTAAAAGACCTCCTCCTTGAACTGGAGGGTGTACTGGTTTAGATACGGCTGCAGTTTTTGGTGTTCCCTGCACTGAGAGGGGATCATCCTTGTCTCTGCCCATTGATTCTGGGTAAATTCTCTGTTTTAGTAATAGTATACAGAGGAAGTGAGGGGCCAGTTTCTGAGACCAAGCCTTGAAAGATCAACAACTCCTACTTCCATGTCTTGTCTCTTGAAGAAACTAGTTCTTGGATCTAACCACCCTGCTGAGAGGAAGCCCAAACACCCCACCCACGGAGAGAAACTAAAGCCCTTGACTGACGACAGCCCAGGGCCAACTCTCAGCCAGGAGTCAGCACTAAGGGGCCAGCTATGTCAGTGCATCCTCTTGGGAGAGAATACTTTAGCCCCTTGAACTGCCCCACTGATTTCGTGTGGAGGAGAGCAGATGAACTGCGCCCATCAATCCTGCCCTAATGGCTAATTTATAAGGAAAGCAAATGCTTATTGCTGTCTATTCGCTAAGGTTGGGGGTTTGTACAACAATAGATGATTGGAACAGAGGCTGGGGACAGAGTCTGAAAGCGGGCAAGTTCTGCTGACGGAGGAGTTTGCTTTCAAGGTGCATAGGTTCGGAGCAGCATGGTAGGGTGAAGAGTGAGAAATAGTAAATTGAGTGAATTGAATGAGAAACCCGAGAGTGAATACTGTAGAATTCCATTTAAATAAATTTGCAGAATGGACAAAATTTATAGTGATAGCGATCAGATCAACAGTTGGCTGGGTAGAGAATGGAAGGATTGACTGTGAAAGTTATGCAAAACTTTTGAATGATGAAAATGTTCTATATTTTGATTAGGATGGTGGTTATGAAAGTATCTATATGTGTCAAGACTTATCAAACTGTTACCTTATTTTTTATTTATTTTTATTTTTTATTTAATTCTTGTTCAAGTACAGTTTTCTGTCTTATTGTTCCCTTAAAATTGATGCAATTTATTGAATGCAAAGCATACTTTAATTAGTTTCAGTTTTAAAAATATGATCACTTTTCTCCTATACCACGTATATTTGATGGCTCCATGCTTCTCAAAACTTTTCTGTATGTCCAAATTCTCTTCCCTGGGATTCTAGGCTCTCCATGATCTGGCAAATGCATTCTCCATGGCAACGCCTAACTCATCCCATGTTCATGCTTACCAGGCTAATCTTTCTGGATTCTACAGTCTGACTTATCTTTCTCTTTCTGAGCTATCACAAGTTGCTTGGACCATTATCATAGAATGCATATTGGTATGCCTTATGCTTTAATTACATGTGTAAGTGTCTTCCTCACCAGACATAACTTCCTGGAGCACTGGAAGTTTTTCTTGTTCAGTTTGTAATTCCAACAGCTCCTTGTCTGTAGTATAAGCTCAATAGATGTTTCTTAAATTAAAATCTCAACAATTAAAAGATATATGGATTTAGGCGCTGGCTGGTGTGGCTCAGTGGATTGAGTGCCAGCCTGTGAACGAAGGGGTCTCTGGTTCAATTCCTGGTCAGTGCACGTACCTGGGTTGCAGGCCAGGCCCTCAATAGGGGGCGTGCTAGAGGCAGACACATATTGATGTTTCTCTCCCTCTCTTTCTCCCTCCCTTGCCCTCTCTCTGGAAATGAATAGGTAAAATCTTTACAAAAAGATATGGATTTAGGATAAAGTCTATTGCTAATCATTATATTCTGTGTTTGTATAACAATAATGTTTCCCTGGCATTTCAAACGAGCTTTGTTTTCATCTCGTCATAGGACTTCCTTGTCACATACACCCCCATTCACTCTTCTCAAGAGAGCTTTATTTTATGGGCACTCATTCTTTAGTTCTGGAAACTTTTCGTAAAACTGTATGTCTCTCTGGTATACGCCGGGCTGGTTTATTTTGGGTCTGCTGGACTTCGGCTATTTGGGGACTTCCTATTGCTCCTGCCATCTGCCGTGCCCGTCAACACCGAGAAGGCTGGCCTCCTCTGCCTTGTTCCACAAATCATCCTTTCTTCACATACCTCTCATCTATAGGCCGCCTCCTTTCTCATTTTCTTTGCTCTTATGAGCTTATATTTTAAAACATTCACACACTAACATGTTCAGTGCTATAGAGAGGATAAAACACGAGTGAAATCCATTATTTTTAATAGAAAGTTCAATATAATACAGGGGGTATCACAATTCTGTACAGCTACACAGTGTTTTGTTACTGTGTTATTTTTGAAAACCACTTGTTTCTTTGGGGCTTTTCTTACTTATCTATAAAATGATTGAGGTGGATAAGATGAGCTTGAAAATATTATTTGAGGTCTAACATTCTCATGCATTGAAATCTTATTCCAGGTTTAACAGTCTACTGCATTGGGATTCTGAGCAGAAAAAGACTTATTTTTCCAACAGTGAGAATTATTTGTTTGTGCACACCTACCATAACACACAACTCTTATGGAGAGAGAACAATGATAAAGGCTTTTATAAATTTTATCTTTCAACTACAGTTTGAAGTCACCTAGTATTAGTTTCAGGCGTATAACATAGCGGTTAGACAATCATAGGCTTTACAAAGGGTTCCCTTCGATATTTCAAGTGCTCACCTGGCACCACACATAGTTATTGCAATATTATTGGCTATATCCTTGTGACTATTTTTTTCAATTATCAGTCAGTACACCTGAATCCCTTTATCTTTTCCTTCCAGCCCCCCGCCCCCCTACCCGGTCAACTCCCCTCCCCTCTGGCAAACATCAGTCTGTTCTCTGTATCTGTAAGTCTGTAAGAGTGATGTGGATTTAAGTAAACTTACATATACTCTAGAAATGAACCCTCTTAGTAGTTTTTGCATGAGATAGGATATCTTGTCTTTTTACATATAAAATTGTTGTGTTTATTTTGCACAAAGATCTGGTCTTCTTTCAAGAAGGTAAGAAACTGAATGACTCTCTTATTCCAAAATGACCCAATAGGAGCCGTGGTGGCTCTAATGTGTATGAATAAATAGCTTTTTAAGAATGACTTATTTACAGTGTACAAAATAGAGTCATTTTAACTGTTGTTCATTAAAATGCTTACAAATAAACACAAGTAGTAACACATAAAAACCTATCACCCTCAACATTGTGTCCCATGTTATTTATCAGTAATTACCTTTATTCTCCCATTTTCTCTAAATTACCAAAGACAGGTACCACTAAAAAAGAAATGGGGAAAAACTACGCTCATTCGTGGGGAGCTCTGATCACGGCAGGTGAAATGCAGTTTCTCTTCATGTGGGTTGTGTTTCTGTGGGAACTTAGGTGTGCACTTAAATTGTTAGTTTTTCTAGTTAATATTTAATTAAACCTAAGCTCCCATAATTCAGGGATCCTGTGCTGTCACTATTAGAAATGCTATAATTCAGCAAAATAGGTGAATGGGGGAAATAGAGGAAAAGGAACCCTTTATAAAGGTAGGGTGGAGGAAAGGAAGTCCTGTGTAACTATGGGACGAAGTATGATTGGGTTGGCCAAAAAGTCTGTTTAGTTTTTTTAATAAATAAAAAGACACAGTTTTCATTTTCACCAATAACTTTATTTATCTGAACATTGTGAGTATGTCCTCTATGTCCCACTATTGGCTTCTCGTGTTTAGAGGCCAGGGGTGCTGCTAAACATCTTCTAATGCACGAGACAGCCCCACAGTAAAGAATTATTTGGCCAAAATGTCAATAGTACCAAGAAATTTCACAAATCACTTTTGACACGTTTGATTAGTCACAGCACCTTCTCCCCACACTGCACAAATCTTCTTTTTTATGTTTCAGTTACATTTTTACCTTTTTTGACATAATAAGGCATAACACACCAGAAATGTTGCATACTTTCTTCCATCTTCAATATTAAAATGGCTGCACAAAAATTCACCAGTTTTGATAAGCCTTTTTTAAATGCATGCTGATATGACAGCTGCCA
Source organism: Sturnira hondurensis (assembly GCF_014824575.4). Taxonomy (NCBI): domain Eukaryota; kingdom Metazoa; phylum Chordata; class Mammalia; order Chiroptera; family Phyllostomidae; genus Sturnira; species Sturnira hondurensis. Next base: position 122,743 of record NW_028076312.1, read on the forward strand.
CAATGCAATCTAACAAAATTGTGTCAGATAAAGTTAAAGACAACTAAGCACTACCAGAGCCATCTTACTGAAAAAACTAAATGAACTTTTTGGCCAACCCAACATTACATTTGAGGGATGAGTTGGGACTCCGGACCTGAAAGGAAAAGGAAGACTCTGCAAGAAAGTGCTAACATCCTGGTGCCTGGGTTTCAAAGTTAGGAAACAGAATGAGAACCAGGGACCATGGTCGGTGCTGTGAGAACACCCAGGGGAGACGAGTGGCTTGCTAAGCAAGTACACCTAACTCACTATTAATATTAATGCTGTGATTATACAGAAAGGAGATCACATTTCTGCCCCTTAGAATTCCCTCGGGGTGTGTTTTAGCTTGCCTTTCATTTTCCATAGAGACTCCTGCTAATCAATTTAATATGTAAACTACTGCGTTGGGGTTCAGGACCCCCACCTGAAGAGGTAAAACAAAAGGCTAGCAAGTTCTCCTTTTGTTAAAAAGAGAACTGTAGAAGACAATGTTTGTTTTTCATTTCCTTCTTCAAAGTGACACAACAAAAAACAAATACCCACAAGGTCAAAAGGAATTCCTCAAACACACCCACGTACATAATTTCCCGACTGTACAGTGGTGATGAGATGCATTCTGAACCCTCACTTACAAAGCCACAGCAGGCATCTGAGGTTCCGAAGCGATGCTATTTTCAGCCTGGCGAAGTCAACCCAACAACTGCCTGTCTCAGTATTATTTCCACGAGAATCCCTTATTTTTCTCAGCTGCTACCCTCGCATAGCGTGACCTGGGCTGCAAGTTGACAGTGTACTCCCTAAATATAGCAGATCCTTCATTTCCTTCTTCTCAGGGAGGTCTAATGGCATCCATGCAGTGATGTTTGCCTCCTCTGTTCTCCAAAAGCTACAAATGGAAATTTTTAAACACAATATTTAGTTTCAGATGTGAAAAGCTGCTTTCAAGTGTTTCTGTTTCAAACTCTTGCAGTAAGGTTCGCTGTTGGGTGACAAAGACGTGTGTCCGAGGACACCTGGGTTTCACTGGTGAGCACCTTCGTGAGATTCACTTGTTCAGAAGGAGAGGTTCTTCCTAGTGATTAATGAAGAAATCAAGGACCCCTGCTTTTCCATGATTATACTCTTTTTAAAAAAATATATTTTATTGATTTTGCCATTACAGTTGTCCCATTCCCCCACTTCATTCCCCTCCACCCTTCACAGCCCCTCCTTGCACATCCCCCTCTTTAGTTCATGTCCATAAGTTCTTTAGATTCTATATTTCCCACACTACTCTTGCTCCTCCGTCTATTTTCTCCCCACCATCTATGCTACTTATTCTCTGTACCATCTCCCACCTTCTCCTCCTCCCACACCCCCTGTTGCTAATCCTCCATGTAATTTGCATTTCTGTGGCTTCCCTCCTGATCTAGCTGTCTGCTTAGTTTGCTTTTGTTTTAGGTGTGGTTGTTAATAACTGTGAGTTTGCTGTTCTTTCACCATTCATAGTTCTTATCTCCTTTTTCTTAGATAAGTCCCTTTAACATTTTATATACTAAGGGCTTGATGATGATTAGCTCCTTGAACTTGACCTTATCTGAGAAGCACTTTATCTGCCCTTCCATTCTAAATGATAGCTTTGCTGGATAGAGCAATCTTGGATGTAAGTCCCTGGATTTCATGACTTGGAATACTTCTTTCCAGCCTTTTCTTGCCTGTAAGGTCTCTTTTGAGAAATCAGCTGACAGTCTGATGGGAACTCCTTTGTAGGTGACTGTCCCCTTATCTCTAGATGCTTCTAGAATTCTCTCCCTCATTTTAATCTTGGCTAATGTAATTATGATGTGCCTTGGTGTGTTCCTCCTTGGGTTCAATTTCTTTGGGACTCTCTGAGCCTCCTGAACTTCCTGGAAGTCTATTTCCTATGCTAGATTGGGGACGTTCTCTTCTATTATTCGTTCAAATAAGTTTTCCACTTGCTGCTGTTCCTCTTCCCCTTCTTGTACCCCCATAATTCAGATGTTGGAACATTTAAAGATGTCCTGGAAGTTCCTAAGCCTCTCCTCATTTTTTGGAATTCTTTTTCCTTCATTCTTTTCTGTTTGGTTGTTTCTTTCTCTGTTTTGGTCCACTCCATTGATATGAGTCCCAGTTTCCTTCCCATCACTATTGGATCTCTGTGTGTGTGTGCATTTTCCTTCATTTCTCTTAGTGGAGCCTTCATTTTTTCATATAATTTGCAACCCAAATCAACCAGTTCTGTGAGCATCCTGATCACCAGTGCTTTGAACTGTGCATCTGATAGGTTGGCTATCTCTTGGTCGCTTAGAAGTATTGGCTCTGAGGCTTTGATCTATTCTTCTGTTTCAGCTATAATGTTCTGGTCTGTTTGCACCTGTTACAGATGAGAGGCGGAGCCTTAGGTGTTCTCCAGGGTGGGTCAACCCTTGTTGCTGGGTTGTGATGCTGTATGTGGGGGTGGGGTCAGAGAGGGAGCAATGGCTCTTGTTCTGCCCTCTCTTGGATTTCAGTCCCCTCTGCTGCTTCCTACAAGCAAATTCAGCCCTTCTGGTGCTGGTTACTGGGTTGGTGGGCTGTGTATGTTCTAGGATCCTGTGGTCTCTCCAAGAAACTCTCCTGTGAAGCTGGGAGCCTCTCCCAGCACCTCAACCCCCACAAGTATTTTCAATCAGTGCTTTTAGGCTTTATTTCCTGTAGCTGGGGCCCTGGGTTGCGCGGTCTGTCTCACTGACTGTTTTCACCTGGTTTATCTGCACGTGAATGTGTGTTCGTGGTCAGCCAGCTGCCTTGCTTGTCTCACTGGGTCTGCTTGTTTCCTCCCCGCTCCCAGGTTGCCAAACACGGTCTCCTCTAGCAGGACCCCTCTCCACCAGCCGCCGACTCTGTCCCTCTTACCAATCTGGATGAATGGTTCGTTGTTGTCGGACTTCGGTACAGTTCAATTTTTGTCTGTTCTGGTTGTGTTTTTGTTTCTAAATCTTTGTTGTACTTAAATTTGGTTGTGCAAAGAGGTATAGTATTTCCACCTACGCCTCCATCTTGATTATATTCCTGATATAGCTACTTACCAAAGGTTCCCCGGGCATACAATCACCTTCAGTTGCCCCTACGTAAAACAAGAGAATGCAGGACCCATTTATTCAGGACGGATGAACGGAAAGGAGCCGAATGGGGAGGCTCACTCCAGAGTGACAGGAAAACTGAGAGCTCTCTCAGTGCATAGTGGTCAACAGCCTTTCCATGTCAACTGAAGTGGTTGCATTTCTGAGCATCTCCTCAATAGCTTCCCTTTTATAAAGTGTGCACCCTTTATTCCACCTTGACGGCACACGCCCTGTAGGGTTTCATGGGACATGATGGCATAATCTCCCAAAGAGCCTGACAAGTTGAGATGTAGGTGACTCAAGGTTTTATGGGAAATGTGACTTCATGACAGAGGAAATGATTATGTGGGCCTGTTTCTTTCCCAAATTTATCACTGCCTAGAGAGCTTACTGTCTTAATTTTATGCATGAGTGTCTTATTTGTTTCATATGAGATATATCACGAGGCCACTGAAGCAAAGTATCATTAGGTCTGGAAAAGAATTGGGTCACTAATGTTTTATCACCAAGGATCATTGGACACAGATTCTGTGCAATCTTTCATGTGTTTAGTGAGTGATAAATATTAAAGCATATTGGTATGTATGGATGAAGGAGTGACATTTGAAATCTGTTTGTGAAGCGACCTTCCACTTAAAAACAAGGCACAAGTGCACCCGTGTTTGTCACCAGTCTGCCCTAGTGTACCTGTTGTTGCTATTCCTCTAGGTTTGATTCTGGCATTGCTGGGAAAGACAATCCTGGCCCGATTTCACTTCTCGGGGTATTTTCTCATGGTCTAGGCCCAACAGTCCACTTGTGGCTCTAAGGAAGAGGAAGGAGCAGGCTAGGGTATGAGGAACAAGGAAGGCACTTATTGATGTCCCTGCCTGTCTTTAAAGAATTTTAGAGATCGAATCATATATGTATTATATATAATGTGTACTATGGTTCCTTTATGTAGCCAACAGTTTAATAGCAACTTCAGATAGCAAGACCTGCTGCTGACAGCTTGAAGACCTTGGGCAGCTTAATAGGGACCTCTGGTTCTTAGTTACCTAATCATCACACAGATTTACATTTATCTCCACTTTCTTGATGGGAAAACTCAGGTACCGAGAACTTAGTAATTTTCCTGAGTTCACACCTTTAATAAATGGGGAAGCTGAGGTTTGAACCCAGGTCATCAGTTTTCAAATCCACACTTTTTACATCACATTCTACTGCTTTCACTTCATGTTAGCACTTAGAACAATATCTAAGGAGATATTGTTCTTGATGTGTGAGAAAATTAGCTGTTTTTAAGAGTTTTGTAGAATACCATTATAGGCAGGTCACTCTGCTAAGTGTTGGGGATACAAAGTGAACCAAAGCCTAACTCTGTCACCATGGAGATGATGGTTGATTGGCAAAGAATTATATTTTACAAAGGAAACAAATAAGGGTCTAATTATAAAATATAATAAAGGCTATAAAGTGAAGATACATGGAACTCTAATAGTACATAATAGGGAAATCTGACCTAAAGTAAGGAGAAGGGAAAGGCTTCTGCAAAGAATTGGTGTTTGAACTGAGACTGAAGAGCAAGTCGACATTAACTAGATGAAGTGAAAGGGTGGGGAGCAGAGTGGTGGCTGAAAGGGTGGCCTTCCAATCAGAAAGGAAACAGGATGGAGAAGGGCTCCTCGGAGAGGCTCGGAATGGTAGTTTGCGGTGTCATGGCTGCAAGAGTTGGAGGCACAGGATGGGATGGAAGAGGTTCGCAGACAGTAGATATTGTAGAATCATGTGGGCCATGGTAGGGAGTTTTTATTTTTCCTAAGTGTAATGGGAAGTCATTCAAAGCTTTTAAATTCAGGAGTAAGAAGTTTGACATAAAAAGATCATTCTGGCATTAAGATGTTCACAGACCCCTCCATAGGTCCCCCAGAAAGTGTGATTACTCAGAATGGAGTACCATGGGAGACTCAACCTTCCCATCTCTTTCTAACCATAACTTTAAAAAACAGCATCAAGTTCTAGTGATGCAATTTTTGCTCTAGGGTCCATAAGTATGCCAGGTACAAATATTTTCCTATCTTCCAATGAGTTCTAAGCATATGAATTATAACCTGCTTAATCTAACCTGCTTATTATATCTCAGTACTGCCGAGTACAGCAGCAGGGCTTAGATGGTTTTCTGCCTCTTGCAATGTATGTTTTGTAGGTGTTATTTAAGGTTTTGTGTTTGATCCATTTATCCAAGTTCAACATTCATTATACTTTGCTATCTAAATCTTTCCCACTAATTCAATGATAATCTTTACTCTTTTACCTAGTAAACATTTCTTAACTCCTAGTAGGTACATATGCTGAGTGTTTTGTGATGAAAAAAGACACCATTTCTCTCTATCTTCATGGAGCTTGGGTTAGGTCTGGAGGTGACTTCCAAAGGTCCAGGCAGCCTGTTCATTCCCTGGTCTGCTGGCTCTGTCTTCAGGGTCAACGCTTGAAGACTACACAGTATAATCCCAGAAAGTTTACAACGATGATTCCAGGTTTCAAACTTCAGAGCTTTCTTGGATGTCTTCTTTCCCCCCGTACTCACATAGTGTCCCACTTGACACCTTTGTCAAAGCTTGTCCTGCTTACTCTTCCCATTCACCCCTCCTTTCTATTTCCAGAGCAACCATCCTCGTTAAGACTGGCCCCTTAGTACTGGGATGACTGCTTTAATGTCCTACTGATCTTGTCCCTCCGAAGTCATTCTCTTCTCTCGTCCTCACTGCATGTTTGATAGCAGGTACATTTTCTCAAAGTACAGTTTTGTTATGTCACTGTCCTCATCAAATCTATCCATGCTGCCCACATTTCTACAGAAATCCTAACTCTTTAGGTTGACACTCTAGACTCAAACTTGCAGTACAGTGTTCTCCTCTGCAGGCATCCTGCAATTTAGTTCAACTGTATCATTATTTTTCTCCAAACACACCTCATGCTTTTTTGCTTTTATGTCATTTGCTAATTAGGTTCCCTCCACTTGGAATATTTTCCTGAAATATGTCATCTGTCCAATTCCGTCTTTCCAAATACATGCAAAATGCCACCTACCTCATTAAGGCATTCTTGAATTCCTTAACAACATAGGTTCTGTCTTTTTTTAGCCTGTCAGCAGACAAATACTGATAAAGGACAGCTTGTAAAGAGATGTTCATTTAGGCTGCTATTTTATTAAACCAAGAAGTTCAAAGAAAGCACTGCACCAGGTACAATTTTTATTTCTCATGTATGTACTTATCACAGTCTATCTTACAATCCTATAAATTTTCAGCCCATCCATTCACTCATCTTACCAATGTCTGTTGGGCACCTGCTGTGTTCCAGGCATCTGCACTGGAGTGGGCAAAAATAGAAAGCTCCGGAGTCCATAAAGCAGGTGCACATATGGAGGGAGTGTTTCAGCGCTGACCCTGGAAGGAATCGGAGAACTGGAACCTGGACAAGTGTTCCCTAAGCGGCAGCATTGTTGTTTTTATATGTTAAATAAGGTGTGTCCAAGTGCTGAAGTGGCTGCGGCTAACCACGCCCAGTCCAGGCTCTTCTCAGGCGGTGGTTAGTTCCCAGCATGCCTCAGCTGCACCCCCGGAGATGGGAAGGGAAGCCATGCTGCCCCCTGGATATTCTCTGTTCTACTTATTTGCTGATTTGGGAGTAAACCAAGTAAAAAAAAACCATTATGAATGGTGTCCAAATGACAATTCTCTTCCAGAATTTATCTAATGAGGGTCTTCAGCAGTATTCTTTTTTGAAGAGTCAACTCTCCCAAAGATAGGGAGCAGGCTTTGGCATTCAACAGCACAGTGCACATTTGGCCTTTTTCCATTTATATAGAGAATTACACTAGACCCCACTGGGACTTTCTGGCTTTAAAAGCTGAAGCATCACACTTTTTAGAGCAGTAGAGAGAAGGGAATCTGGCTATTTCTACACATGCAAATAACCCCCGAACCGCCCTGTTCTTTCAGGGGAAGAAGGATTCTTTTCATTTAGCTTCCATCAGGCAGGGTTTTTCCTGAACATTCCTAATTGTGTGTACCATCCCCTCCTCCTCCCTGTAGGCATAGAATGGTTACGTAGGTGGTGGGTTGATGGGGGAAGTTAATTTATCAGAAGTCTGCACAAGGCAGGTTTAGGGTGAAGAGAAGAAAGCATTAGGCTTCTTGTTTGCAAAGAGCACTTCCAGGGCCCCGGTCAGAGACTTCAATCCAGAGAGGGTCTGAGGTTCGTTGCTGCAATAAAATACTTAAAAGGGCATAAAATCCTACAGCTTATATTTGAGTGAAACATCATAGACATCTTCCCAAATTCAACAGTAACCCCAAAGACACCTTTCCTTAACTTTCAATCAAACAAACAAGCAAAAAAAAAACATGCTGGAGGAACGAATGAATTATTATTTTTATTTGTACAGAAAATATTACAAATTTTGTACCCCATGAAATAGCAATCAAAGAGTATTCAATGAAAAGTAAAGTAAGAGAAGAGTGTTAGAGAGGAGACCCAGGAAATAAATGAATAAAAGTACTGTTATCTTGTAGTTTGTGATACCTGTTAGCATGAATTTTTTTTGCTAACAAATCAGATTTCTCTGATTTAAAATAAATATTTTAAAATGAGATTTCTCTGATTCTAAATAAATATTTACTTCGTACTGAATATTGTATTCTTTTGTTTTTCTTAAAAAAGGTCTTGCACCTGCGGTAACGTCAAGCACCTCAGAGCCTGGACCTGCCCCTGGCTCTCTGCACTTTTACTGTAGAGCAGTGAGCAGTGAAGGTCCGAGGGAAGTGTGTCTGCCCTGCAGGTCCAGGCTTCTCTGGATGGGCCGTTCCAAGTTTTCGACCAGTGGTCCTCACACTTCGGCGTCCATCAGAATCACCTGGACTCACTGTCACCCTGCCCACCATTGCCCAGTGCTCCAAGGCAGTAGATTTAGGTTGGGACCTGATTTGTATTTCTAACAAGATCCCAGGACCATGAGGCTGAGGCAGCTGCTCTGGGTGCCCGACTTTGAAAACATCTCTAGACCAATGGTCCTCAGTTTCACTGTACATGGAAGCGCCTGGGAGTTTTTTGTTTTTGTTTTTGTTTTTTCAAATATTGATGGCTTTGGCAAATCCTTAGTGAGTCTTCTGATATTCTTGGCCTGGGCATCGGGTATTTTATGAGTTCTCCAGGTCATTCCAATATGGAGCCAAGACTGAGAACCCGTGGTCTGGACTGTGGCAGGATTCTCAGTCCATTCAGGTAGAGATCTCAGCTATGCCCTTCCATGCAGGCATCGGCCATTTAGTGGGGACACCTTCCAAGAAATGCATCATTAGGCAATTTTGTCTTTGTATTGTGCCAGTATCGCAGACTGCACTTACACAAACCTAGATGCTGTAGCCCACTGCTGTAACTACATGTGTGTCCTTTTACACAACTGGCAATGGAGTCGCTTTGTTTACATGAGTATCACTGCAAACAGGTGAGTAATGGGTTGCCCTGCTGTATTAGGACAGCCAGGATGTCACTAGGCAATAGGGAGTTTGCAGCTGCATTAATCTGGGACCACCACGGCATCCACGGTCTATTGTTGGGCACAGCATCGCACCGCTGACAGCTGTGCATGTTCTCAAAATACAACATCAATGTGCACTCGGAAAATACACAGTTTACATTTTGAAGTGACTGTTTTAAGGAGGCTATGAGAGGATTCATTAAGGGCAAGATACTCTAGAAGAACTCAGCAAATTAGCATTCTTTATTGCAAACTAGAGTTCAGATTTTGCAGATGTTGGTTTGGTGTGTGTATCCCATGCAAAATTCACATGCTCTAGAAATCCAAAATAGCTTGAAGTCTCTTAATAATATTTTTTGTAATGCAATTTGATATTCTTAACTAATTTAGTGGCTTTTTCTCTTTGATCTGGCTTAGTAGCTCCAAGAAAATGTATCAGAGTACCTTATTTAATGCTTAATTTATAATTCTCCTCACCAGAAACGAAAGCCCTTAGGACAGTTTCCTCCAACAGCAGTTAGCCTCACTCACTAAAACCCAGAAGGGTTGTGGCATCTGTGGGATTCTTTTTAGTGGGGCCCTTAAACAGCTGGCCCTTGACCCTCCAGTGAGCAGTGGCTGGAGAAAGCATGTAATTTCTTCCTTTGACTACTGGGTGCCTCACGGAGATGGGTAATCTTTAACTACGTATTGCATCTCCATACTTATTATCATTCCATTTGGAAAAACATGTCACGGAGGGCCAAAGAGATCCAGTTATGCTGTGGATTCTGCTTAAATGAATACCTGATGAAGCGATAAACCCATTTTAAAATGAGTTTGCTGCTCCCATCAATTCTTCGCGAGTCTGTTGCCAGCCTGAAAAATGTATCAAATAATGAAACTTGATAATCTGACCCTGCTAAATGCTACAAGCAGTGTCCCAGGCTGTACGTATGGTGAGTCCTTTATTTATTTAATTCCCGAGTTTAAAAAATAAGCCCCAAACCCTCTGTAGAGGACTGTCTTTTTCCCTTTTGGATATAATGCATTCAAAAATCTGGCTACCCATGGAACTTAAACAAGTTATGTGGGGTTATTTGCACAAATCCAGAATTAGTTTACACGAAGCCCTGGATGACACTGTCATTAATTATGATGCAGTATTACAACGGCAGCAAAAAATGCCTGATCCCTACGGCTGATGCAGCCACTGGACAGATAATCCCAGGGGGCCAAGCGTCAACCCGGGGAGAGGCAATTGGCAGTTGAAAGAGCGTACCTAGAGAGGTCACCTTCTCTTTCATATCTTTTTGAATTCCATGGGCATCATCTGTGGAGTGCGGCAACATAGTTTGATCCAAAACCATTATCAGGGCTGGACATCCATGCCTTTCAGAAGCACAAGTTTCATCCAAGCGGCTCATTTTACTCTGGTGAGAAATTAGCTTGCCTCACGGGAGCATTGAAACTAATTGTTACAAAAAATTAATTAATGACATGTACAAAAGGACTTAGTCCCTCACATGGAGAGGGCTTGAAAGGCAGCATGTATCAATTTTCTTATTAATTTAATAATAATGGCCTGATAATGATAGGTCCTGGTTCTTGTGGGTCGTCCAATATTGAAGGCTAGGTGTGACTTTATTGGTGGCTGGGGATGAGTTGACCAACCTTCCTGTGTGACCCTTCGTTGGCTCTTTCAGAGTAGCTTTTGAATGATAACTACAACTTACAATTAGTTGCCCACATGGATTTTTGATTCATTGTTTTCCGGTTATGATGAGAAGTTCATTGCTGTGTCTTCTGACGCCACCTTCTTGTGCGTAACAGTATTTTTTTCTGTGCTAACAGCTGAGGCCTTTGATAATGAATATCTATTGCTTTTGCCTGCCATTTCCCCTCCCGCCAACAGCATCCAATTTTCCTTTGGGAACCAGCCCTTGCCTATTTCAATCCATATGGTTGAGGTGGAGTTTGATCCCTCCTCTAGGTCATGAGCAGGTCCAAGGACCAGGCCTAATACGAAGAGAGCCCAGCAGCTGCTTAGATTCGCTGTTTGGTTTGGGAAGGGGCACGCAGTCATGAAATCTGGGATTCTTCCTGGACATTTCTGGAAAAAAAAAAAGCGGTTTTATATTTTTCCTCTGGTATTGCTAAACTAGTAGGATGTGATTTGAGAGCTCCTGCTGGACCTCTGGGTCAGTATCTGAGTTGATGCAATAGGACGGACGACCCCAGACCTGGGAGATGAAAAGGTGTGGATGCCTGGGAATTTGATCACCTGGATCTGCTTGTACCTGAAGGAGACTATGGGACTTTTGAATTATAAGTATCAAAAATTTCTCTTTTTGGCTCTGTCTGGTGTGGCTCAGTGGATTGAGCACTGTCCTGCGAACCAAAGGGTTGCTGGTTCAATTCCCAGTCAGGGCACCTGCCTGGGTTGCAGGCCAGGTCTCTGGGTGGGGGTCATGTAAGAGGCCACCACCCATTGACGTTTCTCTCCTTCTCTTTCTTCTTCCCGTCCCCTTTCTCTAGAAATAAATAAATAAAATCTTAAGAAAATGTATTATTTTGTTGGACTGAATTGAGTTTCTGCAGCTTGTAACCAAGAGCACTCTCGGGCGTGTTCTCTAGTCATCTTTGCTAGGATACTGACAAACAGAAAACTGCAGATGTAGCGCCCCCCCATTACGTCTGTATATTGAAGGGCTCAGTGAATTGTGTTCCTAGCTGACTTCTCTGAATTATAATCCACATCAATTCTAAGGCTCATATTTCTGAGGCAGCAAGGAGCTACACTTAAAAAAAAAAACCTTGGATATTTGGAAAGCATTTATAAGAAATTGGAAATGTGTTTGCTGACTTCTGCATCTAAATGTGTAAACTTTTGTCTTTGTTTATAACAAAGATTTGACCAAATAAAAAACAAAAGAGAGGTAACATTCTTTGGTAATGTTTTTAAAAAGCTTATTCTTTAGAATATCCAAATTTTTTTCAGAGGAAAAAGGTGGAATAGTTGATAAATGGGGGTAAAATATTTATAAGTAATGATTATTCAGTTTAAACTTACTTGTAAGTATTTCAGTATGAAACTATATTTAATTGGGTAGAAAGAAATGGCCATAAGAGGGTTGTTAACCCCAGGCTACAGCGTGTTCAGGTCCCTTTATCTGAGTTTGCTGCTCCCATTCATTGGTGTGTGTAGATTGTTCCAGTCTGTGAAGGTTTTTTTTTTTTTTTTTTGCATAGTGTTAATTACCTGGTCATGGAGATTTAAAATAATATGACAGTGGTGGTTTGAACAGGGTAAAGGAAACCTCCCATTGCCTCTTTCCTGCTCTTAGGTAATGCATTCTGGGACTCAGAATAGAAGCAGGGGTTTTTAAACAGCCAGTGCCCTGATGTTTTTATTGGCCTCAGTGGTTCCATGGGTCAGCAGGCAACAGCTGAGTGGCCTATGTGAGTCAAGATGAGTGAAGCTAATTAGCTCTGAGGGGAATTAAACATATGATTTTGTCATTGCTGGCATTACCCTTCACCCCCCCAGCATGCTAGATAGAAAGTGACAAGTGAGAAGCTGGCAAGCCCAGGCTTCTTTGGCCGCAGGGCTCACTGACACAGGTGTTATAACGCATCCAAAAAGGAAGGAGCCGAGATCCAAAACCTCATTCCGCCAGTCCTCAGTCTTGCCTCTTAACATTTGACCCATGAATGGGTATCGTTCAATTAAATTCAGTTTTAGTTGGGAGGAATTTAACATCTTTAAAGAAAACTTTTTTTCTTTCTGTATATTTTAAGTATCTGCTATGTGTGGTAGGTGTTATGAGTGCCCTCCCCAAGTTTATATGTTTAAGACGTAAAACCCAGTATTTCAGAATGGGACCTTACTCAGAGACAGGGTCTTTACAGAGATAACTGCATTACAGTTAGGGAAGTAGGGCGGGTCCCACCCAGTAGGACTGGTGTGCTCTTAAGAAAGGGGAGCCTGGACCCAGACATGCATCGTAAGATGATGCGAAGACACATGGGGGGATTATCTATAAGCCAAGGAGAGGGTCTAGACCAGACCTTTCCTTTACAGTCCTTGGAAGGAACCAATCTTGCAGACACCTAGCATTTGGACTTTTGTCCTCAGAACTGAGACAAGAAATTTCTGTGGTTGAAGCTATGCAGTTCGTGGTACGTTGTTTGGCTTGTACCTAACTTGTACCGTTGGCTACTACCTGAAGCTCTGTGACTCAGGGTATCCCATTTTATCATCCTCTTTGAGGTACTTGTTACATTTCTATGTAAAACTCAGAAGCCTTGTTTGTGGACACACAGGACTCTAGTAGAAGGGCCTGGATTATAGTCCAGGTGTTTGATTTCAAGTTTAGTGGGAAGCTAAAAAAATATATATAGCACTTCATTTATAAAAGGAAAATATGCAAATTTTAAAAGGGTATAAATAATAGTAGTGTTTATAAACACCCATGTAGCACCTATCCAAATTTAACAAATGTTAATATATATTTCCTTCAGATTTTTTCTTAAATGTATCATGACATATATTTCTCTTATGTTTCAGTTTATAAATCATTCCTTTTTCTCCTCCCCAAAGGCAACATAACCATTAATTGGGGGTTTATTTAGTCCATATATCTCAATATTTTCATATTTATTCTCTAGTAAAAATAATTCTGCACCAAGTAGCGACAATGGAAATCATTGTACCAGTCTTTTGTGTAGCATATAAGAGTTTTCTTTAGGCTAATATACCTAGAAACCAAACTGATGAGTCATAAGTAGGCACTTCTCCATTTTTACTAACTATGGCCAAATTGACCTTATTTGTTAGTTATATATAAGAAATGTCTTCTCCCATCTTGTCCTGTCTTTTTGGGTGTATTTTTTCATGCAAGTTTTTAATATTAATGTAGTCAGGTTTCTAATTCTTAGCTTATAGTTGGTGCTTCATTCGTGTGTTTTCTATGCCAGGTTGATAAATATGTTTTCATAAATTTTATTGTAACTATTTAAAAATTTTGCTCTATTTTAACGTAATTGATTTGGAATTGACTTTGTGTATGGCATAAAATAGGGGTCTTATTTTGATTACCCTAGTAACATTTGTTTAATATATCATTAATTTTTCATTGATCTAAATTGTCATCTTTCTCAGAAATGTGTAAGCCATTGATAGGTTCTTCAGTTTGTTTCATTGGTCTATTATGCACCCACATAACACTATTTCAAGCTATAGGGATAGAGATACCTTCCCATGCCTCAGTTTGTTCTTCCACAAAGTAACTGTGTACTCTTGGCAGTCATGCCTTTAAGTGGTTAAAGGCACACTCAACAAACTAGGGAAGAGTCTTGGTTCTTCTATTACTCTCTGTCTGACTGCATAAGTTTTAATCCTTCTGTGTCTCAGTTTTCTCTTAGGTAAAATGGGGATGAAATATTGGGTTGGACAAAAAGTTTGTTACATTTTTTTTCTGTCCAATGGCTCTAGTAGTGCTTAGTTGTCTTTAACTCCATTTGAAGCAATTTTGTTAGAGTGTATTGTGACAGCTGTCATATCAGAGTGCATTAAAATTAACATCAAAATTGGTGAATTCTTGTGCGGCCATTTTTAACACTGAAGATGGAGGAAGATATACAATGTTTTCAGTGTTTTATGCTTTATTATTTCAAGAAAGGTAAAAACACAACTGAAATGCAAAAAAAAAAAGGTTTGAGTAGTGTTTGGAGAAGGTGCTGTGACTGATTGAATGTGTCAAAAGTGGTTTGAAAAGTTTCTTGGTACTATTGACATTTTTGCCAAATAACTCTCCTTGGGGCTGTCTTATTCATTGGAAGATGTTCAGCAGCACCTGTGGCCTCTACCTACTAGAAGCCAATAGTGGGACATAGCTGACATACCCAAAATATTCAAATCAATGAAGTTGTTGGTGAAAATGAAAAATTGTCTTTTATTTTATGGAAAACACTAAACGGCCTTCTAGGCTAACCCAACAGTTCCTACCTTATAAATATAGCTATTATTGGCTTTAAAGAGTTGTATAGGAAGTTCTTAGAAAATGCCTGATTTATAAAAAATGCTATTAAGTATTTGTAATTATTCCATAAATAGAATCAGCTCATTGGGTTTCCTAAAATATTCTACCAGAAATTTAATTGAATTTATATATGACTTTGGGGAAAAATGGACACCTTTGTGACATTTAGTTTATTTTCATGCAGATAGCATATTTCTTTATATATTTATTTTTTATTTCTTAATTTAAAATTTTCCTTCATAATATTTATATTTTGTTATACCTCATATAAGGTACCTTTAAATTTTTGCCAGTGTTATAAATTGTGCCTTACATTTTTAGACATTTTTTGGATAAAATTTTTGAATCAGTTTTTTATAACATATTTTTAAATATAATTTCTGCAGATTTTGATAATAATTGAATTGAGTTTGCAGATAAATTTTGGGAACACTTTTTTCTTTAATATTCCCATCATGAACATTATATATCTCTTCATTTATTTCAAAATTTTAAAAGCTCTTTATAAAGTTATGCAAGAATATTAGTATTATGCTTAGGTACATTATAGTTTTTGTTATATGAATAACTTTATTACATTTTCTATTTTGGTGTGACTGTAGGTAGTTACTATTTATGTTTTCACATTGATCCCATTGATGTTATCACTAGTTTTTACAGTTTCTCTGATATATTCTTGGATCTTCTATGTAGTCAATCATATGTGCAAATGACAACTGTGTCTCTTTGTATAACTCATGTCATTTCTTACCATTTTTTAATTCGTTGGAAAGTCTAATGAAATGTTAAGCAGTAGGAGTGGCAGAAGGTAGCTGTGGACATTTTTCTTTGGTGGTACACCCAAACTAACAGGGGCAAGGTGAGGTCTGACATTGTCGCCATGAACTCTGTTACACTAATATCCACTGGATTATTTTGCACATCGAATAGGTCTTTTTACCTGTGCTAGACTTTTTTGTATATTATCACTTGGAAAGTATTGATTCAATAAGATATTTCAAAGGACAAATTCTAATATAGAAGCATCAAAAACTGTGTATATTTAATAAAACCACCTATCTCATCAGAATAGCTATTAAATATTGATATTCTATCAAGATCATGGTCACAGACCATGGTCTGTGGTCACATGCAGATTTTCCAAAATTATAATTTTCATTTGAAAGCTCAAATTTTATCAATTGTTAATAGATACTGTTATTTTTCAGTTTTCCTTAAAGTGACAGACTTATTAAATTATTTTTTTGAGGAAATACATGCCAATAACCAAAAGCTAATAGCAATAGTTTGTCTATCGGTTATTCTTTTGAGTGAATGTGGTGTTTCATGGAAAAAGTGGTAATTCACTTAACAATTCAAACAAACAAGAGCAGGTCCTCGGGATAACCTGTGTATGTGCAATGCAGCGCTTTGTACCTGTTGTCATTTTCATTGTGTTGGCTTCTGCTGTTGTTATGGCAACCTGAGCTAAGACACACCTTGTGAATAATTCTGGAGTCTCTTTGATCTAATAACACAACTCCTTACCTCTGTTTTTGTCTGTTTCCAACTCTTGTGCATATTTCTATAATTTAAAATGTCTGTGGTTTTCACATTTTTAAAGTATCTAATCTATCAGTACTAGGCATATGAGTAGTCACAGAGAAAGTTGAAGCCTTAATTTAAGGCACCATATTTACTGGAAGCATTTAGGTTATTTCTTCAGAGAGTTCTATTAAAAACGTAAGCTCAAATGGTAATACAACAGGGATAGAGGCATCGGATTAATTAGCAGACTGTTTAAGACAAGGACAATTATGCATATTGAATTTTCTGCAGCACTCACCTCAGTGTCTTGCCTATAATAGGAACTCATTATATATTAAACCCCTGGCATTTGCAGATTTAACATTTGAGGTTTTGAATTTTCCCAAGTGACCTCCCAAGGGCCCTAGAATTGTGGTGCTCCCAGCACACGCTTCTCAACAGGACTGTGCGTCTCTCTTCCTGTTAAGTGATCTTCATCGAATTCCGTCATCAAGTGCTCACAACTGAACTTTTTAATGTATAAAGTAGAGGTCAAATAAGAGACATGATTTAATGAGAATTAAAAAATACATAACTATGACTTGGAAATGGAAAGGAAACAGATACATTTCAGTAGAATGTGGTTGTGCAGAAAGCCAGATCCATGGCAAAATGCTCTGAAACCATGAATTTAAGGATATATAGAGAACTATGCATGTCCAATGTCCACTGTAAATATCTATTGATCAAAATAACTTGAATTGGTCTGAGAAGTTGCTTATGGGACATGATTTGAGAAAAAATGGAAAGACTATACTGTCCCTAGAATCTTCTCCTACTGTCATGATATCTGATATTTCACAGTGAGAGATTCATTACTTTGTGCTAAGTTTTGACCTCCCTCGGAACACATCTCTTAACATTTATATCCCATCTATTACTGTCAGGGAGCAGGTACATTGTCACTAATGGTTTAGGCTACACGTTTTCAGATCCAGAAAGCCAACCCTTCCTGAATAGCTCATATGTGCCAGGGACTCTTCAAGGTACCATGGATTACACAAAGATGAAACATAGGTGTTTTGGGAATTCACAGTCCAGTGAAAAAAAATGGATAATATGAAATATGAAGACATCATATAACAGATGATATTAACATATATAAACAGAGGTATTCTCTGGTGGCTCAGAGGAGGGGACAATCAGCGGTTCCAGAAGAAATAAGACACATTTTCAGAGAGGAGGCCACATTTGTGTCTTGTGAAGAAATAAGAGAAATGCTTATTAGGAAGAGATGGCAATGATTATCCTCAGCATTCTGGAGGTTGAAAGATGGGGAAAAAATGGAAGTCTAGGAAAAGGGGTAGGAATGTCAGGACCAAGTTTATTTCTTGATTGTGCTGTCATCTGCTCCAGGCAGTTAAGAAACATAAGAAAAATCTTTTATTTCATGACACTAGACACTATTCCTAGCCTGGGTAAGACCTCCAGGATTTTATTTATTTATTTTTGCAGGATGCCTGGGGTAGAGTGAAGTTAACTGTTGCCTTGATCTCCTTTTGGGCTGGGTATCTAAGTTGGTTAGAATGTCATCCAGATACGCCAAGATTAGAGATTTGATCTGCTCTCAGCACACATACAAGAATCAACCAATGAATGCATATAGCAGCGGAAGAACTAATCAATGTCTCTCTCTCAAATCAGCCAAACAAGCAACCAACAAAAAGCTTGCCTAGACCACACACACTGTTTATTAATCATGCAATTTGTGCAAACCATTCCACCTTTTGGAGCGGCAGTTTCCCCAAGAAGATAAGGCAATAATAATAGCTGCTGCATCACTACAGCTACTTCTTGGTTATAAAACAGAATATTTGAAGATGCATTAAAACTGCAGGTACTACTCAAATATAAACTTCAGTATGAGATATTTTTCAGCAAGTTATTGGGTTAGATTAACGCAGGGATCTCCAGGAGTGATGTGTCAGTGAAGACTGAGTTTAAGGCACATAAGTTAGTACAGTGGTAGCAGAGATTTTTTTGCCTTGAAGATATGTTTCGTATTGTGTTTGGGCTGCTGCCAGGCAGAGTGCTCATACATTACGCATATATTATCCCAACCCCAGTCCTACTTCTAATCTAGCATTTTTCAAGTATGAATATAACCAGGGATATACAAACTCCTCTCTAATGATAAAGACACAATGTCTTGGCCAGAGGGGCATCTTCCTTGTATACAGACAGCCACCACGGTAGTCATGAGGAAAGTGATGTGAGCTGTTCGTTCCGTGGCATGTACTAGCTAATTCAGCAGAAACTGGGACCTACACCCCCTATTACACACTTGTCTTGTATTTTGAGGAAAACAGCATTTCTACTTTTGTTTTTTTGTGTGCATGGTATAAAAGTAGCTAAAGACTAATAAGCTAAAGCGGTAACCTTGAATTTATTGAAAGTTAAGGAAAATTTAATGCTGAGAATTATACATCTGCAGCTGAAACGAGTCCCAGTGCACCCCTCCTCCTCTCAGATTCTGGGAATGCCAATAAAACACCAGAAGACATGCAGTCCTGTGAAAATTGCTTCTTTGGGTATTGCAGTGCCTTGACTTAGAAGGGCCTTCACCTTGGCCTCAGGCTTCCTGTGGGGCCCGTTACCGATGCTGTGGAAGTGCTAGAATTATCAAACAGCACTCAGAATTTCTCATCAGAATAAAATTAAAAATGAAACCTTCAAAATCCTATCGATTCTAGACATGTTCTATATGCATTACATTGAGACTAATGGACTGAAAAACTGAGTAATTCAGCACATATATGTAAGAATTATTTGTGTGAGAATAAATGACTCACATTCCCTTTATCCAGTGACACATGTATTTATCCACAGGGGCAGGTAACACCAACATGTTCTGTTGAATTTCTCTGAGATCACTGAGAATCAATTTTCATCAGGCCACTTAAATTTTGTTTAAGATTAATCCAGCATTAGCTCTTGGCTTTGCTTCTCTAAAATAAAAGTGAACAAGATTTAGTGAATATTTTGTCCATTGGAAACACTGAGAAAGAACCTCAGCATGAGTAGAATACAGAAAAATATGTGGCCATACAGATTTATGATCTGATCACAGCCAATGGTATTTTATTTGGCTCGTTTCTATGTTAGAATGGGTACTTTTCCAGTCCAATAGTCATTACTTGCGCAAGCTTAACTTCTTTATGATTTTAACTGTCTTCTATGTTCTTTGAACTATGGAATCCTTATCCCTATCTTGAACTTGGCCTTAAACTTCTAACGCATATATCCAATGGGATGCTGGAGAGAGCTACTTAGACATTTCACTGCCACTTCTAACTCAAAATGCCCAAAGTTTAAAGTTGTATTCTCATAAACCCAACCTAGTTTTCTCATATCTTTCAGCTCTCAGTCAGGCTGAAGTACTAAACTCTCATATTTAGTTCTGAAGTCCTCATTCCTTTATCACCAAAATTTAGCTCATAATGACCCACTTCCTTTCCCTATAAACAAGGTTCTGGTATAGACTCTGCTATCTCTTGAGTCCCACTGCCATCTAGTCCTGCCTCCAGCAGAGGATCACTCTCCCCAAATGCATTTTCACGGTGCAGTTAGAACCAGAACCCTCTTCCCAACATGCACATTTGACTGTGTAGCTCCCCTGATGATTTCCTAACACCTACAGACTGAAGTTTAACTTCTAAAGAAGACTCACGAAATCCTTTCTGACTTGGCCCACCCCTGCCTTATTAGCTTGCTCTCTCCATCCAAGTGCACCATGGGTTTGTTCCTAACTTTCCACATTTGCAACGTAGCTTTGCATTGCATGTCTTTATTCCTGGTGAACTCCTGGCTGCAACGGCTTGCTCATCTCTCCACTTCCAGTTAGCTCATAGTCATCTTTCAAGAATTGGCTGCAGTGTTGTTTTTTTTCTCCAGAAAGCCTTTTCTGAAATCCAATTTGAAATGATTAATCCTCTTTTATGCTTCATCACATCCTATGCAAATCTCTATATATTAAAATTTTATTAACAGTTTTGTTTGTGTCACTACTTCACTAAGCTATAAGTTTTTGAGAAAAAGACTATTTTGTATTTATTCTAGTATCCTCAACATGAAGCCCAATACCTCCCATTTGGTAAGTGATTAAAAATGCTCGTTAAAATCTTTGAATGAGGTTAATACAGTTCATAGTTTTACATGAGATTTCCTTTACTTCTGCTGAGAGTTTTGAGTAACTGGGTAAATTATTGAAAGAAGGCTTGAAAGAATTCTTAATTTAGATGCTCTCTGTGTCACGTACAGGTTGAAAACAGATTTTAGTAGTAAGCATTGTGTTTGAAAATGTCCTAAAGGATATAGCACACCAAAGTTTCAGCTCAGCTTGTTAAGATATTGGCTAGAAGTTTCTGGGAACTGCTTGCATGGCTAGGATTATAGGATTGATGCTATCACATGGAATGGCATGTGCTATAAATTCATTTTAATTATGAGAAATGTAAATACCCTCATATGTAAATTGTTAATAATTAGGTCCCATCAGATTAAGTAATTCACGATCTCTGAGTGCTTTTCTGTTTTGGAATTTTAGAAATTCCTTCCCCCCCAGTGAAACTTCAAAATAATCATCATTTCAACCTTATTATAATGCCAGATCAGCCCCTCACTTGGTCATGTGGGTCCCTTATAACTGCAAAAACTAGACCCGTCATGCGACCATCTGTATCACTTTTGAAGAAAACCCATACACTTTTATTAACATGCTCTCTTGGTCATTTTAGTAAGTTAGCCTAAGAATCTTGAGAGAAAAGAGGAGGTCATAAGTTCTAATTTTTTTTTGAAGAAACAGGAGGTTAACATAAAAACATAAAAACAAACGAAGAAACATAAAAACATATATTTACCATATCTTCTATATGCCAAATAAGTCATCCTATGTGGATGTACTAGATGTGAGAAGTACACCAGGTACCAGGCTCTTTAAAGATGTCGTTTTCATAGTGTACATTGATCTGTTTGTCTGAGATGGTATCATATACTTCTTTCAGTTCACAGGCCTATGCTCAGTCCACTGAGCTACATCAGTCAGGGCAACATATGCTTCTTTCAAAGCAAATGTCTTTGCTCTACTGACTTGCCGTTCTCTTGGTGGGTTTTAGCACCCAAATGCTGAGCTGCTTGATCTCTAAGTTAAGGAACCTATAATGCATATACTCCTGGAAATAAAGAAACATTTTATTTTCAGAAAGAAGTGGGTTTATGCAACACAATATTTTTTTGTTTGTTATATCCCCCGTGATATAAGAATGCTAAGAAGAAAAACAAATCAGAAGGTTCAAGGGTACAATTCACTTTGTATCTTGAGGATGACTGCAATATTTATTTAATTTTCTTTCTTTTTATAATTCACCCATTCCAAAAATATTAGATAAACATCTGCTGTGTGTCAGGCACACTTTTGAGTGCCTCATCAACTTATAGCCTGGTAGAGGAAAGAACCAAAGAAAAGTTTACTTATGGAGTCATAAATTGTCCCAAACGAGAGCTTCAGAGGCTACCAGGAGAATGTCCTGAGTGACCTGGCCCTGTCTCGGTGTGAGGCTAGAGCTATCTGAGATGTGGCATTCAGGCTGAGACCTGAAGGGTGGAAAAGAGAGAGCCAGGGGAAGGGGTGGGGTGGGGTTGGTCCAGGTGTTCCAAGTAAAGATTACAGAGCACACAGTTCCTGCTGGGATGAGCTCTCTTCCTTGGGAAATACTTTGACAGTCCTTCTGGTCTCCAGTGGTCCCACCCTGGAAGTCATGATTCTTTTACCTTTTCTATTCCAGATCTGACCTTTCTGACCTCACTGGTCAGGGAGTCCTGCTTCTCTTTCTAGGCTGGTGTAAGACTTGACTACAGAGTGGAGAGAGAGGTGATAAATGAATGACACATTCAGCTGGAAGTGATGAAATACCATAGCGAAAGACAAACCATCTCCTTCAAAAATAGAAACTTTGCTTCACTACTGGTACACTTTACTACTTTTTGGAGGCAGTTCCAATGTTAGGAGTCCAGTAATTCCTAAGTTAATATCTAAGTCCCTAGAAGAGGAAAGAAATTGTGTTTATAGAGATACTCCAATTTCTTTATCATCCCAAATTTTGGGGTGGGATTTCAGATATTTAATATTAATAATTATATTTTTCCTAGGAAATAAAGGGATGTAGCTTTGCCAATGAAATAAAATCTCCTTTTTGATAAATTAAAGAGATATACAATATGGGTGAATTCCACACACAGAAAATGTTGAATGAAAGATGGCAGGTTTAAAAGACACATGCTCTATGATTCTATTTACATGGAGTTGCAAGACACAGAGAAGTGAGCTTTGCTATTTGGATGTTTAGCCATTGCTGGTAGAGGTGATCCTTGGTGGTGATGAGGGTAGTGACCAGAAGGGGGCATCTGGAGACTTCTGGCTTACTAGCCACGTGTCCTGTATATCCCATGTTATCAGTATTCTTGTAATGTGTGCACTTATATATATATATATATAGTGTAATGTGTGCACTTTTACATATATATAGTGTAGGTCAATAAACCATCTTTTAAAAAGATGTTCGACCTAAAATGAATTCCTTATATGAAGGAAGAAAGCAGTTGGCCTTGTGATTCTGGTGATATCTATGGAGACATTAAGAAGTGGCCTATACAGTGATCCAGTTTCTTTGATTCTGCTCAGTAGACATAAATTGTGTCTCAAAAAAATTACTTGGAACCAAATTAGTTCGTTCAACCCCAGGTCTGATGATGCTAAGTATACAAGTGCTCAAACTAACCAGGTAGTTTTTAAAAATCTGCCCTTCATTGTGTATCACAGCTGAGGGTAAGAGAACAGGTTTCTAGGTTGTATTTCATTGCACGCATGATGCATTTCCAATGTGCCCTTCTATTTCTCTAGAAGATAGTTAAAGAGAACTGTATGCCGCTGTATACTCAAGTCTACATACTGTGAATTTATATGTACTGAATAATAGATTTTATGGTAAACAACGAATATTTTTCTGAGTTGACACCATTTCAATAGGCATATGAGTTTGATGACTAGCCTTCCATTTCCTGTGAGAGCAAATCAATGGGATGGAATATGTGATTGCAGATGTATATTCTGATTTTACTTTTGCAAGTGCAAGGAAGGGAAGTATGTTACATTGCATGTTACGTTGGTGTTGTGAAATATCTAAATTCTGTGCATCTCCCCTATTTTTAAAGTTACTTTGCGATTTCCAGGGATATTATTTCATAGCTTCCCTGCTGGACCCTGGCCTCCCTACTCTTTGGAGAATAGCTGCATATTTTTTAAAAAAACAGACTCCATCAGAGTGTACTAATGATGCCGTTATAGGCAGCTGTCTCTGGAGTCTTGGTAGCCAGTGACCTGGCTTGATGACAGGCACTGTGCTGGCAGAAAGGGAGTGGGAAATGGAACCTGGCTGTCTCTGCTCTCATTCATGAGTGGTGCTGGGCCTCCCCTCCTACTGTTTATGTCCAAATGTGCCTTGCCAGGTAGAGCTGCTCCATAACTCATGAGCAGAAAGGTCCGAGTGGGTCTCTAAAGCACAGCAGGCAATTAAAGCTGACATTTCTGAGAGAAGAATACTTGCCAGCCTGACACGCAAGCAACCGAGTGATTAGAACTTCCTGAGACACTGCTGGGTTCTCTGGAGACCTGAAAGCAGCACCCCACCCACCCAACCCGACAGGAGCATGTCTCCTGCGAACAAGTGAAGTGGCTTGGAGAACATTCTCCTCTAGCTGCGTGAAAATATCCTCATGCATATCCAGACACCCAGGAAGTCATTCTCTGTTCATCTTGCAGGAGTGGTGCCCTGAAGCGCCACCTCAGACAGGAAACAGAGCAGGTGACTGGAAGATAAGGCCTGTTGAGCAGATATGATTCTTCAGTTGCAAACACAAAAACAAAAACAAACCCCAAACCCCAACTGTATGTTCATGTTAATATCTTGCACGTTTAATAAGCGATATTGTTTTCTTTTTTAAATACATAGATTTTATCATCACTGTAATAACTTTAGGTTCCATAGGTGTTCATTTTTATTCCCCTCTGGAACTCTCCTTGGCTTCTCATGTTCCACCTCCCTCTGCAATCGATGGACCACACGAGCCACAGATGATTAGATGGGAAATGAAATCTATGAGGGAGCAGAACCAATGAAGTGCCCTACAACAAGGCTAAGGTGGGATGAGAATCACTGGAGGCTCAATAAGCCTGCAACTGTCAGGTGCAAAAGTGGGAGAAGAGTGAACCAGCCCTAAGGCGATGCAGCCTGCGGGTGAACTTGATGGCCTAGCTCTCAGGCCACCCTGAGGTCTCTGCAGGTTACATTTCTATAAGCATATAGACTGCACTATTGGCGTGTAGATACAGATATATGCACCTGTGTACCTTAGACATTTTGTATTTATAATTTACAAGTTATAAGTACGTACCCAATATTCTCAAAGCTTACCTATAAGACTTTGCCTGGCAGCTATGTGTGGCCTGTTTGTAAATTGTGATAGAGGGATTTTCTTGACAATTGACTGTGAGACTAGCCTTGTGAATCTGCAGAGCACGTGGCCATCCTCATACAGTCATTTCCTAAAATTTGAAAAGGGAGTTTTGCTCAGAAATAGGTTTCTTGCTTGTTTCTTGGTGCTTTGTCGGGGGTGGCAGCCTTCCATTCCACCCTTGAACCTGGGACCACATAGGAAGAGTCGCTGTAATGCAAATACAAATTCCTCCTGGGATGCAGGGGCATATTTTGGTAACATGTGGTGTGCCAGGCCCCCACAGCTGGGTTGAGTAGAGGGAATTCTGCTACTCAGTGAATGGACTACAGAGATACCTGGCTTTAGTGCTTTTGCTTTATTGTATTTCACAGATACTGCATTTTTTTAAAACAAATTGAAGGTTTGCGGGAACCACGAGTCAGTGACATGTTTCCAGCAGCATCTGCTCACTTTGTGTCTCCATCATATTCTGGTAATTCTCCCAGTGTTTCAAAAGCTTTTAAAAACTATTTCATTTGTTATGGTGATCTGTGACGAGTGAGCTTTGATGTTACCATTATAATTGTTTGGGGGCGCCATGACCCCTGTCCACAAAAGATGGTGAATTTCATCTGTAAATGTTGTGTGTGTGTACTGACTGCCCCAGTGACCGGCTGTTCTCTCTTTTTGGGCCTTTGTGTTCCTTGGACAGTATTCAGTGAGGCCAATTAATAACCCTACAATCATCTCCGAGTGTTCAGATGAAAGGAAGAGTCGCTTCTCACTTTAAATCAAAAGCTAGAAATGATTAAACATAATAAGGAAGGCGTGTCAAAAGTCAAGACAGGCAATAAACTAGGCCTCTTACACCAAACTGTCAGCCAAGTTGTGAATGCAAAGAAAAAGTTCTTGAAGGAAATTAAAAGTGCTACTCCAGTGAACACATGAATGATAAGAAGGCAAAGCAGTCTTATTACTGATATGGAGAAAGTTCTACTGGTGTGGATAGAATATCAAACCAGCCACAACATTCCTTAAGCCAAAGCCTAATCCAGAGCAAGGCTCTAACTCTCCCCTGTTCTATCAAGGCTGAGATTGATGGGGAAGCTGCAGAAGGAAAGTTTGAAGCTGACAGAGGTTGATTCAGGAGGTTCAAGGAAAGAAACAATAGCATAAAAGCGCAAGTTGAAGCTGCCAGTGCTGATGTAAAAGCTACAGCAAATTGTCCAGAAGAGCTAGCTAATTAAGAAAGGTAGCTACATTAAACAACAGATGTTCAAAGTAGACAAAGCAGTCTCGTATTGGAAAAAGACGCCATCAAGAAATCCCATAGCTAGGAAGGGGACGTCAATGCCCCGCGCGTCAAAAGCTTCAAAAGACAGGCCAACTCTCTTGATAGGGGCAAATGCAGCTGGTGACTTTAGGTTGCAGTCATTGCTCATTTACCATTCTGAAAACCCTAGGGTCCTTAGAGTTATGCTAATTATACTCTGCCTGTGCTCCATAAATGGACCAACAGAGCCCTGATGACAGCACATTTCTTTACAACATGGTTTATTACATGTTTGAAGCCCACTGTTGAGGCCTACGACTCAGAAAAAAAGATTCCTTTCAGAATATTACTACTCATTGACAATGCACCTCCACCAGCAAAAAGGTTTAGACTCAAAGGCTCAGATGATGGCTAGCATTTTTTAGCAATATTTTAAATTATGTACGTACATTTTATTTTTAGATAGAATGCTATTGCTCCCTTTGTAGACTACAGTATAGTACACACTATGTACACTGGGAAACCAAAAAACTTGTGTGACCCACTTTATTGTGATATATCACTTTATTGTGATATTTTACTTTATTGTGGTCTGGAACTGGACCCACAATATCTCCAAAGTTTGCCTGTCTAGAGAAGAAGGGCCCATGGCACCCAGACATACAAGTGATTCCTTCACAATACAGAGGTGACTCATCTTTCTTTCTTTCTTTCTTTCTTTCTTTCTTTCTTTCTTTCTTTCTTTCTTTCAATCTTCTCAAAGCTCTTGTCTTGGTTCTAGGCTCATGTTTTCTAATTTGGATGGATTTCAATATTAGCAAAATGGGACAGTCACATGGTCACCTTATACACTATAAGAGGGCATTGATTACTTCCCTCATTCTTTACCTATTCCTCTTTTGAAACTTGTATTACAAGTTCCATCTCCCAGGAAGCCTTCTGACAGGCCCAGGTTGATGCACTGTGTTTTGTAAATATTCCCGATGCACCTGTTTATTCCTAGAGCCCAGCACCTCCTTCCGTTACTGTGGACTTGCTTCGTTGTTGGCCCCCTTAGGCCAAAAGCTCCTGAGAGCAAGGGGGAAAAGGCCTGACTGAGGTTTAACCACAGTGCCTCATTTCCCAGCTGGAAAGTTTTTTATTAGTTGAATAAACTCTTTGTTTTTGGTATACTATAGTTTACTCTTTTGTATTCCATCTTTAAAAAAACTATTAAATTTATTGGGGTGACATTTATCAATAAAATTACATGGGTTTCAAGTGTACAAGTCTATCATACATCATCTGTATACTGCATGTGTACTTACCACCGGAAGTCCAATCTCCTGTCACCATTTATTCATGGAAATGAGTAAACTCTTTAATTACTTTGGCAGGCAAAAGAAAAAGACTGGATTATAGTGACTGGGTGAGCCACAAGACAACAAGGAGAAGTCCCCAAAAGTTTGAGCACTGACTTTATTAACATAATGCATCTTAAAACATCAAATCTGTTTTTTCTGAATTAGAAAAGGACTTTATACTATTTTTCTTGGAGTTCCTGACCCATAACATCGGCACGATGAGCTTTCAGGGAGGAACCTTATAACAGAGTGCAGATGAAAATCATTGTAATCATTGAAATCATTGATGTTCAATGTAATCATTGAGAATGCCCTAGAAAACAGCGACTTCGGAAGTGGCTGCTGAGTCATGAGAAAAGTGGATGGTCGAGGGCAGCTCTTGCCTAGAAGCTAAGCAACCTGTTTGTGTGTGTGTGTGTGCACACCTGGGTACCTTTCTTTGAGATGATGGTGACTAGAACCCAAAGCCAGACCTCTCAACAAGATTAAGGAGATGCTATTAATTGCTATTGATCATGGGTCAACAAATTAAATTGCATCTGCAGTTGCATCTCTGAAAGGTCTAAATGAGAAATGCAGTTAATGGTTCTGGCTGGCCCAATGTTGTGATTAATTAAGAGGAGAATGAAACCAAAAAACAAACAAAGGTGAAGAAAAATGTAATGGGGGCAGGGTGGGCATCTTTGGCAATCTCAAATCAAAAGGCTCCCCCAGGACTTAATTTGCCATTCATTTCCCTCTGTCCTGGGGAAAAATGAGAGAGAGTCACAGTGGGTGGCTAAAGAACCTTTTCAGAATGTCCAGGAACCTGACCAACAGCAATATAAAAATATAATTGACATGTTATATTCTGATGGGTCATGGGCAGAAAGAGGTGTTGGAAATGCATAAGCAGTGTGTATAGCAATATGCCAATAACTTTGATTTTACTCTGGTGTGACATTAACATTTGCCACAAATTAGTGAAAAGTTTTGTATTCTTGTCAGTACAACCTTTGCCTTTCACTTCAAGAACATGATGAACAAATGTATGACCAATAGGGAACTAGTTATTCAAATAGCAATCATTCAAACCAAGATGAAAATAGAATTGGCAAATACAAACAGACTGAGCTACCCTGGATGCACACACATTTGAGGTTGATCCTACATACCTGGTTTATGCTAGCATCTCCAGCATAGTTTCAAATGAGATTACGTGCCAACCCCAATGAGAGTAATGGGTTGCTTTTAGCATCAACATCCTCCTAATCATTAAAGTGGCTCCTTTAATTTTTGAATTCCCATTTGCTTTCCTGTGAAGTCCTGTTGCACCAACTGGTTGTTTTGGGTCTCACCAGTACAGGATCACGTCCGTACCATTTTTTTCCAGAACTCTTGTAACTGCCTCTCATTAGTGTGCTCACCTTTGAACCTGAGACCCCAATCTGCCACTCTAGGATGAGAATTGCTATTCTAAGACACAAATATGGCCATCTCAGCCTCTTTTTAATGTTAATTAGTTCACAGTATCAATAAAAATCACATCCAATTTCCTCAGCATGATCTTCCAGGGCCTAACAATTGGGTTTCTTCTTGGACTCATCTCTTACTGCGTCTAACCCCCATCTCCACTTGACACTCACACAACACCAACACTGACCAGACTGCTGGTCACACCATGGAATGCTGTTCATTTTCTTCAGTAATACAGTCTTATCCCCTAACTACCTGCCTAACTTGTTCCCAATCTACAAAGTCTATATAGAGGGTTATCTTATCCATGAGGTATCTCATAATACCACTGCTCTTAAGAACAGCTAACATAAAACAGGCTCTTTGTATATTCCATGTTCTATTCTAAGCTATTTGGGGGGAAGTATTCTGTTTAAGACTTAAAATTTCTTGAGGATAAAAAGCTGGTTTTGTCCCTTTCTACTGGGAAAAATTATAAAATATCTTTGCATCTCAGTGCTCCAGTCTATAAATGGGAATGCCAATTTAAAATTTCATAGTGGTTATGAATATGGTTGAACTAATAAATATGTATCATCGTGTCATGCAAAGTAGCCAATAAAATATCTGGCACACAGAAGGGGCTTAAGAAATGGTAGCCAAGGTTCATGTCCAAATTCTTTCCCAACTCCACCCACCTCACACAGCTATTTATATGCAGAGTTTTAAAACTCAAAGTTAATTCTAAAAGCATAGCTTTTAAAATGTGCCCCTACTCAAAGCAAGATAGCAATGTAAGTACGGGGATTAATTAAATTGGAGTTTGGGCTTCAAAGAACTACAAGCTCAAGATTTTTGTTTAAAAAAAAGCTATCGCTTGACTCCCATTGATTTGTTTCCCCTACCCATCACCCTTTAAAAAAAATTCTGGGGAGACAAGAGGTAATGCATGAAACAATATGAGCCATGAGTTAGTTATTGAGGCTGAGTTATATTATATTAGCGTCATTATACCATTTTTTAAAAGAAGAACAGGGTTTACATTGTACCGTATAAAATGTGGTTTATACTAGGATATTAGGGGTTGCCTGATATATGTGTGTGTGTGTGTGTGTGTGTGTGTGTGTGTGTCTGTGTTGGGGCTCCCTTATAAGACCTAATAAACAATTTTGACAGACAAAAGATGTTCAGCACTAAGCTAGCACTGAAAGAAAGTTGTGGAATCACATTTATTTACCATGTTTGCCATGTATAATGCCTTTCAAGTATAACACACACCTATAGTTTGGGCCCAAACTTTCAGGAAAAAAGTCTTCCATTTTAATTCAATTATTGACTTATTTCTATTTAGAAACAAACCCAATTATAGTATTCTGGGGTATTGTTTTGTATATGAATATTGTCATTGCTTTCTAGAGTTACACTTTTAACACATAAGCATAAATAAAAATGAGAAGCATTTTATGTAGATACTGAATTAGTATGACCCATGCATAATGCTCATCCTTATTTTTCCCTAAAAAATTTGGGCAAAAGAAATTCACACTATACATGACAAAATATGGCATTTATATCTTACAAAATAGATAAATGACTTAAGTAAGAAGCTAGACCCAGAGACGCCCTTAGGTGATTTTCCTGGGAAATTATTTCCCCTACACAGTAGACTCTCTGTCATTCTGTGGAATTTTTGAAATCAAAATTGTAAATTACTTTTTATTAACTATAGTTTCCCTTCTACTAACACGCTTTAGTAATAAAAAAATCAAAAACATGTCTAACTTGTCTTCTTCCTCCATCACTCTCTGGTTCTTTAATACATAAAATATTTATTCATTTTTCCACCTTAAAAAAACAGCCATCAAATCATTACCACAATGGAACATATCTGGAATCTAAAATGTTAAATCCTTAAAATTAAATGAAAAAATCCCTTTAACTCAATTCATTTAACTCTTACTCTGTGAAAGGCAGGAAGGCACCAGTTATGTCTCATTCATCGAAAGAGCAGCATGCCCTCTAGACGTGGACAGTTGATCAGGGAGGACCAAGTCTTATCCACGGGCTCACTGATAAGACTATCACCTCGATTCAAGGTATAAATCCCTTACAAATGCGGGAAGAAAGTATAAGTGAGGTTGCTCAGAGACAACATTTGTCTTTCCAAAAGTGTAATAGTGCCAACATAGACCCTCCAATAACCACAAGTCCAGGGCAGTCATAGTTCATAGCCTTCTCTCCTATGCTTTGAAGGGCTCTCCCATGAAACTTGAATTAGAAATGAACTGTAAACAATCCCCTGCAGGACACGCAGAGAGCAGAGAATCGGACACATGGGAAATGGGAAAGGAAAAATGTGTAATCTCATTTTAGGAAAATGGTGATGAGATGGCGGCGTGCATACGGGCATGGGGACTCCACACTGATGTTTCCTCGGTGGCTGGCTTTTTTCTTTCTTCCTCCAATAGTGCAGAAGATGATGACAATTTATACGCTATTGTTCTGTTTTACTCTGTATGAGCTGGTGTATGTGTGTCTCGAAGAGAAGAAAAATAACAGTTTGCTGTTACTCCCAGAGGAAGGCTGAGGTACAGATAAAAAAGCACCCCCCCCACCCCGGGGGCTGGTTGTCCGCAAGGGTTCCTGTTCTGGGCTCTTTTTTGACCCCTGAAGGTCAATTGGTAGAACGCCTTATTCAGCATCTGGAAGGGAGTTTAATGTGGAGCTCTAAAAGAGCCAGTATCCCATCACCAATTCTCCAATAACAGCAAAGCCTGAATCCACAGCTGCCAGTAGGCAGGGTTCAAACCCCACTTTGGGCTTCGGAGGCCCTACAGCCAAATGCAGTGTTGGGGGTTGTTTTGGACCATGCACATAGCCCTGCTTCTCATATTTTAGAAAGCTGAAGAAATTTGAATATGCATTGGAGAGGAGATGCTATTAAGGAATTCTTAATTTTTTTTTAGGTTTTGGTAATACAGCATGTGGCTTTGTAAGAAATTAGCCCTTCTTTTTAGAGAGATGATTACTGTAAGATATAGGAATGAAACTACAAAATGCTTGCTTGGTATTTGGTTTAACATCCTCAAAGGAAAAAAAGAGTAGATGAAGCATTATGCAAAATCTCAGTAACTGTTGAATCTGAGCAATGGGTATATGGAGGTTCCTCATCCTCTTTTCTTGATTCTTGTGTGTGTTGGAAAATTTTATAATACAAAATGCATGCTTTGCCACTGCCTACCCTAGGACTTTGGACACATTAACCTGTGTTTTGCTTTCCTCGACAGCAAAGCAGAGATCCCCCCCAAAGAGCCCCACCCCCTTGTAGGTGTGCTCTGTGGCATGAACAAGACCCTGTGGGTTCAGGGCACAGCACGGGGCCTGCCACAGAGCAAGCACTCAATAATTACAGATTATCACCAGCATTGTGTATGGACTCCCGTCAGGAAAAATATTTTCCTGGCACGCTCTCACTGCTGCTTTATTTGAGCATCCTCTCTGACCCCCAAGGCAGCCTTGCCTTGTATTATGAAAAATGAAAATGCACACAGGCAAATGCTAAAGCTAACACTTCATTCTAATGGAATATAATGCTAATGATACATGTACTTTCAGATGACAGAAGTCACTGAGAATTAGTCGTTAAAAGATGAGGGCAGGGAGAAGGGAGAGATTCAGGAAGGAAAACAGACCACGAACAATGCTTGCTGGTTAACACACTTTATATTTAACAAAATAATTTTTTAATAATATATTCTTTACACATCAAATATTGTTGCTAGAATCCCCTTTTTACAGTTTAGTGTTTAGGTTTTTATTTTTTCTCACTAGTTTTCAGGCACACCATTTTTCAAAGATTTTAGAAACTGAATTTTTTTTCCTAGACAGGCATCAGCTGACAAACAGGCTGTTGATCCCTTATTTAAGCATAGCTGTAGTTAAAGCCGAGAACCAAAGGTGGAGTGGAGGAGGAATATAAGGAGAGAGGTGACAGTGTGTGGCAGGCAGAGCCTTCAAAGGAAAAAAGAAAGACAACAGATGAGACCACAACTCTGTCATTCAGAGTTTGGAAAGGATTCCTCAATGACCCAGGTAGAAGAAAGTTGCCAGTTTTTATGGTTCTTGAGAAATTGTCACAGTAGAGGTTCATCTCTCCCTAAAAGGGGAAAGATGTCAGTGCCACAGAGTCTTAAAGGAAACAGCTGACAGTGAAACTGAGAGAAAAAAACAAACCCAACAACAACGATAAAAAACAAATCCCTTTCTTGGCCGGTCCCAGAGGCCGTGGGGCAGCCTTCACTCTGCAGACTCTCTGAAGAGAGTCTCTGGATGGGTATTGTACTTCCTTCTCGTAGTTAGTTCTCACCACGACTCTCGTGGTGCCAAGACTTTGGTGCAGAATTCCTGCACTCTGGCTTCCCTGTGGCACCCTCTCTCTGTTTTCTAAAAAGGACATGGTAGCTCCTTAATAACACATAGGGTACTAGGCTACGCGGCTCCATTAATGATGCTTTCTGGGTTTCCAACCTTATTCCTGTCATTTTTGAATTTTTATCATTTCTTTCCAAGAGTGTGGCTTTTTGAAGCTGGAAGCAGACAACCTCAGGGCAAAGCAAGCTCTGTAATACATCTCCGTCTAGACACCAGCTGAAGTATGGAATGCCTCGACTGTGGAGTGCAGGAATAAATCATGCAGAGTTGTTCATGAATGATTCATGGCTGTCTATGTGACGTATCCATGGTGGCAACTGAAAGGCACCAACCTTACTGCAAATTGGTGTTCTAAGGGAAGACGGCTTGGTGTTCTTCCTTGCATGGTGCCGGCATGGCTATTTGTATCATAACACAAGCACAGTGTGCGTGAGAAGTGTCAGGTCCAACTCGTCAACACGTTAATTTGGGATGACAACTCTTTCTTGAAGAAAGGAGGTGCTTCCAGGGACGAGAGATTGACAATTTTAAATGAAAATCCAGTTGATGAGACCTAAGAACTGTGTGTCCTGAGGGTGGACCTACGGCAGAGAAGCATCACTCTTTTTGGAGGAGACTGAGCCCCCCCTCAGAGCTGCTGATTGTGCACGTACCAAAGGGCTCAGAGGCTCCCCCAACCACAGGCTCAGCCAGAGCTTCCTGGTGTGTCCCCTGGCAGAGACCACTCTTGACCGATTATTCTAAACCAGTGCTTCTCAACCAGGTGATATTTTGTCCACTCCCCCATCTCTCAGGGACATTTGGAATGTCTGGAGACATTCTGTGGTTACTACTAGGGTGTTGCTATTGGCATTTAGTGAATGGAGGTCAAGAATCCTGCTAAACATCCTACGAATACACAGAACAGCCCTCCAACAATGAATTGTCTGGCCCAAAATGTCCATAGCACTGAGGCTGAGAAACCTTGTTCTAGGATGCGGCACTCCACAGGAGTCATGGCAAAGCTCGGGTTGGGTGGGAGAAGAAAGGGAAAGAACAATGATAATGAAGACAGCCTTAAAGTTTCCTCAAGGACTTTACCAGATCTTGACAGGAAAGCAGGATAAGCAACTAACTATGCCATGTGGTTTCAGAATTGCTAAATTTGCACTTGACTCGAGGTGGCATCAGATACCCTGTGTACTTTATTTTTTTCTGTTACTATACTAGCAGCATTACCAGGGCAACCTTGAGACTCTTCAAAGGTTCACTTTAATTGGTCAGTATCTAATATATACATTTTTAAAAATGTTCAAGAAGTGGAATTGTATTGTGCAAGACTCACTCTACCCTAATCTTTGATTTAAGTCAGCACTTGAGGTGGAAAGAGTGTCCTGAATTGCATTTTAGACATAGGGCTGAGTGGTCGTTACTCTAACATGGCAATCATGGTCCTGAACCATAAACACTGCCTGCGTGCCCTACTGGCTTTGAACTCAAAAGCCAGTAGTGTTCAGAAGGATTCAGATTCACAGTGGGGCTACTCACCCTGGTTCTGGTATGTATAGTGCCAGCTGACAGTGGGTTTAGAGTGTGTTTAGTTACAAGTGAACTCAAATTCAGCATCATGAGAAAGTTTAGTGATTAATGCTACAATTTTGAATACCTGTCTCCTTTCGATTCTTTAGTCCTGTTCATGGTGTACTTCACATACTAGTTTTTGATTGGCAGTTTCAAGGTTTTGCAGATGAAATCTATGGTTTGTAAGAATGAAATTGGAAGCCCCCAAACAATGCACTGAGCACCAGGTCCCTGCCTTGCCCAGCAGTGTTTCACTTGTGTGCGCTTCTCTTTCCTCCATCCGCGGGGCATGAGTCACTCGAGGGGAGCAATTGATTGGTTGGATGCTTTTGGTTTTCCTGGTCAGGCAGGGTCCTCACCCTGCCATTGCTTTACCAAAGCTTGTTTGATACAACTCAAAACTTTACTGTGTGGCGAAATCTGGCCCCTTAGACTCTAAATGGGAAAAGGAAATGCTACAAGAGAAAAATGCCATGTGTGGCGCATGGGAGAGTAAAAATGAGTGAACTCGGTGGGTGGTGAGCTGGCAGGCTAGAGGTGTCATTGGAGCAGGAGCCTGGACAAGGCTGTATCTTTGTTTTTGTTCCAGAAATCCAGTTGTCAAGTCACCATCAAGCATGGAAAATACAAAAGTGGTTTCGGTAGCTATATACTCTATATATTTTATATAGCAAGAGAGAAAGAGAAAAATTTCCTCTCAATAAAATATTCACTTTTGTCAACCCTAAAAGGTTTTGCTGGTGACCCCGTTGTAGCTGGCAGGAGTTTGTTTGTTTGTCCTGTTTTGTTTCAAATGTGTGCAGAGTCGAAGCCATAGCGTCCTCTCCTAAGAGCTCGTCCTCGATGGGGAATTTGCTCTACACAATCTGCTTGCCTTGGCATTCGCGTTTCGAACACTGAGCCGGCTTCCACCAGTCCCCGTTGTGACAGTGACAGATGTTACATTCATCCACTTTCACTTCAATGCCAGCCGGAATTATGGTCGTTCCTGCAAAGCAGTTTGGACCTGGAACACACACATGCGTTGATTATTTGATTGAATCTGAGAGGCGCCCTCTTTTGCCCCTACCCAACACCAGTTAAAAAATCCAACCCCAATACCATGAATCAGGAGGTAAGACTACGCTGAACAGTTTATCATGAAAGGATTTTCTAGCCATTTCCTTTAAATAAAAACCTCCCACTTCTACTGTCTGTTGCCTACAGCCAGTATTGCCTGTGTAAAGTATGCGTTTAAAAAAAAGAGTCCATGCTCAGAAAATATTATTGTCTGTTACTGAGTACATGTGGTTTTCTAAAGTAAGCTTTTATGGGTTAAATGCTATTTGCTTTTGGTTTGGGGGTATAAAAGCTGTCAAAGCATCCTCTGAAACTTGCGTGGGGGTCTAGCAAGGTCTGCCTCAGAAGATGGTACCTGTGGGCTGTTCTTTGGCTCCCCGGGGTGAGTATGAGATGATGAACTCACTCACTCCCCAGTTTCAGCACCTCCCTAAGCCTGGTTCCTGGAATCCCCAGCTTGTTTCTTGATAATAATGAATAATTCATGGCCAGATGATTTATTCATGTCCCAAACAAGCTTTGTTAGAGGTTCATTTGATTTTTATAAATGGAGTTCCTTTAATCTGTTGGCTATCTGTTTTTCTTTTTTTAAAAGAATGGCTTTTGAAAGTCAACCAGAATTTTATTTTACTTTTCCAGATTCAGAAACTCTCTACTGAAAATGTCACTTGCTTACTGTAGATGGACATTTGTAAAATTCACCAGCCTCAGTTTCTCACTTCTTGTTTTTATCTCCTGTCTCTGACTTTCCCTTTACTTGTTTTTTCTAACCCTCCCTGTGTACAAGTGCCAGTATTCCATGTGGGCGATACTATTTCTCAGATTCAAATGGAATAAAAATTGCTTCTGAGGGTGCAGTGGATTATAGCAGGGCAGTGCATATCGCTGTTTGTTTGAAATAATTTGATATGTCTCTGAAGTATGTGGTAGAAGGAGAGGGGACACAGAGTCAGATTTACTGACTCGCATTCCTGGCTACTGGCCACAGCCACTGGGAAGAAGCATGGCAGCCCACGTCAATATCGGCGCCCCGCTTTCCCTCTCTTACCCCTTCATAAGAGTTTACAAGACTATATTTACTCTCAAACGAATAAAATGGGCAATTTGTAGTCTACTTCCTAACTGGAATCTTGCTTTTATAAAAATGATAACTACTAAGTAACAAGGTCTACTTATCGAATGGAAAACTATTTAATATGTTATGGCCTTCACCACCCATTGTTTTAGAACTCCAAGACCTCAGCTGTGCATGCAGTTCCCAGAGGTATTCATGTACCTTCAACTTTCCTTCACTCTGTTGAACAAACATCTTAGACATTTGACTGGACATGGAGAACTTGTGAAAGTCGGAAAGATATAATAGTTCAAGGCTGACAATTAAACAGGTAGTGAACTTCTACCTTTACCCAGGAGGCCGCTTCTTATGATGCTGTGGTTATAGGCCCCTGGCCATTTGAATTGTTGATTATTTAAGGATCACTGTATCAATTTCATAAGTCTTAGGATTTAGACATTGTTTGAGAGATTCAACTGTCTTCGGGACTATACTTCCCTGGGAAAAGGCCACACCAAATCATGAAGTTGTTCTGCTACCAGAACTGAGGGAGTCTTCGGAGAACTTGGCAAGGACGCATTTCCAGAAGGGAGCTGCTTCTGCCATGGCTGTTCTCAACAGACCTCTCTCAGCGCAGCCAGTTCTCGGTCAAACCTGGCCAGAGCCAAACTCAGAAATCACACTGGGTGATGACTGTCACCTGTTATTCAGGAATCATCCAGACAGGGTAGCCGTTTCTCTCTCCCCATCTCTCTCCTTCCAACCAATCCTCTTTACCCCAATTGTATACTTTTTAACTTTTCCAGGTGGGGGGATGAAAAAACCATGTCTAAACAGTGATTTCAAATCAAAGCGTTCCCTTAAAAAGGCAGAATATTATTCGGTAAATGTACTCCCAGCTCCCTGAGATTTAGAAATTTGTCAGAAGAATCTTCACTGCATGTGAGTGGGTAGAGGAACATGGCTGGCTCACAGGGGTCAGATGCATCTCGTTGGTAAAGTAAGAACTCTGACAAGTCATCACGCACGTCTTGAGGAGCTATTTTTGCTAGGGTTCTGGCTTTCATAGGCCCTTTCGGCCTATGTCAGTGCCGTTTTCTGATCAGTGTGTATTTGATCAGCCTCAATACATCATTTCTTAGGAGTCATTTAGAATTTGCTGCACTCAGCTCAGGAAATATTAATTTATATTGATTGACAGAATGCAAAGAAAGAGTCTTTGCACTTTGCTAGGACTGACCCTCAAAGGCACTGCCTGTGAATAACACGGTGACTTCTCTACGGTCTCCTTGGCAGTCAGAGAGGTATTTTACAGAATCACGAAATCTTGCTTGATCTTATTAATAGTGATTTTTACTTAGCACCCTTCTGAAAATTTTAGGCATAGCTCGAGCAAGCCTAGAGTTTATTGTTAATAGTCTTATCTGCATACAAGTAATTTAGATAATTCTGAGACCTAATGGTTGGCACAATGTAGAAACTGTTTTGGTTTTGGCCTGTCCTTCTTAATAGTGGTGGCAGTAAATGCTAATTTTCTCTGAGCGTGTGAGAATTCTACATGAATTCCTTACACCAGAAATCTACCCTTGTGTCTGTTCTCTTCCTTTTATTTGGGAGCTGCTTGTCTTTTGTCTTGGTTTATGTGAAAGAATAAGACACTTTGAAGAGTGAACTCAATAGCAAAAGCAACGTATTTTAATGCAGAAGACTTGGAGAGACTCCAGAGGGGAGCAGTGAAAATGATTACACTGAAGGCTGGCAAATAGGACCTCTGAGAAAAGGTTAAAGGGATTGGAATTATTTAATCTAGAAAGAGAAGACAGAGGAATAACTCAATAACTCTCGGGGAATGAAGGCTTATTAGGTGAAAAACGGTGACCAACTGTTCTTTCTTCTGACGGCTAGCATAAGAGAAAATGGAGACACATTGATTGCCAAGGAATTGTAAACATGCCCAAATTGCTCAGAGAGCCGAGAATTGAGTGTGGCAGGTCTCCCATCAGTGTAGGGAGCTCTTCTCTCTTAGAGATCTTTGGGAACACGGGGCGTCTCCTTTGTCAGGTATGATTTAAATCATTAGCTCCTTGAAAACAGAAACTGAATATCTATAATTTCTTAAGGTCCAGGCCTAACACTGTGTCCAGCAGATATTAAAAACTCGGTATGTGTTTGTTGCACTGAATGCACAGGATGAACAAATGAGCTCTATGCTGGAAGCAAAATTTTGTGATCTTTTAGCTCAGGCCTCGCACATGCAGATGGCAGACCTCGTAATATAGGCATAGACATTTACTAATGAAAGGAAACAGTGACAATTTCTTGAGCACTTACTTCATGCCAGGAGCTCATCTCATTTACTCTTTCCAATAAACCATATAAGGTCCACATTTGCATCCTCAGCTCCCTGAGCCTCAGAGATGGAAAACGACTTGTGTGAAATCAGGTATCTAGTAAGTGGCATCAGTGGAGTACGAAGTCAAACCTCCCTGACCTATTGGAATCCACACAGTCCCATTTTTTGCCCAAATCCTGAGTTTCTATTTAGAATTTGGAAGCCCACTTGGTTTTTGTTTGAGGACACATACTGAGGTAAGAAATGGGATGGCTAGGAAGACGTGAGACTGTTTTTCTGTGGATCTGTATCAGATCTACTGGTTTTAGTTTGTGTATCCAGAAAACATAACTTACCTAACAATGAAAAGGGAGTTATAGTGGAGAAGATGCTTGCAGTAAGGGACTTTGGTCTTTCGCGGGCAGCAGTTCCCGCTGGTTGTGAATGAAAGGAAACTGCTGCTCAGGAGACCTGGTGTAAGTTGTGGTTCTACAATTAATTATAAATGTGACTTTAGGCAAGCACTCCGTGACCTGAATACAAATGGGGGACCATATTGTCTAGTCTCAGAAAAAGTTCATATTTTTGAAAATGCATTACAATGGGAACTGCGGCTTAAATCTTTACTGGGAGTTAGAGCAAGAGAGGAGAGAGAGAAGAGCAGTGTAGGAATTCTCATACATTAAAAAAAATTTTTCCCATGAGACATGAATAATTTTCCCTGTTGTTTGGAGCACTTACTTTGCATACCTATAAAGTAAAAACTAGTTTACAGACATTTTTTCCATAATAGAAATCATTCAAAATCTTATAAGGAAGACCAATCTGGCCAGGTAGCTGTGGGAGCCTGGAGCACTGCCTTATCAGCAATATTTTTTTTTTTTTTTGCTTTTCACCTCAGCCTCACAAAAGCAGCCCATAAAAGCATCTACACAGAATATCTAGTGACCAGAGAAAAGGCATTTGGAATGATCTCCTCCAGCTTCAAGAACTGAAGAAAACAGGAGAAAACAGGAAGGAGTCTGTCATATTTGTGATTGTGATAACAGAGCTGATTCACCTCACTCACTGTAATTGTCTTTTTTTGATAAACCCTAACATTTCCTGCATAAATGGATGCATAGGAACTATATGGAAAAGGAAGTTTACAGCCAATCTGATTTCACATCTTATAGATATATGCTTGCTTATGATGTTAAACATCATATCAGTCGCATGAAGAAGCAAATGTGTTACATGAAATCAGTGCTTTGAAGGGCAGAATCAGAGAGCTGTGAAAGATTGTAACGGAGAGCTTGATCTGGGCTGTGGGTAAATGGAAAGATTTGGGGTGTGTTAATGATTTCTATCATTATTCTTAAAGCCATGGGAAGCTATTAAGTATTTTAGGTAGGTCAGTGTGTGTGTGCATGTGTGTGCTATTGCAAAGTAAAGGCACTGATTCCATGAAGTGCATTGTGTCACTATGTGAGCAGTCCACAGAGCACCCAGGTAAGACTAGATATGACATCTTGATGGACGCAGGTCCTTGGAGGTTACAGACATAGACAAGAGCCTTCACAGGCCCTGGTGTTGTTTGGTGGTAAAAATACATTTCTTTCTCCTTTGCTTTGAGGTATTAAAAATATCTGCTAAAGTGCTGGGGTACTTCTAGATTAGTGTCAATTATTAATACATTGGCTTGAATCATATTATGCCTATAGAAAGTAAGTTCCTAGGGGAAACAAGGCCCAGGAAATATATAATTTGATCTGAGTGAAGGGGAAGAAAAAGCACTGGAGGGGGAAGGTCATTTGTAAGAGAAGAAAGACTTATTTGGAGTCCACTAGGGAGTCAGAATTATGTGCAATCTGTTGGAGATTCCACTGGGCATGTTGGGGAAGAGGAGGATTTTACCAGTCAAGCAACAAAATAATCCTGGATAAAAGGCATAAATTCGAGGAACTTCTCTCTAGAGAATATCCAGAATAGCCAAGAGAACCACGCTTGGAGCATAATACAATCAAGAGCGAGGACCAAAATAATGCCATGGATTTGACCCAGTGAAAGCACACCTTGGGTGTAGGTATAGCAGCTTGCCCCATGAACGTCATCAACCTAGGACCCTGGATGCTGCTTCCAGAACCATGGGCGCAGCTCTCTTTCTTACCAGTCTTGCCAGAATAGAGACTGTGTTAGCTTGCACTTTCTGAAATTACTAGCTTTCAATTTAGAGTGTGTAGCAGCCCGAGGACAAAGTCTAGTTAAATATCTGTACCCTAGCTGCAAGGGAGCCTGGGACGTGAATATCTGGCACCTGTAGCTTCTCTAGGGAGAGATGGGCTTTCTTTATACGTGAAGAATTCCCAAATCATAGGAAGAGAACAATTCATTTCTGATTCTAAGAGGGATGGGGAGAGGGATCAATGTAGGAAACTTTATCTGCTTTGATTATTTTTCCCTTGGGGCAGGCTGCCAGTATGCTTGTCTTGAATATTTATGCATTCAGAACAAGACTTCTCTAAGTACATGAGTGATACAGCTATTAATGACGGAGAAAAACTCAGAGACACAGACAACAACATGGTGATTACCAGAGGGAAGGGGTATAGGGTGAGGTAGTAGAGGGTAAAGAGGGGATAAATGATGATGGAAGGAGACTTGGCTTGGTGTGGTGAACACACAATACAATATGCAGATGACGCATTATAGAATTCAATATCTGAAACCTATCCATAGTTTTCTGTGTATAATATGTACTTTCCCCCCAAAATTTTTTAGGGAAAAATAAGGATGTGTATTATACATGGGTATAATGATTACATGTCATGGGTATAACAATGTATATAGCCAAGTCCTAGAAGAACCCTAAGTGTCCATCAGTAAATGAGTGGATCAAAAACTATGGTACATTTACACAGTGGAATACTACCCAGCAGAAAGAAAGAAGGAGCTCCTGTCCTTCACTACAGCATAGATGGAACTGGAGAGCATTATACTAAGTGAAATAAATCAGGCAGTGAAAGACAAATACCATACAATCTCACCTATAAGTGGAAACTAATCAACAAAGCAAACAAGCAAGCAAAATAAAACCAGAGACATTGAAATAAAGAACAAACTTTCTTGGGTGTAGAGGGGAGAAAATGAAGACAACTGTACTTGAACAACAATAAAAAATAAATACAAAGAAAACAAAGTGTATAATAATGCCCTGTGTAATGCACATTAAAGTGTTGGGTGTGTATTATACATGACAAAATATGGTAATTTAATTAACCAATGTCACCCCAATAAATTAAATAAAAAGATACAAATTCTGCCTTTAGGGAGTTGACATTCTAGGGGTAAATTAGAAAAAAAAATCAAACAGGGCTATTTCAAATCATTCTGTGCCATGAAGAAAATAAACAAGACAATGTAGTCAAATGCTTAGAGCCAGAGTGGAAAATTCTTTATAGTTTACAGATCATGTTCATATATGTTTTCTTATTCTCCATCACACTATAAGGTGTTTATCACGAATCCTATTGCACAAATGAGGAAAGTAAAGCTGAGAAAGATTAAAGGGCTGATAAAGGGCAGAGAAGTAAACAGCTTCCCTTATAGGAGAGCTTAACT
Source organism: Sturnira hondurensis (assembly GCF_014824575.4). Taxonomy (NCBI): domain Eukaryota; kingdom Metazoa; phylum Chordata; class Mammalia; order Chiroptera; family Phyllostomidae; genus Sturnira; species Sturnira hondurensis. Next base: position 165,557 of record NW_028076312.1, read on the forward strand.
CTCCGGGATTTTTTATTCGGATGCCTGGCTGATTGCTTTCTTAGAGGAGACTCTTTGTTTATACGTGCTGTTATTTACCCTGAACGTCCGTCATCATCACGCATTCCCCTGCTCCTGACTACTCAGCTTTCCCCTGCAGGAAGCTTACCTGAAACCCAGATCCAGAGGACAACACTGAATTCAGTGAATACTTTTTGAGGATTTTTAAAGCATTTTCACGCATGACCTTTTTTCCTCCTCGCATGAGCTACTATTTTCTTTGTTTTATAGGTGAGGCAATGAGACAGAGAAATGTCAAGTAACTTTCTCAAAGTCACACACTAGGAAGTGATTGAGGTCCAGGACGCACAGCTGCTTTTCTGTGCTTCATTCCAGAAGCCAGCCTTTCTGTGAGTAGGAGCTACTTTTCATTTGCTCCATATTTTAATAGCACCTGGGATGGGTTGGAGGAAGAAGGGTAGAATATTTAAATTCCTCGAGTGGGAGGGGGGGTGGGAGAGAGAGAGAGAGAAAGAGAGAGAGGGAGAGAGTAAAAGGGTGAATAGGCAAATAGCAGTGGATGGAAAGGGGCAGGTATGACTCCCAAACTCCCATGTGGGGTGGGGAAGTGCAACAGCTTTCCCCAAGCTCTTCTCTGTCACTGCACAGCAGAATTGCTCCCCAGAAGCAGATATGGCTGAGAAAACAGTGTGATTCCAGCCATCACCTCGGAAGGCAGGAGGACAGGCACTGAGATCTCTCAGTAGGGGATGCCCTGTCCTTGTTGCTTGTTGACCCAGATCCTCTCTCCCGCGGAGCCTCTTCCTTCCCAGAGAGTAGGACAGCTGGGCCGGTCACGATCACTTTCCAGATGCTTCCAAATTATAAATTGGTGTGGCATCCCTGAAAATCCTCTTCTGATAATAACTTCATATTGCTAAATGGCCCCTGTTTGGGCATTGCAGTTTCTGGCCTTGATTTGAATATTTATTATTGACGTGCGGTGTCTTTTAGAAACTGGCTGTAAACGATCTTCCTGTCGCACAGATAAGGCAGATTCCTATTGTGTAAGACCATAAACATCCCATATTGATTCGGCAGAACACCTAAATCATTGTCTCAGCAAAGAGTAGGCATGTAGGCTTTTGTCTGGGGTTGAATCAGGCTGGATTATATTTTTTGTTTGAACTGATTCTCTGCTTCATGAAGTCCGATAGACATCATTATGCCATGGAAAAACAAATAGGCTTTCTGATCAGGTGTACCCATTTCTGACTATTAAAATCTTGGAGAAAATGTTGCTAAAAAACCCCCAGTAATTAGAGCTGATTGCAGTTAAAATTGAACTAAGTGACTGAAACCTTCCCAGCAACATGTCCCAACGGCCTTATTAGGCCTGGACAGAGAGAAGTGACAAGGTTTTGACTGCCAAAGGGAGTTTCCAGAGTGGAAATGGAGCACCCTCTCTTTCTGCTTTGAGTTGCTTGTCACTCTGTTCCTTTCCAACCATTTTATTAAACCTAAGAACAAAAAGCTTGCTCAGATGAAGGTGGCAAGATTCAGGAAGAATTGTATTCTCTGAGGCTGCCCTAAAGGTTCCTGTTAATCATTTTATTTGAAAATTCAATATTGCTGAACTCCCGCACAAATTTCAGGGTGAGGGCTCCAAGAGAGTCTCCTGGCCCTTAAGTATGGGAGATTTATAGCCCAGTGCTCCAATTAAGTAATGCAAGGGCTGGAGCAGGGAGGCAGGATGCAGTCGGGCTACAGGACGACGATGGGGGGAAGGGCTGGCTGCTCTTTTTACAGTTTCAGGCAAATCAGGAGGCTGTGCGAAGCTGGCACACTTCACACTCTGTGTTAGCTGGCCTTTCGCGTCCGGCCGCCCCTTCAGAAGGGTGTGCACCACCAGCATATGTTTTGGTTTGCCGTTGCATAACACCCTTTTTCTGCTAAGTTTTTGCTGCGAGTGAGGAAACAGTCCCAGCCAAATTTTCCAAGCTGAAATGAGACAGCCTCCGTTGTTAGAGCTTTCAGTGGTTTTTAAATCACTTCTCTATTTTTTTTCTCGGCAATCATTAAGGTTGGGAGAACTGGCATTATTGTCCCATAATACCAGGAACCAAGGTTCAGAGAGAGGGGGGCTGAGGTGATTTACTGTCTCCTTAGTGAGTAGTTGAGTCAATTTACCTCTAGGTGAGGAGATTAGGACTGTGACATCCACATTTCAGTCCTGATTCTGCCATTTACTGGAGGTACGATCTTAATGTCCCCAGGCATAAAGTGGAGATTACATTAAAATAATAAGAGTACCTACCGATGGACGTGTTGAAGGAGCAAATGAACTAGCATGTGTAAAGCAATTAGAACAGTGCCTGTCACAGCCTAACATTCAATAAATGTTAGTTGTTGCTATTTATCATTCTGATTATAGTTATTACCCGCGTTACAATCTGTGCTAATTTGGGGAGGTTAGAGAGTCCAGGTACTTTGATTTCTAGTCTCAGTTTGATTTTGTTAACTTTAAAACATGAGTGAAGAAATGAATCTTGTTGACGTCAGCTATTTTTTTCTTTGGCACAGGGAGCGCGCCTATACCAGTAAAATCTTTTCTATGTGGCTGTGTCCTTTGAATAGAGACAGCATCACCTGGGAGAATCCGAGGGAGACGTACTGGTCCGAGCCCGCTGCTAAGGCGGAGGCAGTCATTAGGAAGACAATGGGGAGTGGTTTGCTGGGCGACTGGTGATAACCGCTTTTGTTGGTTGGAAACTAAAGGCTCAGATACGGTGGGAGAAAGTCTAATCCAGAGGCTAACCAAGAGATGGCAAGCTAAATAAAAGAGAGAGTAGACAAGATATATATCTATATATCAAAATATCTATCTGAAGGGCTTTTTTCTCCCCCAGCCTTTTCTCCCTGCTGGAAAATGCAGGATAAAACCTGAGTGCCTGCCAATAACAGACGTGCTGAATAGATTATGGTTCCCCACTGCACAGGCTCTACTGTAGCCATTAAAAAAGAATGAATTACAACCTCCTGCTGACTTGCAGGGATTTTTTGGTGTGAGTTATTATTGAATAAGAAAGGAATTATACAGAGAAGTGTCGGGATAAGATGATCCTATTTTTATAAAACAAATACAGGCAAACTTCTGTGTGCGTGTTTCTATAGGATAACACGAGGAAGGAAAAAACTACAGCACCGATTATCTCGCCGGGAGGAAAAGTTTTTGATGGGGAGTATTTGCGTAGAACAAAATGACAGGAGAAAAACAGGTGCATTGCGACATTTTAAATTTGGTTCTCTGCATAAAAATGGAGACAATTCTTATATTGGCACACATGTTAAAATCCACGTGTGCATTTAATGATATAATGGTTTTGTTTTTGTCCTTAAAATGTGTTTTTAAATTGATAATGCATCTGAAAACCAGGCACATTTTAAACAGAGGCAATGTAGTGAAAGTCAGAGAGAGACTGACCAAGCACGACCATCGGTTCTCCAGCTTCCTTGACTCTAGATTCTAGGGCTGCACTGGCCTTTGCGGTGGCCACTGGCCATATGTGGCTGCGGAGTGCCTGAAATGTGGTTCATCCAAACTGAGGTGTGCTGTAAGTGTGAGAAATGCCTCGGATTTCAAAGCCTTGGTAGGCCTTGAACATAAAACATGTGCAATCGCTCATTGATCACTTTTATATCCATTACATGTTAGACAAAAATATTTTTAATAGGGGGAAAGCAAATATATTCTTAAAATTAATTTTATTTCTTTCCTTTTCATGTATTTAATGGGGCTAATTTAGAAAATTACATTTTAGAAAATGTAGAAATTATCATGGCCCACATGATATTTGTATCAGACAGTGCTGGCCTAGAGGAATTAATGAAAGAAGAAAGAGGCATTTGGAGGGACCAAGAAGAAACTAAGTTTTACATAATTTGGTAGGAAGAAATACTAAGTGCTGTTAAAAGGGAATGTCTTTAGGATAAAGATTCGCAGAGTGTAGGCCCTTGATCAACATTGTCAGCATCAGTGGGAACATCTGCGACACGCAAATTCCTCATCCCCATCAAATGCCTACTGAATCAGAAACTCTGGGTATGAGCCCAGCAATCTGGTTTAACAAACATTCAGGTGATCCTGAGACAGGCTAAGATAGAAGGACCCTTGCGTTAGGATAAGGCAACTCCAATAAAAATCATATCATTGGGAACTAGGAAGATAATACAGTCTGAGTTTTGGAAGATTCCTCAAAATACAGTGAGCTTATCCTAAAAGGCAATGAATTCAGCACGCCACAAGAATACAGGCTTTTAGCAATGGGTCGTTCCTGAGGAGAAATTCTGAGCTAGTAAATGGTGCTTAAATGGTTCGATAACTTTCCAGTTTCAGTATCAAGCTCTGAGCTGTCATTATTGCCTTTCTTTGATAAGTGTGATTTTACTTACATGACAGCTTTGAGAATCAAAGAGTCATGTGTGAACGTTGGCATTTGGAACCATTTTGGATGCTTTCGTGACCTCACTTTTCAAAAACAAGTTGATTGTCACTGGAAAGAAAAGGGTATATATTTACGTTTTTGATAGATTCCAGTTAGAAAAGATTGCACAGTTTTATCTCTCTTTCATACAAAACATAAAATGATTTTAAGCAACAAGTTTTCTACTTCTGAAACTAATTTAGTATAATTTTTGAAAACTGCCTATCATGGATGCAAAAGTTACCTACTTTATTTCCTTAAAATAATAGGCTTTATTAAACACACTGCAATAAAATCGGCATCCTCCCTGGGGGAGGGGGCCCTGGGCTGTGAGGTGTGCTCGTCAGCAGAGTAGGCAGCATGCCTACCACACACATAACAGTTTCATAATGGAGATGAACCAGAAAACTTTCTAAGTTCATTCTCTGTATTCAAAGACACAAAATGCTTTGTCACTGGAAAAAGAGACGATGGGAAAATTATTTCATTGTTTTATTATTGGAACACTTTATTTTATTTTTTGGAACATATGGCCAAAGCCACCTTACTGACATTTCCAGGATTTTCATAGTAATGTCCAGGGTGGGGAAAAAGTAGGTTTGTAGTTGTTCATACGAAAAACAACACAATAATTAATAAGCAATACAAGAGTGAACTCTGTGTTTCACATACTCGAAAGTATAAACCTATTTTTGCCTCACCCTGTATTATTAGACATGCCATGAGTAAATTAAATAACAAGATGACGTTTTCTTTAATGTCTATCTAACAATGACTATCGATAGCTAATAATTATGACACAGAAATGATGACAAAGTTAGTAAAAAATACTCCACACACTGTAATAACTCTAGTTTAGGGATAGTTTTTGTCTATAAACATAACGTTGACCAGAATGTCACATTTCCTTCCTGTGTGGCTACGGCGAAAGTCAATGTGAAATATAAATAATAACGGGATGGAATTTATGAAAAAGAAGACAAATCACGCGCATATTAAGGTGACTTAATCTAGATTAGAAGCCACAGAAGGTCCCCTTGAGAAAGTGACGGGTGATGATGAGAGGGAGGGGCAAAGAAGCCACATGCGAGCTGCTCCTACACGCAATAAAAGCTTGGGCCACTGGGCAGCATTTGAGATACTACAGAGTAGGGGGCCAGTGGAAGGGGGACCAAACTAAAAGTATATGGATGTAAGTAGAAGCTAGTGCTTGGTGCTTTGTTAAAACTTTCTTTGGGCCCTGGCTGGCCTGTGAACCAAAAGGTCACCAGTTCCATTCCCAGAAGCAACAACCGATCGGTGTTTCTCTCACACTTTGATGTTTCTCTTGCACATTGATGTTTCTCTCCCTCTCTTTCTCCCTCCCTTCCCCTTTCTCTGAAAAATAAATAAAATCTTTAAACAATGTACTTGGGATTTTGGATTCCATCTAAAGAGCAAATGAAACCATGACATCACCAGATTCACTTCTTAAACAGATTACACAGGCTTTAGTGTAGATAATGAGTTGAATCACAGGTGAGGGCTGTGTTGTAGAAACCTGACCAATTTGATCTATTCTTGCCTTAGTTTAGGCAAAGAAAATGGTGGGCTAGTCTAGGGTGCTGGCCGTGGGGAGAGAGAGAAGTGCATGGATGTGAGGACTATTTAGGAGATGGAATCAATGTGGTTTGGTGGTAGACAGGATGTGTGGGATAAGAAGATGCCCATCAAGTTTCTTGTTTGAGCAAGTGTACAGGATACTCGATAATGCAGCAGGGTTTGGGGAAAAGAGTCTGAGACTGATGTTAGAAATGTTGGATTTGTGCAACCATGAATTATCTAAGTGGAGTTGAACAGGGGAACAGAATTGACTGAGTGCAGAGAAAGACTTGGGAGTCCCTGCCAAAGGCATGGTGACTGAAGCCGGCAGAGTGGATGAGGTTGCCCTGAGCACAGGTGTAGCACAGGAAGAAAGAGGGCCTAGGGCAGCAGACAGCTGAGTTGGAGCCAACTAAAGAGACTAAAAGGACATCCCCAAAATGGAAGAAGGAAAAACAGCAGTGCACGGTATCAGAGAAGCCAAGCAAAGGAAACATTTTGGGTAGGAGTAATCAAAGAAATGTCCAATGAAGCTGAGATGGCTTATGAGGTGTGGGCTGAGATAAGTTTATTGATGACTCACAAGAGCAAGGTTAAAGAAGGTGGAAGAATGGGTGGGTGGTAAGAGGATGTAGACATGAAGAAAGTCCGGTTGGTAGCTGTACAAGACCAGGGCTGAGGGAGGAAATTTAGGATGGGAGAGAAATTAATATGTCTAAGTACTGGTGGGAAAGAATGGGGGAAAGAGAGGTTGATTATAAAAAAGGCTGGGTAGGGAGGAACAACGGAGAGAATAGAGTCCCTGAGAAAGCAAAACAGAATGGAAAGCCGTGTTCTGAGAGAGAAGGTGGGGACCATTCTCTATCGTAATGGACAATAGGAAGCTAAAGGGGTTTTTGTGTGATAATCCCAGTATCTCTGGGAAGAAGGAGGGGCACTAATAGGCTGAGAGTGAAGGGAGAAGATGAAGTCATTCAAGAGAATGAAAAAGACAGATGACTGGGGACACACAATAAAATTGTTAAACAGGGTAAAGATCTAGGTGAGGATGGTGACTACAGTTTGTGGCGGTTCCAATTTGATTGCACGGAGTTCAGCAATGTTATGAGTGCCAAGGAAGTCATCACTTAACAGCAGTGCGACCTCAGGCAAATCTCTTATCCTCTCTATCTCCCGTGCCTCACAGGTAAACAGGAACAGTAAGAGTACCCACTCCACACGAGTGTTGCCATTGTTAATGGAGTTAATACACAAGACATGTGGTATACACTTTGCAAGTATTAGCTTTGGGGTTTTGGCAGGCACGGCGTGATAGGAGCAAAGGGATGGGAGATATTAACAAGAGAGTCGTTGAAACTGTAGACTGAGGAGTGAAACGGGAGAACGAGGGAAGTGAAGTCCTTGAGTTTGTAAATTACTAGGTGATTTTTTATTTACTGGAAGTCCTCTTGGTATGGATTCCTGGCCTAAGATTACAGTATGCTAGTTTTATTGACAGAATTAAAGTGTTGATGAAAAATAATTAATATTACCTAAATTCTCTCATTCTATTTCCTATTTTGTCCTTTGGTTGTGGTCCCCGATACATAAGAAATTTACTTTAAAAAGATGTTGTGGAGTGTGTGTGTGTGTGTGTGTGTGTGTGTTAACTTTAGCCAGCAGCAGATCTTGTATGTGACACCTCATGTTCTGAATTCTTATGAAATGGGAGAGTTCTAAAATGAGAAAAAAATTATAACAAGCAATATTAAGGGAATCCCCTCAAGTTAAGGCAATTTTACTTAAAGGCTGTAAATTTGCCAACTGTTTATGTTCTTTTCCTTGAGGTCCTTGATACAATTTAAACCAGAAAAATAATCGGTTTGGCCCAGGCTTGAATTGCTGTAGAATAAACAACCTCCAAAACTGAACTTTAAAAGGAACTTTTCGCATTGCTGATGTGCTGAGACACGCAGAGGTGCTATTTTGTTTCTGGAAATACATTTTATATGGTCATTCAGATTGAAGTTTTATATGGTGAAAATATGACATTGAGATCTCTGAAAATAGAAAAATAGTTTCACGCAGTAACAGGCAAGTAAATAAAGTACAATTATAGACTAGGGCCTAGTCCCATGAGAGTCTGGAAATCTGGAGTTTATTCTTGCCTGTGGCAAGTGATTTTTCCTTAAAATTAGAGGAAACACCTAGAGGTGGGCAGGGCGGAGAAAAGCAAGATCGGGGTAATTCATCTCAGGTGCAAATACCGCCACTCTTATCTCAAAGATATTCCCAAATCTGTTGCCTTCCCAGAAATGGCTAGTGGACAGATGTCAATTGTTAAGTACAATTTATCCATTCATTTATCTTAAAGTATTTATAAAAGACTTCCTATGTACCAGAGACTATGCAAATCATTAGGAATACCATGATAATGAGACATATTTTCAGCTCTCAATGGGCTTATCCTCTGGCAGAAAGAGGCTAGTCCAAAGTTAGGAATAGGATTTGACAGGAGAAGGTAGGAGGTGATCTGATCAAAACTGAGAGGAGGAAATCTTGCTGGAACACATGAAGACTGAGGAGATCTTGTGGGGTGAACAGGAACAATTTTGGTGATAGTGGTACATGGAGAGTTAGTGGCATGAGCAAAGGAGGTGTTATGGCCCATTGGAAAAATATAAGAACTTTTATGTGGCTGAACCTTCGGGTCCCAAGAGGAGTATAGGGAGCTGAAGCTGGAAGTGGAGGAGGGGCAGTGGCCAGGTTTTAAAAGACCTTGTCAGTTACATTAAATAGAATAGACTTGACTGTTACAGCATTTGCGGGGGGCGGGGGGGCTTAAAGGCCTTTAAATGGTGGGAGTGGTACAATCATATTTGTGCTTTAGCCAGATCACTACTGCTTCTGTGTGGGGTGGGAAGTCCCCCAGCGTGGAGGGAGCAAGGATAGTAATTGCTCCAGAAAACAAGTGAGAAAAGCCCACATAGAAATAGTGCCAGTAGGAATAAAGAAGAGGGGACAAGTTAGGGTACCGTGGAAGGGAGTAGAGTTGATGTAAGTGATATGGAAAGAGGGAGGAAATAAAATGATGTCTGTATGTCTTGCTTTTTTAATGGGGAGCAGGTAGTTTTTTTCATGGAGAGGAGAAATACAGGATAGGAGAGTTTAGGGAAAGGTCCAGAGTGAGTTTTAAATGTCTTTGGCTTGTAACCAGTGGAACGCTTAAACTAAGTCTTTAGAACAGTTGAGACCTCAAGGGAGATATCAGCACAGGAAGCATCAATTTAGAAGTCTTCCGGGTATAGGTGGTTATTGAATCCATGAAAGTGGCTTCCTAGGAAAAGAGAAAATAAATAATGGGAAGGTTACTGTTGATGGACCCCTAAGGAACTAACATTTAAATCGTGAGCAGAGGAATGGACCCCTGAAAAGGTGGTTTTAAATAAGTGGGATGTGGAGATGGGAGTAAGATGTGATCGAAGTCAATGGAGAAGATTTCAGTAAGGAATCAAATGCTGCAGGATATGGAATAAATAGTTGGACCTACCCATTGAATTTAGTATCCAGCAGACAAAAGGCAAAAGCAACTTTCTTGTTAGGGTGGGGATGAAGCCTGACTTCAGTGGGTTTCAAGTGATGTGTGGAAAGAAAAATGCAAGCTACACATTCAAGAAACCTTGTTTTAGACTCCTGGATACAGAGAACACACTGATGGTTGCTACAGGAGAGGGAGGTTGGGGGACTGGGTGAGAAAGGTGAAGCAATGGAGAAGTACAAAACAGTCCCAGGGACATAAAGTGCAGCACAGAGCATATAGTTAGTAACACTATAATTATGTGCCGTGCCCGGTGGGTACTGGAAATATCTGGGATGCACTTTGTAAAGTACATGACTATGTAGCCACTATATGTACACCTGAAACTGATACAAAATGATATTGAATGCAAACTGTGTTAGAAAAATAGAAAAAGAAAGAAAAGAAGCCTTGTTTTGAAGAGAGGATGGGCTCTGGTGCTAAATGACGAGAACGATTGCTGGGCTAGAATGTAGTCCTTGAACTTCTGAGGCCCTTATTCTCCTTTTTAAGATCAGAGACATGTCCCTATGTATTTACCAAGAGGACAGAACTGGTGGTGAAGGAAGGATTGCAGGTTTGGCGAAGAGGGGGTTCTGGGTATTTGTACACTGAATGAGTTCCAGGACCTTCGTGGCACTTCATGACTGCAAGTGCCCGGATCTCAGGGCCAGCAGCCTTGGCATCACCATGGAGCTTGTTGGAAATGAGCAGTGCCATGCCCCACCCAGATTTACTACGCTGGAATCTGCCTTTTAACAAGAAAGAAAAACGCCCTTGCCATACAAAGATAAGGGGGACATACAAACATAAGAACATGCATGTTTCTTGATGTTGGCAAGGACGGGGGTTAAAAATGATGCCATCTCATTTTGCTGTGAAGGACTAAAGTGAGCTCCTGAGAGGGAGGGGGCATACGTGCTCATGGTAAAAGAGAGCCAGTGCTTGAGGTTGGAGTGGGTGGCAGAAAGCTTTGCTGGGAGAGAAGCCCCGGAGTTTATTGTCGTGTGTAGCTGACTGTTTGGGTAGACGTTTCCAACAGCCTAGGGCTGGTTTTGGAGGAGGCAGACACTTAGATCGATGTAGGTTTGGGGTTTTGCTACACAAGTGGGATTGGAGAGAAAGAGGGTAAATTAATGAACCACAGGGTCTGGGTTGGAAAGGGAAGTCAATGAAAATCAACAAGAACTGATAGCTTGGAAGGAAATGGGGGTCAATCATAGTCATGAAAAGAAATAAGAAATATTACACTGCCAGCAACAGTGCTGCTTGTCCAAATAAAGAACTGTCCCTCCCCAGTAAAATATTCACTATTCTTTTCCTCTCCCTGGTCACCCACCCAACAGGGGTCTGGGCTGCTTCAGAAAAAGAAACTGCCCGCCCAGGTGGCTTCTTATGAAACCTACAGCATCTCAGTTCTTTCAATGGGAACGAGAAGATTTATAAAATCTAAGTGATGTCAGAATGATCTTCTTTATTTTCCTAAATGCCCTTTATTTTCTTAAAACCATTTGTAAAATTTATACTTGAAGTATGTTATGAATCCCATACTGATCTCCCCAAATGTTCTTTCTTTAACTTTCAAAACTCAAAGCACTTTTTTCCTCCCTTATGACACCATTTCTGTGTGTATGTGTGTGTATACATATATATATGAAAAAATGTATATATATATATATACACATGTATATATATACACACACAGACACACACAGTTTTATCCATTATAAGATATTGTAAAATCTTAAATAGCAGGAGCTGTCTGGGTAATTTTTCTTGAGATGCTGGACAGAAAGAGGGGGTTCGACAGCTGAATCACAGGTTTCAGGAACTGGGTAGATGATGCCAGAGAGAGGGCTAGAGCAGAAGATGCTGAAAGGCCTTTTGTACCCAAATTAGATGTTTGGATTTTAACCTGAAATGAAGAGCCACTGAAAAGTTTAAAGTAGGGAAGTGACATGCTATTAACACTTGTGAAGTCTCTCTCTGTCTAGACTGTGGAAGACTACAGAGGTGTGCAGAATGAGAGTCAAGGCTATGAGTGGCAACACCATTATGGTTGTCTGTGTGAGGGATGTGAGTCTGCACAGGAAAACTCTCATTTCATACATGGCCATAACATTGGAGGCAGGGGATGCGGCAGAGGAAGAAGCCCACAGCTTGTCCCTGGTTTCCAGCTGAGGTGACACAGGTGGGCTACTCACTGAGATGGATAGAGAGGGAAGGGTTCGGGGCAGAGGGAGGGACTGGTGGTGGTATATGGAGGGTGGGGAGTGATGAGTTCAATTTTAGACATTTAAAAATATTTTACTTATGTTATAAATGTTGGTTGAATACATTAGCAAAAAAATGAATGTGAGACTCTATTTTGAACTTTAAAGAGCCAAGGTTGAAATGGAAAATGTTATTAAAAATATTTACACTTATTTCCCCCAGGTGAAATTTATAAGCCACTCCTACTGCCAACACCGTGGTGGGGAAGCAAAGCATCTGGTTGAAATTCCACTGACCTTTACATACACCCAAGTTTTCATATGATGCTCGTTTTCATTCCAAATGGCACTGCACAGCGCTAGGGATTGTACTTTCTGGAGCATTTGAGCAATAAAGAGGATTTGGGCAGCATTTGCATTTCATATGCAGATTTCCAAGCCAAAATCTTTCAAGCCAGAAAGTTGGTTCCAAACACTGAGCTAGGCACTTTTTAAACACCTCTGAGTTTCTCTCCTCTCTGCATTAGGAAGTCTGTAGAGTGACCATGCAAGATCTTAGGAAGGCAAGTCTTTGTTTGTCTGCAGCTCAATGTCTGTCTCTGAGTCGTACTTAGCAGAGGCATCAAGGTAGGGCAGTGATAAAGGCATCGAGGATAGTATGCTTAGGAATCGAGAAGGGAGATCCAAGAAAATACTCTTTAATTCTACTCAGATCTCAATTTTTATAACTATACAGTTAGGCCAACTTCTTATCTTAATACAGTCTGTTTGCAGTTGCATAACAATGTTCTCCTGGTTGCCTACTTTCCTCTATGATTCTTCGTTGGTTTAGAGGGAAATACTGTCCTAAATAAATGGAGCTGCTATTTTTGTGTTCTCTTAGGTATACCTCCCTGCTGCATGCTGCCTATGGCATCCCTAAGCTGTTTATATCCTAGTCCCCAGAGCCAGCGAATATATTAACCTTAAGTGGTCAGAGAGAGCGTGCATAGGTGATTAAGGGAAAGAGAACGAGACGGGGAGGTTATCGTGGATTATCCAGGGAGTCCAGTGTAATCACAAGAGTTCTTTCTAAGAGGGAGGCAGGAGGGTAAGAGTCAGTCATAGGAAACGTGATGAAGAAAGCTAGAGATGGGAGTGATGAGGGAAAGGGGTCAGAAACCAAGCAATGCCAGTGGCCTTTAGCTCCGCAACGCAAGGATATTGAATCTTCCCTGAAGTCCCTTGAAGGAATATAGCAGCCCAGCCTACTCCTGCATTTTAGACTTCTGACCTGCATGACTCTAAAAGAATACATCTGTGTTGTTTTAAGCCAGTAAGCTTGTGGTGATTTGTTGCAGAAGCTGTAATCTTGAGTCAATTTGTAGATAATACTGAAGCAGATGGGTAAATTTAGATATAAGCTGAATTTCCCGATGGATCTGAAAAGAATGGCAAACTGCATATTGATTACTAATGCTGTTATCAGCGCTCTTAAAAAGAATCTCTGCAGGGGTAAGGATTTGATGCAAGTATAGAAGACTAACAAGCCTAAATGCAGAAGGTTAAAATATTTATCACAATGGCCACTTGACAAATTGTCTGAGTTAACAACGTGGTTGGATTTGACCAAAGGGCTTGTGGTCTACCCTTAGCTGCTTTGTGTACTAAAAAAAAACCAAAAACAAACCAAGAATTCTGAATGTGCTTAGAACAGTACCATCATCCATTGGATCTGTGAATCCAATGGATGTGATTTTGCAGGCAGCGTTTTTTAAGTGTTTATATCCTACAGGGAAAACATGGAAATTTATTTATAAATTGTAAGTCTTGGCTTGTACTGCTCATTTTTCAGAAATCAAAAGTACATTATCTCTGTGAACATGCAGTTTTTTGAAAAAAAATGCTCATGCAGATTCTAGAGAATATTGGCATATATTTTTACATTGTGCCAACGTTCGAAGCTGTAAATTGTACCCATTGTGTTGTCAAGCCGTTACGGAAGGCCTGTGACACGAGGAGAGACAGGTAGTCACGTGGCTCAGCAGAACGAACGTGAGTTCTGCGTAGTATGAGTGACTAATTGTTCTGCTGGTGGTACTACTGGTGAAGATCCCCAGACACAAAAACAGCCATGAGTCATACGATTTTTGTAGATTTAATGACAGCCCTAGAAGTGCATCAGCATTGCCTCGAAATTGAGAAGACAGGTGAAGAAAGCAAGATTTACATTAATGGGTGCAACTCAGTGTGAAACATAAATCAAGGGGAAAAGCTGGCATAAGGAATAAAAACGCTCATGCATACAGAAGAGAAAAGTCATGTGTTTATGGATTTACCCAACAAGCTCTGCTTGGTGCCTACTGTATACTATGCAGTGCATTTTTCCAGGAAAATGATTGGCTTCCAACTATTAGTATGAGAGAATGGTCATATTAAACTGAGAACTAATGAGGTCTTGGCAAGACTGTTTTCCACTGAAATCCACGGGCTTGGAGAAGGAGCTTTCACTTATTGCTTCCCGTGGAATCCCTGTACTTTCTGGTATACGAATGCACCTAGACCACTTTAATGATTGAGTCCTGTTACTAGAGAGCTAGATAGAATTTTGCTGCATTTTGCTCTGTGATGGTCTTCAGCAAGTGCTTCTCCATCTCTTATATATACCCTAGTATTTTTCATGTCAAGGCCAGTATTTATCATTAAAAAATAAACTGGGGCATTTATTTTTAATGAGCACTAGAAACACAGATGTTAACAATCACAGTGCACTTGGTGGAAAGTGTTTGAATATTCCTTATGCTTTCAGCCCTGGTAAAGTCGACCTTGCCCCAGCTTGTATATGTAAAATGTTTCCCAGCCCATGGCAGGCTGTGTACATCTATACCTATCTGTTCTGTTCTATTCTGGCTTCTAAATATCCTTGCTTTGGTTCTAGGATTGATTCAAAGATTTTGAGGGTATAAACTAAAAATTTTGGATATAACCCCAAGTGTTCTATTTGGTTTCTTAGAATGTACTCAAGCCCTCTGCCCGTTGCCAGATATATGGCAGTATTCAAGGGGAGCTTCAGAACCTGATTCACAAAGTGCCACCCATTGGAGCTCACCGCCCTCCCCTCGGGGCCTTTCCTGCACTGCGCCCTGCATCTCGGTTATGGAATCTGGCAGAAGAGAGTTTATGCACAAGCCCATTCTCATGCTGGACTTTGGCGACCACAGAGGCACTGAGCACAGTGTGTAGAAGCGCAGTAAAGGATGTGGCACTTATTCAAGGGAACTCGTGAAAGTAGGTTTGCCACTGGTACAAAATTCCCATCCTCCTTGGGATTCCCCCTGTGACACTTGGCTTGGGTGTAGAATCATACGGACATGACAGCAATGCCAACACTTGTATGTTTGTGGCATTCCGTGTTCTCAGTGTTTGCTAAAAGTGATGTTTGTTAAAAGTGGAACTTCAGGGATGGCAGAATGGCATAGATTTCAAATATGCAAACATCATGGCAGAGATCGTATGAAAAGGTTCATGAACAATGCATGCAATTTTCTGTTGTTAAAAATCTGATACTGGCAATAATTACTTGGCCTGCCTGTGGACATTACACTTCATTTTTACGAAACTAACAGCCACTGGCAATGAGGACAACTGCCACATAGAAGTGCAATATTACTCCTACCGTGGCCATTTCGAGAACAAAACAGAGCTTCGGCATGCTCCCCACTAGAGCATTATCGAGTGAGGAAGAAAAACATTAGGATTCAGGAGAATCTAGCAAAAGCTAAAAGAGACAGCAAACAAGATCTGGGGAGCATTTGGCTGAAAGAAAATTAACACAATGAACATATGGTAATCAGACTGAAGTTTTGTATGTCTTGGCAGCTTTGTGCCAAACGCCACAGCAATTCTTTCTCACTGCTTAGTAAATGGGTTTAAGCATCAGAGGAAAATCAGAGTCAACCTGAGGAGGAAGCAGACATCGTTCAGGCTCAGCTCACTAGACAGATTTAGGGGCAGTTAATTTCCTAGACCTATGCTGGGGTCGTTACCCCCCTTGTTCATGCAAATTACTGCCCCCACTCAAACCCAAGCTAATATCTATGCTGTAGCCTCCAGGGGTGCAAGTCAAACCCAGCAGTCAATGAGCAGAGATGCGGATGGGGGTAAGAGGGGAGTGGGTAGAACACAGCCTTTCAGGAAGGAAATAAGCTATTTTTTGGTGAACACCCATAGTTATTTTTGTTAGATCCAGCATAAAAAATTAAATCTGTTGATGCTGAAATATTAAATAATTGCATGGATTTCTTTCCTTTAGGGCATGGGAATAAGGAGACTCAGGCACTCCCTCAAGGCGAGTGGTGATGACCAGTGGGATATCACAGTTGTCTCTGTGGTTAGATTCTCAGAACATGGTCACCGTGAATGTTTTATGGAATTTTTTGATTTCCTTGTTAGTCCCGTCAGGAAACTGTTTTTAAATCGAATTTTAAATTTGATCAAAATCAATAAAACACTTTATAAAATTAACACAGAGGGAAATTTATTTTCAGGAGAAACATCAATGCCTTTCCTTAGGTTTCTGTCAGCTCTGAAACCTCAGAAACATCATGTGTTTTACAAAGCATTTGGTTTCCTGTTAAGATGCTATATATTTTTTAGACTTAGTATTAGAGTCACAGCTACCTTTTGTGTCTTGAACAAAATGATGACTTACTAAAACAGTGATCTTGTGCTACTGAGACACTTGGTTAAAAGTAATTTATCTGATGAACCCAAGTGGCAACCACCATGGTCCGTTCTGTATTTTTCACAACAACTTGGCTGGGACGGCTCGGCAGTGTGCCGGCAGCGAGGTCACTTAGAGGTGAGCAGTTAGTGGCAGTGACTCTCACGGTGTGAGTGTACACGGGTGCAGTGCATTCCGGTGCTGTTATAGTACCCAGTAGACTCTTTTTCCATTTAACTAATCTCCACAAAAACCTTTCTAACTATTTCTAATTCAACTTTCCAGAACGACTTTGAGGAATCATGAAATAGAAAAGCGATAAAGTAAAATAGTCCAAGTTCTATAGCATCATGGACTATTCACAGCAGTTATCCTATAATTATTAGAAGAAGCAGGTAGCAATCGATTCCTGGAGACTGGGCATTTTAGGCCCTGCTCTCCAAATGAACCAGCATAAAAGACATTGCAATTTAAGTGATATGCAGAATGTGAAAATTCAGGACAATTGGGAAGCAGCATTGTGACGACCTTGGGAGCCTGGGTTCAAATCTCGATTTTACTACTTACTAGCTTTATATCCTTGGCCAATTACTTAAGTCCTCTATGTGGTAGTTTTCTCTATAATACTCACCTCATAGGGTTTCTAAAGGACATTGAGGATAGTGCCTAAACCATAGCAGAATATAAAAGATTAATCCATTTACCTTTTGTAATCTCAGCAAATTTGAAAAGATAGTAGTTACAGGTTTTTTAAAAAATGGAACTCAGAGAGTTTAAGACAATTGCCTAAGGTTAATTCCAAGTCTCATGCACCATGCACCATTATTCCAGTGCCTGTTTGGTTACCAAGTCTTGGCTTGAGATTCTTCATTCTACCATGAAGATGGAGTGTGGTACCAGGAAGTATCCAGTGCACCAGTTTTACACTGAAATGTCCTGGGCCAGCTGGGTGGGGAGTTTCTGGAAGACTACCAGGCTTAAGGAACTTCCAAGTCACCGAGGGGCTATGTTGGCCATCTGGGGTCAGTAGCTCTAAATGGCTGCTTGCCAGTAGCCAGCTCCTATCTTCTTGAGACTTTACACACTGGATTTTCTCACAGCCTTGGATTCTGGCTAGAAAATGGCTCAGCAAGTCCGAGCTATACTTCTACGCCTGTACAATACATGTGCCAGATTATGTTGAATTCTGGACTTTGGTTGTCCAGGCCTGGAGTCCCCTTGTCCTCTCTGACAAGCACAAAACAAAGGCCTTGGAATCACAAGCCAGGTGTTCTAGTTTGGTTCCGGTGTCTTTTTGGCTGTTTGAACTTCCTACGTCTCAAATCCTCACTTTTAGGTGGGGTAGCCCTATTATACCTGTCTCTTTATCTTCATAGGGTTGCAGGATTGCCAATTAAAATAGTAAGTGAGAAATTAACCCTGGAATTTACAGAGCACCATGGTATAATTCTCAGTTCCAACACCACGATATTGGCAAATAATCACACTTCTGGGCACGTGGTAAAGACTTCAGATTTCCCCCCTTACCCAGCAGCACAGGGAAAGTGAAGCCATTTGGCAGATCTGGCCAAAAGCCAGGACTTCTTCACGCCCTGTAGGAACCACTTAGCACTTCGGAATCAGCCAGACAGGTTTGGCTTTGAGAGGGCAGGTAGGACACTATTTAGAATTCCCTTGTTTATTCAATTAAACTGAAAGACCTTGGCAACCATTTACATTTGCCTCTCTGTCTTTTATTTCTCTTGCTTTCTTTGGCCAGCATATTCAGCTAGAGGATAACTAATCTATAAATTTTCTGGGAGCAAGTTTGCATTTCTGAAAAGTATTCTGGGTAAGACAAATACTTTTTGTTGACTATTATATTTGATAACAATCTTCAAAAAAACCCTGTTTATAAAATGTGAAGGGAATGATCGGAAGATATTAATTAGGTTAGCTCGATTAACATTTTTAAAGTTGTAAAATAGGATTAGCTTTTTCTTTATACCTACTATTTAAGTTGAACCATATCCATAGGAAATTATTGTTAGTGTAGGTTGACTGTAGTTTGACTGTAGTTAAACCAAACGCATTTAAAGGCGAACCCTCCGCAGAGAACCGTGAGGCCTCAAGAACGAATACACGTCTGGCTAGGTTGAAAGTTCTGTTTGCACACATCTGAATGAAGTTATCCCTATTCAAGCTTTTTAAGAATTCTGGAGGAAAGGTAGGGGAGTGTATTTGAATGCGGGGGTGGGGGTGTCTCTGGAATTCCAATTTGGAAGGCGACTTTTCCTATCAACCTAAAAGAGCTGCTGTCAGGAGGTCGCTGTTTCTACTGAGTATCTGCCAGAAAGACCAGTGCAAACTGAGCACGACATCCTTTGAGGTGCGAGTCCTTTTATGAGTACAGTTTAGATTCCTCTATGAGAATGGATCAGAAACTGGCAAAGGAAAAGCATCGGTGTGATACGATGACAACCTACCACGGGGCGGGTGTGCAATGAATGTTTGCTGAGTGAATGAACCTGCAGATGGCACGTTGTTTCTAAATCGTGCCGACATTTCAGTAATGGGAAGGTTTATATAAGTATGTCTTGGATGAAAGTGCATGAAAATTGTACAGCCATTAGCGGTAATCACGCCTAGGATACATCCATTCCTGGAGTGGGGAAGTCAGGGGGTGGAGGTTGGAAGATTGGAAAGGGCAGAGGAGAGGCACACTGGGGGACTGAAGATGCAGAGAGCTGGTTTTGACTGGTGCCTGCAGCGATGTTCGCTTGCCTAGGGCACCCCTGTCACCTGTCCGGTGGACACCAGCTAAAAATGGGACTCGGTCAGCCCTGGCAGCTCTAAGACCAGCCATCTGCATCTTGCATTAACTGCATGTTCCTGAACGATGTCAGGGTCAATTGGAGCGGGGCGGCAGCAGGAGAAGTTTTCAGTCACTCCAACTTTGTTCCCACCTCTGTGCTAGGACCATTGTCAGCAGCCGTGATTGCTCACCGATGCAGCAAGCGTGGAGGACAGGAAGGTAATTGGCCGTGCTGGTCTCCAGACAGGCATACCAGCTGCTGGTATCGGACCCCAGAGGGGGACCACAATCCTGGGCGGTTTGGGAAGCGTTTATGCAATTTTCCAAGCTGCCTGGAAGCTTGGCGGGTCGTGTATAAATGAATCAGATGTAAATTGTCCCCAGTGGTCACAGCTTGTTTTCCCCCAATTTAACCACACTGCACCTAAGAACAAGCTGAATGGACTCTGTTAATAATCCCCCTGTAAGAGCCACCCAAACTGAGGGGAAGCCATTAATGCCAGGCAGAGTCTCATTGGCATTACGTTTCCCCGGGGAGCCCACCAACCCTGTCCCGTGACACGGTGACCTCTCCCACCTGAGCAAAATGACTATGCGATGCTTTAGCAGCTGTGTGCCCTTCTGGGGGCTGCTTACTATTATTTCAAATTCAACACTTTTAATTCAGGAGGGGAAAATATGAAGAATAAGCAGTGTTTACATTTCCTCAGAACTCGAATGCTATTCTAAAATTTGCCCAGAATGTATCAGATTCAGCGACATATTAAAATCTCCACATTATAATTATAAATGCATTAACTGCGTACCACAAAAAAAATTAAACATTCAAAGTGCCATTATTTTGTATTGGCTGGGTGTCAGGCACAGAGCTGAGCATGGTCCAAGCTAATTGTCCCATTTTTGGAGATGGCGAAACTGAGGTTTGGCGGGGTTGAGTGACTAGCTCCATGCCCTTGCTGATGTGGGGACAGAGGGAGGGAGCAAAACGAAGACCGCCCTACTACTTAGCTCAAGTTCTTCACCACTGTGCACACTGCCTCTGTTATCCACGTGTTACCCAGAAAATTCTTCCCAAGCTCATCTTTCATTATAAATTGCAAGTTTATTCAAACATTTCTTTGACAGATGTTGTTTGAGTTCCTATTCTGTGCCGGGGAGCACACTAAATCAATGAATCAGGACCACACGGAGCAATCGGCAGCTAGAATTCGGATAGGACAAGGAGCTCTCCGAGGAGCGGAAGGGCATAGGTCTGTGTGGTTCGGCCTGGCAGGGAAGCGACCGCATGCCACTCAGAGCCACGAACAAGGAGAGGTCAAAGAGGGGACAGGCTGGCTGGTGTGTCTGCTTGTCTTCCTATTGGAGTGGCACCAAGATGAACTCCGTAAGGACCCAAGTGACCTTGACGGGGGATGACAAAACAGAGGGTCTGCTGCTCTCCACCGCAGCCTGGGTGTCATCTTGCACAGCACCCTGCCGCGTTGAGCCAGGTATTTTTGAAGTTTGCAGAAATAAAACGCCCTGAATTATAGTAGCTAAAGTATGGGTCTCTTGTGATTTTTATCCCTTCCAAGTATTATCTTCTAACTAGTGTGCTCCGGGGGTGGGAACAGTGGGGCCGCGGGCGGGGTCGGGGGAAGTGATGGAAATGGATAAGCCAAATTTAAGGACATTTGGGGGTAAAAGGGAGTAAAATACATAGATGGGGGCTTTTTTGGCTTCTTCTTGCGTGTTGTCTAAAGAAAGGCTTGGGTCGCTCTCTAGTACCTGTCTGGTGAAGGACAGGACACTCTGACACTGCTGTGAATATGTCACATCATCAGATAATCCATCAGAAATGTATCCACTTATTCACTAGAAGTGCTTAAGCATCAGTAAAAAAAGTCAGCTTGGAAAGAAAAAAACCATCCCCAGTCTCTCGCCTTGCCTTTTAATGTATTGTTTACAGATGCAAAGCATTTCAGAATAAAAGCTGTCTGCTATTTACCACACCATGCTCCAGAAGCAAATTAATTTCCCCGGGATTCCTCTAATTCACATGAGGTCTGCATTTTTCTCAAGTAAATCTTCGTGAGAATTTATCGTTCATTAGCATTGAAAATCAAACTCTGGAAATAAATGTCTCCCCCTCAAGTGCAGATGTTGGTTACATGTGAGTTGAAGATGCCAACTTTCCAATATGCACAGGGAGGAACTGTCTTTTCTGGGAGAGGAGTATTTTACCTTCAGGCACTGTGGGTCCCCATGGGGCCCTGGAGCCACACTGCTTGGGTCAGGGTCTTGATTCAGAATTTGCTACCCGAGGACCTTGCCTGAGTCCCCTTGCTGCTGCTGCTGCTTCTTTTTTTTTTTTTTAAAAAAGATTTTATTGAGCCCTGGCTGATGTAGCTCAGTGGATTGAGCATGGGCCTGTAAAAGCAAAGGGTTGAGGTTTGGTTCCCAGTCAGGGCACATGCCTGGGTTGTAGCCCAGGTCCCCAGTAGGGGACACATGAGAGGCAACCACACATTGATGTTTCTCTCCCACTCTTTCTTCCCTTCCCCTCTCTCTAAAAATAAACAAATAAAATATTTTAAAAATTTATTTATTTTTAGATAGAGAATAAGGGAGGGAGAAAGAGAGGGAAACATCAGTGTGTGGTTGCTTCTCATGTGCTTCCTACTGGGGACCTGGCCTCAGCCCAGGCATGTGCCCTGACCGGGAATCGAACTGTGACCCTTTGGTTTGCAGGCCTGCATTCAATCCACTGAGCCACACTAGCCAGGGCAGTCCTCTCACTTCTTAGAATATCAGTGTCCTCAGTTGCGAAACAGGCTACTCTGCTCATAGATTATCACAAAGATTCAAGAGAGGAATGCCTAGTGAAAGTTAAATATTGTTTTTGATGGTATAATCTATTATCTTCTTTCTGAAATTTTTCTCAACCAAGTTTTCCAGTACAGAGGGCTTATGTGGTATCTTTAACAAATCTAGCTTGTAGTCAATGAATAGACATTCAACAAACATTAGGTTACCCACTGCTTTACCTGGGCATCTCGCCCAACAGGTATCAACACTTCCATGTATACTCAATGCCAAGGGTGCTTTCTTGAGAAGGATTAATAAATATGATAGTTTCTAAATTTTACACCTCATTCCTTTAGCTAATATATCTGATATTTTAAAGTTTTTTTTGGTGAAATCAGCAAATGAAAAGCACAAATAAATCCTATGCAACATTAGGAAAATACACCTGAGATCAAAATTAATCTTTTTATTTTTAAAAACCATTTTAGAGGTGAACTCTAAACCGATTAATTAAATTTGGTAATGCATTTTATTTTCCAATATCAGCGATGCTTAAAAGTGCTCATTTATTTCTGAGGAAGAGTGCCTGCTTTAGAGAAGATAGTATCTTTGTGAAAATATTAACTGTAAAAAGTTTATGCAATCTAATTACAGGTCGCCCATCCAACAGCTGCAGTACATCAAGGGAATACAGAACACGAAGCTGGACGCTGAGCCCAGATTAGCTGCTCAGCAAGGTCAGCACAACTTCGTTATTCACTAACAAAGTCGGAGAAGAAGTATCGAAATTTTAGGTCCTCGGTGTAATGATTCAGAATAATAAGTAGTCAGACAGTAATGGAACTAAAAGGTCCCTTTCATTCTCATTGATCTTCTTTGCTAATTGGTACAAGGTACACACAAAGATTTCAGCCAGGGGTGACAACTTCACTAACAGTGAACTAATCACAACACTTAATTTTGCATTTGCATTTTAATTGTGGCACATTTTGGAGACAGGAGTGAAGTTTTCTTAAGGGCTACCAAAATAATTTCATAAACTTTTCTGCCATGGAGCGGAACACATTTAGGGAATACACAGTGTTCCAAGTGGGTTATGCTTTGCTGCTCCTCTGAGTTGATTTCCATCTCCTTTGCAAAGTTATCAAGCGTTTGTTATCATTCTTTGTCAAGCACAGTCGTCCCCAAACAAATCAGACACA
Organism: Sturnira hondurensis; assembly: GCF_014824575.4. Lineage (NCBI taxonomy): Eukaryota > Metazoa > Chordata > Mammalia > Chiroptera > Phyllostomidae > Sturnira > Sturnira hondurensis. The sequence continues at coordinate 188,855 of NW_028076312.1, forward strand.
GTGTGGCATCCATGGAGAGCACCATCACACGGCCGGGGAAAACGTTTAATTGATCGTACAGTTGCTTAATTTTATGAGGACACATGGCAGTGAGCATTGCTAGATAGGAAGCCAGATATCCATCCATGCCAAGAAGATCTATAGATCCAATTTAAAAGTGCTCAGTTTAGAAATTATGAGGGTTTTTCCCCAATGGAAATTTTAATGTGAGTTTTGCAAATAGGCCAGACAGCTAATTCCTCTCTCATTTAACTGGGAACTGAGGATTTTGACAGAAGTGACCCAGTATTTTACTCACTTAACCAAATCTGGCTCTTACGCAACTTAAAGTTGACAGAGCATAATATCAAAATCAAGGTAGCAAAAACTATAATATTTTATAAATGTACTTGGGAGAAGGTAGAGGAAAACTTCTATTAGGACATCTGTCCTTAAAGGACAGTATACCGTTATACTAAATTATAAATACTAATTAGTATATATTAAACAATACTAAAATTATACTGACAATGAACTCTAAGGCTCTGTTTGCATTTGGATTTGGAGTACGTCCTCACCCACAGCACCTGCAGCCACCAAGTTACTTGCTTGACACATTTTTGTTGAATTGAGTGAATCAGAGGCATTTGTAACATGATAGTATTCATTTAAATTGCATAAAATAGGCTGAGCATCTCACTGTGTACTCATGCAAGAAGCCAACTTTACTCACCTACAGGGTGTAGGAGGCGGTCTCTGGGTATGTCTAACTAAAGTGATAATTTTCTAGAGTGATAACAGCTCCCGAGTATGAGAGCAAATGAATAGCTCATAAAGAGCTGTTCAGCAGTTGTCGGTGAATAATGCTCAGTCTGTCTCCCAGCTCTTACACTGTCTGTCATAGCTACACAGACTTTGAGATGTATGCTCCACACATTGTTCCTTCCATTTTCTCACAATCTAGTTCTCAGTAAAACTGAGTCAGGAGATAGTCAGGAAGAAGGGAACTCCAGAGGTGCCCCAGGGCTAAGATGAAGGACATTGATACAGGACAAAGACCCTGTTCTAAGACTGGTTGTTCCCACTTTCTGGAAAAGCGCTGAATCATGGTGACTCATGAATGCACCAGCCCTGAAGATGCTACATGACCCTGCTTCATTATAATAGCATTATAATAAGTTAGCATTGTGAGACCCCCTTCCCCAGTGGCCAGCCAAGGAAAATTATGGGAGACCACATGCGCGGTAGCTTTAAAATAATATAACTTCTCGTACATGCACAATAAGAGCCCACCAAAACTAGCCAGGAAACCTCTGCCTTATAAGAATAGAAGCCCTCCTGCCCCTGAGGTCAATCTGTGTATGGAGTTAGCCGGCTTCCCATGTTCTGTGGAGTGTTCTATCACGTAATCTACTCTCTCTTTCTGCTATAAACTCTGTGTTTGGTTCAATTCTTTGTCCACAATCACCAAGAACCTGGTTACCTGTGCCCACCTATGATAAAACCATCTCATTGTCATGGAAAAATAGCAGTGAGGATACACATGCCCCAAAAAGGAGACCAGAGAAGAGAGCCGTTTGGGGGATGGTGGAGAGGTAATTAGCATGCATGAGGAGGTACATATTTACTCAGTGCCAGTTCAAAATCTTATCCCCAGCAAGCCTGCCAAAGCCAGTCCAGTCCCAACCCATTTGGAAGCAAATCTGCTTGTCCCTGGTTGCTTTGTTTGGTTTTATGCATCGACTTAATAGATTCAATAAGAAATCCTTGCAGACTCTTTTGAAAAGAAGTATAAAGAAATGTTTAAAAAGGCATTGACTCTATTTGTTTCTTTATTTAATTAATTTTTATTGAGTTTTGACTAGAATAATAGGTGTGAGTTTGGTTGTGAGGGATCCAAAGACATGAAGTCTCAGACCCTGCCTTCCCACACTTACAGACCATTGGGGAGAGGGCGAGAAGACAAGAGAGTTAAGGTAGTACAGGTTTTATCTAAGAGGACCACCCACCCAGATTACCGGAGGGAGTGATGGGCGAGGACATGTAAGTCTTTTTGGAAGAATGGTTCCTGAGCTAATTGAAAAATTGAATAGAGGTTAGCCTGGTAGACTGTGTGTGTGTATGTGTGTCTGTGAGTTAGTGGAGTTGGGAGAGGCAGAGAAAAACGGATGTAGACTTGGAAAGGTCTAGTATTACCGATTTACTTGGGAGTGGTGGAGGTTTCCGGGTTAGTGTTGGGAGGAGTGCTACGGCCTGAGCTTTCAGAACAAGCAGAGGCTAGATCGTTAAGTTTTTGCTAAGTCACATTGTGAGTCTGGACCGTCTGCTGAAGGCATCAGGGGACATTTTAAGCCTGAGGTGGAGAGATCAGATACATATTTTCAGAAAACTGTAGAAGCAGAGGAAGTGAAATGCCTTTTTATAATCATAAGAACAATGCTAATAATTTTTTGTTCTAGAAGTCAAGATATACATATACATATACACACACATGTACATGTACATATACATATATCCCTACAAAAGGGATAAAGTTTAGTGTCAATTAGACGCCATGAGAGTATCAAATTGCCCAACATGGATTTAGTGGCTTCTGGCAGGGGAGATGGCCTCTTGGCTGGCTGAACAGTACACGGAAGTGGGAAGCAGCCAAGGCTGTGAGGATCTCTCCTCATGGTGATCACGGGGAACATGGAAGGGACCGCTAATTGAGGGACTAGTTCAAGTCCATCTCAGCTTTTTTCTTATTCTAGAAGCTGACCTTGAATTGAAACTGCACTATAGTTTACGTACATGTTCATGGAGCACTGCAAAAATGCTAGGAAGGGCTGATGACAGCTACTTATTATGGTGTTTCACAGGTACTTAATGAAGGAGAGACAAATAAAAGAATTCTTTTATCATTTATTTAGTAATTCAACCAATATTTGTGTCTTGCAATATAACTGCGCTTGGGACTCCAAAGTGAAAAAGAATGAGTCCTCACGGGACTTACAGTGCAATGTGATAATGGATAGATGAGAACAAAGGTAGGAGCAACACATCTTCCATGTACCGAGAACAGGTATTGGGGAAAATAGGTATGCCTAGGAGAACTACCCAAGGTGAAGTTCGGCCTTGGATAGAAAGCCCCAGACACTGAAACAATGTATGATCATCCCTTTTTAGGAAAAAGTATTTGTTATTCCCTTTGTAAAGTCTGTGTCTTCCCCTCTGTCTCAGATGTCCCCAGGTATAAAGTATTGCACGTATTGTGTGTTTTCAGTTCTATAACATGTGTTTAAACTTCTGCCATGATTTTTGTTAATTTCTACGGCCCAATGCCATGTAACTAACTGAGCTCAGTACTGTGTGGCTGTACCCAGGCTGAGTCAGATTGCCAGTCCAGTGCCTAATGTCTGAAATTGGGATAACTCACACAATTTTAAGAATCACCCTTCTGTTTATATATCTAAAACAAAAGCTCATGTTTTATAAGTAATCATTGTGCTACTTGGATTACAGTCTTTAAAGTGATTGCTACATCTATGTGTGTATAATAAGTCTGGTGTTTCCTATCAGGAAGCCAAGCTTAGCTCACATTTCAACAGGCCAATGTGGAAACGGGATTCGCCACGCAGTACAGAAATCTTGGACCAGGGAAGGAGAGAGCAGCAGGGGAAATGTCAAAAAAAAAAAGTTATCCTCAATATAGTTACTGTGTTTGCAAATCAAATGGCAGAATGTAAAGCTCAATAAAGAATCTGGCTGGTGAAAGTAAAAAGATAGTTTGAGAAAACATCGTAGGGAGCATGTTTTCTAAACATATACGTCTCTAATGCAGCCCCCAATTGAGGGTGTTGCTTAGTTTGTTTTTGATTTAAAGCACACTTCATTATTTAGCTCAAAGAATATATTTTCAGCTGGGGAAAAACAAAGCTCCTAAACTCACTTTTGAAATACTGGCTCTATTGGTTCAATGGAACGTCCCTTTCCTCTATGATCCTATGTTGTCTTTCATTTTCAAGCAACGTTTTCATTAGCTGTGAAAGAAACTAAACTAGTCAGGCAGCCCAGAGATTTAAATTCTTGCCTAAGGCCTCCTTTAAAACAACTGGAAAATTATGTGGAATTTCTTCCTGTTTTCACTATTAGGACACTAGTTACGAGTTGCTGCTTGAAAGAGAGAGCCATTTGCACAAGTTCTGGTACTTCTTATTTATTAATTGGACTTGAACTCTCAGAACTAGAGAGTTTAAGAGCTGATGCTGATACTAGAGAGGACCTCATGTAACCTTGTTTACAGTGAGAAAAGTCAGAGCCTAAGTGCAGAAGAACTGGAGCCCATTTTATTTGAGATCTAATTTATTTGAGTTACTTTTCCTTTTGGAAGATTTCCCCAGGGATATCTGGGACCTGAAGGAATTCTTCATTGCACAACTCCAGGGGGCACTGTGTGCATTGTGATCTAAGTAAGTGCGGTCCCTTTAGAGTCATGCAGCAACCGCACCTCCACTATTGCTTTCTCTTTGGTGGTAATGTATTTCCTTCCCTTTGAGGGGAAAGTGCTTAAAAACAGTCCCTAAGACTCAGCCTATTTTACAACTCCAGTTTTTAAATATTTTTTTTTTGTCAAAGAATGCAGAGATACTAAACAATGGCCTGGAAACACAATGAATACAATCATTTCTTTTGAACTCTCAAACTTAATTGCAGCGAATGCAATTAAGATGCATAGCCCCCAGGAGAGCAATGACTGGAGCAATATGCATGGCAGCACGACTGGTGTGAGGATGCAACACGGCTTTCGGCACAGTGAATGGCGTGTGGGCTAATGCATCATCTTGGCTGCAGCGTTTCCAGTACCTCAGACACTTACCACACGTCTCAGAGATACACGGTGTGAATTGGAGGGTCCAATTTGGCCCTCCGTATGTTGCCTCTGTGAAACTTTTCTGGGGCCTGGCCCTTGATTCCAGCCACCAATAGCTGCAACTGAAGGGAATCAAAGCAGCACTAGGGTTCTGAGGCTATGACCAAGAAAGAAAAAGAGACAATTGAAAGCGTTCCATCCATTTTAGTGGCAGTGAGTCAAGGAAAACAGTTCAGAAAATATTTGTTAGCAGAGGGGCTTAAGAAGTCACAGTTACTTGGAAGGTTTATGGCCACACTCTGCCTGCTGTAGTCCATAGACAACCCCAACAATTTAATGTATAGAAGCCACATACAAATCACTCCAGGCAAAGTTATAGGCATTCCCTAAAGCCTCCTGTCCTTCGCCCATGGGCTAAAGCCAGAAAAGTGTTTGCGACTAGTACTAGGCAAATGCCTTAAATCAGAGAATTTCTTGTGATTGTTCCCTTAGGCTGAATTGACAGTTGCATGAATAGAATTAGCAAGTATTTGAGGGATGTCTCCTGTCTGTTACTTGCTTTTTCAATTGTACTTCTTAAATCCCTTGACCTTTTCCCCTCCTCCTTAGACCTGCAAGGGAGGGCATCACTCTAAATTGTTTTAAGGATGGAGGTTGCAGGAGAAAGAATCAAAAGTCAGCAGTGGAGCCCGAGGGTAGAAACCTGAGAAGACCAGCTCCAAGTCTTGCTGTTTAATTCTAGCCGCCTTGTGCAGATAGCAGACCCGCTACAGCTGCAGGCTTATTCGGTTATTCCGATTTTACCTTCCAATATGACTAGAGCATCTCATAAGGCTGAAGTGCTTTCCCACAGGTGTGTGCGTGTGTGTAATTACCGCTCAGAACCACCCCATGAGGTAGACGTGTACACTGCCGTGTTTCTGGGTTACAAAAGAAACCGGAGCATGGCGGGGGTGAGTGGTTTGTCCGGTGAAGGTGAGCAGAGCTGTGAATCAGATGCACTGACAGAGGCAGATTGGATTCTGCTCATCTGGAGAGGTTGTGGGCTTTCCTGGATTTATTTCTATGAAAGAGAGCCCCGTCTTTAGAAGTTGGGAAATGCATCAGGAAGCATTTTCATTGAGAGGAGAGGGTCATGGAAAGGAATGCCAGAGTCAGCCTGCCAGGGCCCACCCCCTACACCAGGTCACTGGTTCTGGCAGCTGTCTCTCCAGCCCGGCCACCTGGTGGAATGGGGTTGCCTCTGGCTCTTCCTGTCCAGTCCCCGGCGGGCGAAAGTTCTCAGTCTGTGCTCTGCCAGGGGGAATGAGCTCTGTCCCGTGCTTCCTACTCCACCGCCGATTCCCGATCAGTTGGAGCCACCAAAGAGACAGAATAGCCACGGTCCCTTTTTCATGTCCATAGATATGTGACTTGGAAACAAAATATACAAGAACACACACAAAAAGTACTCAATAGCTTTATAAAAGCCTGAAAAATTACTAGGGAATTAAGTATGCAGAGATATCAGCCTTTCCCCTTATCTCCTACTTTTGGCACAGAGTGGAAATGAATTTAGAAAGATGTTTCAACACAGTAATAAAAAGGATATTAAACTGTTAAAGGGAGGGAATTCGGTCCCTCATGTCGGTGAACGGGCTACTCAAGGAGCTTATGCGCTGTCTGTTTCTTAGGGCAGCTCTAATAATTCGAGTTGTTATTTTTTTTTTTGTAGTACATTTATCACAAAAGCACATTCTGGCCTCAGCAATATCCATGTGAGCAAAGCAAGAAATCAGGTTTTATGACCACTTCTTATATCTAGAACCCAAAGTAAAGATGATGATACTCCTAATATTATTGCCACCCGTGCTGTGACTTCCAGCTCTTTGTCCCCTCCCTCCTCTTCCCCGAGTGCAGTGCAGTCATCCTGTGATTGGAGGTGGATTCTGTCAAATCACAGAGAGGGGTTTTGTCACTCCCTGGTCTATGTTTCCTTTCCCTAAGGCTACCTTTGTGATCTCAAGGTCTATAACCTTGCTTTCTGGAAATTTTCAGGAAAGTAGACTTCTTTTTCTTCCTCTAGTCTTACTGAGCCTACAGAAAAATAGCAAATAGTATGGGGTAGCTCCATTCAGATGGAAGTTGAGACTGTGGATTACAGAAATGTAAAATTAGTGTGGAAGTGGAGTTACTATAGCACTGCACTTGGATATGTTTCCACAGTTCTCATTTCTACTGACCCTTTAAAATCTGATAGCTAAGGTAACTCTGGGAACCTGAACCGCTGGCATTCAAACCTGTTCTGTTTCAGTAAGAAAGTAAGACATTGGTAGCTTCCACTGACAGTCATGTTTGTGGGTGGGGTCTTCCTGGGCCAGCCAGTCACATGAGAAATTTCTTTCACTGTAGTGTTCTGTGAGTCATTCATAGCTTTGACTCTGCCTTAATGTGAAGCCAGCCACTTCTGCAAAGAGTTCACTTAAGAAATGGCTTTGACATCCGCCTACTGCAAACTTCACTCTCCCTGAAAAACAGAACTCTTTACTCTCAGGAAAGTTGATTTCCTGCAGAAGAGACCTAATATTTCAATGCAGAGAAAATGCAAAATTGCTTCTTTTATTTTCACAGTTTTCCACTGTGCCAAAACAAATTACCTGTTCAACTCTCCATTTGGAAAAAGGAATGGCATACGAAGGAAAAAAATAACTTGATCTAAAAGGCATTGGTTATGTCCAAGTAATAATGTTTTGGCAGTGCTTCTTCACATTCTCAGCAGAAAAATGTGTCCAGAGTAATACGGTCCACACACGATCAGATCAGAATGTGTTTACATATGGAAATCCTATGCATAGGTATGCGTTAGGTCGGCCTGCGAGCTGTTCTGCCTGTTCTCCTTTATTGCTTGCATTCGTCATGTTTTCTGTGACCCTAACATAATACAAGATTTGTGGGGGTGCTGGCTGGAGGGCTGCTGGGAAGTAACCATTTTCTTCTCCAACCTTACTGAGTCTATGGGAAAGAAGCAAGACCAATGCCAAAGCACAGTCAAGTTCACTTAAGAATGAAAATGGAAATATCCTAGATTTGGGAAACATTAAAATTACTGAGTGGATGGCAATATTAAATCACCTCTATTGTAAATGTTACCATACTTTTTCCCTTCTATTTACTCAGCATAACACGATTACCAAGACCACTAACTACAACACACACCAAGTTACTATGGCGGCGTAAGCAATGGCTTAGAGATTTCGAGGTCTCCTTTTTATATGGTTGCCATGTTAATGTTGTTTTACTAATGAGTTTTACTTGCATGTGTGCATCAGTTTTATATACATCTCCCTCCTTAACTTGCCATGGGATTGAAACAGATACAACCAGGTACATGTGACACCAGTTTATTTTCAGAATGTGCACGTTATGTATAATTTGCTGATACTGGTTTCAATCACTAATCTCTCTCTTTATCTTCCCACTACATGAATGCCCCATCTCCTGACTTCCCAAGTAGTGATTGAACTTGGGATTTCCTCCCCCAGGTAGTGGTGAGCCCGAGAGTTAAGAGGGGTTGTCCAGGCCTGCCTATTTTCCACCTTTACTGGGGCAATGAATGCGTTTGTACTAAAGGCCCAGATGCTAGGCACTGGAGCTGAGATCAATGTCATCTCATGTGGATTGTAAACAAATGACTAAATGGGGATCAATAGCTCATAGTAGAATAGAAAACCCTGCCATTCCTCACAGCTGAACTTGAACCCCTCTGCTTCTGGCGTGAACTCTCCCTCCTCACGGAATAATTGCTGGCTCTCTTTGCTACCACTCAGCGCCATGCCATGGGCATGGCGGTGTCCTGATGTCTACATTTTACCTAAGGCGAGGTGAGCTGTGAGGGGAGAAGGTTTGGCTCTAGCCCCACTTGGCACAGATTCACTTTAAAAGTACTTTGCAAAGAAAATGGAGACCTAAGTAGAGAGTAATTTTATTTTTTTTCTCTGTCTGGGAAGTTATTCTCTGAACTACTATAATTCTCATGACTCTGACATGGTTATTGCTCTTTCGGCTGCTGCCGCTGTGGGATCCAAAGAACCTCCCATTTGAATGAGGCTTGCAATTTTAAACGTAGGATGCCACCGAATCTACTGAATTATAGGACTGTATGATGGAAGCTCCTGGAATGGCCAGTCCCTCACCTGATAGAAGATGAAAGATGAAGCTATCAAATATAAGAGCTTAAACATCAATCACTTTTACAGAGGCACATATATAATTGGATAATTTTGCAAATCTGAGATATACATTGAAAAAAAAACCCCAACACAGTAACTGTTCGGCTCCCTCAGACATTATGGTGCTGCCCCTGGGCACAATCAGTGCAAATGGAAAATGACTCAGCAGTTTTCCTATGGGCCCAATTTGTAGAAAAGCTTCATAATTTAGATATGAAATAACAATGGCACGAAACCTGGACCTGGCAATGACTTTGGTATTAGTGCTTTTTGCCTTTTAAGCTTTTCCGAATTGTCTTCATGGTTTTCACTGCCTCTAGATGTGAAAAAAGTATTTTGTCTTGTGTATTTGTAAGAAGAAATGGCTTACAAAAATACATTAAGTGAGAAAACAGATGTTGAGCATTTACTTTCTATTAACGTGTACAAAATTTACGAAAAATCAGAAAATCCCACAAAATCAGGAACTGTTAGCAGTAAAAAGCAACTAGTGGCAAGGCAATGGTGAAGGCGTCACGCAGGCTGAGGGTGCCTCACCCTGAAGTCAGGGCCCCATGTTCAAATTCCCAGCTCCCTGACTTGTGATTTTGGCCAAGTTAGTAAACCTCCCTGAAATTCCATTTCTACATTTTTAACATGGAGATGATAATCCAATCAGCCTCGTGGGGTAACACATTTTTTCCTCTCTAGGCATCTGAAAGGGTGGCCTTGGGTAGAGAGCCTTAGATCAGGAGTCTGGCTTCTGATGGGACCCTAGTCTTCTCATTACTGTATCTAGCCTGTGATCTTAGGCAAGTTCCCGACTCTCTATTAACTGGTTCCTCACCTGAACCATGTTGAGAGTGCATTTTGTTTATACATGCCTGACACATTGGGTCAGGCCCTAAGAAATTGCTTTTTTCCCCAACTTTATTGAGATACAATGGACATAAAACGTCACGTAAGTTTAGCGGTAAAATATGTTGATTTGGTACACTTATATATTGCAAAATTATTAGCATTATAGTATTAGCACTATAGTGTAACACTTTCTTCACTTCGCATAATTACTATTTTTTGTGTGTTGAGAATATTGAAGATCTACACTCTTAGCAACTTTCAAGAATATATCAATATATCAATATATCAATATAGAATCATTGACAGTATCTCCATGCTTTACCTTTGATCCCCACAAGTTATTTAACTTTATAACTAAAAGTTTGTGCCCTTTGAACAACATCTCCCCATTACTCTCCCCCACTTCCCACCCCAAGTCCCTGGCAACCACCATCTGGTCTCTTTCCAAGTTTGGTTTTTTTAGATTTTACATATAAATGGTATCATGCAGTATTTTCCCTTTCCTGCCTGACTTATTTCACTTAGCTTAATGCCCTCATGGTCAGTCTAGGTTGTCACAAATGGCAGGGTCTCCATTCTCATGGCTAAATAACATTTCATTATATATGCCATCTTTACCTACCCAATGACTGACAGACACTGAGATTGCACTCCAGCTTGGCACTTTGACTAGTGCTACAAAATACATGAGGGTGCAGATGTCCCTTAGAGATTCGCTTTTCGTTTTCTTTGGATATACCTAGAAGTGGAATTACTGGATCATATGGTAGTTTTATTTGCAGTTATTTTGAGGAATCTCCTTATCGTTTTCCTCAGTGGCTGCACCAATTTGCATTCCCATCAATGGTACACGGGGGTTCCTTTTTTCTATATTTTCACCAGCACTTATCTCTTGTTTTTTAATGATAGCCGTTCTAACAGCTGTGAGGTGATCTCTCATTGTGATTTGAATTTAGACACACATATGGGCAATTTCACAAGGCCATTTATATGCTGGGCTCTAGTCAAAGTGCTTTACATATATTAATTCATTTAATTCTCACAATAATGGCATGTGAGAGGTAGGTGAAGAATCCCAAACAGGGATCTTCCCTCCAGAAAAACAGATCAGATAGAATGAAATCCTTGTTTTTCCTTAGCTAGTACAAAAAAGAATTTACGAGAAACTAATGAACTCATTATTAATTTAAAAATTGAAAAGGAAAGAGCACACAATACAATATACAGATAATGAATTACAGAATTGTGTATCTGAAACTTATATAATTGTATTAACCCATGTCACCCCAATAAATTCAATGTAAAAATTCCCCCCCCCAAAAAAAATTGAAAAGGAAAAGCGAGAATGCCTACCCCTCTGCCCTGCCTTCAGGCTTTTCTAAACACAGAGCTCTCGATAAGTGTGTGGACCTGTCTCGTACTTGGCATTTCTAAAAAGAATAAAGTCAGCCAAAGTGCCCTTGGCTCTCAAGTCGTCAGCAAAGAAATGAAAATAAAATCTTTTTGTATTCCTCTAACCTTCGTTTAAGCCAAAATTATATGATAACTGTCTATGATATATTTAGTTTGATGGTCAAATGATCTGATTCTTTTCAATAAGCTGTGAAAAGCAGAGTCTTTCACTTGGAGAGACTAGGCATGAGTAAGAGAGCGGTAAAGGGCGTGGAGATGCAATACCAGAGTTTCCATCAGGAGAGGGCAAGTTAGGGGTGGGTGGGCACCCTGAGCTGCTCCCTCACCATCCTGCCCTTGGTCCCTAACACAGTGCCTGGCACAGAGCAGTGCTTGCCCAATATTTGTGGTGTGAATAAAAAGTTGGTTAGAATCAGAATCAATTTTCATTTTATTGCCGAAAAAGGTCAGGGAGTCCTGCTGGCTTCATCTTTTTCATTTTTGTATATGAGAAAACCTAGGCTCCAACTCCAACTAACATAGGGAAATTCTCAGAACTTGGCTGAGACTGAGAATTTTAAAGAACTTAGAAACTCCTGGAAAAAGAATTACGAGAACCAGGCTGGGTCAAGGTTAGAAAATGAAGATATTATTCTTTTTAGTATTAAAGTGACATTATGTGCTTGAACTTCAGCTTTCAACAACTGAGACTAACTTGGATGGATAGGATCAGGAGACTGAGAGGTTGGCAAGATACAAATCAGACAAAGATGAGCTAAATATAAATTGAGTTTCATTGCTGGTAGGCGACAAATTGTATATTATGATAACTTTCATTTCAAATTATTATTACTTTTAATCATCACCTGAGGATATGTTTATTAATTTTAGAGAGAGGGAGAGAGAAACATTGATGTGAGAGGGCAACATTGGTTGGTTGTCTGCTGTACACGCCCTGACCAATGATCAAACCCACAGTGTAGGTATGTGCCCGGATGTGGCATTGAACCTGTAACCTTTAGTACTATGAAGTGCTGTTCCCACCAACTGAGCAACCTGGCCAAAGTGATAATTTGCTTTTTAAAAATTACTCTAAGGGGAAGGAAATTCTATGGCTATTTTATTTGAAATATTTTCTTTGATTTTTGTTCTTCTGTAATGAGTAATCAATTACTTTTTAAAAATAAACATGGCTATATGAAACATGAATTTCTCGATTTTTCTGCACAAATTAACCTTAAGTCATTCCATCTACTATGCCTCCCTTCATAGTTACAGTAAACCCAGAAAGTAACTATCACTAGTGAAAAGAGACAATTTGGCAAAACTCGAATCTTTTAAGACCTAATTTCACGTTAATTTCTCTTTGGCATCTCAAATCATTTCTCTTTTCATCTTTGAAAAAAATTCTCAGATTTTCACTTTGAAAAGGTGGAATTAGGATTTCTAAATACTCTTCTTTTCTAATGAGAAATCCTCACATTTAAAATTCAAAGAACAACCAGCAAAATAGAAACTTGTGCAACAACTGAGAAAATGTTTGCTACATCTTATGGGAAATGCACGACTTTATCAGATTCCCATGTTTACATTGGCTCTTGGAAAACAAGAAATGGGGAACTGAGTTGCACTTTCCTCAAGAGTGTAAGTTGCCCAAAGGCTTCTGTGCATTGATTCATGCTGTCACAGAGGTCAAACAATCAGCAGATGAATGAGTTAAAAAGAAATGAGGCAATGGCCTGGGGCCTGGGAAAGGGGCCTGGTGATTGACATTGTAGCCTTAGAAACAGAAGTCACTGCTAAATGATAGAATCATCATGAAAATTATTTCTCTTCTGATAAACGTCAGTAGAAAATGTTGACCTGGTTCCTTTCACGTGCAAGTTTACTGACAAAGTCTGGTTTGTTAGTGCTTTTTTTTCAACATTGAGACAATGTCTAATGATGTGTCTGAATTATATTACATATTAAAAAAGTTAGCTTTGGGACTTTTTACTTACGTACAAATATTTCTTATTTCTTCCTTATTGTTGAGTGCATTGTGTTTTCAATGAAAATATTTAACATATTAAGATTTAATAAAACCTAAAACAGAAATATAAGTTTGAAAAGTTACTTTTTTATTCTATAAAATAGCTATTGTATCCGTCCATGTACCAATATGTATTTTCATAACTCATAATGATTATTAATAAGCAACATGTTTCAGAAATTTATTCATGTGTATCTTTAAAAGATAAATTAGAATGACTCCTTTACAAATATGTTAGTTTGGGGGGAATGGGGAAAAAGTAGTATATATTTAAAATGCTGTGTGCATGTTTAAAGACTACCATTAAAATTGCCTAGCCATTATGTGGACTTTAATTAAAGAAAGCAAACCTGTCCTATATATGACATATCTACACCATCACTTCCTGGTTATTATCTTCTTTTAAATTATTTCAAATTCATATTCATACAAAAAAGTACAACCACCCTATTAATGTGAGAAGGGCAATGGTCAGGTTTCCGACTTTGTCCATTTCCCGGTGCAGCCCCCTTGCTCACGGAGGTAGCGTTTCCCAGAGACAGCAGCACGCTGCAAGGCAAAGCCCAGTGAACACGTCCTGCCGTCAGCAGCCACCGTGTGGTGTGGCTTCAGCGGCACTAGGAAGTGTTGCTTTAAGTAGTGCCCCTGACGCTTCCTTGCATTTGGTCCACCCACAGTCAGTGGGCCATCCAAGTGTCTCATGTTCNTTCCCGGTGCAGCCCCCTTGCTCACGGAGGTAGCGTTTCCCAGAGACAGCAGCACGCTGCAAGGCAAAGCCCAGTGAACACGTCCTGGCGTCAGCAGCCACCGTGTGGTGTGGCTTCAGCGGCACTAGGAAGTGTTGCTTTAAGTAGTGCCCCTGACGCTTCCTTGCATTTGGTCCACCCACAGTCAGTGGGCCATCCAAGTGTCTCATGTTCAAGTGTTTCATGTCTTCTCCAACAGGACGGTGAGCTTCTTTTCTGGGGAAGCTGGTCAAATTTTATTGACAGTAGTTGTGGTAAGGGGCCTTTTTATTTGGGAATAACTATAAATACAATTTCTATTGCTTTTTATGGTCTAAAAAAAGACAAGTACTCATTTACAAAAGAGTCAAAAGGTAAGGAAATGTAAGAGAAAGAAGTAATAGGAGAACTGTGGCATTAGTTAAGGTTGGGTGTAAGTCCTGGCCTGGCCTCTGCCTGCTTCTCTCGGCATGGTCACACACTCTATGATGCCAGTAAATGGCATAGTAAAATACTGTAGACTTTGAGGACTAAACTAGATACTGCACGTAAATTACCTAGCATGTTTCTAGAAATATACTAGCTTTTGAATAAGTAGTCAAATCGTTATCAATGTTGTCATATAAAATAGCCACAATCTATTGTTTTACTACCAGTTACTAAACATTTTAACATTTTCATACATTTCTTTTCTTTCATGTCTTTCTAAGCTTACTTCTCCATTGTTGCGATAACACTGCATATACCATTTCATAGGCTTTATTTTTTTAAACATATTATAGTATGAAACAGAGAAACTGTTTCTCAGGTACCAAATTGGCAATGGTGATACAAGAGGACACCGGCATTATGAGTGCCGTCGTACACCATCGGGGAGGGTGTCAGCCAGTGTAACCTTTCTGGAGAGCAATTTAGGAAGTATACAGGGTCCGGCCCCAGTAACGTCTGCTTGAGTGTGGTCAGTAGGGTACGTGAATGTCCTGCATGAGATGGACATCAATTTGAACGTTACCTGAAGTGTAATATTGTGTGCTTGAGTGTGATATTGTTATGTTACAGAATTTCACGTTTATGATTTTGTAATAAGAGATTTTGCAATAAAAAGGGGCATTATTTGTGCCAGACCCTGTATTTCAAGAGCATTAACCATCATCTATGTTTTGGTTGAGTGATTTTACTTCTATACAGCTAGTCAGGAAGAAGTGAATCTACAAACAACTACTCATGGTCAAGGTGGTTCACTGAGGAGTCATTTATAACAACAAAAAAATAGAAAAATTATTGCTGTCCACTATAAGGAAACTGGTAAATAAATTATACTCCATTCCAAAGATGGACTATTGTACAGAGGTTAAAATAACATTTACGAAGGACAATACAAAAGGGTCCTTGATATATTATATGGAATAAGCATAACGTGTAATGCAAAGCTCCAGTATTGCAATTTAGTATTTTTGTAAAAAGACATGGATAGAGAATGGCCTAAAAATACATTTGTAAATGTTAGTAATGATTATCTCTGGATGTAGGGATTATATATAATATTCATTTAAGCATTTACTTGTTTATTAATTTATTTATTTGTAGTTCACAAAGTGTCTACTTTGTGCATTGGCTTCTGTAAACATAAAAATGAATATGTATGTAAGTATACACTTGGGAAAATACACACACATATATACATACACACATGTGAATACATATACATCTATGCATGCATACACATACATATTCAACTTTTATGTTTATATGGGCTAATGCTCAAGGCCGAAAAACTGAGAATTACAAATCCATCCCTCCATGTCCATCCCTCCATGCGTGGATATACATCTATATGTGCACTCACATATGAGAAACAGTTGCAAACATTATATCTTGAGACTTTTCCCATGCCATTAAATCATCTTAACATTTCAGAACTAGGTATTTTTAATAGCTTTAGAGTATTAGAATGTTTTATTTTATGGATATACTATAATCATCTTAACCCTTTTGGGTATTTTTTTAAAAACATGTAGATACTTGTGAGATATGCCTTTGCACATAAATATCTTTGTTTGTACTTCTAGACCCTGTCCTCTGTGGTGCAAAGCCATCTTTGAGTCTTGCAGGCAAGCCTGGGGGACTATGTTCGGGTGCGTGCATGCACACACCTGGATGTGCACCTCCAGGGTCAGGACGGAGAAAGTGACACCATTTCTTCAGAGAGTGGAAAGAAATGATGTGGTATCTCTGGGAAGGAAGAGAATGTATTTTCTCATTGTAGACCAGGGTATTCTGAGGATTACCTACTGTTTGAGAAAGGATTTAACCAGTATGCTGCTATGGCCACTTCATGGTTTTGCTTTGTTTCTTCTTTTATCTTGAACGTTCTTTGCAGATGTCTTTTGCTGGCTATGCTATTATCTATCAAGACACACTTGTGGTATAATGGTTTCCAATGTGGGCTTAGAGCAGTGTGCTCACAGCACCGCATGCCTGCTTCCAAATTTGCATGCTAAGTCTCATCGATCAATATTTACTTACATAGTCTGCATACTCTCTTGCAAGCTTCTCAGGGGCAGAGACTGTCTTCCTCGTGTTTGTAGCTCCAGTACAATGAGAGCTGCTTGGCACATACTGGGTACTTCACAAGCGTTTTTTTTGGGACCAGCCATTTATCGGTAAGAAGTGGGAATTCCAAATGAAAGGACAGGATCTGACAGTGGCAGGGTTGTGAGTTGAGGGACTCACATGCCCCTGTGTTTTGTCTTTTCCCTTTGCTCCCTAATCACAATGACTATGAATAAATATGCATGATTTTTGTGTTATTTCTAAGAACAGAAATTTTACTAGCAATCTGAAAACCCACGTTTTGTCACAGTCCTTGTTCTAGCTCTTTGCAGTCGAGTCCTTTTCTCTGTGAGCCTGGATTATTGTGCTGCTAGTGAGGAATGTTGGCCTTCTTGTGAGATCTAATCACCTCTTTGCTCAATGTGTGGCAAGTAAATGGGATACTCCCCTGAGTAACCCACGGGCTTTGTAGAAGTAAGTTACCCAATCTGAAGGTTCACGTTTACATTGCAACTTATATAAATGAAACGTGATTTCATCTACATTATTTTAATTTGCTGATTGCTGACGTTCCTTTGAGTATAAAGTTGTTTATTCCACAGCTGCAGGTAAAACTTTAAGATCTAGTTCTACTGAGAAAAGTAACCCCAGTAATGGTACTGCTCTCAGCTTATTTTCTACTGGGAGGCATTTGCATGTAGAACAATCCTGGTCCTGAAGGATAAAGGGGGAGGAAAATGCCTTAATGGGAATAGACACACCCATTGGAGATAAGGTTTTCATGGGTCACAGTGTTCCCTGTGATAGGGATGGTTGGAGTGAGACAATGCAATTTAGCATCTATCATGGTTCTCTTAAAATTGAAAGCCCAGAATGGGCCAATGTTACAACTTAATTCCCTCAACTTTCGGAAAGTCCTGCATCATCAGAATCAACATAAACATGTAAGGTGTGTTTACTATATGTCAGATGCAGTTCTAAGGGCCATAGATGGATTTATAAACTTGTTACATACCTATTACAGATGAGCAAACTGAGGGACCTTGCACAAGGCCAGAAACAGTTGTGAATTAGGACTTCAAATCCAGCCAATCTGACTTCACTTTTCCTATCCATTGATACACAGCACTATTTCTCTTAACTTTCATTTTCATATACTTCAGCACAAGCCCAAATCATCTCTATTCACCCTAAATTTCAGCAGTGCTTCATAAGTATGCATTTTACGGCCTCTTTTAAACAATATCGTCTTGTATTCTAGTCCTTGGTAGACAAATGTCATAGTCCGATTGCTTCCTTTGCTGTAACATGACTCACCTCCCTCAGTCTTTGGCATTCAACTGCTTTCTTCCTCCCCTTGGGATCTGCCTTCACTTCTTCTTCTTCTTCACCTAAATCAGTTTTTCCGACACTGGCTACACTGAAAAAACCTGGGGAGCTTCAAATAATCCTGAAGCCTGACTTTCCCTCCCAGAGACTCTGATTTACTTGCCATGGCCAAGACATCCTGGTTTCCAACAATTCCCCAAGTGATTCAAAATTGAAAAACACCAGTCTAAACATTTGCTACTTATTTTTCATACGGTACCTGCAGCATCTTGACCTCCTTCACTAGGTTTCCATGTCCCTGTTACTACCTGTTGGAATACAATAACAATACAGCTTTCCTTTTTAGGCCTTAGACCACTGGAATTGGTGGTGCCCATAGAGAGAAGGAAAGTCCTAGAGTCTGGTGTACTGAAAGCCAAGTGAAGAAAGTGTAATTAGAAGGAGGGCTTGATTAGCTGTGTTGTATGGTAAGTCAGGTAAGACAGGAACAAATACTTGGCCAATGGGTTTAGCAACATGGAGGTCACTGGTAATCTTGACAGGATCAACAGAGGTCAGTGGAGTAGAAATAGAATACTGAGTAGAGAACAAAGAATTGAAGGTGCAGAAGAGAAAGGAAGAAAATTGGTAGAACAAAATTCTTGGATAGGCAAAAGTGGATAGGGTGTAGGGCACTTTGCCTCATTTAATCCTTGCCATAACCCTAAGAAGCAGACATTATTTTCACTTCTATTTTATGTATCAGGAAAGGTTTAGAGAGATGACTAATTTGTTTCAAGGATTAGAGAGATTACTGACTTGTTCAAGGTCCTAGAGCTCACGGTTTTCAGAGCTGGATTGAAAGTCTAGCTGCCTATAAAGCCCTAAGCAATTATAGCCCCTTGCCTCTTGTTGGTAAGAAATATCCTTTTAGTTGCAGCTGAATTGGCTTTATACACATCATAATTTCTTATGATTCTATATTAAGAAATTATTTCATAATTTCTTCCTCAGCTTCTCTTAATTTCAAGAANGTTTAGAGAGATGACTAATTTGTTCCAAGGATTAGAGAGATTACTGACTCGGTCAAGGTCCTAGAGCTCACGGTTTTCAGAGCTGGATTGAAAGTCTAGCTGCCTATAAAGCCCTAAGCAATTATAGCCCCTTGCCTCTTGTTGGTAAGAAATATCCTTTTAGTTGCAGCTGAATTGGCTTTATACACATCATAATTTCTTATGATTCTATATTAAGAAATTATTTCATAATTTCTTCCTCAGCTTCTCTTAATTTCAAGAACCTGTTTCTCCTGCAGCAAAATCCTGCTTAATGACAAGTTATACATAATCTACAAACACTAAAGATACCACCACACTCTTTAGATTAAAATAAATAAATCCTGGGACCCCAAAGCTCGGATAAAACTCTCGAGCATACATTAACTTTCTGTGAGTCAGCGACAAGACTTCCTGTTGTGCTAGCTCCTGCCTTCAGGTGTCCTGGTAGAGCCCTACCCCCCAGAGGCAGGTGATTCTCAAGGAACCTCACAGCGGCCCCTCACAAGCTGCGCTGTGAATGACTGAGAGCTGCTAACACAGATGGTGAGGGAGGGGATGGCTGTTGGTAGGTGAGAGCAGCGTCACCCCTAATCTTTGAAGAGTGAACCCCTGGGGCAGGGCAGTAAGGGGAGAGGCTTGCTGCTAAATGCTGTACCAGCCAGCCCGAGGGGAAGGGAGAACCCTGATCTCTGGTGTCTGCCCACATCTATCTGCGACTAATTACAAGCTACCAATGGGAAGTCACCAAATGTGGGTAAGGAAGAGATGAGAACATTTGGCTCTCGAGAGGGACTTCGTTGCTTCTTTCTGACTTAAACAGTAAGGAATCCTTTTGTTATTGCTCAGAGGAGTTATTTTTTGGTTCAGAACTCGGTCATTTTCTCTATGAGCTATTTCATTTCACTATAGTGGGAGCTCCTGGAACTCTGTGAAGGGCAGGGATTTTTGTTGGTTTTTTATTCTTCTGTAAAGGTGGTACCTAGATCAGTGCCTGGTGTGCATAGTAGGTGCTTGATAAAAATGTGCTCAATGCAAAAAAAGAAAAAAAGAATGTTCAAACCAGCTCAAGCACACCATTGCGTAAGAAATAAAAACATGGTATTTCTATATCTCTAAGTAGACATACTCATTCCTTAAGGTGCCAAGCACTTTCCGAAACAGCATAACATGAAGTAGTCTAAAGAGATGGGAAGACCATTGGATTCGAATTCCAGAGAGTGTTGTTCTGGTTCTGATTCTGTCCATGACTGTCCATGTGACTTACTGTCTTTGGACACCCTGATTGGGAGATGAAGCAGCTGGCCCTTTAAGGCTCTTGAGAGTCAGCAGATGCTGGAATGCAGGGGCACAGGGGAGCCAGCCAGTCAGCCTTTTCCTCCACAGGGGTGGTGGAAATCTCCTTGTAAAACCGTGTGCTACATTGTACTTTTGGGTTTCCCATGCAAATGCGGTCTTCCCTCAGCAGCTTGCACATGCTGTTCTCTACCATTCTGGCCTTTGAGATTTCTCAAAGAAACCAGCAGGGACGTTTGAGGTTGTCCACATACACTACTCCCTGTGGGGCCGTCTAGGTAATGAAAAGGAGTATGCAGTCACACCAGATACCATCTCATTCCGAGGACAGACAGAACTGCAGTCTTAACCTTTAATTGTGTGCCTTTCTCATCTTTTGCTAACCCTTTAACATTGTATTAACCAGAGATAGACTGGGTGGGGGGAGGGGAGGGACTTAATGCCCTTCATAATTGATTTTAACAATTTTATCTCTCTTTAAAAAAATGAAATGTACCATGAGAATTAAAATTGTATTTTATCCTTTTAAATACAGCCCTAGATGATGTATGTAATTGCCCTGGCAGCAAGTCAAGTCCACACAAAGCCTAAATTGAATCTTCCTTCTGACTACAGCTGCGCATGATATTTTATGCAATTTTTTATGCTGGTCATAAACGAGGTAGAAACTGTGATTATACCAATTTTGGAATAACACATCTCCACCAGAACGGCAACTGCTAGTTTTCAGATGTGTGCATGCGTTAGCGGATCCGGTCCTCCTTCCCCATCACTAGGTCGTGCGCTGCTGATCTAATAAAAGATTCCTAGGGAAAGTGCTATAGGCATTTAATATCCTGTTGTTGTAGAAACAGGATTGCAAAAAAAAAAAAAGTAATAATGGCTTCCTCTTACAACACTATCTGATTGGCAAAAGGTGGCTGCCTAGCTGCTGAGCATTCTGAAGTCAGGGGTGGGAATGGTTGTAAAAATAATACCATTCTAGTGTATTTGTAGGTCGATACTAGATCTGTCTAGCATAGTTGGTCTATCTATCTATCCTTCCTTCCTCTTTCCTCTATCTTGACGAAGACCAAAATGAACAGAAAGGAAGACTTAAAAATACAAAATTTTGCCCTCATATTTTAAAATTATATTTCACTGTGTTACATTAAATGGAGCCAGAAAGGACAAAGACTAGTACCTAGAGATCAGAAATTGAGGCTTTTCTGTTTCTCTTGTCTGTACTTGACACAATACAGGTGCTTTCTGTCTGTATCTAGTACCAACACAGAGATGATCTGTGAACAATTTAAAATGAAAGGCTTGAGTGGGAAAAATTAAAATGTTAAGTAAATTACTACAGAACCAGATAAACCTTTGATAGGAACTTTAACAACGGTTTATCCAAATGAATATGGCATTGCATTTAGAGCTGTGAAGATGAAGCCATTAGCATGAGTGTGTGTAGATGGGCTGAACCATCAATCACTTTTCACTGATAAATGGAACCCAGAGCCAGAGATAGCCGCTGGATCAACCCCCTGCTGTCCTGCAGACCCCTTCTGGCAGAGTGGCAGCCCGTCAAGTGGCTGACTGGTCTGAGGATGCCATATGACAGGCAGATAGCACGGCGGCTGCCAGTAATCATATTAGGGGCAGATTTCATACATCTGACAATCTGTCTTTAGAGCTTTCTGGAAGGTTTTAACCAGGGACTGGATGACTTCGTGTTCTAGGGGTGCTGAAGATGACACTATTGCATTGAATAGAGGGTTCTGTTTCCCCAAACTTGGTTCTTTATTCCATGAAAAAGAGCCTGTGGTTCAATAGGACCATCATTAGCAACCTTCGTTTGGCACTGAGTAGCTCTCCAAGATTGTATGTCAAATATTTGAATAATGAGTGAATGAATGAATGAATAAATAACAGATCTGTCCAGATAGATAATGAACCCTATTTCACTTAGAAGCAACAATAGTGGGAATTTTCTCTGCTGCATTATGAGTGCTCAACTATAACTTTTGCACAGCTGATGAAATATCAGGTGATGAGGACCCTCATCCCTCTGATATTGGCCTAGTGGAAAAATGAATCACATGTTGTAGTCTTCAGAAACATTACTCAGGACTGTTATTTTGGCATCTTAGGCATCATTTAACAATCACTTCTCAAAGCCATTAGCCTGGCTTGCATATTGTCCGACAATCCTGATTTGGAAGGTTGATTGAATTTCAAAATAATGGAAATAAAACTTGAAGGTCAGGTTAAAGGTCTAGTGTGCATAATGATTGGAGAGCCACTGCTGATTCTCCTTGACCTTAAAGGAATCACTAGTGTGACTGAACTGACATTCATTTCTAAAATGTTACCATCAGTACTATGACAGTTGTAAGGCTTCCCTTGTTTGTTGTTGTGCAATAAGTTTTTAAATCTAATGGATATTAATGACCAAGATGCAGGCTTCCTTTTTCAATAGGGTTTTCTGCCTTTGTTCACTCATTATAGTTGGATTACTACTACGGTGACTTCTATAAGCATTCAGCTTTGCACAAGACCTGAATTTCAGTGGATTCTGTACGGAGTCAGTCTTGGAAACCACTGATGTTTCAGGGGGAATCTTTTAGCATGTATTTCACTTAGACAATGTAGTTTATATGATCATTTTACTTCTATCTATAATTTATCATGCCAACCATAATATATAAAGTCATAAATGATTCGGTTTCCAGTTACATTCACATTATACATTTTTCTTGCAGTCTATCACTGTTACATGGAGAGATTACTCCTTTTGACAGCCCTTAGATTTGCAATTCTTGAATATTGACTTTAATACATTGCATCTTGAATTTTTTTATTTTGACCTGATAGCACTAGTCTTTGGTTTGTAGTATAAACCCTATAATTCATCAGCAGACACCCGTCACATTGACAAAATAATGTTTAGGAAGTAATAGTGATCAATTTCAAATGCACACAGATGATTTTTATCACATCACAGCAGTAAATGAAGATAGGGTAAGCATAGCAAACAAAAGACCCACTGACCGATTTTTGCTTGAGCAGGTAGCTGAAGAGTTGCTTCCCAACTAATTTGTTGGGAAAAGAAAAAAAGAAAACAAAACATTTGAATTCTTCTCATACACACTACCTACAACCATAATCAAATGAAATCAAGACTATAATCAAATGATATCAAATAAAATGGATGGTCCCTTTGATCTTAACTGTGAGAGAGGCAGAGTTTAAAAATACCATGGCTCAAAAAGAGAAACACAGATGGCAAAGATTAAGTTCATTACCCCTTGGGAGCAAGCCCAATGTGTGTATATATATCAAATTCAATGCAACATTCTTCTTTGCACTTTAAATAATGTAGCATTTCATGAGATTATATACCTCTTATGGAGAAATGTATTATAATTTCTTTTTCAGACGTGTGAATTGGTCTGTTTGGGCTGCCTTGACAAAATACCCCAGATTGGGTGTTTTAAAGAAGAGAAATGTATTTCTTACACATTTCCAGTGGGGAAGTCTGAGATCAAAGTGCTGGTCGATTAGGTTTCTGGTGAGGGTTCTCTTTATACCTTCTGGCAGTGTCTTCGTACTGCAGGCAGATTCTCTGTCCCTCTCTCTCCCCCCCTTCTCTCTCCCCTTCTCTCTCTCCCCCTTCTTCTCCTTCTTGTTCTTCTTCTACCAGATTAAGGCCCCACTGTTACAGCCCCATTTAACATTAAATACCCTCTAATGACCTTATCTTCAAATACAGTCACCTGGGGCTTAAGTCTTTAACATATGAATTTGAGGGGGACAGAATTCAGTACATAGCAGAGTGGTTATAAGTTTTTATTTCTTGATCACTTTACATACACACCATAATAGGCCATGAACATTTACAGAAAAGGGAAGATCAGTTCATTTGGGGGAGGATATGAAAGGGTTCATGTGAAAGTGGAATTTCAGGTGGGTGCTGGAAGATGGATAGATTTCTTAACAAGCAGAAACAAAAGGGAGGGTATTTTAGGCATCGAGGCCATATTATTTTCTCTTGCTGCATAAAAAATTACCAACGATATCATGACTTACAACAACAGTAATATATTAAATTGCACTTCTGTAGGTTAGAAGTCTGTCCCACTAGGGCTAAAATCCAAGCAAGCAGGGCTGCATTTCCTTCTGGAGGATCTAGGGGAGAATTTATTTCTTTGCCTTTTCTACCTTTCTAGACACCATCTGAATTCCTTGGGTCACACCCCCTTTCTCTACTTCAAAGCTGGCAAGATTTCTTCCCCCTCTAGGACCTCAGCTTGGAAAAGTTCTCTGCTTTTAAGGTCTAAGACGTTGAGATTGGGTCCACCTGCATGACCGAGGATAGTCATCTCATCTCAAGATCGATGACCTTAATAACAGTTGTAGAGAACAGTCTGTCATGGAAAGTAACATATTCATAGGGTCTGGGCATTAGGATGGGGACACCTTTAGAGGAGTTGTTATTCTACCTACTGCATGAGTCAAGGTGTAGAGCTAATCTAGGATTCATTTATGTATCCAGGAATTATCTGTTAGGAAATGAGAGCATGCCACAGAAGAGCAAGCCCTCTGTGGGTCCATTGTTAAATGTTGAAGACGTGACTCTAGCTGACTACAGGAGCCATTAGAATGTGTGTACAAGCATCAGTAATGGTCCCAAGTAAGATTAACCTCTCCTTCAGTGTCTTACATTATATGACATTTACTGAGTCCTCCAAGAACTGTGGGAAGGAAAACTAGGAGTAAGTTCATTTACCACATAAGGTCTCTTTTTAGGTAGAGGAGGAAATCGAAGGATAGAATGTGGAAGGGAAACTGGAAATAGTGTAGTTTTCTTAGAAGACTTTCTAGAATTAACAGAAAGCAGTTCCAAAAAGAGAAATTAGGATGGGAGAGGGAGGCCGGGAGGGCTGCGGTAGTGGGGAGGGGTAAGGGGAAAAGGCAGCAAACTGTACTTGAAAAACAATAAAAAATTAAAAAAAGAGAAATTAGGTAACATGTGAATGAATTAAATACTTAATTCAAAAAACCTAGAGAATAAGTGGAATAAATGATAGTTTCTAAACATTTCAGTTGGACCCACAGAGAACCCAGAAGTACGAACCTAAACAATCATCACAATCTCTGATGGTCAACTCTGCTTGCGTCTGGTGCCCATGAATGATTTATTAGGATCTGAAAGATTCCAGAATAAGTATTGCTTGACTTTCTGACTTTGAAAAGAGGCACACTAATGAAGCTTGGGATATAATAGAGTTTTCACAAAAAAGTAAGGCCTATTATAATTAAGCCAGGTGCCTTCTGCACCAAAATTGCGTATGTTTTACAACCCTCTAGTTGCAAATGGGGATGTTATTTTAATAACCTTAGTTATTAAATAACTAGTAAAAGTTAGTTCATAGTTACATAAGGTAAAAGTACATTTTGCTGGCAGCTTTGTTTTTTATTCTTATCATTGTTTTATTGTTCAAGTACAGTTGTCTCCATTTTTGCCCACCCCCACCCATCCCTGCCTCCCAACCTCAAACCTACCCTGTTTGGCTTTGTCCGTGTGTCCTTTATACATGTTCCTTGATGGCCCTCCCCCACCTTTCCCCCCCATTATTGCTCTCCCTTCTGGCCTCTGGTTACTTTCAGTTTGCTCTTTATTTCAGGAAGATAACAGCCAGCTTCCTTTTTAATATGGCACTCTGATCACAGGCAGTTGTTTCCTTTATTGCAAGAGGCCACCCTTAAATCGATCGTGAAGTGATTGATTTAAAAATGTCTAAGTTCTGCATCACGAGGAGAATTGGAGGGGAGCCATCATCAGTAGACCATTTCAAGAACTTCTTAGAAAAATGGGCTGTGAAGTGGATAGGAGAAAGCTATTGCTGAAATTCTGCAATGAGGGGGCATAGCCAAGCAGAGAATCTCTGCTCTCTGGCACACTGGCAGAGGAGACGGTGAGGATGAGGAGAACAGCCAGGCTGTCCTCAAGTCAGTTGTATCCCCCTTTTTTACTACCTTCCTCCCCCCATCCAAATCTGCAACATCCGGGAGTTAAGATAGTGACGTCCACTGTCTTGGGAGGAAATGGGAGGTGTTTTAGAAACTAGAGATTGACAGATAGTAATGGTATTACTGCTAAAGAGCAAAAGATCCAAACTTGTTTAAGCAGGAATCTTCCAAGAAAAGGAATGCTGTATTACCATTAATTCAGTTGCTTCACATTTAGTATGAATGGGCGGCCAAAGATCCAACACACTTCAGAAAATTCACTGTCTTCCTTTAGAAGCAAGTGGTTTGTTTGGAAGGTAAGCTCTACAAAGCCTAGTGGGAAAGCGAGGAAGTAAGACCAGGAAGGGGAGGAGCCAATAGAAGCCTGTGCACAGGCAGGGCTCAGTCTCATGGGGGGATTCTGGGACACTGTGAAAATTTGCCACAGAGTGATTCAAAGAGGAGGCAGGGATCCTCTGAGTGGCTATGCAACAGAAAAGGAAAGAGCAAGGCCAGGAAAGGAGGGAGGAAGGAAGACAAGAAGAAAGGAAAAAAAAATCATTGAGAAAATACTACTCTTTCAGGAAACAGGTTAGAACTTCCAAAATCACATTAAATTCTCAAGTAGAGTTTAGGAAAAAAAAAATCCTCAGTAAAAGAACAGTATATGATATAAAAAGTAAAATCAGAAAACTTGAAAGATCTCTTGGAAGTTAAAAATGATTATAAGCTTAAAACGAAACCCATGGAAGTATTAGAAGAAAAGCCAAAGAATTTTATGAGAAAAAGGAAATAGGAAAACCTCATGTTAAAACAAATCTTCACTAGTTAAATAGGAAGGGGAATGTGATTAGGGTAAACTACTTGGTTTAGTGAAATAAAATTATGTTGTCATTTACAATGTTACTCTATTTATAGTCCCATCATTTAGAATCATTCTACAAAGTTTGATTGACAGACAGTAAATACTGCCAACTTTGATCATGTACAAGTACTGATGGAAGTCATGAAAAATGGAAAGGGTAAGGTGGAGTAGAAGAGAGGAGACAGTGTTATCTTTGTCTTCCAAACTGGGGAATCCGGAGGTATGTCCCAAAGTTTTAATAAGATAGAAGTAACTCTAGCATTCATAATGGAAATCCTTACATTAATTAGCTTTCTAAGCAGTGTGACTATAATGTCTAAGATTTTGTTTAAATTGCACTGAAAAATTTCACAAATAGCTGCAAATTTTCTGCAACTTACTCACCAGAGGAAAAGTAGGCTACGTGCCATCTAGTGGAAATCTGAGCCCACTTCAGGCTCATGAAGGTCTCCAAGGTGGTTCTCTGGAAGTGTGTGTTGTTATCAAACTCACCAGTTACAGGTGATGTCAGAGTTAACTTTAAGAGCAAGCAATTTTGGCAGAATCATATCAGTGGACAAGAGAAAGAGTGATTATTTTGGGGTGCCAGCATGGAACATTGTCACAAACTTCTGAATTTTGGCCCAGGATTAGAAATCAGAGGTACAAGGTCAAAGACCTGGCTCCATCTCTGACTTGCCAAGAGACCTGGGAAACTCCATTGCTTTAGCTCTAATAAATTTCTCTGTATCTCTGATCAGAAAGCATTATTCTTGCTTATAAACATCAAGGTCAAATATAGTAATATATGTGCAAATGATTACTAATGATTATTAATCTTTATTCCTGCAATCGTTATTCTATCTGATTCAATAATTAGTGGATTTCCAAGTTATTTAGCATAGAATTAAGGACTCCAAATAAAATTCAAATTGAAATTAAATTCTCTTCAATTATGCTGGGTAGCTAATGGCATTTGTCTTTACAGATTTATTAAAGAATTCCTTAACAATGCTAAAAGTGTCTATAATATAACTGTAGAATCCTTCAGGCCTTTCAGATACACTGATTAAATTGATAAATATTTTTAGTTACATTTAATTATGACAGAAGTCTAAATTTAAAATTATGCATCTGCTTGAATGCTTGTTCTTTCAAAGAAACATATGGATCTTGACCTTGTTTTATAAAGTCAACTTTATATTTTTTAATCATAAAATAGTACATTTTCTTTGAGGAGCATTTTATAAAAGTTAGTGGAGAAAATTTCTGTTATTTCAATTACTCAGTTATAAACTTATTAATCTTTTAATGCATTTCTATTCTTTTTATACACTTAGATATCTATTATAAAAATTTGGATAATATAGTTTTGTATTTTGTTTCCACAAAAGATTGTATCATAAGTCCTTCTCTATCATCATATATTCTTCAAAGATATTTTTACTAGCATAATATTCAACTAAATGAATAATTAATATATTTTAAACTTTGCTGTTCTGGGATCTACATTATTTATTTACTTATTTTTGTTGTTGTTTGAATACAGTTGTCTCCATTTCCCGCCACCACTTTTCCCTGCCCCGCCTATCCCCACCTCCTGCCTTCCATCCTTCTCCCCTTTGTCCATGGGTCCTTTATACATGTTCTACATTATTTCTAAATAGTAGAACTTTGTTATATTTCATTTCTGTCTTTTGCCCAAGCAAAAATCATTTTAAACTATTTGAAGTGCAAGGATAAAGTTTACATATGTCCGTGGAAAATAGCCTTCTCAAAGACTAAAGACTCCCATAGGTAATATTTTCCAAATTTTTTATTTAACTGTCCTTTATGAGACCTTGTTATTGCTGTTAGGGTTAATCATAGGTATAATATTTCCACATATATATATATTAAGCAATGAAGTCAGTTATTTATGAAAAGAAGTTCATTTTTTTTCCTGACACTCCTTGCTACCCCCTGCCTGTCACCCCCTACCCACTATCCGTAAGAGATTTGGAGATTTAAAAATGCTCCCAAATCTAATATTATATCCTGGAGAGTTGATCATTTAAAATAATCTTACTAGAATACAGATCAACAGAACATTCCTTATTCCTTTCTCTGCTTTCTCTCCCAATTCTTAGGCTTTGCCTTTTTTTTTCTTCTTTCAGTGACTGGAAATGACATTGAACTTAGTACAGTGACAGAGCATGATCTACAGAAAAGGATAATTTTATAGGACAGTTAAAATTTCCTCATTGACATTTCCTATTGTTACTCACAATGCCAGTTAATTTCTTAATTCATTAGCAATGTAACAGAAGAAAAGACTTTGAAAACACTGTGCTTTGTGTAGATGTCTTTTAATTATGGCTAATTAAATACTGTGGAAGGACCTGATTATACCTCTGAGTATTTCTTAGTCTGAAAAAAAGGAAAGGAAAAAAAAAAAAAACACACCAAGCTTTGTAGTCATGAACACATGGAATAAAAGCTGAATTAAACAACTCTTTATGAAAAAACAAAACCTGGCAAAAAAGGAACAAATTACAGGGTGGTACTGGGAATGCATTGTCTGCCTGTTGCTCAGCTTCTCCGTGGAGGCGTATGTACCACTGTTTGTTTTGGTTATTAGGCAGAATCTCAAGTAAGCCCAAGTAGAAGTTCCACCGCTTCTGAAAAATGAAGAGCAGAGCCAGTGGGTAAACAGTTTTAGGGCAAACTGATGTAATACTCCCTGAAGTTAGGAGCAGATTTTTCCAGATGGCCACTGTGCATATGGCTAGGGTACTGCGGTAGCCAAAATAGGAAATGAGAGCATGATTCTTTCCAATTAAATCAACACTGTCCTTGAGAAAAGAAATTTCACAGAACATGTCCAGGGGGATGGGGGCAGACAAGAAATAGCATCCAAGTCCATCAAGACATCTTTCATTTAACTAATTATGATATCTTTCTAAATGTTCAGACCAGTCCAATGTATTCTGGGGATTTTAAGCAAGCAAGGCAATGAGCTAAATGATGTGCTGGAAATTCACAGCTTAAAATTGGACTTGTCTACCCTCTTTCATTCTGGAACATTGGGTGAATTACTTAATCTCCCTCTGATTGTTTCCTCCTGTGTAAAATGGGAATCACATCCCCAGGCTGCCCAGTACGCTTGTTGTGAAGATAAAATAATGAGTGTTATGAGGCACTTTGCAATCATGAAGCACAATTGTATTTCCTAGGACTTGGAGGGAATAACCAATGGCTCCACTTCATGCTGAAGAACAAACACGTCGCCCTCTTCAAGGGAGGATGTCGCTGCTTGGAACGGGGTCAGACCTCTGGTTTTGTTCAAGCCCCACCTCCCGAACAAATTCTTTGGTGGCTATTCAATTTATCTTTTTAAAAAAATGTACTGACTGATTTTAGAGAGAGAGAGAGTGAGGAAGGGAAAGAGAGAGAAACATTGCTTCATTGTTCCACTTATTTTTGTATTCATTTTTGCTTCTTATATGTGCCCTGACCAGGGATTGAACCTACAGCCTTGGCATATTGGGACAACGCTCTAACCATCTGAGCTAGCCAGCCAGGGCTATTCAATCTATCCTAATTAAAGAATAATTTGCTGGTCTGTGTATAATCAGCTTGGCCAGAACCTACTTTTGCTGGGCAATCTGGCTGAACTTAATAAATATTAGCTCCCCAAAACCTGTGATAGATACGCTGCTGTTACACACCTTACCACAAAGTGGAAACCAAAGGGCGATCCCAAGTACTTATATAAGGAGAACAGTCTATCCTTAAGGTGCTTTTGACTCATCCAGTGGGTGCATGGGTCACAGGTGGCTAGTTTGAACATCAGTCATTCCAGCTCAACTATTTTCTATTTTCTCTTTGCTCCGAACATCTTAATTTCACAATTTTTTTTTTTGGAAAATGAAAGCATCTAAAGTGATTCAAAATTAACGTTAAGAAACATTTCTAACTTCTGATTTTGAAACCTGAATTTTTTTTTTTTTTTTTAGTATTTCAATCATCTCCCCAACTGGTTCCATTTGTATACACAGGCCCGGCTACAATTTGTATAATGCACAGGAATCGCAACTGCTTTCAAGGTTAACCTGATATACTCTGTAAGTTATTTTCCTGTAGTCACTACATCGTGCTCCTCCCTGCAGAATCGGCTACATGCAGATAGGAGAATTGCGAGGGAGCACAAGCATACTGCTGACCATGGGGCCAACAGCTGGACACTTGCCATGTCTATGCAGTGAGAACAAGCCATGAGGGCAGAAAAGTTATAACAAAAAGCAACATACTCAGGCCTTATTTGTCCTACCCCTCTACTCCTTAGATGCAAAAACATTCATTATTCTGGTTTCACGTTATTTTTCTATAATTGAGTCTGTAGCAGAATTACCTAAATTGCTCATTAAAAATGCAGATTCCTGAGATTTATTCTAGCCTTGCTTAGCAGAATCACTGCTATTGTGGATGAGAATCCATTAAAAAGAAAAAAAGAAAGCACAAGAAAGTCTAATGCTTTCTAAATTTTGAAAACAATTGGCCTCAAAAATCTTGGGCCATATTATGATTTTCACGGGCTCTAGGCACTTTTACCTTTGTGGGTTTCTACCTCCAAAAAATGCTTAAAATTATATTTGACTACTGCCTTGGCATATAGATGAATATTTTAACATTATATATATTTTTTCCTTCAACCTCAGTTCTTCTGAATGGGAGAAATAAAAATAAAACATTTCCATGGGCCAATAAAATTACTGTGGGCTTTAGGCACTGGGCCTCCTGTTTCTCTTCCAGCCCCAGAACGAATCCAGGACTAATTAACCTAGAAAACAGGTAATCTTCTGTAAATTTACTGGAGTTCCTAAACATATCCTACCTTTGACATGGCATCATATGGAAATTGACTGGGGTCCAGAGGCTACAACTTGCATGAGGATAATTGCAGGTGGAGCTGGGCACCTGAGGATGAATACTAGCAAATGCAAAACTGGGGGAAACCCTGGCTTTCAACTTTGCATATTACCACCTGTTTAGGTGATACACTAACCAATGCCTATGACCACTGCATACAATTACATGTCTAGGAAATATTAGGTCATAGGAATACCAGCACTTTGGGCTCAGTTGCTAGTCTGGTGTTTAGAAACAGGAGAAGGGGAAGAAAGAGAATCAGAATACGAAAAACCTTATGGGTACTGGGGGAAGTGACTGAAAGGGGGGAGAGAGCTGAGCAAGTGGCAGTATTTCCTCAACCACATACAGGAACTCAACACAGTGACATGGGTTGACCTGCCCTGGTAAATACCTAAGGCTCTGCCCTTTACAAAGTAACAGCTGTGCCAAGACAAAGAAATATGGCCCAAATGAAAGATCAAATCTCCAGAAAAAGAACTAAGTGACGAAGAGAGAGCAACCTGTCAGATGCAGAGTTCAAACCACTGGTAATCAGGATGCTCACAGAAATGGTTGAATATGGTAGTAAAATAAAGGGAGAAATGAAGGCTACGCAAGGTGAAAGAAAGAAAAATATACAGGGAACCAACAATGATGGGAAGGAAACCAGGATTCAAATCAATAATTTGGAGCAGAAGGAAGAAATAAAGATTCAACCAGAATAGAATAAAGAAACAAGAATTAGAAAACATGAGGAGAAGCTTGGGAACCACCAGGACAACTTTAAATGTTCCAGCTTCCAAATCACAAGGGTGCCAGGAGAAGAAGAAGAAGAGCAAGAAATTGAAAACTTGTTTGAAAAAATAATGAAGAAGAACTTCCCCAATCTGGCAAAGGAAATAGACTTCCAGGAAGTCCAGAAAACCCAGAGAGTCCCAAAGAAGTTGGACCCAAGGACACACACACCAAGGC
The DNA here is from genome assembly GCF_014824575.4 of Sturnira hondurensis. NCBI lineage: Eukaryota > Metazoa > Chordata > Mammalia > Chiroptera > Phyllostomidae > Sturnira > Sturnira hondurensis. The sequence continues at coordinate 221,792 of NW_028076312.1, forward strand.
ACATCATAATTACATTACACAACATTAAAGATAAGGAGAGCATTTTAAAGGCTGCAAGAGAAAAGGAGACAGTTACCCACAAGGAGTTCTGGCCCCTAATTTCTATAAGACTGGCCCCTAATTTCTATAAGACTAGCCCCTAATTTCTCAAAAGAAACTGTACAGGCAAGAAAGGCCTGGAAAGAAGTATTCAAAGTTATGAAAAGCAAGGACCTACATCCAAGATTGCTTTATCCGGCAAAGCTTTCATTTAGAATGGAAGGGCAGATAAAGCGCTTCTCAGATAAGGTCAAATTCAAGTTCATCATCACCAAGTCCTTATATGAAATGCTAAAGGGACTTATCTAAAAAAAGAACAAAAATACAAATAGTAAAATGACAAGAAAATCTCAATTATCAACAACTGAACCTAAAAACAAAACAAAACAAAAACAAATTAAGCAAACAACTAGAACAGGAACAGAATCATAGATATGGAGATCATTTGCAGGGTTATCATTGGGGAGGAGGAGGGGAGAGAATGGGGGAAAAGGTACAGAGAATTAATAGCATCAATGGTAGGCACAAAATAGACAGGGCAGGGTTAAGAATAGTACAGGAAATGGAAAAGCCAAAGAACTTACATGTATGACCCATGGACATGAACTAAGTGGGGGGAATGCTGGTGGGAGGGGGTGCGCAGGGTGGAGGGGAATAAAGGGAAGAAAAAATGGCACAACTATAATGGCATAATCAATAAAATATATCTAAAAATGAAATCAATTAATCAATACAAAATTTTAACAGGTAAAAAAGAAAGAAAAACAGTGTCAATAAGAAGGCAGTTCATGAAAACCCTTCCCCCTTTGCCCCTCACTGAAGGGTTTTCAGGAACATGTATAAAGGACACATGGACAAAACCAAAGAGGGGTAGGATCAAGAGTGGGAAGTGGGGATAAGTGGGGATGGCTGGGGTTGGGGGATATAGGGAGAAAATGGAGACAACTATGTTTGAACAACAAAAAATGTTTAAGAAAAAGAAGACAGTTCACAGTATGGTGAAGGAACAGCACTCACAAGAACTCCTAAGAGGAAGCAAACGAGAAAGAGCAGTCTGGTGCTAAACCAAAACAGAAGAGGCCCACAACTGACAGAGAACCGTGCGTGACGATGCCAATTTCGATCACTAGGAAGAGTAGGTATCATTTTAGAGCTTCGAAAAAGCAACTAGCAGCAACCAATGCTCAAAATGGTTATTACTCTGAATATTTACACGCACTCTTGCCTTTTTTCAAAGGACTTCCATGATAATGGCCAATCCTTATTGAGAACTTGCCAATATTTTTAAGTTCAGTAAAATGTACTGAAGCTGAGACGAGATAAGAAGGAACCCGAAAAATAACTGTGGAAGAAGAAATAGCAGTATTTCATTGCTTTGATTATTGACTGTTCTGTATCAAATCACCTGAGTGATGGAAAACAACCATGATTTTATTTGCTCCCATCCTGCCATTTGAGCTCACTTGCCTGGGTCGTTCTGTCCATTGTGCTGGGCCAGTGGCCCCTCTGTGGCTGCAGTGAAACAGGTGAATCAGTGGGGAGCTGGGCTTAGCTGGACCCCGGGGCTGGGGGGCTTCTCCTCTCTTTCTGTCACCTCAGGGCCTCTTCCGCTCTAAGTGGTCTTTCCATGTGGCCTTTCTAGCAGGGTAGCTGGCTCGCAGGACTCAAGACAGCGATCTAAGCAGCCAGTGACCGTTTTCAGAGTTAGGCTAGGGCTGATTGCATTCTTTGGGTTCAAGCAGAGTCTAGGGGGAGGGTGTAGATGGAGTGTGAATTCTGAGAGGCATGGCTGCTGGGGTCACCAGTGTGCCAGAGACCACGGGAGCTAGGGGAACTTCCTCCCCACACCTCAGGTTTCCTTCCAGACGGAGGTGACATTGAAATACTCTGCTACTGAGTGATGGAGTGGCTTATTGGACTGTTACATGTGTGAAAAATAGCTGAGCATGTTTGACTATCAGGAGTGAGTGGTTTCTGTAGGAGGAGTCTGGCATTTCGGATAGAAAAGTCTATACTATTTTGGGGTTTAGTATTAGCTACTGGCTGATGAACCCGAAACGATGCCCTCTAACTTGGTATCTATGAGTAACAAAATGATACTGGCTTCCATCTGCTACTGTGTTACTTCATTTCTCACTTCAGGAAAGAGGGATGCTATTTATAGGCCTCCTCAGGGATTACAACAGCCTGAAGAGATTACGAATGATGAGATCTGTGCAGAGACCGAAAGAAAGAAAAAGAGTAAGTGATGAATGAATACACATACTGAGCGAGGTATTGTGTAATCTAGGGAGGACAAACAGTTGACAGAACAACAGGACTTCAGGCTCACAGCTGACTATAGAATGGAGATTCTATGTCCTCCTCTGGTAACTAAAGCCATGGTTTGCTGGTTTAGTGACCTACTGATATTGATCCCCCCTTCACCCTTATAAACCCTAATCTTGTTGAGGACTGCAATGTATTCAAGTGAAAACATATTTCCTAATCTTCCTCAAGGATAACGGGGCCGTATGCCCCAACGGACTAGTGACAGGTAGACGGAAGCTGTTAGGTGAGACTTGTGGGAAGTTCCTCAGACGTTAGCAGTAAAGGTGGGGATCTGGGGAGCTGATTCAGATACAAAGGGCTCATTTTTCTTTGTTTCCTACCTGGAATGCAGATATAATGCCTGGAGCTGTGGTGGCCATATTGTGACCACGAGGTAAACTTGAAAGTGAAACCCATGCGCAAAGAACGGAAACACAAAAAAGATAGGAAGCTGAAAAATTGATGTATGATGGAGTCTGTGCACTGGTGCCTCTGTTATCCATTCCCTGACTTCATTGTCATGAAAAAAAAACAAAATGGCCTGTTTTGTTTAAGCTGCCGTTTTTATGTTTCTCTTCCTTTGCAGTTGAACACAGTTCCTAATAGACCATTTTATTAGAGCAGACAAATACAAGTATGTAGTTGATCCTTTTTCTAAGAAAGTGATGCCACTTGGTGAAATAGGTATTCAAGGTCATATGGGGGAATGTTTGAATATGCACACGTTAGAGATTTCTCATCTGAGTTACGCTCTTCCATAAGAGCATCAGCACTTTCTCTTACCTCTGCCCGATGCACACTTCTTATGGACTTCCACGGGGCACACCCCTGCCCTCCACTGCAGTCTCTGCTCAAATGTCCACAGCTCAGAAGGCTGTTCCCAATCATGCAGGACTATAGTAATAGTCCTGCCACTCTCCATAACTTCACTCTGTTTACACCCTGCTCTTTGTTATTTTTCATTATTGTCTCCTTAGTGCTTAGCACTGTCTTTCACTTGGTAGTTGCTCAATGAAAAGTTGAGTAATAAATGCAGAAAAGCAAAACAAATGCATTTTGACTCTGAAAGATTTCTGAGAAAACTACTGACAAATCAATGCAAGTAGAAAGTTGCGATGCGTGGCTCATTTCAGGTTGAAAAGTTCAGACATTGTTGAACTTCAGAGTGGTCCTGTGCCTGTGAAAATAATATGGCCTTTACAACTGTTGAGTGTAACAGGTAGTGTTTAAGCTAGAGTGCGTTTTCCAAACTTTGTTGACTTCCTCCTTTGAGTTTTATCTGAGAGAAATAGAATAGTGATGTATAAGGGCACAGGAAAGAATTCATATCAGCTTTATGTTGGCTTGGCCACAGAGTCCCTAATTTTTCTTGGGCTGATACAACCTATGTCTCCTTAGTAATATAATAGACACAAAGCAATGTTTTACATTCATGAAAAATATATCTGCCACTGCAATATGTTGTATCTCAGTGCATACACAAACACCCCTCAAAACTCAGTTGCAGATATGTATGTAATATACATATGTGAATGCATATACTTATGAACATACAATATATGATTGGTGTGTATATATACAGGGGTGGGTAGAAATAGGTTTACAGTTGTATTACAAATAAGTAATACAATAATTAATAAATAATACAAGAACGAACTCTGTTCCATGTACTCACAACTATAAACCTACTTCTACCTACCCCTGTGTGTGTTTCTATATACATATAGACATATATATATACATATATACACATACACACACACACAACTATATGTATATACACTTACACAAATATATATTGGTTTGGCCAAAAAGTTCATATAGTTTTTTTTCTGTAAAATAAAAGACACAATTTTCATTTTCACCAACAACTTAGTTGATTTGGATATTTTGAGTATGTCAGCTATCTCCCACATGGTATAATGTCGATTGCCCTCAGTTAATGTCTTGATTTGATCATTATCAACTTCAATCAGTCTACCCAACCATGGAGCATCACCCAGTGAGTAATCTCCAGCATGCAACTTCGCAAACCACTTTTGACCTGTTCCATCAGTAACAGCACCTTCTCTATTCACTGCCCAATTTTTTAAATAATAAAAAGCATAATATGCCAAAAATGGTGCATATCTTTTTCCATCTTCAATATAATAATGGCTGCACAAAAATCACCAATTTTGGTAAGTTTTTTAATGCACACTTATGACAGGTCTCACAATACAATCTAACATAATCGTTTCAAATGAAGTCAAAGACAACTAAGTGCTACTAGAGTCATCGTATAGAAAAAAAAAACAAGCAAAAATTTTGGCCAGCCCAAAATCTATATACACACACTACTTTTTTCTTTTTCAATATCAGGAACATATTGAAAGATCCAGTCATGAATTTTTATGTATTATAGTATTCATAAAGCTCATCTGCAAAATTTAATAAGCTCTGCTTATGTTTCAAGATAGTCAGGCAGAAACGTTAAGAAAAAACATATTGAGTATTCAAATTGTTCTAGAGATAAACCTTGAGGGGATCCTGGCTTACGTCCTTGGGTAGGAAGTTCTGAAACTGAGAGTCTTTGAGTAATAGGCCCCTGATGTTCCACGGTATGTGGTAGAACCATACATTTCTTTACACTGCTGGCACTTGGTGGGGGAGATGCCAGGGGTCCGGCCGAGGTGTGCTTTACGTCCATAGTGCATGGTGGTTGCAGGGGAACCACTGCCTGGAGCTTGCCTTTCCCAGCACTTGCCAGGCATCAAGGTAGAATCTCAAGTTCTTTCTACAGGACTATGGGCAGAAGTGATGGAGGCCACTTCCAGGCCAGGCCCATAAGCACAGCCTAGGTGATCCTCTACCCTGTTTTCCCTGGGTGACTGCCTGGATTTTTATGTGCAGAGTGACCTAGGGGAACATGAACTGAAGAAGGCAGAACCTCTGACAGGCTCAGTCTTGTAAAAAGAGCATGTAGAAGAGAGCACCTCCACCCACCTTGTTAATGGTATAGCTCCTGCCATGGCCTCAGAGCCAGTGCACATTTGCTGTAGCTTTCACAGAGGTTATGAAGTCACCGTCATTGGCTGGGCAGAGCGCAGTTCTCAAACTTCAGAATATTTTGGGAGAAAGCTGTTTATGAATGCAAATCTCTAGGCCTCACTCCCAGATCCTGATTCATTAACTCTGGGATGGGGCCCACCAATAGGCATTTTCATCACCATTCTAGGTGATTTAATGCACATTTGGAGGAACACTGAAAAAGTGAGTGGATTTGCAGGGATGGCAACTAGGAGACTGGGGTTGGAAATGGACAGCAGCCTATATCCTGAGCCAGCGCGTGAGCCGAATGAAGTAGAAGTCAGCAAGGAAGTGGGCGAATGGTCAAAGACAAGTTCCATACTGCAGCAGTGAGCACTGGTGCTCGGACATCCATTCCCTGCCACATTTCAGGGAGGATAAACGCTCAAACATGGTGTTGCAAAAATGGGCAAAGCCAAAAAAGGAAGTGGTTGACATTTAGACAGTCGAGAGAGGATAGTTTCACTGTAAATATTTGCAAGTGGAAGCCCCTTTATCCCGGCATAATTCAGTTAAAATAGATCACTGAAGGGAAGTGATGGTTCTTAGGCAACACTGCTGTCAACATCTATCATTTGCCTATCATGGGAGAAGATCACGCGAAGAGGCAAGAGCCTAAAATGACTGCTTTTTTTCCCCTCTTTTCCTTTCCAATATACTATGAAATAAAAATGTTGCAGGCCTAAATCCAAAGACTATTCTTGGACTGGATCTTTTCCAATGCTCTAAATTTAACCAGCTGGGATTTTGTGAGCACCAGCCTATTGGGCCATCTGAAAGGTAGAAGTTGCTTTTTAAAGGGGAATCTGAATTTCACCTTAACATGGAACAGGTCACTGTTTACTCTTCAAAGAAATATGGTCTTTCAGTTCTGTAGAATGTGTACAATTAAGAGAGAAGTGAAGGGACCCAATTACACCAATCAACACATGTAATATTAAGGACCATGAAAAATGTGCCCTTATTCCTGGTGAACTAGAGACCATATCATAAATACTATAGGTGTTATCACTACCAAGTTTATATTGAAAATCAAGTATCTGGTGAAAAGAGATCTGAAAGAGGTGCACTTTTAGAAAAAATGTTAGATAAAATTACAATGTTTAAATTAATCATTGATTTGTTTAATCATTGATGATTTAATCGGTCACCAACAGCTTTAAGTAATAGTATAGAACTGTACAGACTTTCCCTTTGTGCTTAGTTTAGGAAGTAAGGTGAGTTCAAGACATCTTTGCTCTGTCGTGGACTGAGCACATTGGTGAACATGTTCTTAGAAATAGCAAATCAATTAGGGGTCCATCAGTGCTCTGAAAGCTGGTGCTCAGGTAGATTGACGGGCAGAAGACCTCAGCATGGCTGATATTTGTAAAATGATTCAGTACAGCACATGGGTGTCATGTCTGCGAGCAGATGCCAGACATCTTGACTAAATTATCACCAAGTCATGGAGAGGAAGGTGTTTCACATGCGTGTAGTTCACCTTTCTTTTCAAACATGTGAGACGGTCAGTTCACGAAATATCTGATCGGATTTTTGCCTTTTTTGAAATAGTATTCCTTGCAATTTACGTGTTTCGAAGCTGATCATGAGGATTTCAGAAGGAGGCCATGCTGCTTTTCTAGCTTATAGCTCTTACATGTAATAGGATATAATTTGAGGGTGGATGTTTTAGGTTCTTGTGATCATAGCATTTTCAAGGTTACCAAATCTTTTGACCGAGTGAATTTCTTTGACAGGTACAGTAGATGCCCCGTGCAATAGATGGTGGAAATATACTGATCAAAATGCACTGGTTCTCCCAAGTGAGGAAACTGAAACAAAAAGACACCGGGCCATCTGTTGAAACACTGCACCACTGCACTAGTGGGACAGTGAGGTTGTGTGGTGGTGGTCCCTGAACACTGGTCAGCTAAGGAAAACTGATGTTTGAAAGGGACCCTCCATTTACCCTCTGAACAAGTTACTGGAAAATGAAATCATTCAAATGAAGAAACATTTGTTGAGAAGCTGCTCTGGCGTTTCAGGTGAAACAAAGATGACAAAGCACGATCCCTGACACCAAGAGGTTCAGAGTTCTCTAAGGGGAATAGAGCAAAACCTACAGAACAGGCACTTGGCATCACAGCCAGCTGCATCCCAGAGAAGGGGGGGCAGAAACGCAGCAGTGAGGGGCAGTGAGTGATGGGGGGCAGGGACTGGCTCAGCCGCCTTGGGAATTTAAGGTCTGCAATTCTTGGTGGTTGACAGTGGGAGGGGATTGTTGACAAACACACTCCCTTCACCAAAACTTAGTCAGGCTCCTATGAACTCCCTTGCCAATTGGGCCTTCACATTGGGACTATTGTGTCCATCTCTGCAGAGCCCACATTTAGCACAGTGTTGCTAAACCAGGTTAGCGAGAATCCCCCACCTTTGATGTCTAATGATTCTCTACATCTGATTAAACTCCTCATTCCTCAGCTCCCCCTAGATGATATTTGATCTGCCTTCAGCAAAAATCCCGTCAAGCCTGTTTAGCCAGAAACACCCCTTTGGAATAACTTTCCATCCCTGACACCTCCACCCCCTTGGCTAGAAATCTTCACTTGTCCAAATTGTATTCAGATCTGAGGCCAGATCTATACTGAGGTTTTTTTTTCTTATTGCAAGAGTTCCTGCATAAACTCTATTCTTATCACTATAATGCTGTCAGGCTCTGGTTTTTCTTTAAAAAAAAAGTATCAGCAGAATATTTTCCAATCCAGAGAAACATAATGTCAGATTAATGTAAAATAAAGTAAAACACAATGAAAACCATTACATTACACATCAACGTTGAAGTATGAAATACTCAGTTGTTTGTGAAAATTCTAGATAGAGCAGACTGCTTCAAAAGCACCAGCTAAAGACTATGATGAATTAGATGATAGTCCAGAAACCGTCAAAGGCACTAGAAATCCAAGAACTGTTCTAGAAGGAGACTTTAATGGGCAACTCGGAGCAGCAGTGTATTTGTAACTTTTCCAGAAAGTTTTTTCTACTTGAAGTGTGCCCTTGAAAGGAAAAACAAGAAGAAAACACCCAAGACACCAAATTAGAAACTTAAAAAAAAAGCACCCAGTGCTATAAAAAAATAGTTGTATAACATCTCAGGGATGAATTTTAAGCACATTCAAGTCTCGAAGTAGCAACACCTGCCTAATTCTGATACACCTTAATTTCTGATTTCACTTGAAGAACCTCTGCAAGGAAGGGGTAAACAAAGCTGATGGAAAGAGACTTTGAGACTCAGAGATGAGCTGAGAGACCTTCCTCCGAAAAGGAAGACTGTCACAAATGGCAGAGGCTCTGAAGAGGGTGAAGGTCAAATTCATTCTCAGTCCTCAACTGAGAAACTTCAGTACCATGCAGAGTGGGGTTTTATTGTTTGGTTTGCTAAAAAGCTTCTGGCAAAATGTATCTGTCTTAAGTCATTCAAATAGGCTCATGCTCACTCTGCAGGGGAAAGCAGTTTGCCTTGCCAAAAAAAGAAAAAAAATCTAAATCAGGATAATTGAGAAGTAGAGAAATACTCTACTTCTTGTCTACACCAATGAATTATAATATTTTGTTACATCTAGGACTGGATAAATAATTGAAGGTATTGTAGCAAGAAACAAAACCCTGGATAATTTACATCATTCCCTGTTCACAGGGGAATGGGGTTATGTTAAATAAGACAACTGTGGTTTCGTCCTGTGGCACTGATGAGGGTATGGAAGATGCATTTATATAAAATGTTAGTGACTATAGCAAAGCGATTGTACTTTCCCACTGATTTCCTTTTGAACTTTAGGAATTTAGGAGTAGAAGTAGAGAATTGTTTGGCTCTATGTTAGTTCTTTGGCCTATTAGGAGCCGGTGGCATTGGACCGATTCACTGTGCAGAGTGAAGAAAACGACTGACATGTGCTGAGCAGGGTAAGACTTGGCTTCCCCCAGAAACATCTGCAGGTAGAGTATCAGATGGACCTTGCGTGCTTGTTTTTCTGCCCAGCGTCTGCTTGGTCAGCAAGCTCTTTGCCATCCCTGTGACGATCCTACCCAGTCTGTGCAGTTCAGGTGGCCCCACCTGCTGCCTCCAGCGGCTTGGATGGACAAGCGATTACGGCTGACCTCAGCATACGCCGTGTTCTGGTTTCAGCCGTTGACACAAGGCAAAAGCTGAACCAAACAGCTCCTCCTTGGAAATGTTGCCAGAGCTTTTAGAAAGATATTCCCCCTTTCTCACTGTGGCTGCTAGATTGGTGGAATAAAAAACTGTCAGCGCCGTCTTTACCACAGAAACTGATGGAGGTGGGCAACGTGTCCACGAACGAAGGGAATATGTTGGGTAGAAGTGCCGGAACACTGAGAGGCAAAGAGACAGGATCCTGAAGATCCTGTGAGCCTAGCTATGCATAAAATGGTACCTGTTCCTAGATTTCTCACTTCCATCTGTAATACTTTTCCTTTGGATTCCGTTAACACAGGGTTAGGTTTTCTCATTTGCCCAAAGATGGTTGCCTAATCAAATAATATATGGGTTAATAGTCATTTAACTCTGCCTCTCAGAAGCCATAAAGGTCTTCCTTGAGATATTCTTCTGAAATGGCAAGGTATGGTTACATTCTGACTGGTTTCCTTAGCCAGGGAGAGTGTCATCTAATATAAGCTTGTGCAATTTCAAAAAGTGTAACAGAAACATATAAGCAGGTATATCTCACATTAGGAAGATGTTATCATACATTTTTTAAAAGATTTTATTTATTTATCTTTAGAGGGGAAGGGAAGGAGAGAGGGAGAGAAATATCAATGTGTGGTTGCCTCTCATGCGTCCCCCACTGGGAACTGGCCTGTAACCCAGGCATGTGCCCTGACTGGGAATCGAACCACGATCCTCTGGTTTGCAGGCCTGTGCTCAATCCACTGAGCTACGCCAGCCAGGGCATTATCATACATTTTAATATTGTTCTGAATTATTTATCTCCCTCTCCTTCTAAAAACAATTTTATTTCCCTGCCCAGTTGACACAGTTTGGCCAGGTGACTTGCTCTGATCAATGCAATTTGAATGGGAGTGCTGGCCCTCATATGTGAGCAGAACCTGTAAGAGTCATGACACTGTTCTGCTGTTGCTTTTCCCCTCACCTGTCAAGGAAAGTGCAGTACCAGACAGGGACTGCTCCTTCAGCCTGGGCTCCGGAATGAAGAAATCATAGGGATGCAGAGTCATAGCCAACTCACACCCAAGACATAATGTAAACAAGGAATAATACCTCACTGTAAGCTCCTGAGATTGGGGGTTTGCTTGTTACATCACAAAACCCAATAAACACTGACTGATACATTAGGCACAGCAAAACCCAAAATCAAAATTTTTTTTGATTATTTACAGTTAATGATTCATAGTACCAATGGGTATCCAAATTATAGGTTCCTCTGGAGCACCTATAATGTTCAATTTACCAAAAAATAATTCATGCAAGTTAAAGAAACACATTCACTGCCAAGTCCTCCCCAATCCTGAATGCAACATGACTGCATTGCCTTTCTTGGTCATCTCTCCTGGGCTCTGGTTGTTGTGTGTGTCTCACACATGCAGTGCTCTGGGACCACGCTATTGATTCTGCCGCTCTTTTGATGCATTGTTGTTCTAAGCTGACAACCCTTCAGCTGCTCTGCCAACAAATGTCACAAGAGAAGGCACTTGTCAGAGCAGCACCTCCTCCTTTGTAACGGCCTTTTGTGGGCACGCTGATGGACTGTGGAGTTCTTTGAACAGCTGTTCCCCACTGTCGAATGTGGCAGTGTGGGGGCCGCGCATCCCTGGCACCAACCCCCGCCTCTGGGGATAGTCATCACATGCCCTCTTGCTTCTACGAGGCTTTGTACTGCTTAGTGGGTCACTGCACGTCATGCTGCGCACCCCAGAACTGCACACAGAAACTCAGTCTTTGCCGTCTCCCCTCTTTGATTTGTTCATCACGCGTAATTCTCTAAGATCAGCTGTCATTGTGCTTGCTTTGTCTCTCTGACACTATATTCCTGAGGCCCCACAGTATTGTGAGCTGTGATGCTTTACCCTTTATATCTTTGTCCAAACAAAGATGTGTCAAACAGAGACAATGTGCTGTCTCCCTGATCAGTTGCCAGATTTCTACAAATTTCAGCTGCTGTGAGGTCGGAGTGCAGAGAGNACGTCATGCTGCGCACCCCAGAACTGCACACAGAAACTCAGTCTTTGCCGTCTCCCCTCTTTGATTTGTTCATCACGCGCAATTCTCTAAGATCAGCTGTCATCGTGCTTGCTTTGTCTCTCTGACACTATATTCCTGAGGCCCCACAGTATTGTGAGCTGTGATGCTTTACCCTTTATATCTTTGTCCAAACAAAGACGTGTCAAACAGAGACAATGTGCTGTCTCCCTGATCAGTTGCCAGATTTCTACAAATTTCAGCTGCTGTGAGGTCGGAGTGCAGAGAGAAGGGGGGAGAAGAAAGCTTAATATCTGCTTATTTTTCAGCTGAAATTGTGGGACTCAAAAGTAGCTATGTTTCCTAGTTTGTGTGTGTGAGAATAAAATGGAGAAGTTAAGTGAAAGACTAAGGTGCCATAAGAGCTGGGACTCAGTTATCCCCAACCATCTCCCCCGTTCCTCTCCCTCTTTTTTTTCCTTCTGATTCTCAGAGTTCAGTGAAAAAGTTCTCAGCGGGTGAAGGGAAACCGTGATTTGGGGCAAGTAATGTCAACTTCCTACTTAATGACAGAGTTGAGAAAAATAGACTTTAAAGTATCGTGACATTCTATGGATTTAAAATGGTTGCCCCAAAGCCCGATACTTTTTTGGAGAAAAGTGGAGCGGTTTCTTCCGTTCACTGTCCTTCTTCTGCCAACACCATGGCTCTAGGATTCATTCTTTCTTCGGTGGTTCCTGATGGAAAAGGCATCTTTTCTTCAGTCCAAGTTTAACCTGTTACTTACTCAATACATCCTAAATCTTCCCCTTCAGTTGAGACAAAACCCCAGCATTATCCCCTTTTTCTTCTAAGTATTTATCTTCTCTCTCCTTAGTGTGTCTTTCCATCCACACACAACACACTCAAGATTCCCCCATAATAAAGAACCCCCGGCCCCAATCCACAGCCATACCACTTGCCTAGTTCGACTCTCAGTCAGGTCACATGCCTAGGTTGCAGGCCAGGTCCTCGGTTGGGGGTACATGAGCGGCAACCACACATTGATGTTTCTCTCTCTCTCTTTCTCCCTCCCCCTCCCATTCAATTAACTTATTCGTTTACAAATGAATAAATAAAATCTTTTAAAAACCCTGCACATAGATATTTCCAGCAGTTTTATTCATAATTGCCAAAACTTGGAAGCAACAAAGATGCCCCTCATCAGGGGAATGGATAAAAAAACTGTGGTCCATCCAGACTATGCAATATTATTCAGCGCTAAAAGGAAATGAGCTATGAAGTCATGCAACCTTAAACACATATTTCTAAGTAAAAGAAAGCAATCTTAGAAGGCTACATACTGTACGATGCCAACTATACAGCACTCTGGAGAAGGTCCAGAGGCAATAAAAGATCAGTGGTTGCCGGGGTTAGGGAGGAGGAAAGGGGGGGAACGGGCAGATCACAGAGGATTTTTAGGGCAGTGACAATACTCTGCATGATAGTATCGTGATAGCTATATGTCATTATACATTTGCCTAAATCTATAGAATATATACACCAAGAATGAATGCCAAGGTGAACTGTGGACATGGGTGATTATGACGTGTCAGTGTAGGTTCATGTGCGGTGAAACCGTGCTCTTCTGGTTAGTGACCGTGACAATGTGAAGGGTGTGCGTGTGGGGGCAGAAGATATTGGGACTCTCTCTACCTTCTTCCCAATTTTGTTGTAAACCTAAACCTGTTCTAAAAAATAAGTCTTTATGAAAAAGAAACAAAACAAAGGCCCAGCTAGCCAAGTTCTTGAGAAACATATGAAGTGGTCTCCTCCAGTCTTCCGGCGTGTGGGGACAGTAGGGCTGTGTGCCCTGCCTCCCTCATCGATAGCTAATTTCTACTCAGTGATGTAGAGATGTGTCATTACCAGAGTAGCAAGGGTGCTGTTTTGATCAGCTATGAAGCTCCTGGGTGAACAAGATAGTCTCCCTGGGGCACAGAAAGAATTGAGGGAAGGCTGCAACCTGCTGCAGATCAGTTTCCAACCCCTAGGCTCCTAAGATGTCTTGTAGGAACACGCTATCACAAACAGTGCTAACCCCTGTACAGTGAGTGGTGCTAAGCGATAAACAGGGGACTCCGGGGCCGCAAGCTCTAACTCTCGCTTTGGCACCGATCCCTGCACTCACTAAGCTGCTCCACTTAACCTTGCTAAGGCTCAGGGTCTTCACTGTGAAAAATGATGGTATCAGTGACATTCTTCATCAGATTGTTGTGACAAATAAGCAATAAAATAAGCTCTGAGTATATAATTACAGCTTAATATAGCAATGGTTATTTTCTCTTCGCACACAAAAAAGGATGTACACACATACGTTACATTGCGTGGGAAGAAAAAGACTTCTGAAATAAAGTGATCACAGAGGTCAGGGACTATGCTAACTATACCTTTAGTAAGTTACATCTTCGGACAAACTCCCCAGTATTTTATTTCTTTGTAATTCACTTATTCATTTATTTCACAGTGTTGACCCTGCTGGGCGCTGGAGAGAAAGAGGTGAAAGAGACGTGGTTGTTGTCTTTAAGGAGAAGAAATACGAGAGCAGTTAGAACCTCAAGCTCTGGGTGCAGGTAGAGATACATGCAAGGCAGTGCTGGCGCAAGGGAAGACGAAGCACATTTCATGTTGGAAGGAGGCGAATGTGTAAATTCCAGCCTTCTACCACGTGTTTCAGGAAGGTTCTCCTTTCCCTCTCTCTGACAGGCACTGACCTATGTGGTTTTCTTTTCTTTAATTTTTTAAAAGATTTTATTTATTTATCTTTAGAGGGGAAGGGAAGGAGAGAAGGAGAGAAATATCAATGTGTGGTTGCCTCTCATGAGTCCCCTGCTGGGAACTGGCCTGCAACCCAGGCATGTGCCCTGACTGAGAATCGCACCACGATCGTGTGGTTCTCAGGCCTGCACTCAATCCACTGAGCTACACCAGCCAGGGATGACCTACGTGGTTTTCATACATTACTTTTCATGTCTCACGGATACCTGACGAAGACAACATTTTTATTAGCCTCATTTTTCAGAAGAGGAGAAACAGACTCAGAGAGGTTTTAGAACTTGCCGAATGCCACACAGCGAATGAATGGTAGAGCTTTTTGTCAAATCTAAGTTTCTCTCTCTAAAACGACGCTATTTCTTCCTCAACAAGCTGTGTTTAGTGTACTGAGTTTGAAAGGTAGGAAATGTTTGTTTTTCAGGTCTCAGCTTCAAGCAGCCTCTCAATACTTTTCAAGATGATCTATTTTCTGTTAATAAAATATAGGTAATCCAGGAAAAGTACTACATAAAAATCTGAAACGTCTGACGTTGACATTACTCTGATGCTAAGAGTTTGTGAGAACATGAAATTTGCAAAGATCAAAGTTATTTGTGAAAGAATGTAACACAACTGTTTTCTTTTTTTCCCCCCACCACATCTTAGGCTTTTCAAAAGGACCTCAAACATGTGAAAAATAAATCATACTTTTGAGCTGTGAAAGCATCACTGATTTCTACTTGATTCTCTATTTTAAGATAGACTCTGCATAAAGGCCTAACTGAAACTGATGGAGCTCCCTGACAGGAGAACATTTTACCCTTGTTCTGTGGCCCAAGAATGGCTTCTTGCCTGGCTGGCCAGCCAGCTGGTACACTCACGCCATTGTTTTGAAGGGGCACATGGTGTGGCTAAGACTGAGGGCATGAGAGCATCACACAACAGCTCCAGTTTGGAGGGCTCTGAGAGACCACCTACTTCAGAGCTCTTCATTGTAAGGCAAGGTGCCGAGGCCAGGAAGAGGCCAGGAATGGTCGAGTGAGTGGCCCGGTGTCACAAGAGTAATCAGCAGTGAATGAGCTCAGACCACCTGAATCCCTCATTAGCATATCTGTGTGGGGCTGAATAGTGTCTCCCCAGAATTTGTGTCCACCAGGGCCCTGGAACGTGACCTTATTTGGAAATAAGGTCTTTGCAGATGTAATTTAAGATGGTCATACTGAATTAGTGCGGGTCCTAATCCAGTGATTAGTGTCCTCATAAAAACTGAAAACAGATACCTGGGGGAGAAGGCTGTGGAGGCAGAGGTTGAAGTGGTGCACCCACGGAGCCAAGTAAGACTAACGATTCCCACGCCTACCAGAAACCGGGAGAGCAAGGACGAGTTCTTCCAGAGCCTCTGGAGGCAGCAGGGCCTGCCAAACTTCTCTTTACCTTTGTATTGAATTTGCCGGGGCGACTCTGGTTAACATAGTTATACAGGTTTCAGGCACATGGTCCTACAACACCTCATCTGTACACTGTATTGTGTGTTCACTGCCCCAAGTCAAGACTCTGCCCATCACCATTTATCCCCTCTGTATTCTTCTCCATCTCCCCACTCTTTCCCACAATCATATTGTTGTTCATGTCCATGAGTTTTTTTCTCTTTTTTCTCAATCCCTCCCAAACCCCTAGCCCTTTCCCCAACCCGACAGCTGTCAGCCTCCTCTCTCTGAGTCTGTCTCTAATTCAGACTTCCAGTCTCCAGAACTAAGGGAGAATAAATTTCTGTTATTTTCAGCCACCCAGTTCCTGGTTCTTTGTCATGGCAGTACAAAGAAATGCACACAATCTCTTCTGCTTATGCCTGGATCAAGTTGGGCATCCTTCTTTCTAGATAAAGACCCCAAAGTGGACCGCTGCAGCCAGTAGGTTAAGTCCTACCCTCAAAATGAAGGACAGCATTTTAATCTGTAAACCGAACACTCTCTCACTCACACCTGACAAACACGCTTAGTGCTGTTTTTGTTCCAATTAGCTGTAAGTCACTTTAAATCTCATCACAGGAAGCAGTGATCTATTTAAATTGAATGCAAATGCATTGCTGCTTGCTTTTATACCAAACAGGAATACAATGTGGAGAAATTATTTCCTAGGTATTGTGGGTCTTAAATCTAAAATTATTAAAACAGTATGGATTATTGGAAGTCAGTACAAGAGAAATATTGATATTTGAGCAGTACATTCCCACAGAATTGACTGGAACATTGCAATTTTCAAAATCCTATTATTTGTTTTGCCAGATAGATCTTTCTGATTTTTACCATGCTCACTGAAGTTGAAAGTCTAACAGAAAAAAAAAGAGGTTAAGTCATTAGCTCAGATTATTGTATTATGGTTTATCAGAGTCTAATCTCATCTCCAGCTCTCCCTCGATTCGCCTTCTTGGACACTGCAGCTACTATATAGCTGGTTACTCTCTGCACTCAACCTACAGCCACACAGGAGTAAGGCTAGGTTGAAAGCTCAGGCTCTGAAACCAGAATTGCCATTTTAGAGCAAAGCACTTAGGTTTTGTTTACACGACACATAGAGAACCAGAAATTAGAACTTCATATTTCAACCCCCCCTCATGTTTATAATGGGGAGGGAAGCAAAGACAGAGTATATTGATTTCAAACTCCCTGCTTGTGTAGTGCTGCTTGCGAACAAAGGAGAGAGGGAGGAAGGATAGATGCTTTGCTGCCCCAAGTGGGTTGAGAGACTGAACACAAGTACTTTCAGTGCAAATGGTCTTTTGGTACATCTGCTCAACCCTGGAATGGGCAAGTGCTCAGGATCTAGGGTGACAGGTTTTAGGGAGAAAAAGAGCAAAAACAAACAAACAAACAAACCTCCCCATGCTACATACAAAACTGGCCATCGGGTAGGCTAAAATCAATGTTGAATAAACATTCTTCTTTTATCTTATTTTTCCACCATCGCAGAACAATTATGCAGACACAGATATTGCTCCAGTGTGAGAGAGTAGGAGAGAGATAAAAAGACAATTTTCTTGAAGCTGGTAATGGGCTCAGGAGAGAGGTTGGTTCCTCCCCCATTTATTGTGTTATCTTTCTTGTATTAAACAGTTCTTTACCTTGTTAACCAAGAACATTCATTGTTTTTGAAATTATACTAGGCACTGGTATCTGGGAAGAGTGTAATTTTGCACAAACATAGTAATGAGGCTTTGTGTTACTTGTAGTTTTGAGAACTCAATAAGGTCTTTGTGATGCCTTTCAGAAAAAGGTACATTTGGTGGTACCAGTGCTCTCGTATTCCAGAATTAGAATTCAAGTCAGTATTTTTGGTATTTGCAATAGAGTTTAACACCAGGACTATATAGTTTGTTAAAATTTAAAAGTCAACATCTTGAGGTCAGATATCAAACTATTACTTGATATCATCACAACTGTTATCTGATGATTTTCAAATATACCATTGCATCAGTTGTCTGTTGCTACATAACAAACCATCCCAAGGCTCAGTAGCTTCTAAGAGCAATGATTGATTGTTTCTCATATTCTGTGGGTTGGGTGGGCAATGGGCCTCTTCTCCTGAGCCTGCTCACAAGGCTCCAGGCAGCTGTGAGCTCAGATGGTGCTGGAAGCTCTAAAAATAGCCTCATTCACAAGTCTGAGCTCCTGGTGCTGGCTGTCAGCTGGACCTTCTCCTCTATGTGGTCTCTGAAATTCAGTAGACTAGCTGGCTTCCTCACAATGGTGAAAGTTTTGCAAGAAGATGAAATCGGAAGCTGCAAGGTCTCTGAAGGTTTAGCTTCAGAAGTCCAACAATATCATTTTTGTTGCGTTTTCGTGGTTAAAGCAATTCTTAAGGTTAACTCAGATTCAAGGGATAGAGAAATAGACTCAACCCCTGCCTGGTGGGAGGATGAGTGTCACACTGAAAAGGGATTTGCACAAAGGAAGGACATCGGGGTTATGATTGTGCACCCTATCATCATTCTCTAAGCTGGCTTCTTCTGTGGCAGTTTGCATCTCTGTGTCTGTAGTCCTCCTCCCACTTGGCCAAGTGCTCTGCCTTTGGTTTTGGGTTATGAGTAAACACATCACTTTATCCTTCTGTGGCAAAGACTGCTAGTTGTCCTCCAAAATCGATTATTTCCTTCTTCATCAAAAATAAAGCCCTTGTTGGTTTTCATTGTTGATTTGTTTTCTGCTTGTTTGTTTTTTTAGCTGGGTACATAAACCTTTGGGTCTTGAACCCTGAGAAATGCTAGACCAGCCCTGGAATGATTTCCTTCAGAGTTCCTGAATGTCAAAGAGAAAAACATTTCTAAATCGTCTGAGCACTATTCCTTGAGTTTCTCTAATTTTCACCAATAAACCTGAATGCTAACATATCTCCCTTTGTTATATAGTTAGAGAGCCATTCCAAATGTACTAAACTTATTATCAAGTTGTTTATTCCTCTTTTGAGAACATGTAGAGATGGAAACTTAATTATCTTCTTTCTTGCATTTAGTCAACCATAACTTTAAAACATCACCAAAAATCAGTGACTTTTGGATTTTTCTAGTTGTGTTAACTCAGGTTATTTGTCTCTTTTATTAACATAGAAAATCAGGAGCTAGTCATCATTTTTAAAAATACTGGAACGTGGAAACTAATAAAATTTAATTGGATCTAATATTCCCACTGTTTTCCCTACTTTAATATAATAAAAATTTAAGAACAGCCAATTTCTTGAGAAAGCAAACCCTTTAATAGGTTTTATATTTTTGATTACTTCTTTTTAAGGGTTGCAAAAGGAAATATGATAAACGCAGTGACTGTAACAACAAAGAAAAATGTATATGGAATGTACAGTAAAATATAATATTGTTGGCATATGGTGAATATATCAGTAAAAGAAAGGGAAATTTGCTCCGTCAGTTTTAAATGACCTGGCATCATAAGAACAAGATGAGTTTGTGATGACATCACCCATATGCACAGTCTACAGAGAGAGTAACCTGCTTCATGATTTAGGGCCCCACTACAAGATCAAGGATATTAAAGGGTATGAGATAGTGGGTCAGAGCGGGGAGGCAATATTCCTAGAGGCTTTTGTGAAAATAGCTGTTCTTCCTGAGCCCTCACCCCTCACTTTGGAAGAGGGGCATGTATTAGTTTCTGACTCTGAGTCTAATGAGGAGGTCTCATAGGGAGCTTTGGAATATGGTTCCAACATTTGGAGGGGTACAGAAGACCGGTGTCTGATTTACACCCGGGAAAGCTACAGTGGCTTAGAGATTAGGAACTGGGAAATAATGAAGGCAAGTCCTATTCCTTTTGTGGCAGAACCAGGAGAGGGCCATTCGTAATTTTCAAAGGCAGATGGGCTTGAGTATTATCTATTGCACACTGTGGGCTACATAAGAAAGTGAACCCATGTGGAGTTGCCTGGGGAAGGAGACCTCAGTGGAAACAGAAGTTTGGGAGTGGATGGAGGAGGTAAGCACGGGGAAAAGCACAGAGCAGTAGAACCACACCTTCTTAACTAACCCCGACTTCCAACTGAAGCTAGAGAAGTGGAGATTTGATTTAAATGTGGCTTTGAATTTAAATGTGGCTTGAAACAATCTCAATGAATTGAGATTGTTTATGACTTTTAAGTACTCAACACCCTGGCTGAGTTTTCATCTAAGAGCTGGGAAAGGTAACTTCCACCAAAGTTTTTTTTTTAAGGTAAGAGTAAAAAAGAATGTTGCATTTGTTCATAATCTGTATTAGTGACAACCAATAAACTAAGTACATGAAGAACATTAGCTGAACAAAAGTGTCATTTTAAAATAGCTCTTTCCTAAGCCTCACAACAAAGAAAAACCCAATGCCAGATGGCGTCACTGGAGAATTCTACCAAACATATAAAAAAGAATTAACACAATCCTTCTCAAACTCTTCCAAAATATTAAAGAGATTGGGAACACTGCCAAACTCATTTTGTGAGGCCAGCACTACCCTGATACCAAAGCTCCATAAAAGCACCACAAGGGAAGAGAACTACAGACAAATGTCCCTGATGAATAGACATTTAAAATATAGATGCAAAAATTCTTAATAATATATAGCATAATGAAAATATTATATGTCATGGCTAAGTGTGATTCATCCCTGGGATGCAAGAATGGTTCAACATATAAAAATCAATTTATGTGATAAAACATATTCACAAAATAAAAGATAAGAACCACATGATTATCTCAACAGATGCAAAAAAGTGCTTGACAAAATTCAACGCCCTTTCACAGTAAAAACTCTCAACAAGCTAGAAAAAGAAGGAAATTGTTTAACATATTCAAGACTATATATAAGAAAACATACAGCTAACATCATACTTAATAAAAACTAAAAACTTTTCCTTTAAAATCAGGGATACTCTCACAGTATTGGAAGTCCCCCCAAGAGCAATTAGTTGAGAAGAAGAAACAAAGGCATCCAAATAAAAAAGAAGTAAAATTGCCTTTCTTTGCAGAGGACACAAATATAAAAATAAATATAAATATGAAACCCTAAAGATCCCATTAAAATTTGCTGAAACTAATAAATTCAGTGAAGTGGTAGGATACAAAATCATTTACATTTCTATGCACTAACATCAAACTATCTTAAAAAAGAAATTAGGAAAAACAACCTCATTTACAATAGTACCAAAAAGAATAAAATACTTAAAAATGCACTTAACTACAGGGATAAAAGACTTGTATATTGAAAACTACAAAACATTAATGAAAGAAATTCAACAAGACACAAACAAATGTGAAGATAACCATTAGTGTTCATGAATTAGAAGATGTAATATTGGTAAAATGTTCATATTGCCCCAAACAATATTTTTGACAGGATTCATTGTGCTCCCTATCAAAATCCAAAGGACATATTTTAATAGAAATAGAAAAAATTCTAAAATTCATATGGAGCTCCAAAGACCATGACTCAGTCTTCAGAAAGAACAAAGCTAAAGGCATAACACTTCCTGATTTCAAACTATATTGCAAAGCTACAGTAATTTAAAAAGTATGGTATTCGCACAGAGAGAGAAATATACTAGACCAATGGAATGGCTTAGGGATCCCAGGAATGAATCCATGCATGCACAGTCCATTAGTCTTCAAGAGTGCCAAGAAAAACAATGAGGACAGGATAATCTCTTCACCAAATGGTGCTGGGAACCCTTAATATCCACATGCAATAAAATGGGACACTCGTCTCACACTATTCACAAAAATTAACTCAAATTGGATTGAGACTTACACAAAGGATGCCAAACTGTAAGCCTTCTATAGGAGAACAGGAAAACAGCCTCATAACATTCATCATGGCAATATTGCATCAATGTGACACCAAAATAATAGGCAATAAGAGGGACTACGTCAAACTGAAAGGCTTCTGCACAGAAAGAAAAAAAATCAACAGAGTAAAAAGCCAATCTGTGGATTGAGAGAAAATATTTGTAAATTATATATCTAATGAGGGGTTAACCTCCAAAATATAAGTAACTTCAAAAACTCAGTAGGAAAAAAAAATCTAGTAACCTCATTTAAAAGTGATTTAAGGACTTGAGTAGATATTTTTCCAAAGAAGATGTACAAATATCAAATGGGTTATGAAAAAAAGTTCAATGTTACTAATCATTAGGGAAATTAAATCAAAATGATGAGATCTCACCTCATACTTGTCAGGATGGCTATAATTTTTTTAAAAAGACAAGAATTATGAAAGCTGTGGCAAAACTGGAACGTTTGCATACTATTGGTAAAGATGCTAGGTGGTATTGTTGCTATGGGAAATAGTATCAAAGTTCTCCACAAGTTAAAAATAGAACTGTCATATGATCCTGCTCTGGATATTTGCCCACGAGAATTGAAATCAGGATCTCAAATGATGCTAGCACCCCTCTCTATGTTCACTGCAATTCTATTGACAATAGCCAGAATGGGGAAACAATTGGCTTTCAATGGACGAGTGGGGAAAACAAGTGTATATATAGAATGGAATACTACTCAGCCTTAAAAAAGAAGGAAATTCTTCAATATGCAGTAATATAGACTAACCTTGAGGACATACACTAAATGAAATAAACCAGCTATGGAAAGACAGATACTGATGATTCCACTTACAGGATACANGGAACGTTTGCACACTATTGGTAAAGATGCTAGGTGGTATTGTTGCTATGGGAAATAGTATAAAAGTTCTCCACAAGTTAAAAATAGAACTGTCATATGATCCTGCTCTGGATATTTGCCCACGAGAATTGAAATCAGGATCTCAAATGATGCTAGCACCTCTCTCTATGTTCACTGCAATTCTATTGACAATAGCCAGAATGGGGAAACAATTGGCTTTCAATGGACGAGTGGGGAAAACAAGTGTATATATAGAATGGAATACTACTCAGCCTTAAAAAAGAAGGAAATTCTTCAATATGCAGTAATATAGACTAACCTTGAGGACATACACTAAATGAAATAAACCAGCTATGGAAAGACAGATACTGATGATTCCACTTACAGGATACATCTAAAATAGTCAAATTCATAGAATCAAAGAGTATGTTGGTGGTTGCTGGGGGGGCAGGACTGAGAAGTCTAATCAAGGGACGAAGTCTCAGTCAGGCCCAGATGAAAAAGCTCCAGAGATTGGTTGTGTAGCATTGTAGCTATAGTCCACAATCATGTACTCACATTCAAAAATTTGTTGAGAGTTTATTGCCTGTTAAGTGTTTGTATCACAGCAAAATAAAATATATGTATAAGAAAAATGAAAAGACAAGCAAACAAAAATCCTAAAATAAATCACAGCTAGGAAATAACCTAAATAATTCCTATAAATTACAAAGGTTATTCTCTAAGAATGACTGAAACTCACAGAAAGATGAGCCCTTTCATTGTGTATTCAGCATAACACAGGGATTCAAAGTCAGCTTGCTATGGGCAGAGCCTGCCACACTGATTATTAGTCGTGTGATTTCAGGCGAGACAGGTAACGTTTAAACCTTTGTGTCCTCAGCTGTAAAATTGGGGATAAAGAACCATAGCTGTCTCCTCAAATTGTGAGGACTCAGTGAGCCCATTATTAAGGGCTCTGCACAGGTTAGCTGTTGTTTCTGTTAGGGTCCCAGGAGCAGTTGTGAAAGAAAGCAGGACTGGCCCCTTTCCTGAGGTTGTGGTCAAAGGATCTAAGGGTATATGTCTTATAAATCAAGTGGGTGTTGCAAATCTCCTAACAAAGATTTGTGCCAGAGAAGCAAGTCCCTCCCTCTTAGAGTTGAACCAGGAAGGACCTCTGTGTATCTCTCCAGGCTTGGCTGCAACATGAACGCATGGCTCCCGCTTCCAGGAACTGAATGGGTTGACAGAGAAAATATCAAGGCCCCTTTCATTTCTTGGGGAATTTTCCAACATTGTTACAGGATGATAAGAACTCAATTCACAGCCTCATCAGGGAGTGGAGTGTTCACACAGATGCATTTTCTCATTAGTTGAGGTTTATCTTATTTTCCCCTTACATATGTATGTGTATTCCTGATGCTTCAGTTCTGAAGGGGTGGTGGTAGCTGGAGGTGCCATAGAGCTTTAGCAGATGGAAGAAAAGTTGACAGTGGCAATGCTTCTCTCTCTCTCTTTCTCTCTCTCCCTCTCCCTCTGCCTCTTTAGAACTTTTTACTTTATCGTAGTGTAAAAGCCAGTCTGTCTGGGTACAGTGTTCTCAGAGAGGCTTAGACTCCTAAGAAAAGTTAATCAGTACTCTTGGACATGGAGAGAACAACTTGGTTCCAGCGACATAACCGATTGACAATATAAATGTTTGAAGTTCAGCTTTCCTTACTGGGTTTCCCCACTCTTAATACGTAGATAAAATATAAAAACACTTCAATAATTCAAAAGGCAAAAGAGAAAGAGAGCATGAGAAAGGAAGGTGAAAATGTGGTTTCTCTAAATCTGCTGAATAAATATCTGTGGATGTAATGAGGCCAGTTCAGGTTATAATCACCGTTTCCCCACCACCTAATAATGTTCTATTCAGCACCTGCTGTCACACAGCTTTTGGGATGGGTGGCATTAGCTCACCAGGTAACCTCAGGCCATTTCTTTAGTGTAAGCCTGTGGTGCAGCAGAGCAGGAGAGGCTGGGCAAATTAGATGCACAATGTCAGATAGAACCCACCCTGTTTCCATTAGTATTTGGCATTTGAAGCCCTGATTGGTAACCAAATGAGCACTTCTATAATTGCTGTGCTGTATGGAAACTATGATTTTTGACCAGAATGTCAGTATGTGGTCTGCAAACTGTATGTTAAAAACTATGCAAACCAGTTAGTGGTTAGACTGTGCATGATTTTGTCCTGAATATACATCTTTGAAAATATTGATTTAAACGATGCAGTATGTGCTTCTTGCGCCAAACTTCTCTGCATATTGGATGTAGTATATTTCCTTAAATCTACCAAGATGTTAGCTTTCAAACCAAAGACTGCTTTCTCTGAATGTGAGGATTATCATCACTCTAGGAAAGGAGAAAGGGGGTCTCATCATGGCCTGGATAATACATGAAAACAATGGAGAAATCTCTCGAGGAAAAGAAAGAAAGAAATAATAAAACATGTGCATTTAACTGCTCTGTTCTATTTTCATGCATTCTGTTTCCATGATATTCTCCCTGGTTTAGGTGCGAGGTGACAACAGAGTGATTTTCTGGGCCAGATTAGGTTCAACTTCTTGCTTTGCCAGTATCCATGTGACCCTAAGCAAGTCATGTAGTTACTTCTCTGTAAAAGAGACTCTTGTGGTCAGCATCCTTGGTTCATAGATTCTTTTTGTTTACCTGCATTATGGTTTTAATGTTTCTGAACTGTCACTAAAAATGTGGGAATTTCACTTAAAAACAACGCCAGCAACAGATCTCTGGCTTCCGTTAACAGTTTGGTAGACTAAATACCAGTCCCACATCTGACATGGCAACAATTGGCCAGAGCAGAACTGAGATTCACTCAGTACATACAGCGTGTGCTTTCTCCTGTCGTGTCTGTTTCCGCCACTTCCCATGCTCTTCCCAGAACGGGGACTAAATGTTAGTTCCATTTACTGTGCTTATTGTTGACTTTCTTAGAGCTATATTTTCCAGTCTTTGTATCTCTACCTAAAATAGAAAAAACATAAGTCCTAGACACCTGGGTTTAAAAAAACTGTATGGGAAGAGTACATTTTTTTTTAACTGAATATCTCTGGTTTTAATAGGCTAACAAAGAGAGTCCATGCTAAAAAAATACAAGCCCCACTTCACTTATTGATATTACTTGACCTGGTCTCTCTGGCCATTCAAATTTTTCATCCCTGGTCTATCTGGGCATAAAATGCTACAGTTCTATAACTTCACGTGGAAACTTCTCAAGAGATGCCTCCTTTTGAATGTCCCATTGATGTACACCAAAGACAAAATGCTTTGGGAAGATGTCTGGGTCTCACAGCTAGAAGAAGGGCTTTTGCACATGCAATGTACAGCTTTCAAAAGCAGGGCCAGGCGGGCAGCTGGGGGCCAGGCAGGCAGCTTGATGAACAGTCATAAACGACCAGCAGGAATTCAGAGGCCTTGGTGAGGCCAGTGTGTGCTAAAGAGAATGGTTTTCCCAAACCAGATTTTTATTTCTCCCCATATTCTTTCATTTCCACAGTGAATCAAAGATTTCTGTCCTGTTTGACACTGCATCGAGGTGTTTTGGGGTTCCCTGCCCCAAAAACAGAGACCCAGAAAGGGTGGGAAGCAAGCAGAAGAAGCAAGCCTGAGATAAATAACACCTCATATTCTTTCTTATAATAGGTACAATAAATTGCCAGCATTTATGTGCCAGGTGCTATGCAAAGCATTTTACATATGTTATCTCATTTTACCTTCATAATTACTTCATGAGGAATGTATTATTTTTTCCAATTCGCACGAGGAGTCTAAGATGGTAGAAGGTTGAATAGTTGGTGCAAGGTCACACAAGTCGCAGTGGAGAATTAGTCTCTCTATTGTCACAGGCTTTGCTCAAAACCACTTCACTATGTTGTACAGTGGCCTTAATGGTTTTGACAAAGAAAGGTAAGGGAACAAAATAAATGTCTTACTCATGCAATAACAGAAATTATTTTCCCCCTCCAATGTCGCAATGCTTTTCTCCGAACAAATGTTTTTCATCCTGTACCTTGTATTTGACAAAATACTTCCCCACACATTTAACTCTCTCAACAGACTCAGGAGGTGGGCAGTGCAGGTCTTATCAACTCCATTTTGCAGGTGAAAACACCAAGTCCTGTAGGAATGAAATGACTTGCTCAAGGTCATACTTCTAATGGAACTGAACTACAGTACTCACATTGAATACTGTAGTTCAATGTGGTTCAAATACTGAACCACAGCCTCATCACTTCTTACTGTCCCACGCTGCCTCCCTTCTCTTAGGCTAAATGTTTGGTAAGCTTCTAAGTATGAATTGAAGCATCTCTTCTCTTACAGAGGGAGAAAAAAATGATCTGCCTTCCATGTAAGCAGTAAAAAAGTTTTCTTCTTATTTTATTTCAGTGTTGCCTAATGGGTAATAGCAAAACAAAAAAGCTATTAGAAATTGAGTCATGCTGATAAGAGTCATCTGTTCATTTAAACCCACAGACTCTCCTATCTTTCATGGATAAAGTTTTAGACTGACCTGGCATCTTTGAGAGGTGTTTGTGATGATTATGTTCTATCCTCAAAATTTCAGTGAACCCATTTGGAATTGATCAGCTCTCCTAGATGTATATTAATGAGACCAAGACAATCACTTAGCTTTGCTCATGTCCATAGGGACAAACTGACCCCCCTGGTCTTGACACATTTCCAAAACATCATAGGAAAGACTGAATTTATTGATACCACCAAAATTGTAAAATGTATCTCTTTTTTTCCTCCCAAACTCAGGCCATCCAAAGTCTTCTCATGAGCTAGCTGTATCTCTCTCTATTTCTATATGAATATTCACTGAGGAAGGGGCACAAAAATGCAACCTTTCTCAAATGGTTCCATCAAGTGCTATTAGATATTCTGAAAAAATAAGGAGATTAACGCCACCGTGGTGACACGGAACACCAGTGTATTTATTACAGAAAGGCCTGGTGTTCTAGGTCTCTTTAATCTATTGCCTGTTTGGGGGTCCGGTTCTGCATCAGGATGCCTTGTATGGGAAGGTGGTTGTCACTCATCAGGTAAGAGGTGCACATGCAGAAGCACAAACATATTATATTTTGTATCAAAGTTTGCTTGGTCTTAGATTATCTGTGATCTGTTTGTCACAGTTATTAGCAAACACCTAGAGCTTTGGTGCGTGTACACACAGACTTTTTATAGCAACTTTTTCTAAATTCTTCCTAATTCTGAACTACAGTGAAAATGACATGTTTTTTTGACATTTAGGAAACATTAACTTTTTTCCCTGAGAATACAACTCCTATTTTCCTGGGAGAAATACCCACCCTCACCACCACGTGACTCTAGTGGCATTGTTTCCATTTCCTCCTTCGGGAATGGGAATGAGGCTGTTGTACAACCAACCAAGAACCACATTCTACCGTCTAGGGGTGTTGGTTCAGGAATCTGTTTATTTCCAATTCGGGCCAATTTGAGTCACACCAAATACTTATTGTAGATAAACAATCTACCCATTCCTTTATCTTCCACTCAATATAGACATATGAGGAATAAAGCCTGAACATTTTGACAGCTGTTTGTCACCATGAACCAACAATACAACCAACAAGAGAAATGACAAGTTCTCATATTGTCTAAGTCATTTGATTCATTTAGGCCTAGAACCAGGTACCCTAGGATTTTTTGAATGTACAAAACTTTTTGGCTAAGTCAAATAAAGATGAGTTTTTTTGTCATTTACAACTGAGCTGGCCCTCACAAATGCAATCAGAGAAAATAAGGAATTAAAGGTAGAGTGCACAGTACACCTACTGTAGGAAAGTCTATAGAGTCTTATGAGTTTGTTCTAGAGCCTCAAACCCTCGTTCAAATCTTCCCTGTGTAGTTAATGGAGTATATTTAAGTGGAAGTGTTGCATCATGGTAGTCTGCTTATAGAGCACACATTGGCTGTAGGGTTTGGTGGAAAGAGCATACCGTTTGGATAGGAAATGGTGGTGAAGATACAACTTCTCAGCCAAGGGATCCAATGATAAATTGCTAAGCCTTAGTCTCATCTGTAAAATGATTGTTGGAAAAAGTTAAATGAGATTACATGTGTATTACATGTGTTACATGTGTACTACATGTGTAGTACCTAATCTATTGTTCAATAAATGCCTGTTTTACAGACAAACTTACCTTCTACAGCTATACTTTTATCTAATTAATCTTACACTGCATAAAACAATGCCTACTATAACCATACGGCCTTTGTTCATTCATTTATTTACCAGTTTTAGTGCCCAATGAGTTTCTGTGGGTAACCTTGTCTTCTATATAAATCATGTATAATCATATATCCATGAGATGCAAAGTAAGGAGTCTGAAAGCTGTGGGGCATGATTTAGGCTTTGAAATGTCTTCCAACAATTTTCCAGAAATATAATGCAGTAAGAACATGCAGCCAGCCTGAACAGTGCCATTCATTCCCTCATGTTGGGAAGATTCTGAGATATCCTTGCAAACAAGAAAAATTACTGAAAAATTATTAAGGTAGCCTTTGAAAATACTTGGGAAAAATGCTTTGTTTGTAATCAAGAGGATATATTTCATTAAAGTATGACCATAAGCCTAATTTTTAACCTAGTCTTAATCTCCCTGTGACATGATCAAGTGTTTCATTTGAGGGCTAAAAACTGAACTTCTGTTATTTCAGCTTACTTATTCATTGAGAAATAAGCACCTTCATTTTCCTACAGGGAGTCTTTCAAAATATTTTAGGCCAGTGGTGTCCAACCCATGGCCTGCGAGGGCCACATGTGGCCCAGGACAGCTTGAATGGGGCCTGACAGAACATTGTAAGCTTACTTAAAACGCTTTCTTCACTCATCAGTTTTCGTTAGTGTTTGTGTATTTAATGTGTGGCCCAAGACAACTCTTCTTCTTCCAGTGTGGCCCAGAGACACCAAAAGTTTGGACACCCCTCCTTAGGCATTTGCTGTTGAAATACCTGAAACAACAGTGGAAGGTAATGCTTTCAACTTCTAAGAACTAAAGGAACAAGTCACAGATGTGAGCATTTGGAATTAGATTATTCTCTACTTGCTGGTGTTTTGAGTGAGATTATAGATGACTTATGTAGCTAGGACTGTCAGGGGAACAGAGAGGGAAGATGACTAAGAAATATCAAGTGATATGGGAGGGAAGAGAAGGAAACAAGGAAACTCAGAGAGTCTCAAATAAACTTTCCATTCTGTGTCTTCTGGATTTCCTTGGCTCTACTCTTTAACTTATTTTTATTATTCCCCAAAATACTCACTCATCAGATTTTTGTTTCTTATTGTGGGAGTAGAGAACAGGAAGTAGTACAAAAATCTCTTCAACCCGCCAATTTCTAACACTCTGTCAATTCTCTATATAACCAAACACCAATAAAAAGATATTAAACATATATTAAATTACAAGTGCATGAAATCTTTTCAGCTGTGTTCAACTAGTGGGCATAAAGTTTCAAATATTCTGTATAAGAAAAAGCATAAGGACCAATAAATTGTCCCATAGTACAATTAATTCTTACAATTAATTTTCCCTAATTCAGCCAAAGTGACTTAAATTTCTGTTTACTTCCCGCCCCCGAGCACTCTTTAGCAGATTCTTCCTGTAATTTTCTTTGAGCACATTGCAATGACAATCAATTACTTCTTTGCTTGTTTCCTTGCCCAGATTTCCCTGGGAGTTCTTTGAAGACGGGGCCTAATCTTAGTCACCATTGTTTTCTAGCAGTTAGCAGGATGTCTGGCAGATGACGGCTACTCAATAAATATGTGTTGACCAAGCGAGGAAAGGCAATGAGTACTTGCTAAACTGAATTGAACACCAAAGTGTTATTTTAATTTTGTTGTGCTGTGAATATATTCATCATGATAATAACAAAACATGCCACCGGAAAGATGTAGATGCTGAAAAGGAACTCTCATCAGCCATATTTCAACTCTTGACTAAACAGTTTTGGGATTTCTTCTTCAAAGAAGTAATTTGAAATGGCTTTTCTTTTTTTAAAATTTTTTCAAAGTTGGCTGGGGGCATGGCATTTCCCAAACTTATCAACATCACAGTTCCCAGTATTCTGGAGTAAATGTTGCCATTAACATTCGGAACACACATTTTTACTTGTAGGTTCACAAGTGCTTGCAAAATCAAAAATAACCTTAAGAACCATTTGATTGGCACTCGACACCCAGCAGCATATAAAAACAAATTAAATTCTATAAAATACTTGTCATAAAAATGTACAAGCATTTCTGTTACATGAAAACAAACCAACAAATACATTTGGGACGACACAGAATACGTATTTATTGAGTACGAAACATAGGTCCCCTGAGAATGAGCAGGACGGAGTGCTAGTCCTCGATCTCTCTGCTGTGGTATTTTGAACAGTTCACCTTCCAACCTTGTGCTTTCTTCAAGTATAAAATAAGAGATTTATATCTCATCTTTTCAAGGCCTCTTTCAGTTTTAAAATTCTAGTCTTCTATGATTTCCAATTTTATCTAGAAAGCAATTTTGGGAAAAATTCATTTAGAGTCTGCAGTTCAGTCTTCTCCTTAGAATTGTATCTATTCTGTAATGGGTCCATACCTATACTGATATTATCTCCATACTGTTTTGCATATATTAATAGTTCATTTGATGACTTATACGTCCTATTTTTCCTTTTGCATTTTTTAAAAAAGTCAAACCTGTTTAAAGGTGTCAGTCTCTTCTCCCTCGAAAGGAATTGGCTGTAATTTCCTTAGATGCTTGAAAACTGTTGAGGCAGAGGGTCAATCAGTTCCATTTCTATTTTGTACAACCACACTATGAAGAAAAATAATCAGATTCTGAGTATTTGTTTGTGCCGCCAAGATCTTTGTTCTTCAACAGGAACAAAATGAAGTTTAAATGTTGTTTCAATGTAGGAGATTTTAAAAAGCTGAAATGAATGCAGAGCAGTTCTGGATAATTTATTATTTTGTTCTCATACCTTTCAAGGTGATAATGTTACTTCCAGTTGTCCCTAAGGGAATATAGAGATCCCAAACGTGATATAGATTTTCTTTTCATCTTCTCAAATACAATACAATACATCCATGATACTTTAAAGAGCTCCTCGTGAGAAAGTACGAACTGAAGTGGGCCCTCTTCTCACGTCAGGATACAGTTGACTACGTAGATTATAGTGGAGCTGTTAGTTGTTCCTGACTGTTTGATAAGAGTTATTTGCACAATACCTATGGAATGTCCTTTCAGCTTTATTATGCTTTGTGTATTTTTCATCATTGGTTGAATTCAGTAGTAAAATGCAATTACTTGATGTTTTGTGGCAGTCAATACAACATATTTAGAATTTTTTAAATGATTTTTTGTACTGAAAATATTCATTTAATGTTTATTTATTTAAAATATTTAAACCAAGATCTGATTCTTTTAAACCAAAAGAATATAAAATTTTGCTAATATTTTCAAGTCAAAAATATTTAATACCTTTAAGGAATATACTGTTTATGGTTATTAGCAGATGGGATACTGCAGAAGATTAAATTAATATTAATTTTTAAAAAGCTCATATTGTCAACATTTGAGAAGGGGTTTCTAAGTCTCCAAAAAAGTCCAAAAGTTTTATCCTTAAGTCAGCCATCATGTACTGTGTTTGGTGCTTTTGCAAATGAACCAATTTCCTCCCAAGACTTGCATTGGATATCTGCCCCTTCTGGGCCCCCTTCTTTTCTACTGCAAACTCTTGTTCTCAGTAGATGGCATTCACCTGAGTAGTAAAATCAACCAGTTTATAGTCTTTGTATTTTATTCCTTTTGTTCTTGCAGTATAAATTTTCTTTCCCTGCTGATTTACAGAAAATCTCTATTAAAATTCCACTAGTCAGCTAAATCTTTTAAGCTTGTAAGGTGAGTTAGAAATGTTTTAAGGTACTTTGCTGGAAAGCGTAATTAGAAAATCCATCATCAAATGTCCTGTTTCTATTTTACGGTAAATAATAACCACAGCACTAAGGAAAGTTCAAAGTCTTTGGAATCAGAAAAGATACTGTTTTAAAAATTAAATATATCATTTATGAGGTATTTGGCCCATTATTTCATACCCTCTAAACCTACTTTCCCTGACACACATAAAGGGTAAAATAAAAAGAGGAAAAGCCTCCTAATATGTTATTAAGACTAGAAGTCATCTAGCAAAATGGCTAAGACATAGGTACTCAATATTTACTGAGTGACAACCACTGGCAGTTATTATGGGGGCAATGAATGTAACTGTTCTAGTTTGGTTAGCTATGAATTGCTCAGCATTGTTGTGACAGGTAGAGACTGAATGAGCCTGGGCTTCTGTTGGAAAAAAAGTTATAAAATTAAACTATGCTCTTCCAGTTTCTCCAAGGTAGAGTAACTGATCGAATTTATAACCTCACTAGATTTCATAAAAACCAAATACAATATGTGAAACAGTGGTCTCATGACACTAGATCTGAGTAAGTCCAGGCAGCACAGAGACCCCTGAGAAGTCCCTATTTCTATGATTTCCCTGTGCTTCTGCCTTGAGAGTTTCTAGGGCTTGGTAGTGAACCCCAAGAGACTCTCAGAATTGAGGAAGTTGAGGAAACAGAGCAAAGGTTTTGGGAAGACCAAGACAGCTTGAGTTTGCAGGACCAAGGGTTGGTGAAAAGAGAGCTGACCAGAGACAGACTGGAGGCCTGCAGGTGGTTTTCCTCCAGGATTCAGCTGAGTATTTATCAGTTTCCTCCAAGATTCAGCTGAGTATTGTTATGAACACATATCAGTATATGCATGTGATGAAACTACTCAAGGCCGGGAAAGAACCACTAGGGAAAAGGGATGGAAAAAGTACCAGTCACCACCAGCTGGACTGTAAAAGATTATGATTATAGGGCATTGGCTATAGTGTTCACAATTTCTTGCCTTAGTAGGGAAACTATTAGCCTTAGAACGAACACTATGCTAGTCTTGCTGAACAATTCTTAAAGGCAGACAGACACAAAAGGAACCTTTGAAGATTACCAAGTAGCTTAACTTTGTACTACAGCAAAAAAAATATATTCATAGAAAAAACAAATGTCCAGTAGCACTGAATAAGGTAAAATTTACAAAGTCTGATAATTAAAAAAAAATTACCCAGGTATGCAATGTATGGGTCATGAAATATGACCCATAGTAAGAAGATAGAGCAATCAATAAAAAATTTAAAGTCTATGTAGACAACATGGGAAGCATAAAAAATATCACGATTATAACTTAATCCATATATTCAAAAAAACTTAAGTAGAGCCAGGAAAAGCAAAGCAAACAACAACAATAACAACAAATCTGAACTTTAGAGATGAAAATGACAGTGTGAATATACTATTTATGGTTATTGGCAGATTAGATGCTGCAGAAGAAAAGATCAGTAACATTAAGATATAACAGTAGAAAGTATGCAAAATGAAAAACAAAAGGTAATCTGAAATGACAAACAGAGTATGAGGTGTTGGACAATGTTTGGCAGCCTAATACGTGTATGATTGTCATACCCAAAAGTGGGGAGAGACAAAAGTATTTGAAGAGGCTGGAAAACTCCCAAATTTGATAGAAACCATAAATCCACAGATTCAAGAAACTTAAAGAAGCACAAGCTTAAGAAACACTAAGAACACTAATCAAAATGCATAATATTATATTGCATAAAACAGTGATAAAAAGAAAATTGGAAAAGCAACTGGGTGTGGGAATGGGTGTAACATCTTACATTCATAGGAATAAAGACGACAGCTGATATTTTGTCAGAAAAAAATTCAAGGAAGAAGACAGTAAAGCAGTATCTTCAAATTAGTGAAAGAAAAATGTGAACCAAGAGTTCTGCATCAATGAAAATATATTTAAAACATAGAGTACATATTTTTTAGACATGAAAATGCTTAAAGAATCCATTAACACACTTGCGTTATTCAGACTGGAAACTATGCTATATGGAAATACTGATCTACAGAAAGAAAATACAAAGCATTGAAAGTTTATATATGGGAGTATATAATTTTTTAAATTATTATTTAAATCTCCTTTTATTACTTAAATAAAATGAAACAAAGTATTGCTTTATGTAAAGGTTAAATGTATGACAACAACTGTACAAAGGGCTGAAGGGTTGAAATTCATGTTTACTATTGTAAGATCTTATACTATACATGATATGGTATAATATTACATGAATATTACATGAATATTACATGAATATTACATGAATATCTGGTGTGATGAGTTAAAGATGTATACTGTAAACCCCAAAGAACTAACAGACAGCAACTAAGCAATTATAGTTTAAATAGCCAATGAAAGACCAAATTGAACCATAAAAACTCAATCCAAAAGAAGGCAGAAAAGATAGAAAGGAAAAGAGGAAATGAAGAAAAAAGGGACAGTGAGAAAAAATGAAAATGCAATTGATTTCTAAATATTAATTTTGTATCTTGCTGCTTTGCTGAATTCATTTATCAGTTCTAGTAGTTTCCTGGTGGAACCTTTGGTCTCTCTATGTACAATATCATGTCATCTGAATATGATGACAGTTTTACTTCTTCCTTCCCATTTTGGATGCCTTTTTTTTCTTCTTTTTTGATTGTTGTGGGTAGGACTTTTAGTACTATGTGGAATCAGAGAGGTAAAATACCTAGAAATATGTGCATTTTTATATGCCAATAGTCAACTAACAGAAAGGGAAATTAGGAAAACAATTCCATTCACAATTGCTACAAAAAGAATAAAATACCTGGGAGTAAACCTAACCAAAGATGTAAAAGACCTGCACTCAGAGAATTGTAAGACACCAAAGAAAGAAATTGAAGATATACAAACAATTGGAAGCACATACCATGTAATAACCCATATACCACAATAGCTATTAAATACATTTGTTTTAAAAATGTTTTTTTTCACTGAGAAAACTGCAGCTCAGATAACTTCATAGGTTATTGGTGAATTATGCTATACATAAAGGGAAAATTAATACTAATTCTACATAAACTCTTCTATAACATTGAAAAAGGAGAGAATATTTTTAACCCATTCTTTGGAGCAATAACTTGTTATGCAAACCTAACAAAGATATTGCAGAGAAAGAAAACTACAGACCAAAATACCTCATAAACTTAGATCAGAAGACTCAATATTACTAAAAAAAAATTTAAGCACATTTTAGTAAATGAAATCCAGCAGTATATTAAAAGGATAGCACTTTATGTATACTGTAGTATAGATAAAGGAATGTAGGAATGCAAGGTTGGCTTAATATTTGAAAATCAATCAATGTAAATCATATATTAAAAAACTGTAAAAGAAAAAATCACATGATCATCTCCACTGATACTGAAAAGCCTTTGTAAAGAACCTAACATGCATTCCTGATAAAATAGCTTTGCAGAATAATAATAGAAGGGCTCTTTCTCACCTTGATATGGGCATCTATGCAAAAACCTACAGGAAAATCCTATATAGTTGGAAAAAACTAAATTATTTTCTTTCCATATCTGAATAACACAAGAATCTGTGGTTTCAGTACTTCTAGTCAACCCTATGTGCAATGTTCTGGCAAGTGCATTAAAAAAAAAACTAATAGGCATCCAAACTGCTGAGGAAGAAATAGAACTACCTTTATTCACAGGTAACATGACCATCTATGTAGAAAGTCAAATGGAATCTAAAATACAAAGCAACTAGATCTACTAATTGAGTGTAGCAATGTTTCAGGATCCAAGATCATTATATAAATATTAATTTTATTTCTACATGCTAGCAGCAAACAGAATTTCAAAAACACATACTAAACTAAAATAGCATGAAAAAATAAAATACTCTGAAATAAAGCATAGTTTATTGCAGATGTGATAGGTCTGTACACTGAACACTACAAAACAGTGCTGAAAGAAGTTGGAGAACAGAGAGACACACCATGTTCATGACCTGGAAGACAATATTGCTGAGGTGTCAGTTCACCTCAAATTGATGAATATATTCAATTTGATGCCTGTGAAAATAAACTTTTTTTTGGTTTAGAATCTTATAGATGGATTCCAAAAATCAGACAGATGTGCAAAGGATGTAGAATAGCCAAAAACACTTCAGTGGAACAGAATGGATAGTTCATAAATAAATGAAAAAATATATAGGCATATATATGGATGACTGGTTTTTATCAAAGGTACAAATACAATTCAGTGGAGAAAGAACAGTCTATTCAACAAACAGTGCTAAAACCTTCAGTGAATTTCCTGCATCATATTCACAAAATAGCTCAAAATAAACAACCAACATAAATGTAAAATCTAAATTTAAGAAAATCACCTCTAAAAGAAAAGAGAGGAAAAATCATTTTGACCTTAGGTTGGGCTGAGATTCCTTAGTTTTAATACCAACACATGATTCATAAAAGAAAACATTAATAAATTGAATTTCATCATAATTAAAAACTTTTGTTCTTCAAATGACATTTTAAGAAGTTGAAAAGATAGTCAGACTTGGAGAAAATGTTTGCAAAGTATATTTCTTATAAAGAACTCTCTCCAAAGTTTAATGACGCTAAAACAAACATCCCATGAAAAAAATGGGCAAATGATTTGAATAGACATTTTTC
The DNA here is from genome assembly GCF_014824575.4 of Sturnira hondurensis. Lineage (NCBI taxonomy): Eukaryota > Metazoa > Chordata > Mammalia > Chiroptera > Phyllostomidae > Sturnira > Sturnira hondurensis. The sequence goes on from NW_028076312.1 coordinate 259,045, forward strand.
TAAAGAAGATATACAGATGGAAAATTAGCATATGGAATGATACTCAACATTAGCATTCATTAGAAAAATGTAATTTAACACCACAATAAAATAATTATACACTCCTATTAGAGCAGCTAAAATTAAACAGGGCTGGTGATCCAGCAGCTAAAATTAAACAGGGCTGGTGATCCAGCAGCTAAAATTAAACAGGGCTGGTGATCCAACAAACTGGTGAGGCTACAGAAGAACTGCCACTAGCAGGCATTTTTTGAGAATTTGAAATAATACAGCCACTTGCACATTGTTGGCATTAAAAAATAATGATATACACCTACTATCTGATCTAGAACACACCCGCCATATGAGCTAGTATTCTACTTCCAGGCATTTGCACAAGAAAATAAAGCATATACCCACACAAAGACTAGGCAAGAATGTTTAAAGTAACTTTATTTACGATAGTCAGAACTGGAGGCAACTCAGACGCTCATCAACCAGTGAATGGATGAATTATACTGTCCAGGGAGTACTATTCAGCAGTAACAAAGCAATGAACTCTTGCTACATGCTACAACATGGATGAATTTTAAAATAATCGTGCTGAAAGAAGAGAAACAAAAGAAAGCACATGCTGAATAATTCCATGCATATAAAGATCTAAGATCATTTATATAATGATCTAAAGATCATTCCATAATTTATACAAAGATCTCAGAAATGCAAAGTTAGGTAGAATTGCAGAAGGCAGAACAAAGTTTGCCTGCGATGGGGTGGATGCAGGAAGAGCAGAGGGAAGAATGACAAAGGGACAGAAAAAAAGTCTTGAAAATGATAGATTAGGAGCAATTTCTTAACTATAGTAATGGTTTTACAGGTACACATGTCAAAACATCAAATTGTACACTTTAAAAATGTAGAGCCAATTTTGCATCAATAAGACCTCAATATAACTGTTTAAAAAATTAAGTATTCCTAACTATAATTATGACTTAGAGAATGTTAACAGTTGCCATAACTTAAGTCCACAGAGAATAATTCACTTGAGACTATCACTTCTTCATAGTAGAGCAGTAAACAGGAATATGACAGATGGATCGGTAATAATTATGTTCATCTCATATTGCTTTTCCTTATACCATTATACCTTCTCAAGTGACTTTCGCTGCCCTTAGAAATCAGTTGAAATTAGCCTTCAGAGATCATGGCTTTGGTCTTAGGAAATATCTGTAGGTGTAACCATTTGACAGCTTAACTGGAGTATCATCTGCCTGGCAGCACCCACCTGTATTGCTGCTTCTAAGCCCTGGGGACGTGCCTTGTCCCCACTGGAATTTGCCCCTCCTAGAAAGCCTACCTAAGGGGTCTGCTCTAACACAAGGGCGTTTTGTAGTTCAACACTTCCTTCTGGCCTTGGCTTACTTCTTATCCTGGTATAACATGATCTCAGATGCCTTTGACTGGTGATCATTTTAGCTTTTACTATCCACCCCACAACACACACACTTATCTTTCATTTGAAAGAGAACACTCTCCCTCACAGACACCTGAGAGCGGCACACAGGGTTCTCCCACTTTGAGCATCTGAATCTCCTGAAACGCTCGTTAAGACACAGAATACCAGGTCCCAATCCCAGAATTTCTAATTTTGTTATTCGGGATGGGTTCCAAATTCTGCATTTCTAACTAGTTCCCCGATGATGAGGATGTTGCTGGCATGGGGCAACATGGAAAGCTACTGGTTAAACACTACTGGAATTGGTGTTTGGGAGAGCAGGGTTCAAATCCCAACTGTGTATCTGAGGGTGATTCATTAACTTTAATCTCAGTTTCTTCCCCTGAAAACTGTCAATTATTGTTTCCTCTTTACAGGAATATTGTGAAGATTAAATATATTAATATCTTCAAAGCACATAGAACATATGAGGGCTTAATAAATGAAACCTAGTGTTATTCTTAGTAGTTTGATTACCATTAATAGACCAGTTGTTTGGAAAATATAAGAAGGAAACTATTTCTCTCAGAATATGTGCCATCAGTCAGCAGAAATCCCTTTCCATTTCAGTCTCCCAGCATTCATTGTTCCCTTACTCATCCTACCGTTACCTGTTCCAGGTGTTCTCTCTTTCTGTGGTCCAGGACCTTCCTACTGTCTCCCTTTAGCCTGGGTTTACTCTTCCCCTCATCTAAACTAATTGGGCCTATATTTGATGACCTAGTTGTCTGATAAGCCCCCACAAAACACGTAACTTCACTGGCGTCATGTAATACCTCATGTACTAGGCACTGTTCTCAAATTTTTGGTGTCATCATTTGTGAACATTTAGACTTGAAAGTCACCGTGAGCATGCAAATCTGTACAAACGTGTGCATGTGGACATGTATATTGGCAGGCTAGAAGGAGCACTGCTTTTGCTGAGATGAAAGGTTGTTAGTGTACCTCAGAGGGTGTGGCAGAGAAGGCTGATTACTTCTCTCAGCTCGGGGACTGGGCTGTTGCCTTTGTTGGGGGTTAAAACAGAATCCAGTGAAGAATTTTTTTTTTTTTTTTACCATCAACCTGCAGGAATTCTGGCTTGAAAGGCTCCCATGCTCTCCTCGGCCCTGCAGCTTTCCTCCTATATTGCTTTTCTTGGCCATGGTCTCCATTCTCCCTTTAAATTTATTTTTATTTCAGTATAGCTGGTATACAGTCTTGTATTGATTAGTTTCAGGTGCACAATAGAGTGATTCAACATTTTTATACCTTGCAGTGTGCTCACCCCACCAATTCTAGTCATCATCCGGCACCACGTAAACATCACAATATTGTTGCCTCCACTCCCCTTCCCCTTTTAATTTACTCCCTCTCCCGCTCCCTCTGGTAACCATCCCTTTGGTCTCTGTTTTCTGTCTGTTTTTACTTTGTTTGTTTTGTTTTGCTTTTAGATTCCATAAGGGAAACTCTATGCTATTTGTCTTTCTCTTGCCTGACTTCTTTCACTAAAGAAATGATCAAATCAAAGCCGGCCGGACTAAGGATGCGCACACCGCGAACCCCACACCGTAAACACATGACATCAGCCGCTAGTGCTGTATGTGTTGTTCCTCTATGAAAAGACTTGGATACAACACTGCTGAGTATTTTGTTATCTAACGATGCGGGGAACCAACTGGGCTTAGCCCTGCGGAAAGCAGGTGTGTTGCTTTATGGGCCCTTCTGCGGAACACATAAAAGTGAGGATGAGAGGAAGGGAGGACTCCGTGCTATGCACCCTGACAAGCAGCGGCATTTATAGCTGCTCCATGCCGTCCCTTTGTACACACGGAAGCTCGTGGAAGCAAAATAAGTGTGTACGCAGGAACTTCTCATTTCCCTTTTCTCAGTAGAGGGGTATCCAGCCATAAAAATGTTCCGAAGGTGGTTTAACATTCCTGATGGATTGATCTGAGGCAGCTCAGAGCCCCACTAAATATCAGAGGTGTGACTGCGAGAGCCTGCTGCCTCCACCACGGTGATCCTCGGAGAGTTCCCCCGTCACTGTGTGCAGGCAAAAATATGGCTGAGCAAGTTTCCTTCGCCCCTGTTGTATGCCATATTTCTGATTTCCTTCCCAGTGGCATCATTTGATTTCTAGAATTAAACATTATCCCAATGCAATCAGTTTTTTCTCCCTTTGCCCCATGACCAAGTCTCATGTTCTGAATTTGTTTCATGTCTTCAGACTAAGTTCAGTTGACATCACCAAAACCTGACAGATCACATATTCAGTCAATGTTCGAGGCTTCTTTAAATCTGAAAAGTCCAATCCCCATTTTCGGACAAAATATATCATTAAGGATAATGCTTGGTAAAATGTGACTTTAACTTTGCACTAAAGTGACTCATTACATTACATAGTTAAATCAGTTCTTGAGAAACTGAAGTTTTAAGAGTCCATGGCGAGATTACGAGGCAGTAAAACATCCCGCTGGACTCGGTTACCCCTGGCAATCGGCCCATCTCTTCTAAATCACCTCGATACAGCTTCCATCGGCATAGGTACCATTAATCTCAGTGGCAAACTAAAGTTCAGAATGAAATCTAATAAGCATCCTCTTCCCACTGCACAATGCACCCTAGACTCTCCACATGATAGATCTTCTCTGTGAAATAGAAGAACAGGACTTTTCAAGAGAGAATTTGACATAACTCAAAGAATCAAATTTCTTAACTTTTTCTCTTCCAAAGGAACATTATGGATGTTTGTTAATTCATTCATTTATTCAACAGTGTATCTTTACACCTACAATGCATTATAGGTTGTGGGGATAAAACAGTGAACAAAACAAGACAAAAATCCTTGCCTGTATGGGGCTTATGCGTTTGTGCAGAGGAGAGATGAGCAACTAAATGTGTAAGATTTGTTATTCAGGTGGTCTTGGGTGTGATGGAGAATGAGAAAACAGAAAATAGGAATGCAAAGTGGCAGTTTGGGGTGTTACCTCATGGTTCAGAGGGCCATATGGGGATCAGAGTCCAGGGTCTGAGTTCCTAGGCTCCTGGTAGGTCTGAGATAAGCAGGGAAAAATCAGTCCTAAGTGTCTCAAGTCCAACAGCGAGGGTGAAGCTGTGGCTGTTGGCTGAGGAGGTGTTAGGATGTTTTCAGGAACACTCAGAGCTCTGGGTGCTTTCTTACCAGTGGTGTGGGAGGTATAGGACCAAGAGGTTCTGTCTTATCTGGCCACACAAGGTGGACCTGAACTAGTGGGGGTGGAAGGTGAGGGGGTGGGACACAGCCTGCTGTGGACCTCTGTTTCTGAAAAGCCTGCAGTTCTCCATGGTAAGGCTGATGTGAGGTGAAGAGAGGACAACTTCCTCGTGTCTGCATCAGAAACAAGATTTGATGACGCGAGACCCTGAGACTTAATCTGTGCCTTCATTGTTAGCAGTGACCCATTCATGTTTGAGTGCCTCTGAGAGTTCACACAGTTGTCTGAGCAGGTGGGTAAGGGCTCGGGGGTCATTACAGACTGGTGGCTCGGCACTTCTGTGGCTTCCCCGTGGCCAAGACTTCAGCCTCTCTCAGAGAGATGAGATTATACCTCGGAGTTCGCAAATTTGGCCAGGCTGAACGCCTTGGCTTCCCAGTCAGCCCTCACCCCATTTAGTTACTCCTAGAATCGAATCCAGCTCCCAAAGGACGTGCTCATGACACCAACCGCCCTGCTCCTGCCATCTGCAGTTTACGGAGCTGTTTTATGGGAGATTACTGAGTACAGTTCTGAAAGTCAGCGATATTCTATAGAAACACAACCGAAGAGAGGCTCAAGAGTAACAGAGAAGCATAGAAAGGCATGGCCAGTTCTGGGAGGTGTGCTCAATATTTTGCTAAACTCCTAGTTCTAAGCCAGGTTGCTTTGAGGCTATATGAACATTTAGGAAAAGACAGTACGTGTGTGCCTGTTACTGCTCCTCTGGCCTCTCAGGCGCCCTGTGGGGGTGACACGCTGAACATTAAAGCACTACAGGGCACTTGAAGGGCCAAGTGCAAGTTCCCCACACATTGTTCCCAGAGGGGTAAGTGTGTGCTTTGTGGGAGGACTGGACTCGACATTCCGAACGTTTCTGAAGGGGAAATAGAGTCCCTAAGCTTTTCCTACACGTGAAAGAGGAAACAGAAAAAGCTCATGCATTTGCATGTGCTGGCCTTCTTTCATTTTCTGAAGGACCAGGTAGTCCCGGTACTTAGAAAACAGATGTAATTAGCAGGAAATGAATATGGCATTAATTTTCACTGTGTCAACATGGTACAATAATGTTTTTGAAATCTAATTTGCTGATGAATGAAGAGGGAATCCTGATGGTTTAAGACACCATAAATATCAATATTTTCTTTCATACTTTGAAGGAACCTCTATGAAAGCAAGAGGAAATTATTGTTTGTGGCTCATTAAAATAGCTATCTATAATTACTCTGTTTTGATATCTACTTTATACAGATATGATAATTCTGACCTTTGGTTATGGAGTCAATGAAACGCAGACTTTGAAACTGTCTTTCCTAGGATGTGCTTTCATCGTGAACTATTTTCAGGGTCTGTGTGGCAAATGAATGTGTGCGGTTGCCAGAAATGCTTTCCTCTTCAGTGTATTTGTTTGCAGTGTCTGTTTCACTTGTTACTAATTGTCTACCTTTGAGGAGGTGAGAAAACATCAAATTAAGGTGGGAGACTTGCACCCAATATTCAGACTTCAAAGCCTGATTTTGCACAGTAGCTTCATGAAAATATAAATGGATTTACTTAACTGAATATTTTAGCAATTGTCTTAATAGGCACATAAAATGGGCAATGAGGGTTGTCCAAAGGTTTTATTAAAAAACCTCAAGTTAAGGAGCTAAAAGTCAAGTGGTAGAATTATTAGTAGGTTAATTAATTTATAGAGTATAAATTGTAACAAGGAATTATAATGCAATTTCTAATAAGTAACACATCCTTGATGATTTGGTTATTAAATTATAAAATAGAAAATTTTACATAATCTTTTAAATGAATTTTTCTATTTTCTCTTTTAAATCACAAGGCTAGTAGTACATGGCTGTTGTAGGAAATTTAGAAAATATGAGCTAGCAAAGGGAAGAAAGTAAAAGAGTGAAGTACCATTAACATTTTAAAATATCTTCTTCCTGTTGTTCTCTATACATAAGATATATATCCTTTTTTACAAAAATCACATCATATATATTGCCTTCTGACCTACTAGTTTATTTTGTTTTTACTTATTTATTTTTTAAATCAGTTTTTAAAATGCAATTAATTAACTAATTTTTGATTTTAGAGAGAGGGGACAGGAGGGGGAAGGAGAGGGGCAAAACATCGATGCAAAAGATCAGTCAGTTGCCTTCCATATCACGTGGGACCAAACCCACAACTCAGGCAAGTGTCCTGACTGGGAATTGAACTGGCAACCTTTTCATTTTGTGCCCAACCAAATGAGTTGGGTGACCTTTTGGTTTGGTGCCCAATGATACCCAACCAACTGAGCCACACTTTCTGCAGCACTACTAATTTATTTTAATAATATACTCTGAAAACGTATTATTTTTTGAGGATGTTCTTAATTTTTTTCTATAATATTACTTGTCATGTTTTCTTAGTAGTCAGTTCATGTAGATATTCTATAGTTTTTCTTAAAAAACACCTTATTGTTGAATATTTAGGTATTAGATTTTCTAAGTTTTTGCTATGTAAACAACTGTCTGCACACATATTTATATATTTACCTAATTTTTTGTAAAAATCAACTTCTGGAAGTGACATTGTTGGATCACAGGTCTGTGTACTTTAATGGCACTTCAGAGAGAATATATCAGTTTATATTTTCACCCATAGTGCCTGAGATTGCCAGCTGTATCTTACCTTTCCAAAATAGACATTGACTTCTTGTAATTTATGAGGAAATTTATGGATAAAATCGCGCTACCTAATTTTCATTTTAATTTTTCCTTTCATAAAGTCTTTATTGACTTTTATGTTTAGGAAGGCCATCCTTATTCTGAGAATAAATTGATGTTTGCATTATTTAAAAGATTTCTTTGTGATTTCAATTTTTAGATTTTGATTTTTAATTCAACTAAAATTAATTGTTATACAATGGATAAGGCAGAAATGTAATTTCACTTTTAAAATGATTAACCTTTAAAATGTATTTTTAGAATAATACTTTCTGTCATCAGATACTTGGATGTCACTTTGTATATTAGACTACAGTACAAATAGTTTGTATTGTAATAGTTTGTATTGTAATAGTTTGGTGCTTTGTAATTCTATAAATCTAATTATTTTTATTTCAGTATCATACTAGATTACTACATCTTTATATATTTTTACATATCTGGTAGACTGAATTTCTCAGTCTTATCCAGTGTATTCCTTTCCATTCATGCACTTAAATTTTCCAATTTTTGTCAACTTACAAAAAAGTTGTATCACTTTTGAAAATTTGATAGGATTTCAATGTAATTTATCACTAGATAAATAGCAAATTTGAGTTTTCACAAATTTAACAAACCTAACAAATTTGAGTTTTCACATTTGAAAATCTTATACGTCTTATTTAATATTTAAAAATAGGTATAAGGGGACAGTCACCTACAAAGGAGTACCCATCAGACTGTCAGCGGATTTCTCAAAAGAGACCTTCCAGGCAAGAAGGGGCTGGAAAGAAGTATTCCAAGTCATGAAATCCAAAGACCTACAGCCAAGATTGCTTTATCCAGCAAAACTTTCATTTAGAATGGAAGGACAGATAAAGTGCTTCTCAGATAAGGTCAAGTTCAAGGAGTTCATCATCACCAAGCCCTTATTATATGAAATGCTACAGGGACTTATATAAGAAAAAGAAGATGAAAAATATTAACAGTGAAAGGACAGCAAACACACAGTTATTAACAACCACACCTAAAACAAAAGCAAACCAAGAAGACAGCTAGATCAGAAGTGGAACCATAGAAATGAAGAACACATGGAGGGTTAGAAACAGGGGGGTGGGAGGGGGAGAAGAGGGGAGAAGGCACAGAAAATAGCATAGATGGTAGGCAGAAAATAGATAGGGGGGAGGGCGAGAATAGTGGGAGAAATATAGAATCCAAAGAACTTGAGACACGTGGTTATAAACTAAGGGGGGGAGAATGGTGGGGGAGGGAGGGTGTGGGTGGAGGGGATTGAAGGGGGGGAATAGAACAACCGTAATGGTATAATCAATAAAATATATTTTAAAAAAATAAAAAAAATAAAAAAAAATAAAAATAGGTCTTAGTAAATTTTATAACTTTTAAATGGTATACATATATCCACCAAACACTAATATTTATTTATTTTTCTTTATAAAGTAGCAAACTGCCCTGGCCAGTATGACTCGGTTGGAGCATCATCCTGCACACTGGAGGGTTTCAGGTTCGATTCCCCGTCAGGACACATACCTAGGTTGCAAACTCTGGAGGCAACTAACCAATGTCTCTGTCTCTCACACCAGCGTTTCTCTCTCTCTCTCTCTCTCTCTCTCTCTCGCTCGCTCTCTAAGCATCAATAAAATGTCCTGGGTGAGAACAGAAAAATAATTTTTAAAAAGTGGCCAACTATCTGTTGATGTGAAGTAGATTTCTGTTACATAATTTTGAGCAATGTGCAATTAAAGTTTACAAATGTAATATGAGATAAAGAAATAAAAGGTAAATGACAGTTAATGCAATAAAATGTTTCACTGGTTATTTAAAAAAATTAATTAGTTCTTCCTATCAACTAATAGCACATGTCAAATTCTAAATCTATAGTTATTTATATAAATTCTCTGATCATGTTTCATTGATCAGAAAATCAGAAGGACAACATACAAAATGAGTAACATTGCTCACTTGTCATAGCACACATCTCTAAATAGAAGTGCTATTGTTGAGGTAAAAGGTACATACACTTTGAATTTGCATATATTGTCAAATTTCTTCCAGGAGGGGTTTTACCAATTTATACATGCACCAGCAATATGAAAGATTGCCTGTTTTATTAAATTTTATTAATTTTCCCAATCTGTAAGTAAAAACTGGTATCAATTTTTATTTTTATTTATTTATTTTATTGTTGTTCAATTACAGTTATCTCAATTTTTCCTCTGTTGCTCTCCTTTGAGCAAGTTTTTACAGGTTTGGGGGACTTTTTGTTTTATTTCTTTTGTAAAGACTTTTGAAGAGAGAGTAATGGGGGAAATGGGGACAACTGTAATTGAACAACAATAACAAATAGACTTGTTGGTCAATTTCTTTCTAAATTTCTAAGAGCTCTGTATAGACATGAGAGATTAAACCTTTGGGATATAAAATGAATTTTTCACTCAGTTTTGAATTTTTTTACAATGGTGTTTAATATTGTTTTGCTATGTGGGGATTTTTGTCTGTTTTTAAAGTCTAGCCAGTTCAATCCACCCCTTACCACATAACAGGTACACCGAGAGAAAGAAATATGGCCCAAATGAAAGAACAGCTCAAAACTCCAGAAAACAAACTAAGTGATGAGAAGGTAGATAAACTATCGGATGCAGAGTTCAAAACACTGGTAATCAGAATGCTCACAGAATTGATTGAGCTCAGTGGCAAATGAATGAAGAAGTGAAGGCTATATAAAGTGAAATAAAGAAAAATATGCAGGGAACAAACAGTGAAGGGGAGGAAATGGAACTCAAATCAAAGATTTTGGACAAAAGGAAGAATAAACATTCAACCAAAACAGAATGAAGAAGCAAGAATGCAAAAAAAAAAAAAAATGACGAGAGGCTTAAGAACCTCTGGGACAACTTCAAATGCTCCAACATCCGAATCATAGGGGTGCCAGAATGAGAAGAAGAGCAAGAAATTGAAAACTTATTTGAACAAATAATGAAGAAAACTTCCCCAATCTGGCTAAGGAAACAGACATCCAGGAAGCCCAGAGAGTCCCAAAGAAATTGGACCCAAGGAGGAACACACCAAGACACATCATAATTAAGTTACCCAAGATTAAAGATAAGGAGCCAATCTTAAAAGCAGCAAGAGGATGAGAGTTACCTACAAAGGAGTTCCCATAAGATTATCAGTTGATTTCTCAAAAGAAACTTTACAGGCAAGAAAGGGCTGGAAAGAAGTATTCAACATAATGGAAGGCAAGACGTACATCCAAGATTACTCTAGCCCGTCATTTAGAATGGAAGGGCAGATAAAGTGCTTCACAGATAAGGTCAAGCTAAAGGAGTTAATCATCATAAAGCCCTTATTACATGAAATGTTAAAAGGACTTTTCTAAGAAATAGAAGATCAAAACCTATAAACAGTAAAATGACAACAAACACAACGATCAACAACTGAACCTAAAAAATAAAAACAAAAACTAAGCAAACTACTGGAACAGAAACAGAATCACAGAAATGAAGATCACAGGGAGGGTTTGTCAGTGGGGAGTAGGAGGGGGAGAATGGGGGAAAATGTACAGGGAATGAGAAGTGTAATAGGTGGGCACAAAACAGACAGGGGGAGGTTAAGAACAATATAGGAAATGGAGAATCCAAAGAACTTATATGTACGACCCATGGACGTGAACTACGGGGGTAAAAATGCTGGAGGGTGGGGAAGTACAGGAAGTAGGGGGATAAAGGAGAGAGAAAAATTGGAACTGTAATAGGATATACTATTTTAAGTAAATAAAATATACTTTAAAAGAAGAGGAAGAGACACCAGAGACTCCATACACTCACAGAGAAAAGGTCACGTGAGGACACAGCAAGAATGTGGCAATCAACAAGCCAGCAAGAGTGCTCTTTGCCAGAAACTGAATCTACCAGCACCTCCATCTTGGACTTCCAGCCTCTAGAAATGTGAGAAAATGAGTGTTGTTTAAACCACTCAGTCAGTGGTATTTTGTTATGGCAGCCCAAGCAGACTGATACAGATGGGAACTTTTCCAAAGGCTCTCTTATGTGTTGGTGATTTTTTAGCATGTACATAACTTTTTATGGTATCTGAATGGAAATTATTATAATACTAGGCTTTAGGATAATTAACCATTACAAATGTGGCATTAAAGAAACAAGGAGACTAGATGATTTTACCAGATACTTGACTACCATGCCCTGGAGTAGTAATAAGGGGAGGCAAATATCACACTAAAGGCAACTTGAACAATTCTTAGCCATTATGAAATTGAGATTCTTAGAATGTACTCGATCTAAGCCAGTTGGTTTTAAAGTGCTTACTCTGTCTGTAACAACATCCTGTAAGCTAAACACAAAGAAAGTATGACCCCTTTATAATTTATTCTATTGTCCAGTCTAATGATATTAAATCGGAATTTTTGTTTCCCACATATGAGGTGGGAAACAAAAACACCTGGAATTTCTTTATAAAAAAGTACGTATTTATTCTTACATGCTTTTTAATATAGTTTATTGATTATGCTAAAAAATCTATCTACTTTAAGATATACAAAAGCAAATTATCTGGGGCATCTTCTTGTACTGTTTTAGAAAGTAGTTTATATTTAAATCTGTCTTTAATTGATTTTTTTTAATGAAGTGTGAGATAAGGTAGGAAATTTAAAATATTTTTCAGACAATTTTTCCTGTTTGTCTTATACAAATTGTTTTTCTGACATTGATTTAAAGTACTATTTTTTCTGTGATGTACCAAATTTCCCTGTTGTCAGGTCTGTCTGTGAACTTTCTATTATATTCTGTTAATATCTCTGTACCATGTATCGATGTCATGATTTTATTTTAATTAAATATACACACATATATATAAATAAGATCTGTACATTCATTTGTACCCTATCTTTTCAGTCATTTTATGCTATTATCTAGTGTTTTTCAAGTATAAACCCTGTCATATGACTATATAAGTTTTATCTCCTTTCCACTTTTTCCTCCTATCCTTTTTTTCTAATTACATTAGCTAGTTTATATCTACTACTGTCTGTCTGAAATCTTAAATAACGGGCATGCTGGTTTCTTTGTGACTTTATTGAGAATGCATCAGAATTTACCTTAACATGATACTCTCTTTTTGTCCTGAGGGAGATGTATTTTATTATATAAAAATTATTCACTTAGTCTTATTTGATGAAGAGATTTTGTCAACAGTTTTTGCCTAGTGTCTTCATATATATGTAGAAATAATATTCTCTTTCTGTTCAATTTAGTAATAGAATAAGTTACATTTAGACAGTTCCTAATTTGAAACTATTTTTGTACCTTCCACTTGGTCAGGATAAACAATTATTTTAACCCCCTGCTATATTCTGTTTGTGAAAGCAAATATACAAACTTTTCCTACAGTTTCTGACACTGCAATATTTTTTCATAACTTTTATACCAAAACTCAGTTGGGATGAAACCCTGATTTGAGATGATGTGAGACTATATTTACTCTAGTAAAATTATCCTGTATGTTGTTGCAGAAATGTTCCTGTGACTGAAGATGCCGCACTAGACCCACTGGCAATGTAATACATGATGTAATGTAAGAATTGCATACCCACCGTGAAATGCACACCCTGATGGGTCTGGTTTGGGGAGTTAGTATTTTAATGGTTCTTCATTGCTAATCGTAAATAAGGTTGCCCTCTTCTCTCTTTTACCTAGTGTACAATCTGTGGTTTGCATCGATAGTATACTCCAGGAAAGAAAAAGAAATGGAAAATTGTTCTGTCTCTCCTCTGGAAGAGTGTAAATAACATTCTAATTATCTTTTCTTTAAAGGACTGATGTAACTTATTAAATTATAAAATAGAATAGTTTATTGAAAATCCATGAAGTAAAGAGGCCCATGAAATAAAAGGTCAAAGTTCTCTGCTTTCATCTGCTCACTTCTACTCTTTAATTACTCTTCTGCTCACTGGATCAGTTAAAAACTTGGTGTGCGCTCTTCAAAACCTCTACATCGCATATAAAAATAACAAAAAAAGTGTTCAAAAATGAAAATTAATCTAATTAATGAGGCTTACAGTTTCTGGTCTTTTAAACACTTGCATTTTGTTTGTGAACTCCCCAGTTGTGTACTTTTCTCTTGTTTTTATTAACAGTAATTTGTAAAGATTTAATGTTTTAAAGAGATTATCTCTTATCTCTCTTCCCTTTTACTTATTTCTATTCCTATAAGTAATCATCGAATCATTGTTAATTTTCTATTCTGTATCCATTTAGTTATTTTCCTATGTACATAAAAATTTAATATTTATTTAAAATTATATCAGGTAACAATAAAATATGTTAAATATATCACTTAAGTGTATGTACTATAGATAGGATACTTGATTATATTATGGATGCAATAATGAGTAGTTTACTATACTGTCCTTGCTTATTTTACACAGCAATAAAAAAAGATCAGTAAGATCTTTTCAAAGGATGGGATATATCTCATTACCCCAATGAAGAAAATTTCTTTTTCTCTCATCATCTCACTCTTAAAATGCAGTGAAAATTTAGGACATGGATGTGGGACAAAGCATAAGAGATGGAATTTCTGACGTTGTTACATGAAAATTGGGGTAAAGACAACCTTCTTGAAAGTTGTTTAAACATTCTCTGCCCTTAATGCTTTTGCTAATTTGAGGTATCATCAATCTCAGATTATTACCAATACGATATTGTTATCTCTTTCTATCTTTTTGATCCCTTGTGCGGTGAAGCCAACTGTCATGTATTTATGAATTTTCTTTATATGCCCTTTGCTCATTTCCTTCCTCTGTGTGGAATTCTTTTTCTCTTATTTCAAGGAACAATTTGCATGTTGTGAATATTAACAATTACATGTGTCAGACATTTTCTTTCAAGAGCCTCCCGAAGGCACGAGATGCTGCTAAGTGCGCGTTCTCACTCTTGTTTGTGCACCGCGCACCCCTAGGTGGTCTCCTTCCCATTTGCCCTTTTGGCTAGTCTGTTTCCTGCTTTATTTGTTTCCCTACCAAACTAGAAGGGAGTACGGATATGGAATTAAATATTTAAACAGGGCTTATGACAACTTTAGTTTAGTTAGAAAGGATATGAAAATGCCTCACTCCATGTGTATAGAGGTTTTTCTCAGTGTTTCCTGTCTATTCCAATTTTTCATGAAGTGACTAGAGCTCACTGACATACTGGCTGATGAAATGTAAAAAAAATGCAGTTAGTCATTTAGATACCCTAATGATCATGTATTTCACTAGTTGAAGGTACGATAAGTTTCCAAATATTTGAAATATTTATGAGACTCTCCAGTGTAGAATGTTTTCTTCAAGCAGCTGCTGTGCTAATCTATCTTCTTATGTTATTAAACCAACAACAATAATAATAACAACAGAACCCCATAAAAAGTAATCATTAATTCACATGAAAAGTATCGTGGTATTACTAAAAACAGTCTGGAAATGTCATATCATTCAGGAAGCATTTGAATTACTGGTTCTTGCAGATGCATAGAAGAGGGAGAAGCAAATGCTTAATAACATTTTTAAAAACAATAAATTCCTATAGTAACCTCCCAATTCTCCCCAAATAAATAATTACTGTCCTCTTGCTTCTCCTGGTTTGTGTGTGCCCAGCCATTCACATCTTTCCTTACTGTATCTGTTTTATTCAGACTAAATTGAGAGTCTTTATTTGGTGCTAAACTAACTTAAGTTTAATGGAGTATATTTTATGGCTTGGCTATATTCGCCAATAACCATTGAAAATCTTGCTTGAGGTAATCATTGAAACCAGGAAATTAAAAATTTTCATTCCTTTCTTTTTTTTAAAACATACTTAGAGAAAAATTTTAGAAGCATATGACTCGAAATGTATTCTTAAAATTATATTATGGATAATAAAGGTGAGCTATCTTTGTTTAGCTAGGAAGCATATTACCTTATACTTCATATTTTAAAAAAACTTGCATCTAAAGATAATCATCACATTTGCATTTAAAATCTACCTTTTTTTCTGTGGAAAACTACACATGTCATTATACTTCTTTGCTTTGTTTGCTCTTAAATAATTTGAGAAGAAAGCTTTTGATATTAGTTGAATATTGAGATTTAATGTTAGGCATGGTAGATTCTATTGCTTTAAACTTTAACTTTATATCTTTAATGCCTCTTGCTCTTGGTAAATTATAATTCAGGAAGGCAGAAAATCTTAGTATGCAAAAGGAAAGTATTTGGCAGCCAAGATAATCAGCATTTATGCGAACTGAAAATTTTCAATATTTATGAAGATTTTTAAAATGCAGAAAATGTTATAGGACTGTTTACAAATTAGGATCTAGTCCTTCTACCTGGAATCCACAGAGTAGATTTCTACCTTATTTTAAAATATAAGAATATAGTAGCATACTTTGAAAATAGTTTACATTATAATGGGCAAATTAATCTTGTCACCCAGAATGAGGCAGGCTTATCATGGGCTGGCAATTTAGGAAATTGTTCTAGTTACGTCTTGCGATAAACGTGCAGTTCCCCCACCTTTTCTATACACAGGTCGTCTGTTTCTGCTCACTGGGCTTGGCGTCCAATGAGGCAAGTAGGATTTGGGCTCAGTCTGTTGTCTCAATAAAAGTCCTGGTAACACCAGTGATTGTAAGGATTCTCTAGCGGTCCTTAATGTGTTTTTCTCTGACAGTGATTATACCCTACCTTTGAGCACAAATGACTAATTGTTGGCATGTAATAATAAAAAATAATGTCATAATACAATAAGAGTTAGTATTCCTCCTAATTTTCATTTAGGTTCATGTCTCTTAGAGAAAAAAAATTCCTTGGAAAGGGCAAAAGGGAACAGAAGTGGTCATTTTGCACTGCTTCATGAAAAGAAATTTGGAAAATTTTACTAGTACATCTTGTTCTATCAACATACAGGGTCCAGCACAAATAACAGCTTTTTAAATGGCAACATTAAGCATGTAGTTTTGTAATATAACTATATCATAAGAACACCATGTGATATTTTAGGTGAAATGTTCAAGTTAAAACTGTAAATTATTACAATCATATTATTACTCTACCAGACACGCTCAAGCCGATATTACTTCTGCTGGACTCTGTATGTTCTTCAGGAATACCAATGGGTCACTAATTCACTCATTAATTGACTAATGAAGCCCATTCATTGTATGTTTTTGTACAAAGAGGGATTCATTTGAAGACAGAGTCCTACTGTGGCACATGATGGAGAGAAATAGGATAATCTTGGGAGATATCAAATTAAGCATGACTAGCGTGTAGTGGTCGATTTAACATGTGACACAAATTAACTGTGGATATATTGTAGGCTTTGGCGTGGGGCAGCGAGAATGATGTGGCGGGCGCACGTGTAAGCCTCCATTATAAATATATGATTTTGAACACTTGAAATCTGTGAGTATCCTGAGTATGCCCAGGCAAGAGTTTTTAACCGTGACATAAATTCGTTTTCCCTAAATGTGAAACAAAGCCAACCAGGGCCGCTTATGGAAGAGAAGATCCTCAAAGACCTATTTAGACAGTGGCTTTTAGGGAAAAAAAAACAGTCTTCAGTCAAAGATGTGTCAATCCTAATTTTAAAGATTGATTAGGCAGCTGATTTTTTTCTTCCTTCTGTCCTTGGAGAAAATGAAAAATAACGGCCCCCCTTCCACTTTAGACTAACCATTCATATACTTCATGACAGTTAGGTTTCCCTTGAGCCTTCTCTTCTTCAGGACAAATTATGCGAACTCCTTCAGTCTGTCCTCATAGGTCCTATTCTTCAAACCCTAAATCATCCTCTGGTTCTCCCTATATCTTTTCCAGTTTCTTCAAAATCATTTAAAAATGTAAAGTCTTAAATTTTGCTTCTCTGCTTATATTAGTTAGAGTAGAACTTTGGGAGGGTATTTGTGCCTCCGTTCTGAGTCAGAGCGATGGCCAGCATGGCCCAGGCCAGTGGGGCGAGAGGGGGGAGAAAGAGAGGAGGAGCCAGGGGAGCAGACTAATATTCACCTCCATGGGTTTATATAATCAGATAGAGTAAAAACTGTGCTGGGAAAAGTGTTATAGGATTTATTATAAGTCCTTTGGGAAAATACCAAACTGTAAAATTATTAAAATAATCCAAGCTGCTTTTGAGTTTTCTTTAAATAACCTGATACCTCTCTTCACTAATGATAGTTCTGCAAAGTAAAAGATTAATATGTGAACTAACATCATGCCAAATTTAGCCCCCCCCAAAAAAAAAGAATGTCATAGATGACGATGAGCAGTGCTCCCTCAAAAAAGGGTATAGGGATTTAGCATCAGAGTGACCTCAGCTCAATTAAGAGCTAGAACCACTTTCTCAAGCAGATATTAATGCAAAGAGGGGACATTGGTGGAGCATTACCTAGCAGGGCCTCATTTCCTGGTAGTATATGACCCATAGGAAGAGTATAACATTGACTTTGTTGATATGCTGTTCTGGATTTGTGGCATTCCATTTTCTTTGATGCAGCCTCACCTTGACTTTGGGTGATTAGCATACTGTAGTCATTTCCACCTCTTTGTTCCATGAGAGCCAAGAGAAAGCCATAACCTTATAAAACAAATTCCCCTCTACAACAAAATTATTATGAGAGCAAGATTCCACTGTAAGAATCTAGAATAAAAGTCCCAAACTTTCTAGTCTTCCTTACTTCAACTCAAGTGCATTAATAATTAAATTTTGTATTTATTTGATAACTTTCAACCTAAAGTCATATCTATGACAATAGCAAAGTTCCTGGCATTGATCCTCTTGATTCTGGGTTTTGCACTAGAAATGATGTGAACTGCCTCATAGCCCCCACAAGAGAGGAGGAATTCAGTCAGTATGAAACGATGGTACTTATTCTTCCCAATATACTTCTTATAATTCAACAATAAATAATAGGCATCAAACAAAGTGAACTTATGAGAGATTTAGTTCCCCATTGGAAAGCCCCATGATTCACCCATTGCTGGTTTATTTTCACTTTTGGGTGGGGTAACAGTATCCATTGGCCATGCCCATTTTGAAAAACCACAGGCAGATCTTATGAGAAGGCCCTTGTACTGAATGGTGTGCAGTGGTGAAATAGTTGTATTTTGCACTAACCCCTCTTTGAAAGCTAATGCAACATGGTCTTACCATTTTTGCAGACAGGACAACACTGTTCTGGTTCATAGACTGGGTTGACACACTCAGGAACTGCGCAGTCTGCTACAACACAGTGAACTTCATTGCTGGGCTCACAGCGACACCATTCACATGGAGAGGGCTAGGAACAAATCTAAAATTAGCCCCTTTTCTCCTATAACTCAATGCTTGCACATTCATATGCTGTCAGAAGACAAAACATTAGTGTTTATATTGGCTTTACTGTATGAACTCCATTTACCATGTGTAGGATCATTCCTCCCCAGCAGAAGGCAACCTTGGCATTCAAGCTGCAGTAGGTTGCCCTGTGCAGCTCAGGTTGCCATGAGCAACTGGGCCCTCGCATATGACTTCCCCTGTCTATGTTCCTACTTTCCAATTTTTTGGGACAACTAATATGTCACCTCCTGGGTTGGTTTCCAGATGTGCTGATGGCTCTGCTTTCCTCTGGTAAAGAGGAATGAGCCTGGAACATAGGAAATATGTTTGTACCATTCGTCATTTTTCTTCCTAAGAAAATTACTGAGAAACAAGAAAATGGTAAGTGGACATTCTTACCCTTTGTAGGAACTCTTTCTTTTTCAAGCTAACCTAGACTTTAAATGGCATGTTCTCAATGTGAATTTTAGAGGAGATTGCATTTGGCATCTAAACATCCAGGTACTGCCTCTTGAAAGACTTCAGGAGTACCCTGCATCTTGCCGGCTTGCTTTTATGAATGATTGAACATCCAGCGACTTAAAAAGTCACTCTTTAAAAGTCAAAGACTCTGCAAATAGAACTGAAAGATAATTTAAAGGAAAAGATAAATTGAATGTAAATTATAATTGAAAAGGAAAAAAGAATGGAAATAGAAAGCAATTTTTGTCTTCCAAGTACTTACCAAGAGTGAGATTGGGATTCTGTTTCCTTTTAGAAACTGCCTACACCCCAAATAACTGCAAGCAGTGGCCAGTCTGTAACTTCTACATTCATTACAGGTCCTAGCCCTCCTTTTCCATGAAACAGAGGTTTAGAATTCTGGAGTGACAACTTGGAGGTCTAGGAAGTTATGCAGGTCTATACTTCGCTAATCAAGCCATTTGTTTCCACGAAATTCTGCCTTGCTCCCTTCCGGATTGTGTTGGTGAAAGCTCTTTGCCTTTGTCTTAGTGGCTACTCTCCAGAACCACTGTTAGATCTTGTTCCTTTGTGAATCTGAAAATTTGGGTAATATCAGTGCTCCTGGCTTCAGGTACCCTGTGAGGGTAGTGCTCTTTCAACTAATTATTTTTAATTTTATATTTGGCTTCTGCTTGTAGAATGGTAATCTAGCTTTCAATGAATTACTTTACTTTCAAATTTGGTAGGAACAAAAGAAGTAGCCAAAGAATCTGTGGGAAAAAGTATTGCTATTTTTTAAACATGGCTAATGAGTTTGTTGTAGAGTTAAGCTCTTTACCATGTGGCGAGTTGCCTTAAGTATTTCAGAATTTATTGTATTGTGCCAAGCACAGGGGTTTTCCTAATACTCCTCTCCTAAATAATCTCAGTACATGAAGGGAAAGCTTTGATACCACAGCCCATTATTTGACAGAGGGAATGTTTCATGAGGAAGCCTTGTGAGAGATGGAAATTCTTGCTGCTGTACTGTTCCACTGTGGTGTCGTACATCCCCAAGAACTGCACGGAGGTGTCCCCATTTCCTTGGTTAAGAGCAAAGCAGTCATTTTGCACAGCCTTCTAAAAGTATAGCTAGCACTTGGCCTGCATTTCCTGCTAATATGAGAGAAAAATCAGCCGTTGTTATCATGGCTTCCACACCCTGCCCTTGCACAGCTGTGACTGTTTTTCCTGGCTGGTTCCCTTCTTGCTGAAAAGGGGGGGGGGGAGCAGGATCTGATCTGGGCAATTCCAATGGGCCGATTCTGGCATTAAAAATCCCAAAGGCCCCCCTAAATGTTCCCATGCAAAATGTGGACCTCAGAGTAATTGTGGTCTTTGAGAAAGACTTGCTGGGCAATTAGATCCCTAGCACAGAGTGATGAAGAATACTATTCTAATTCCGACGTTTTTGAATATTATTAACTACTGGGTAATTGCACTGTTTGAAGGAAGATTTGTTATTTCTCCATCTCACAGCTGAGGATATAGGCTGAGAGAGGTCTGGTGGCTTCCCCAGGCACCACGGGAAGGCAGTCAAGGGCAGACAGAGGCAGGATTCTGATCTCAGTAGCCTACCCGCGATATGGCCCTGCCCCATGAGAGCAAACATTGCTTGCTATTCTGTGAGCTCCCATCTGAATGTTTTACTTTTCAGTGGTTTGTGCACTTCTTCATACAAACACAATCCTCAGGAGCAGCCATTAACAACTGAATAATTGCTTTACAGAGGATAGATATTTCCTGCTAAGAAGGAGATTTCACTAACTAGGGTAGTACGTGCGTGGATTATCGTGGAGCCAGAGATTTTTGACCTTCTGCTAATGTGAGTTGGTAGAAAATTATAGTAGGGCTGAAGTTAGGTTGCATGAGGCTCATGTTCTAGGAGCCTGGCCTCTCCAAGCCTTGGAGCCTGGCAGTGACACATGGACATATCTGGGAAAAGCAGTGACAGATCCTGGTCCAGGAAAGACCCTGGAGCACCTGACCGAAGTCAGTGGAGGCTGGATGCGTGTGTACTGGAATGCCTAGAAATACTCTAAGAACTAAGGCTGCAAGCCTTCCTGGGAAAAGTATGTCTGTTTATATGTTTATTATTATTTTTAAGGGATTTTGAATAATCAGAAACATAAATTAGAAAAATAAAAATGTCACCACAGCCATTGGCTTTATCCATATGCCACATTCCCATGTCCCTTCCTGGCCTACAATCTCTTGTCTGAAACATGTTATTTCCTCTTATCATTCTTTTTTTCCCAAATAATGTCTCTTTTTCAGTCTATTTATTTTCATTTTAAGCCTCCATGTGCCCCTCTCCTTCCCTGTTTACAGTCCATCATATTTAAGCCATTGGTCCCCCATTACAACCCCTTCTGTCTCTTGCCATCCCCTTTCATAAGCTCACCAGTTTGAACACCATTGTTTTCTT
The DNA here is from genome assembly GCF_014824575.4 of Sturnira hondurensis. NCBI lineage: Eukaryota > Metazoa > Chordata > Mammalia > Chiroptera > Phyllostomidae > Sturnira > Sturnira hondurensis. Next base: position 280,701 of record NW_028076312.1, read on the forward strand.
GCCCAATGTGACTTCCCTCACTGCCCTCATCTTCCCTGTACTTGTGAAAACACATTGCCTAAACATTGAGAAGATTCCTAGGAGTGGGCAGGGTGCTACTTTGACATTAGGTTCAGAGTTTAAAAATCCTTTCCACCAAACAGCATAAAATGCTGAAAGGTTTGGTGCTTTGAATTAATCTTTACATCTTAAGCATTGAGTTGTTTACAGATTTCCTCTTATCAGGCTCTTCAATATGAAAACTGTAGATGAGATCTGAAAATGTCCCTGTAAAACCTAAGATTAAGCAGTAAGATTCTCCTTAGAGGAACCCAGGACACTGAAGTAAGTACTTGGGGAAAAATCACTCCGACTAGCTTTCTGTAGAGGAACCCGTGAATTATGTCTAGTACATGGCTCTAGTCAGCTAGAGATTTGGTAAGATAATTAAATGACACCATCCTAATATTGTATACCTGGAAAGACTTTTTATAAGAAATATCAAAGAATATCTTACTTTTTTGAAAGCTTTGGAAAATGAAGTAACAGTCACTATATATATATATACCTTTATGTAAATCTTGATTGAAATTAGGGTTAGAGGTTAAATTTGTTTGTTACTGTGTGTACTCAGTGATTGAGCACATGTCTGTTACGAACCCCTACCCCTCCAGCTTAGCGTTTTGAATATCTAATGCGGGACCCTGTTTAAGTCAAAACTTTGCATCTTATCTGTAGTTCTTGCTATCACTGAATACATTTGTATGGCAAATCCAAACACTGTCCCAGCTGCCCCCAAATTTCAAAGGGAGTTTTTCTGATATATATTTGAGTAAAAGAATCTCTCTTAAATATTGGTTTAGGTGACTAGAATCCAAATTTCCCTTCTCAGTATTAGAATGGAAACATAGCAATTCATTTCATTTTCAAACTGGTTAACTTCTAAAGACCTTGAAGCTGAAATCCCAATGTCCCTATCCATGATTTTTGAAGATTTTTGGAGAATTGGAAGAGAGGTAACAGAATCCTGGAAACAGAAGAATGCTCTATGATGTTGTGAAATAGGAAAAGTAGAATGAGAAACTGTAACTTAATTACTGAATAACTAATTAACTCCTGAAAAATTGTCAAATATGTTCTTGTGAGATTTGGAAGCTAATAGTCAACACAGGATTATTAGAACATGTTATTTTTTTATTTATTTTTTTTCCAATTTTTTATTTGATTATTTTTCAAGTACAGTTTTCTATTACTCCCATCCCATCCCACCCCTGTGCTCCCCCCTCCCTCCCATTTCCACCCTTCTCAGTTCTTGTCCATGTATCCTTTATATATGTTCCTCTAAATCCCTCCCCTATTTCCCCTGAAATTCCCTCCCCTTTCCCCTCTGGTCACTGTCAGCCTGTTCTCTATTTCAGTGTCTTTGGTTATATTTTGCTTGCTTGTTTGTTTTGTTGTTTAGCTTCCTGTTAAAGGTGAGATCATATGGTATTTGTCCTTCAACACCTGGCTTATTTCACTCAGCATAATGCTTTCCAGTTCCATCCATGATGTTGCAAAAACTAGAACATGTTATTATAGATTAGCTACATGTAATTTTCCAGTTGTTTATAGAAATGCACATTTATTTTGGATTCCGTATCCACACTTGAGGAAAGCCTGGAGGTTTCATCCCTACATCAATATTTCTGTAGTAACTGCTGTTGGCATTGCTCATTAAGTGCCCAGGAGGAAGTAGTAACAATCTATAAGATTTGTTATATGAATTCCAACCTCCAAATGGCAAGGGTCATATTAGCATTAGGTTTACTCTTTTAATTTGGTGAAGTTTAAGATACCAATATTCATATAAGCTTAGGAACCATAATTAGAAAAAATAGAACAAATGTTTCACTTACTGAGCTTTATTTGGGTGGTTGTGGTGTCATGGTTAAAAGGAAGTCCTTGATAACTATGATACTTTACTTACTAGCTGAAAATCTTGGGGAAATTGCACAACCTTTCTGTGCTTTAGTTTCTCAATCAATACAATGAGAATAACAGTATTACCAACTTCACCGAGTTATCATGAAGCACGTAAAATATGTAAGGAATATTATAACCATCATCATTATTGTGTACTTAGTTATGGCTTTCTAAAAAATTCAAAACGTATAAAACTGAAACCTAAGACTGTTTAAAAGAATAAGTAAGTTATTGCTCTTGTTCAAAGTGTAATCTGATTGCAGATAAATTTGTGAAGAAGTTTTATAGGACATGGTTTGGTGGGAGGGGATTTGTGAATGAATAGATTTAATCATGATAGAAATGTATTAAAAATTATTAGAGGCCTCTATATAAAGAATAATTGTGAATGGCTGAAATGACCATTACAATTAACTCAGAAAAAGAAAAGCAGCAAATCCACTTTACTTTCCTGAAGCCTCATCATTTAGATGTCAGCACAGATGCCCGCCCTCTGGGGAGGTTTGCCTGATGATCCTTCCATCATCCCCTTCCCTCATGTTGTCCATTCAGAGCCCTAGTCAATTCATGAAATCACCTCATGATTTGGTTACATTTTAGTCTAACCTCTCTAGGGATTATAAACTTCTATAGTACATTGGTCATTGCTATATTCTCAGCACCAAGAAGATATCTTAGCACATGATACTCAAAAAATTGTTAACATAGGCATAATCATTTATGCAGTGTTTAGGTTTCCTTATTTGTTAAGCCACACCTCTGGACAGCTTCATCTGTGTTCAAGGGCACATTAGGGGGAACAGGTTTCTGACTACGCGACAGGAAACAACTATTTCAGTTTCACTATTATGGCAATGAACATAAACTCACTCTCTAAAGGTAATTTGAAATTCAGAATATCTATTGTGTGGATCACAAGGTAAGTCAATCTTCAAGCACTCCATTGACTAGACTATCTAGCAGATGATTGCAGACTTTTACTGCACTAGAAAATGCCATGATAACTAAATTTAGGGCAAGCATACAGTGGAATTGCTAGAGAGTCTGACAAAAGCTAGTCTTATTTTATAATGTGTGTCAAATTGAATGGTTGCTTATTAAAATTATTTCAGTACATTATTTTAGGAAAAAGCCCTGATTTTAAAGTCTACTTTCCTAAAGGACAGGTTAGTGCACAAAGCCTAACAAAACACATTCTGAATATTATGAGAAATAAAACTTAATTTCTAGACAGCCTTCTGTGAATAGGAGGGGAGACACCCCAAACACTGGAATTACCTTCTGGAGGGCAGGCTGCTTGTAATCCAGGCTTCCCCTAGTAAATGAGCATTCTAAGAACTCATCGGTATCACTGTACCAGCTGACACTGTTGTGAGAGGTTGCGTCCAGCCTCAGTAAATTTTTTTGAAGACTCTCTTTCAACGTGTTTGCCCATTTCATGATGGGTGATTTATGAGCACACTTGCCCACTTCATGCTGAATGTTCCACAGTTTTTCAGCAAAAAAACAGCATGACCGCCATACCCCACCGTCCCTATTCACCTGATCTTGCCCTCAACAACTTTTTTTTGCTTCCCCAGATGAAAAAGTTTCTCAAAAAGGAAATATTTTTCCTATGTGGAAGAGGTGAAACAAAACAAAACAAAAACAGCAGAAGTCATCGAAAAACAAAAAGTCACCGAATCAAAATCAACAAGTTCAAAAATTGTTTTTGAGCAGTGGAAAAAGATCTTGATAGATGTATTGTATTAAATGAGGAGTGCTTTGAAGGTGACTGAAGCTTAAACATGTAAACATAAATGTATAACATTTTATAAGTAAATTCCAGGGTTTTGGGGTCCCCCCTCATACTGTTGAAGTCTGGAGGGAGGAAGACCTAAACAGACAGGGCATATTTTAAGTGCCAAGTTAGCACACTATTGGTTTCAATGACTCTCTTTCTAACGAAGCAATACTATATTTTGGATGTCATGGGCTCTTATTTCTTTGATCATTGGCAAAAATTATCAAAAAGAAGATAGCTCTGATTGCTTTTGCAAAAGCTCCCCATTAAACAACTCTTTACAATCTGATTTCTACCAAGGAAAATATACTGCTTTAAGAAGCACTCTTCTTTTAGAGAAAATTTATGGCATAAATTTCATCACTTTATGAAACAAATCTCATTACTTTCAAACCGTACGAGAGATTTGGAAGACACTATTTCAAAGCTGCTGATGCCTGTCAGGAATCTCGCTGTTCACTTCATTAAAATACACATTAAATTACAGAGTACAAGGGTATTTAGCATCCACTGCCACTCGTGTAGCCAGTAATTTGCATGCAACTGGTGTCATCTAATAATCAATGTATCCAATGGGCTTTAACCAAAATTCACCATCGTGTGAAAGAAGACCCATCATGTTACTGATTAAAATGCTCCTCAGTGTCCTGTGTCTAATGGGATTGTGGTGACCTCTTCAGGGATCTGCCCTATTGACTGGGGTATATTTGACATACTGAGGTTGTAAGTCCTCACGTTATGAACACAGAGCTGGAACTTCTTTAATCATTTTAATATTGTGGAAGCAAATATAAAATCAGATTTATGATTTTTTAATAACCATCCCAGCTGGTCAGCAAATGTATTTGCTGGTTATCATTTGAGTAACAAGTTCAGTAGTGGCTGTTCTGACTTTTTCTGAGAAGATTTTTTGATAATACATTCTGGAATATTATTTTTAGGTGTCTGTTAAAAAGCACTTCATGTTTGTTATAAATACAAATGTTTTACCACGTGATTGTAAAAAGTGCAAACAGCCTTGCCTATATAGATATGATAAACTAGGTAAGTAATAAACCAAAATTCAGAAATAAAATAAAATTTTAACATTATTTGTTCAGCATATTTATTTGGTATATATTATATATCTGATAATGTATATAAGGTAAACTAAAATGAGCAACATATCTAGCTTGCTCTCGGTGATAATCTAAAAGACAATAATGAAATCTAGATATCTATTAAAATGTTTAATGTTTTAAAACAAACGATTTTTTAATAAAAATAATGGATGGTTCTATTATAATGGAAGACAGGATTATTGGAGTTAATCTTTTAATTTTTGTCTGCAACTACTCCAAGCTAATGTAAAACTCACAAATATTGCAAAACAGTTGATAAAGTGCCCAATATAAAATGATTAATTACAAAGTACAAAAAAGTCCCCTGGTTCTTGAAAATTCTTCATTATAATTGTAACACAACACTGACATTATATTAATGGCCTATTTTTTTGTAGCAGTATTTTTCTGAAAAATGTATTTATAAACTTTGACATACCTTTTATGGGCAGAAAACTCTATAATTATATACTGATTATTCTGATAAACTGATGACCTATTGAACCAATTTTTTTCTGGATGTTTTCAAGGAGTCTCATGACAATAAAATGCAGCTCTCCCTGAACTATGAAGAATAGCATAGAGAAAACATAGATAAGGAGAATGTAGGCAAAACTATCTTTCTTTAGTTACAATCACAAGTATTTTTTAACGTAGGCAAGTGCACTTATCAAGGAAACATCAGTTTGCATTTAACAGGGAAAAAATGATGTGTTTTCATTCTCTAGGATCTTAGGAGAACCCAATAGAATAGACAAAGGCTAAAGGATTCAAGATAAAGATGTGTATGAAGAATCACACCTATGTTTGTGAAATAACTTAGAAAAGCAGCAGCCCTTTGTCCTTCACTGATAAGCTGAATTGACAGTTGACTTTGGGGACAATGAACTGAGTGCTTTCAGTTGAGCCTGTATGTCTCCATTGCAGGGATGCTCTACTTACCATCCATTTAGGCAGAAGTGGAAAAGTGAGCAACAGTGTAACTTAAAACTTTACTATTGGCGCTGGAAAGAACAGATTGTTGATATCACCTAAAAAGCTAGTCATCTTTTAAAATAAGCCCACGTGTGTGTGGGAGGGAATACATCATCAATTAGAATTCTACAACTTGAAAGAATTACGTAAGAGACAAATACGCCAGTCCTCTTCTATGGGAAACATTAGAAGGAGGAGATAATAGAAAAAGAGAGGGCCATAACTCAGCCGGCTAGCCTTATGTGGTGGCATCAAATTCAGGGTTTTTCATTGTCTAGGAGAGATGGGAGTTATCGGCCTGGGAAAACCAAACCATTGGTACTGGGAGTGCCAATCAGATGGTTACTGAAGACCTTTTTTGCCACTATCTCATTAGTTCTCTGGGCACAGATTTTTCTAAAAGTTGAAATCTTTTCTTCACTTTCCATTTGCTGGTCATGTTCTTTTACATGTTTTAAAGAGGGAGTAATTAACAGTTAATAAAATTAAGTGACTTATAACAGCTAATATGAGAATGTATTAATATTCAACTTTAGTCTAAACAGCAATTTTCTACCAAATTTTAGACTTCATCATTTGATGCTTACTTAACTTACAGCTTACCCCATTCCACACAATATGTTGAGATGGCTTAGGGACAATAAGATAAAAGTATCTTTTAATTTTTTAAATCTTGACTAATTTCTTTTTTTTAATAAAGATTTTATTTATTTATCTTTGGAGGGGAAGGAAAGGAGAGAGGGAGAGAAATATCAATGTATGGTTGCCTCTCGTGTGTCCTCTGCTGGGAACTGACCTGCAACCCAGGCATGTGCCCTGACTGAGAATCGAACTGCAATACTCTGGTTCGCAGGCCCGCACTCAATCCACTGAGCTACACCAGCCAGGGCAAAATCTTGACTAATTTCTTGATAGACCTTTCAACTTTAGAGGGCACTGGTATGCGAGGTACAGCAGATGCAATCACAGTGTTGAAACCACGTACAAGCTGTTGCCCAGAAGAAGGTGGCAGTGGGCCGTAAGTGCATTCGCAACTCCAGTCCTGCTGTCAAACACTGTTGTTTTATCCCGGTCAAACTCCTTGGAACCCGGGTTTTCTCATTTGTTCAACGGAGGTAATAAGAACACCACAGTAACAGGGCACTCATTTCCTCACTTGATTCTTAGGAAACTAAAAGGAATTTTTAAACTATGTCCCATTGGTTAAATGACCATTATCTTCATCACAGCTTTCACCTTGACTAGGGTTTCTTTTATTTCCCTTTGTATATTATCAATGGCCATGTATTTCTCAAGGACATTCTAGATTTGTCATAAATTACCATTTTTTCCCATGAATAATGTGTACCCACATTTTAGTGCTAATTCCCATTTATAATTCGCATTAGTACTACCCAAATATAATGCACATCCTTATTTTTCCCTAAAAAATTTGGGCCAAAAAGTATACATTATACATGGAAAACTATGGCATTTTTATTAAATGATGGCCCAATCATTTTCTTATGGATAATTTGAAATATTGAGTTTGTAAAGAATATATTGTTTGAGTTGTGAAAACAATCTGGGTTTCATCTCTAAAACAGAGCAGATCACGGTTAGACTGAAAATGACATTGGGCACCATTGTTGGGTAATTAGATTTGTATTTACAAAGATGAAACTTCAGTCTTTCATCAAATTTGTGCTAAAAACAGATTTTTTTAAACAGGGTAACTTGAGCTCACATTTTTGGAGTCTTGATGTAAGTGCCTTCTAGTTTCAATGTGAATGTCCTAAAGTCTTGCTTTTGAAAGGGAAGTTCTCTGTGATTGTCCTCTCTCCCTGTCCTATTTAGGAAAGGGAAATGTAACTAATATGCAGGAAAAAAATAAGTGCTGTGGTTCTTTTCTCACTACAAAGAAAAATGGCTTAACTTTTAACTACTGGAAGATTTTACAGTTGAGTGTGGAATTTGTTAAGTCTCAAAAATTATTATATCAAGGTCCATGTTTGTTGTTTTAAATTTGTATCTCACTAATGTAGGACTTGAAAAACATCTAAAATTGCAGAAGACATTCCTAGTCAATTGTCACTGCATTCAGAAGGCAGGGTTTTTTTTGTTGTAATTGATGGGAATGTGCTTCTTTAGTGGCTTACTTCCTTACGGCTATGGGAGTTTTTAAAATGAGACAAATTGAGCCTTGCAAAATGTGGAGCAGGGAAAGAACTTTCCTCATGCTAGCAATGCAGTACAATTCCATCAGAAAGATGTGAGCCTTAATGTGAAGTATGAGTTATAACTGAATAGGCATTCCAGAATCTAGGACGTGTGCGTGTGGAAATGGAAGGTAAGCCACCTTCGCCCCATCTTGCATAATGCCCACGGGGCTAGTCAGGTGGAGTGGAGAGAGTACTAGAGTTAGAGTAACAAGCCCTTCCTCCTCACTTATAAAATGAGAACAAATGTGTCTTAGAAGTGAATAATTCAATGAGTGAACACGGGTGCAAAATGGATAATTAGGTTGTCAACAATTACTTGTTTTGATCTTGCTGTGTCACTTCCGTGATCCGAGCCCTTTGGAGACTGTCTACTCATTCCAGACACTGGTCCACGCTCCCCAGTTGGGCATTCACATGCTCACTCTTACCTCTCACTTTTTGTCCAGTCTATCTCCTATGTTCTGGCCACTCAAATTAATTCCCTTTGCTCTGCACGTGCTTTGCATTTACTTTTGCGAAATGTCCTATTTTTGTCTAAAATGCCTTCGGTGCACTGACATTCACCCTCTTAAGATACCATCCTTCAGAATGAATTAGTCCTTTCTTCAAGGGAGTTCCTACAGCAGTCATTATAGGACCCTGTCATTGGTAGTATTTACCTCACTCCTTTCCATAGACTGGGAGCACCTGGAAGCTCAGATTTTTGTCATGCATTTTGGTACACCCCCACAAGACCTACCACTTCCCCCCATGCAACAGACATTTAGTAAAATGAGACACAATAACACTGCATTACGAATTAGGTAAGGTGACTTTAAAAGATGTAGTAATGGACTGAATACCTAAGTCTGCAGACAGCATGTATATTTGCATTTACTGATGTAACAGGAAATCTACAATATGATATTAAAAATACCTTCTGGACTTGTCACACCATTAGAAGAGAGCAAAAGGGACATCAAAATAATAGAAACTGAATTATCTTTGCTTATCTATTTCACCTTAGGATTCTCAGTAAGTAGAAAGGTACTGTTATTATATAACAGTTTATATGTTTAGGAACTTATAGTCATATTTACATTATATATGTTATTATATATCTATGCAAATTATCAAATATCCAAGAGCAAAACTGTACTCGTCGGAAACAAGTGTGTAAAGAGATACGATTAAGCACATGTATGGTTAAGTGTGTACATAGCACATTGAAAATAAAGAAATCTAGATGCCTTTAAAAATGCACACATCTGAAGAGGGATCCCTTCCACAAGTGAAGTAAATCCTATATTTGTTAGTACACAAAGAATTTGTAACCTTCAAGAGTGCAGGTTAGAAAGATCTGATGCCAGAACAATTGGCGGGATGTGGAAAGGGAAGAAGAAGAATTGGATCACAGATCATAAGCCAGCCAGCTGTTTCTGTAGAGGGCCAGATAGTAAATCTTTTTGACCCACATGGGTCATAGAGTTGCTTGAGCAACTCCTGAACTCTGCATTCTATCCTAAAAGACACCATAGACAGAAATGAATACGCATCCCTACTTTCCAGTAAAACTCCACACACCAAAACAGACAGTGAGGTGGATTTGGGTAATGACTCATAACATGCTGACCCTGCCTTAGTGTTCTGATCATATGTGACTGGCATCATTGTCATTACGACTTTAAGTAAGTAATTTTCCAATGAAATTGTTTTACATAACAAAAATTAATAAATGATCATAAATAATATTAGATGCAATTTTGAGAACTTTAAAAATAACCAGACAATAGAGGATAAACTGAGACACAAAGATGTTTTATAATTAACTGCACAGAAGAATCAAGGAAATAAAAGATTAAAAAATATCTTGCTAATGATTTAAGATAAACTGTTTCATTGAAATAATAATTTTAAAATGTTAATAGAAATTCTGCCAAAAAAAAGTATTTCATTAAATTTGTGAAATACTGGATTAAATTTGGTTTAGTAGTAATAATAGTAAAAATGTTGCATAGCTTTTACAAAGCTGTTTTTGCATGCCAGTTTCCCTATTATCCGCCCACGTTAGGGATGTGTACACTGAGGAAAAGCAACACACGCCTCGGTCACTTGGCTGGTGGGTAGGTGGCGGAGCCCACTCCACACTCCAGTTTTCAATCACACAGTTGAGCTCTGCGCTGCTGAACTGTACACACTGACTCCCAAACAAACCTTCTGAAATCGTTCAGGCACTGTCAGTATACTAATGTGCGCCGCACGTTTCCAATAGATGTTAAAGGAACCATCCTTTCTCAGATTTACTTGACCATGACAAAAAAAAAAAAATCAAAATCCTTCCTGAGAATCTCACATAGTGGCAGTACTCTCTAGAAGACAGNGTACACTGAGGAAAAGCAACACACGCCTCGGTCACTTGGCTGGTGGGTAGGTGGCGGAGCCCACTCCACACTCCAGTTTTCAATCACACAGTTGAGCTCTGTGCTGCTGAACTGTACAGACTGACTCCCAAACAAACCTTCTGAAATCGTTCAGGCGCTGTCAGTATACTAATGTGCGCCGCACGTTTCCAATAGATGTTAAAGGAACCATCCTTTCTCAGATTTACTTGACCATGACAAAAAAAAATCAAAATCCTTCCTGAGAATCTCACATAGTGGCAGTACTCTCTAGAAGACAGTGTGGAAAAGGTTACATTTCAGCAGCCATTCCCAAATGCAGCTGACCATGAGGCTACTTTGGGAAACTTCAGGAAAATACACATTTAAATCATTTTGATTGCAGTTAAAAAGGAAGAGATCAAGGCCTGTGAGTTTTTGCAATATTCCTGCCTTAGATGATACTGACAATATGCCAATTTAAGGATATGCCTCTGTTCTAATGCCAAGTAACTAGACACTTTTACCTGCCCCATCCACTCTGCACACTCCATTCTCGCCATGAAGTGAGAGGCGGGAGATTTCAGTCCTGTTTCTAAAATCACGTGACACGTGGCAATTTGGTTCCTTACAAATGTATAGCTAATTTAGTTCCTTTGTTACTTCCTAGTACAGCCTCAGTGAAAATAAATAAGTACTGTTTAATCTAATCTATTTTTGTGTCATTTTGGCCTATACTCTTTCAGTACAACTTTTTTTAATTTTTAGACAAAAACCCCTTTTTATCAGAGCCTTTGCAAACTTCAAGGAAGGTTTGCAAAAAGGAGACTGTGTCAGACTGGTGTTAGATATGCCAATATTTTTTTGTTCTTGTGTACATGTAACTCTGCGTTGTCATGGTGACAGGTCCTGATATCACATTTCTATAGACAATTGGCGGAAACAAATCTTTGCTTCCAATATACGGAATATTAGGAAGAAAGATGCAAATAAGGAGCATTTTTATGTTACACCTAAAGGTAGTAAGTTGTAGAGAAAAAGGCCACAGGAAAGCAATGTATTACCTTTGCCAATTACAAGCTACATCATGGCAGTGTACTCACTGTTTCTCTTGGCCTTGTGTTTTTCAATCGTAAAATCAAGGAGTTAGACAAAATAATTTTAGAGTTCTTTTCCATATCTAAAATCCTGTAGTCTACTTTTACAAATATGAAGGACCTAGACTATGAAAAACAGACCATGATACTTGCCTTTTATATATAGAATTTATATAAACTCGACACTAGAAACCCAATCCTGTTCTAAGAACTAATAATGGTAGTCAAACATCACTATTACGACAAAAGAATTTTAAAAACCCATCTATGTAATATTTAACTAAAACCTTTTAAGCAGTAAGAATTTCATTATAAATCAATGTGCAATGGTGTCATTTTAAAATTCCCAATATATTTATTTTTCATAAGCCACATATGATGACATTGAAGTGTCTCTACCCTATAACTAGGGAGACTAAAATCAAGTTTTGTTCATGATCATGTGACATAATAAGGGAAAAGACAAGAGTTGGGTTCAGTGAACTTTCACCCACTTTAGAATGTATACAGCCATAAAATATCATCTGGAAACTTTTCCAGGAGATAAATGAGTTTGCTTGTCACTGTAGTACCTCGTTTACCCTGTTCATGGCGTCACCAAGTCCTCACAAAGATGGCTTTATTGTGATGCGCTACAAGGCAGGCTAGAGGCAAGGAAATCAACAATGGAGGTGTGTTAGGCTGAAATTGCTGATGTTAATCAATAGTGATGATAAAAGTACAAATTATAGACTGTAAAACAAGCCAGTTCCCAATTAACAATGGCTATTGTTTGAGAAAGATCTCCTGGATAAGCAAACTCACTGATCACTTCCAATTGCCTCTTAGTCATTTCTTTCAAGCTCTTCCTCAAAAGCTTGGCAAAGTATAACTAAAAATAAACCAGGAAGTTTTTCCTGTGCTGTCCTTTATAAAACATTGCCTGATGTATAAATCAAGCTGTGGGAAAACAAAATGAAACAAAAATATGGTCAGGGCAAATAAGGAGAAGTAGAAACAAAAGATTCACCTAGTCTTAAAGTAAGATTTTTGTGAAGGAAAAACATTCCAGTTTCCTCAGATTTGATACACACGCATGCTTGAATGCATGTATACAACAATCTCAATTTAGATGATATTGATTTATCTACAAAATTTACATAAAATACATAGACCAGGTTTATGAAATGATAAGTAGGTAATAGAAACAATGACGCTTGTTAATATCATCCCATTGACCAATTATGTATTTTGGAGATTAAAGGCACAATTAAAAATAGGCAAATTTCTAAAATATGCAGTCTCCTACAAGTGAATTTAAAGTTTGGAAGGGGCACCACTGGGTTACTCCCTTGTTGGTTTCCCCACCTTACAACACTGGAAGCCGGTATGGGACGGGCAGCAGAGTTTGTGAATGGCTGAAGGCTGGCCTCAAGTCTGAGATAGTCACTAACAGTGACAAGCCCCACAAATCTCAGCTGTGGCTGTAAATCAAACACCGATTTGCCCCATGTACCCAGGACACAGAAGCCCAGTCACAAATCCTTGTCGTCATTCTTATCACACAGTTGCCATCATTAGCAGCGGCTTGCAATACGAAGGACAGCAATAAATATCAGTGAGTGAGAATGAAAAACTCTTTCTATGTGTAACTAACTAACCAAAGGGTCGGCTGACCATCAATTTTCCTGAAATTTACAGCAAGAGACTTTTTTTTTTGGACTGGAAACAGACAATTTCACCACTTCCAGGATTATCTTGGAAGCCACTTATACTTACTCCCTCATTTAAAAAAGTGTTAAATGGAGAAAATCACTCCCAAATTGTCACTGGAGTGTTTGAAAAAATAAAGTATTGTAAAAATCTGATATGTTTCCTAGATTTAGGATCATTTATGGAATTAAAAATGCCAAGTAAGCACAATATAAACACATTGAGAAAGGGTGCAAGGAACTTTCTAAGTTCAAGTTTTAAGAAAATTGACTTCTTATCTCCGCTATTGGTTAGAGAGTATACATATTAAGTTGAAGTTCCCTCATTATTTACAAAGTGAGAATATTCACCCTGAGCCTGTTTATTTTGCATGCTGGGGCTGAGCCTCAGGTGAGCAGCAGTCATCACTGGTTAAAATTACTTAATCTATGTTACTTTGTCGAAATTTGAAAGGAGAATTCATTCTGAATTTACTCAAAGGCAATTTTAATGTTGAAAAGCACAACATACTCTGCAATACAGAAAGCTATTTTGCAGAGTCAGCAACTGTAGAATTAGTCTTCTCAATCTCTCAACCAAGATCCTAAATGATTCTTCATAAAAAAATAATGAAGTTTTCTAGGGCTTTCTGTAGACAGAATCTTACAGATACCTCTGGTAACTCCACTAACCATTTGTTAATAACCTGTAAACTCCCTCTTCATAAAAATATTTTAAAAATTTAAAAGTATTACCTATATACCCAAGATCTACCCATTTCTTTTATTATTAAAATAAAGACCAACTTCACATCTCTAGAAGCGTGCACTGTACCCCTTTGCCTAGTGCAGACACCGTGCTTTCTGTGCCTTTCATAGGCTGGCCCAGTGATGGTGGGTGGGTAGGTGGGGTGCAGTAACTTGTGCTTCTGTGAAGTGTTAACTATTTGTCCCCTCAACTGAGATTTCTTTACAGCCTTCATCTCCCCTTGTTCTCTCCCATATTTAGTCCTTCACTACCAGAACATGTTGCCTTCCATTCTTTCACCATATTAAAGTTAAAAGAGACATCAAATTTCTCAAGCCAAAATGCACACATCCTTTCTGCTTAAACACTTGTACAGATTTAATGTTACAACAGTGGACATTAATGATGAAGCACAGATTAATGAGAAAGCTGGAGAACCTGCCTTCCTGCAAAGGTACTCATTCAAGAGCAAGTCAATTCTAAACCTTAATGGGCATCAGGAGTTTTATAGGCGTGATGACTTGGGACGATAGTCCAAGAGATTAATTCTGTCCTTTTTTCTTAATTCCTCAAAATTTAAATAATAAATGCAAAATTCAGGGCCAAAACTAGTCAGTTTACTACAACATGAAAATACCTTTACTTTAAACAAAACATGTACATATAGTGTGAGGAAAGAGAAAATAAGATCACAGTGAACCTTTTCAAAATAAAAATTAAAAACCTGATTAACTGTCTTTGGCCTGCATTGGGAAAAGGGCAAAGGTCAATGCCTGAAGAGAAAGAAAGATCTTTGGCAAATCCAAATCCTGAATTAGTAGCACAAGGTTCTGACTTGAGAAAATCACATTGAACTGAGACAGGCAATGCAAACCTGAACTCTCTCTTCCAGCTGCATAGAGTATAACCTTCAGTGTCTGACCTAAAACTGAATCAGTACAAGTTTTAAAGTATAAAAAAGATCCAAAATGGCTAATTCTAGCTGCATGAGAGATATAAAAATACTGAGCAAAATAAGCAACTATTTCTGCCTTTGGGAAACTCAGCAGAAGATAGTTAAATACAGAGCCAAAGCTGACAGAGCCTACATTTCCAGTCAATATTTTTGTAGAAAATGCCATTGTAACTTATTGTTTACACTCCTTATTTCTTCAAAGGTAGGTCCAGTGTCTTTTCACCTGGGTACACATAAAAGAAAGATGAGAGAACCTACTATACCATGTTGTTTATATTAATACATCACTACAACACTGGGAAATTTCGAGTTTTCAAAAAGTAGAGAGAATGAAAATGAAAATTCATTTTCAAAGCTTGCACCAGTTATGTTTAAAAAAAATTCAACCCTTATACATAATATTATTCTTCTTATCAAGTGACACATGTGGCTCAATTTACATTTGAATTTGGTGATCAGAAGAGATCGAAGGAGGGACATAGGCTAGGCCACTGTATCGAGTGAGACAGCAGACGGCACAACTAAAGCACTGGGTGGCTAAAAATAGCACTGGAAGGGAGACAGAATCCAAGATGAGCCTTGGCCAGGAAGGGGTAGGGGGCTGATGAGTCACAGGACAGAAACAGGTGCTGTGAAAAAGGTGTGTCATCTTTAGGGGCCCAAAGAGTACTGTTTATCCGAACTTTGAGTGCTTCTTTTAGCTAATTAAAATAGTGTCTGTTTGTGTGTTGCTCTAGCGAATTTTAAAGAAACTCTAACTGCTCTATTCAGTGGGTTCACTTATCATCTGACTCATTATGTCATTCACCAAAAATGTATTGAATTCACGCAGTACCGGGGTTGTGAGAAAAAAGGAAATACTGTCCCTAGGTTTAATGGGTTCACTGTCTAGTGGGAGAGACAGATGGTGTCAAATTGTATTATTGTAGTGTGATAAAGGCAGCAGAGGTGGTGAAGAGCCTAGATTCTGCAGTCCAGCTGCTTGGGTTTAAATCCTAGTTTATTTGTTTTAGAGCTCTGTGGTGTTGGGCAAGCTACTTACACTCTGATGTTGCAGTTTTATCTGTAAAACAGTGCTAATGAAAGTATAATCCTCATACTGATGTTATGAAATGAAATGCATTTTAATACATATCAAGGTCTTAACGGTGCCTCACTATGGATATAGTTCTTGGTGTGCACAGCCTGCAGTGAGATGATATAGTGGAAGAGTGAGACCCAGCCCAGGGTACTGCGGTAGGACAACCAGAGAGGGCTTTCTAGTTGAGATTTTTTTTAAAAGATTTTATTTATTTTCAGAGACAGAGGAAGGGAGGGAGAGAAACATCAATGTATGGTTGCCTCTTACGCGCCCCCTACTGGAGACATGGCCTGCATCCCAGGCCTGTGCCCTGACTGGGAATCAAACCAGCGACCCTTTGGTTTGCAGGCTGGGACTCAATCCACTGAGCCACACCGACCAGGGAGATGAGATTTAAATGGAGTTTTGAAGTAGTCTTGTAGGGTTTATGCAAGGATGTAATAGTGAAAAAGCATGGGACAGAATGTGCAAGTAAACAGGGCAGAGAAGTCACTGAGAATTAGAGATACTTGGAGAGGCTGAGGAGTTGAATCTAGACTATACTAGGACATTTAGATTCTTAATCTAAACACTCTCATGAATGTTTGTGTCCTTATGTGTGCTGGTCAGCTCGTTCTTTGTTTTACGCAACAGCCTTACCTCTCCGGCCTTTAATTTATCTTCACTTCTTACTCATTTCTATTTTTGGCTACAAGGTAATCTTGTTTTAAAACACGTATCTAACTAGGTCATTTCTATGCACATAAACATGTATTTGTATTCCTTGTTATTCTTTAAACTGAATCTAAACATTTTGGCCCAGTATTCAGGTTCGTCTTTCCACCGCCCAAAACACACACACAAATGTACCTCCCTTGTTATGGTAGCGTTTTCATAAGATCCAGCTGCTTTGTTATCCCTATCTCCTTCCTCACTTTGTAGATTTTATTCACCCGAGTCTGATTTTGCTCAAGTAGTTTCCTCTTTGGAATTTTAATCTCCCCAGATCAATTTCAATTACTTCTTTAAAAACAGGCTGAAATTTGACCATCCTGAAGAAAAAGGAAGTTTGCCCACCAAACCTCACAGCATGTTGATAAGCCTCTGACACCACATTTCTTGGTGCTGAGCTTCACACTCTTGTACTTTAGACTAGTCCCTACACCCCACCCCCACTCCATCTGTCTTCACACTGTCCAAGCTTTTCCACAGAGTAGAGATTTTGTCTTCTAGATATCTTACTTTCCAATGAAAGTCCATCTACAGTGTCCTATATACTCATCCCATAAATGCTTGTTAGATGAATATATTATATGTAAACATACCTCATAGTATAACGTCTTTAATAACATGCCAAGATCATTATGTGAGAGTTTCATACGTGTTTAAAATTTAGTTACTTGTCTCTTGCAGGTTGAATTGAAAGAAAATCAAGATCACCGATTATGGCTGTTATTTACTTAGGTGTATATACTTCACATTGATAAGTAGAACATTTTTAAAAAGATATTGGGTTCTTCCAATTGAATGACTTTTAAAGTTGGTCTTCCATGATAAATCACGGATGAAGACATAGAGGAATTTACAACTTCAGAGTAAATCCCTGGACATTGCAGTGTAGAAAACTAGGAACACTGTTTATTCGATATCTATTTTGTACTAGTCATCACAAGTCTGCTAACTTTGCATAAATTATCTCACTAAATCTTTCCAATATCTCCTCCCAAGAGAAGTAATTATTATGATGGTCAGTTTATAGCTAATGTCACTCTGGCTTAAAAAGAAGTTTAAGGATTCTTTCCAAAGTCTTACTTCTGAGTGATGTATTTGGGACCGGAATCCAGGTCTGTTTGGCTCTCCAGCCAAAGTGCTTTGAGAGGTAGACTGTATTGTTAGTATGGCAGTATTGTAGTCATACCTTTGAGAGGTATGACTGTATTGTAGACTGTATTGTTAGTATGACAGTATTTAGAAACAGGTTAAATAACTTGACAATTTTGACACATAATAAACTTCCTTGGTCTCAGATGCTCATTCTTAAGAATTTGCCCTGGATAATCTTTAACTTGTAGAAAAGCGGCATTTATTTTTAAATTATAGTTAAAAATTTCATGGCATAGTGAGTCAAGTGGAAAAGGGCACATCAGTGAGTTATATAATGACTATAGCAGAAACATACAAGGTGGGCAAAAGTAGATTCATAATAATAATACATTAATTAATAATACAGGAATAAACTGTTTCTCATAAACACAATTGTAAACCTACTTTTGCCAGTGTTAAAGTGTATTCAATATTTTACAGACAAATAAGTCATTAATAAATGTACTACACCCTAAACTATTAGATGTCAATAATGATAGTTTTACTAGACTTTCAGGCCTCTTCTAAATATTGTGCAACAAAATATTATAGTACATAAAAGACAAAAGTCTAGAATAACACTTATGTATGAGATAGTTGAATATGATAATTATCTTTAAAACTCCCCTCAGGTCCTTAGGGATCTAGGTAGAAAGACTGGGTATCCTTGGGTAAATTAGAACTGGCTTGTACCCATAAGCTAGAATGAATTGAATGCAATAAAATGCTAATATACCAAATGCTCTGATTATTATCAATTAAAATCTTTTTCCCACACATTGACTTCTTCCACCATTTAGCTCTTGTGGAGGAGTTTGGTCAGTGCTAATAACTAAACATTCTTCTCTTAAACATAAATAGTCACACTGAAAAATAGCTATATCTTCTATTGCCTATAAGGTTCTGAATGCTTTGTCACTGAACTTGGTTGGATGAAATTAAAATCTTTTATATCAAGTCATCAGTATGACAGACACTCCAAGGCACCAACTGCCATTACATTTAAGGGGGGTAATTTGATATATTAATCTATACCTCAGGGCTCAGATCTGGCTTGTAAAAAAAACTAATTAAAACTGGCCATTGGAGAAAAGAAACTCTAAAAAGAGATCAAAATGAGCTCCAAGTTACTTGAAAATAAGATACAAGCATAAAATAAATGTCAAGAAATAGCATGGAGGCTGAAAAATATCCCTTTTAAAACTACTTTTACAATGGGCTACGCTAAAATTTCAGTCCTCTCTGGAGTCCTATAAGTAAAAAAAAAAAAAAAAAAAAAAAAAAGCTAATGATCAGAGAACAGAATGGGGACCAAGCTCTCCAACAAGTAGGTCCAATGCATGTTCTTAATAGGAAGCCCACAGCTCAGAAGTGTGCCTCTATAGCACTTGCATTTCCACACACTGAACAGATAGTTCCAGGCAATAGATTTAACTAAACGAGGGCTACTAAGACACATACACACAAAAATCTCATACAATTTAAAGTGTTCCTACCAGAAAATATATTTTGTATTAACACATAAAAACGATTAAGGGTGAAAAATAGATGTTAGCATACCACAAATACTTCTGAAGGAAATGACTGTTGTGAAACCCTTTAGGTATTGATCCACAAACCAATGGCCTTTGTTGACTACAGTGGTTCTTATGCTAACTGGAATAGCAGTGCAAGTTAAAGAGAAATTAAAATGTTTTTCCAGCTTTTTAATGTAGTAATCTATTAAGTATGTGGTGTGAAAAGTTAGTATTCAATAAATATGATGGTAACTCATACCTTAAATTCCTCCAAGATTTTGTAATTTTTCCCATGATATTCACAAAAGTTTTTCACTTCTTTGCACTCAGGACAGCATCCATTGTGTTCCACTTTAGTACACTTTGGGTGAATTTTAGGGCATTCTGGCTGGTCGCAAACAGGTCCATCCAGAGCACAGACACATGGACAGTTGGAATGCCCTGGGAAAAATCGTTCTCCCAGCTTGTATACAAAGCCGCTGTCATCCACACACCCTTTCCCTCGATAATCATCAAAGATCAAATTGTCATTACTGGAGGTCTGGTCACCTTCATCAGCAGGGTAGTCTTCATGACTGATGGCAGCAGAGGTGACCAATCCAGGGATGACCAAGAGAAGTATGCAAGCTTCATGAATATGAAGAGCCATCCCCCTCCTCAAAGGCTTCTGGATGTGCTCCTAATATTAAATATACTCAGCTCCTTCCATGGGAATATAAGAGGGGTAGGCTGAAAATAGATATTAAAAAAATAATTTGACATATAGAAAGAAAATGTAGATTTATTTAAGCCTATGCCCTTAACCTTCTTATTTGGGATCTGTTTGGAAGATGGACTGGAAATAGAGGTCCACACAATGACCTACATTTTATTACGAAGTCTGGAGAGTTGATCCTTGGTAATACAGACATTAAAATTAGTCTTTTATGGAGTTATTTCACATAGGAATCTTTAGCTTGAATTTACCTTCTAAATTTTAAAGGTTTGTTTTTGTCTAAATTGTAGGAAATGATGTTATTGACCCTCAAAAGGTGATTTTACAAGTGGTTACTTACAAATAACCCAAGAATAATTTAATTGACATATTCTATTATTCTTCAAGCCATGTTGGTGATAGAATGAATATACATTACAATCATCTATATGAACACTCAAGAGATCAGTGAGTCAAATTCTACTTCTAAGAGAAAGGGAAGAAACCAGCAATTGAATGTGCATTGTAACTGGAATGGAGCTAGTACAAAGGCCTTCCTACTTCTTTATGCTCATAACTGAAGAACAACAATGACCGCAGTGTGGGTTACTTGTTTCGGTCAACGTAAATCTGGATTTTGAAATATAGCTAAGAAGAAAAGTAGTATAACTATTCCACAGTGAATAAGATAGAACATTTAAAATAATAAATAATACAATACAAGAGAGCTCCTGGTACTTAAATTTATTTGTATTGTATTATTGTCCACACCTTTATTTTACTCAGAGAGTAAGCTTCCGGTGGGCAGGAAAGAGGTATCTGAGAATTTTTTTCAACAACTTGAATCTGGTATTCACGTAATACTACTGGAATGAATTACTTTAATATATAATAAATACCATTCACAGTCTTGAAAACATACATCTCTTTTGACATGCCAAAGGTATTTTCCACAAAAAAATGCCAGTGTCAAACTATTTGTTGGTTTCATACAATAGTACTGAGGTGTTGCCACTCATGGAAAACATGCCTTGTTAGTGTGGTGGCATTGACTCTTGCATACTTCACATAGTGCTTGGTGTGGAGTGTTGCTAGTGGGTTCTCATACAAAGGTCTAGAATGACTAACTCATATGAAAACTCTGGAGAAACTAACCTTAGAGAGTCATAGATACAGAGAACTGTTGTCAAATAATTCATTTGTCCATTTAAATGTTTTTGGCTTTATGCCAAATATCACTAAAATTGTATATAGGACACTTTCAGATCATTTAGGATCTGAAATTTATTGGTTTATTTTCAGATATAATAAGAACAATGATAAACCATTTGTTTTCAGCCTAACATAGAGATGCCACTTTTAAATAAGATAAAGATGGCATTAGGAAACTTTATGAACTATAACATTTTCATTTTAAGTTAGATGTGCAATATCCAGTAATAGTAACATGTAAGGTAGTATATTCATGCCCTCCCTTCGGAGAAAACTGCTTTCTGATATTAGAATTCCTCTTGGGTAGGTAATGATGACTGAGATGGATTTCTTTTGAAATATGCCAAAAATAATGAGTCATGACAGAACAAAAAAAATGCAAACCTATAATTCTACTTGAGAAGCTGGAAGCTCCCTTTGACAAAGCATTTTTTCTCTTAAATTACTACAGAGGCTACAAACATCACAGAAGCTTCTGAAAAAGCATATGCATTTTTTTACTAATTAAGGAATGCATTTTATACATCTCTCACACATTACGAAAGTTTATTTGAAAGAAAAAAAAGCTAGTGTGCTTCCTTATAGTATTTCAATAGCACCTGTCAATACGTGCAAGATAAGCCATATAAAATACCCATATCATTCTGCTTCAAAAGGACGTAGACAGAAATGATCTCTCTGCAAGCTACAGGTAGCATTAATATCAGGTTATGGCAAATGTAAACTTAAAAGGTAAAAAGGGGTGTAATACCCACTTTATATAAACATTAAATATGCTCATCATATGAAATACATTTAAAATCTGCATGAAGAAAACAAGGTTTTCTATTTAATATAACAAAGTTCTTCAGTTATTTTTTTTTAAATTCCAGTTTATAATTGAGCTGCTTTAGTGCAGTTTAAGGCACTATTTAAGAGAAAAAAACATTAGAGAAATCCAATATAATGTTTATATGAAGGTTTTTAATAAGTAAACATTACTAAATGGAAGATCACTTTCAAGTCAAACTTTCCCCCCTCCCCACATTGCTACATGATTTAAAACGACTGCATCTTTTTCTTTGAGAAAACAAACATAACTCATGTCATAAGACACACTTACCTAATCACTCTGGAGGTTAATGGTGGTGATAGGGGTCATAGACCAATATGAACTAAAAGATTAGGAATGTTTTAGGAAAGCAGTTCCTCTTTAATTATCCAAAGAATACATTTTCAGGCTTGAATTAAAGGCAATCCATTTTCCGTACCTCCCATTTCAAACCACAGTCAAGAAGCAGTCTCCCGCCCTTCCAGAGAGAAATACAGCAGACACACATAAGAAATATGCTTTGGACCCGTCTTCAAAATTCAGTGCAAGAAGCAATGCTGGTCCTGTAGAAATCCAGACCCCGGTAGCAGGAGCATGTTGAACTTATTTTTAGCGTTTTCTCAGATCCTTCTATGAAATTTCCCAGCTGATTACGCCTCTTCCACACATGAGTTCACTTACACAGTGTTTGCTACAGCAGTAGAGGTGATTTGGCTAGGCTCTGTGGATCACAAACAGCAACAGCGTGCTGTAGCTTAAAGTCCGCTCTGCTGGCACTAACATCAGCATCATCCACAATATGTTGCTTGAATCCCCTCTCACCCACCAGAAAATACTAACTGTGGACGTGGAGGAAAGGAGCAACTTTAGCTGGGTTTCTGCATCACTGAGAGCAGTTTGCAGACTGCTGATTTGGAGCTCGTTCTGCCGGCAGCCGGGAATTCCTCAGCACCACGGACAGCGCCAACTGGCTTCTGAGCCCATCTCGGCCGAAATCCTGAGCTGCTCGCTTTAGACCAGGCTAGTGTTCTCCAAGCAACCGCACTTTATACAGCTGATGCATGCATGGGGGGCGGGGGGGGGGGTGCATTTTACGTGCGAGATACTTATTTGCATTGAAATTTTACAATTAAACGTTAAAAAAGAAACACTGTAATTATACTTAATGTGTTCTTGGATGGGCTGCAGAGGTGAAAGTTCTGGAAGAGCCTTGCATTTAGATTTAAACCAGCTGCAGTCTCTGATTATTATTTATAGAAAAAGCGTAATCGTTGTCAGATAATCTGTAAAATGTATGCTCTGCCATTCTAATTGATTCTGGTTGAAGAAGCACGTTCCCTGTGCTACATGGTTAAACTTTAAGTCGTCCTGCAGCTTGAATTTGATTTTTTAAAAAAGTAGCCTCATTCTCCTGCAGTTTGTTCTCTAACATTCAAAATCAATCTCCTGTAATTCATCTGGTCTGTCATTAGGCGTCATTGTTAAGCTGTTTCTTCCAAACTCCTAGGAAAAATGCTCTGTCTCTAAAATCATATTAAAATAAGAAAAAACACCCAGGCACAAATGAGCAGAAAGTTGTTTTTTTTTTTTTATTGATAACAGTATGAGCATTAAAATACATGTTCAAAGGCTGTTTTAAAGTGAATGGTAAATGCTACCATCTGGCATCCCTAACCAGGTTGTCGCTGGTTTGGGACTATACGGAGCGTGTTCAAGCCTTAAGGGAGTGCCCTCTGCAGTGGGCCAGGGGGCCGTCAAGACCACATTCGAACAGTGCCTTCGGAGCCTCCGGAGAACAGGCTCTCTGCATCCTGAGAAAACACGACAGCATGAACTTCATCCTCATGGCCCATCAACTTGTGAATCTGCCCCGATTTAAGGTCCAGCAAATGAATGACCCCACTGTCACTCGCCTGAGCTAATAATTGACCTGAGAGGGAGAGAGAGGGGGGAGAGAGGAGAGATGGGGGGGAGTCAAAGTTTAATTTCAAGTTCTCCACAATGTAATATACAGTTTTGTTTCCATTTTAATTCAACAGGCTCATTTTATGTTAGATACCAGTCATTAAATATGAACTAACTCCTGTCTGAATAGAAAATAATTCCAGTCAAAATTAAGATATGTCAATGATTAGATTATAAAAGTGTAAAATGACAAAGTAAACCTATTGGTTTACCTACTTCATATGCAGGGTCATCAAGTGCTCTCCTAGCTTCCTTATATTTGGGATTAATAAGTAATTTTGAGGAGATGAGATTGAAAGCAGTAAGCAAAGCTGTTTCTTTTTCAAGTGAATTATTTGTGAAAAATTGTTTAAAAGCACAGGCTTCAAATGTACATATGGCTAAAACACATATAGGGTAACTTTTTATTTTCAAATTTGTATTATGTTTAACATTTTAATTATGATTATCCTAAATTGTTACTTACAAGTATGAAAGTAGATCACTGCTTTAAAAGCTGTGGCATTTATTAACTCAGCAAATTTCTTTGGAGTTGAGGTGAAAATACCTCCATTTTAAAGATGACTAAGGTTTTTTAGTCTAATTTAAAATTCAAAATTCTGTTAAATTTTTGTTATATAAGAGAACTGAATGCAACACCGATTGTTCTCATAATTTTTATACCATATACTTTTGAGTGAATAATTTTGTTAAAGGGAAAAACATATCAGCAATCCAATCCTAACCAACATTTTTTATTTATTTAAAAGTTCAGTAGCAAACTATCAGGAAATTTGGAGATAAGTAAAAACACAATAGCTTATGTTTACATAAGTTCAGTATGTGAAGTAAATAAACACAGTATTAGTACTACTCATGAGACTATCTAATACAACTTAGAAGGCATATGGTATCATTTTAGCAACAACATTTAAAATTCACTGGACCCTTTTAACATGTTAGATACTAGATTTAGTTATATAACATGGGTAATTTCCTATAATACTTATAATAATCTAATACAGGAATAATAGTAAATTCATTATATGGGTGCAGAGAGACTTGGAAAAACTAAGAAACTTGCTTAAGATGATCACATACATATAGAGGGAGCTAGCATTTAATCAGAAGCACTTTGAATTATGTTTTCCACATCCAGGTAGAATTGTTATCAGCAATGACTTCTTGACACATTTTAAGTAGGTGATACATTGTGAAACTAGAATTTGACCATTCCATCATGAAAATTCTGTATATCACCATAAAAGTCACAGTGAAATATTTAATCACAAATCATCCTCAGAATAGTTCTGAAAAATCTCTAAAACACAGGAAAGTTATAAAAGTAAAGCTAACCATGATAAATATAGCTTATTTGCAAACCTTTATAACTACTGAGTTTCTTCATCCAGAACAAAGCCTGACACAGCAAAGATCCTTAGGATGGATTAAAGTGTCCAAAGCAGCAGATGTGAATATTTATTATAAACCTTCTTCGACAAAGTCTTTGCTGACAGAGGCATTACATATGGACCTCACGCCCTGCCTCTACAGGCAATTGCTGCTTATGACTTTTCTAAGGATCGAGCAAATAACTTTCTTCTTGTAGCCTTCACATAATAGCTAGGAAGGGGGTAAATCCTATTTGCTATTTTTGAAACCAAACATCAAAGCCTATAAAGAAAATGAAACTATTCGCATTAAATCGTTATCTTTTGTTAAAGTTGAATCTGTAACAATTACTACTACAAATAATTATAAAGGCTCTTGGTAATTTCTGAAAGTTTGTTTAATAAAATGGAAAATAATAATAATATTGGAACTTGTGGAAGAAAAGGAGCCACATGCAAAATCTGACACCTCACCGCAGGTCTGTTTGGTGGCCTTACAAACCCAGAGACTTAAGGTAACCACACAGGAGAGTCTGAATTTAAAACTTTCTAAGTGAAAGCAGTTCATGGCCAGTATTCATGCCCTGGGCAGGTATATTTCCCTAACAAAGATCAATCCTTATCTTAACTAAGCCTATCTGTGTTTTATTGCACCTATAACAACATACTTTGGAATGTCTAATTTCCTTTATCTGGACCCCTGGAAGCACAGATACTACACCAGGGGAAGACTACAAATACACTCATTGTTATTGTTATATGTTAATTGTTGACTATTAACTCTCCTCTACCCACCTGTGTAAAAGTGTAGCATTTCACTGTTTATCCAACCCCAGAGGTTTCCCCAATTCGCTTTCTCCCACCTCCCTACCCCATCACCAATGGGTTTCTTGTGATCCTCTACGCCTCTTTTGACTGTAATGTGTATGATAAGGTGTTACACTGCTATTCTCTGAAAGCATCTCTCAATCCACTGAGATTTTGCTTCCTGGCAATTGTTGTCATTTCGGCTCAGATAAACTCACAAAAATTCTCTACGGGTTTGAATATTTTTTTTACGTTGACAAACTTAATGACATAATTATATAATTCAGCAGCATTATGCCCCGGATGTTCTAAAAATGTTGTCTTTGCTAGAACAGCCTTGAGTCACCAAGTTTATGGTAAGGTTCATTATATTTACTTTAACTATGGTGCATATATCTATAATAATATTAAAGTATATTGGACTAAGATGAAGATGACCCAGAACTTAAGGTGTAAGAAGATCCAGAACCCACCTTCTCCCATGAACACACCAAATATACACCTACATATAAAATAACTCCTCCTGAAGAAATGAGGGCTGATTTAACAACTTACATACAACAAACAAGAAAGGACCCACATAAGGAGATGGAAACATGGTAATCTTGAGGAGCCAACCCCCACATGTGCCTTGTACTCAGTAGTAGGGGGTAATATTACTGAGGGCCCTTTGCAGATAGACTCACCTATTCTGGGGCATGACGACAAAAGACTGATTTAAAGGGCTCCTAGACTCTACATGAACGAAATTCATTTAGTGACCCAAGGGGCCTATCAAATGGGTGGAGAACTTCAGAAACTTTCAGTGTGTAGGGAACACTCTCTGGATCAGAGGTGTTTGTGAGCACCATTGTTTACCTTCCCCATCCATCTCGACAGTGTGGGCAGGAGCTTGGACCAAGCACTCCAGCCACCCCATTAGCCTCCACAACATGTGCTGGCTACCTCAGCCAGTGCTTGCTGTGCCCCAGCCAGATGGTACACCACATATACCCATTTAACCTGCAGTTGGCCCCCCAAACCGCTTGGTATACACTGTCTACAAAACATTTGTTCCTACTCAAGTCCATTTTTTCAGGATTGGAAGAGATAGCTGTTTTATTTACTGCATAGGCACAAACACAGAAAGTAAAACAAAATGAAAAGACAAAGCAATATGTTCCAAATCAAAGAAAAAGAAAAAACTCAGAATAAAAACCCCTAATGAAATGGAAATATGTAATTTACCTGATAAGAATTTGAAATAATTGTCTCAATGATGGTCACCACACTTGGGAGACGAATAGAGAAACTCAGCGAGAACATCAATAGGCTTAGAATATATAATACAGAGGCAATCAGAGTTGAAGAATACAATCACTAGAGGAAACCAACAGCAGATTAGATACTACAGAAGAATAGGTTTGTGGCCTGGATGACAGAACAGTGGAAATCACCCAGTCATAAAAGTAAAAAGAAGAAAGGAATTTAAAATATGAGAATAGTTTAAGGGACCTGTGAGACAACATCATGTACACTAACATTCACATTCTAGAGATTCCAGAGGAAAAGGGGAAAAAAGGGACAAATGCGTACTTGAAGAAATAATGACCAAAAACTTTTCTAAACTAGGGAAGGAAGCGGGCTCCTGGTTTGGGAGGTACAGAGAGTTACAAACAACATGAACCCAAAGAGATACACACCAAGACATAGGGTAATTAAAAAGAGAATCCTGAAGGTAGCAAGAGAACGAGAAAACTAGTCACATATACAAGGGAAACCCCATAAGGTTATGAACTGATTTCTCAGTAGAAACTTTGCAGGCCAGAAGGGAGTGGCAGGGTATAAATTGCTGGAATAGAGAACCCCACAACCTTGAGTATGGTACCTGACAACTTAATATTATGAAATGACAAAGAGAGAATATTTTCCAGAAAAGCACATACTAAAGTTCATCACCACTAAACCTACCTTACAATAAATAACAAGGGGCAATAACCATGGAAAGGGGCAATAACCAGAAATATAAAAAAACACATACATAAAAAATAATCTCACAAGTAAATGCAAATTTGTAAAGCAGTGGTCAGTCAATTAGAAAGCCACTATAGAAGTTAAAACACAAATTCACAAAATCATGTATAAATAAAATAAGTAAACAGGGGGCACTAAAAACAAAATGAACAAAAAGATGATATTAAAAACAAAGTGTGGAAGAGGGAGTAAAAATGTAGCATTTTCAGAATGCTTTTGAACATAAATGCCATTAGCCTAAAATAGAATGCTATGTGTGTGTGTGTGTGTGTGCATACATCTAGATCTCTCTAAATATAAATAGATATCTAGATAAATAGATAAAAATACACATTTCTCTCTATATACCATTCTCATGGTAACCATAAACCCAAACCTACAAAACATACACAATAAATAAAGCGAAAGAAACTCAAATGTAACACTAAATAAAACCAGCATAACACAATAAAAACACAAGAGAAGAAACAGAAAAACTCCAAAGAATTAAGACAATTACAATAAATACATATCTATAAATAATTACTTTAAATTATAAAGACCATTTGTAAATATTTATGGACCCAATATAGATGCACCTAAATGTATTAAGAACATATTAATAAACATAAAGAAATTGTGAGTAATGCAATAATAATAGGGGGCAATACCCCATTTATATAAAAGTGTAGATAATAATAGAAAAAAAAGGGAAACATTGGCCATAACACATTAGATCACATAGACTTAAAACATATTTATAGAACATTTCTTCCCAAAACTGCAGAATACACATTCTTTTTTTTAGTGTACATGGAACATTCTACAGGACAGACTACTTATTAGGTTATAAAATAAGTCTCAATAAATCTAACAAAGTAAAATCATATCAAGTATCTTTTCCAGTCACAGCAAAATGAAAGTTGAAATTAATTACAAGAAAAAAAACATGGAAAAGCAGAGACACATGCGCACTTAAGAACATACCACTGAGCAATCAAAAGGTTGAAGTAGAAATCAGAGAGGAAATCAAAACATATCTTGCGACAAATGAAAATGGAAACACAACTCTACAAACTAATGGAATGCAGCAAAAGCAGTTCTAAGAGAGCAGTTTGTAACATCACAGGCCTTCCTCAAAACCAAAGTTCAAATAAACAATCCACAAATGCACCTAAAGGAACTAGAATAAGAAGATCAAAGAAACCCAAAGTTAGTAGAAGGAGGTAAATAACATAGATCAGAATAAACACAAATGAAACAGAGACTAACAGTAGAAAAGACCAGTGAAACTAAGAGCTGGTCATTTGAAAAGATAAACAAAATTAATATTGTTTGGCCGAAAAATCCATTTAGTTTTTCCTGTAAATTAAAAGCATTTTTTCATTTTCACCAATAACTTTAATGATTTGGATATTGTGAGTGTGTCAGCCATCTCCTGCTATTGGCTTCTAGTAAGTAGAGGCCAGGGGTGCTACTAAACATCTTCCAAGGCATGAGACAGCCCTACAGCAAAAAATTATTTGGCCAAAATGTCAATAGTACCAAGAAACTTTGCAAACCATTTCTGACATGTTCAATCAGTCACAGCACCTCTCCATACATGGCACAAATCTTTTTTTACACTTCAGGTACATTTTTACCTTTCTTGAAATAATAAAGTAAAATATGCCAAAAATGTTGCATATCTTCTTCCATCTTCAATGTTAAAAATGGCTGCACAGAAATTCACCAGTTTTGATTTTTTTAAATGCACACTAATGTGACAGTTGTCACAATAAAATCTAAAAAAAAATGTTTCAAATGAAGTTAAAGACAACTAAGCATTATTAGAGCCACTGTACAGAAAAAAAACTAAACAAACTTTTTGACCATACTCAAGGAAATAAGAGAGAGGGCCCAAGTAAATAAAATCAGAAATGAAAGTGGTAAAGTGAGTATGGTCACTTTACCACAGAAATATATTTAAATAATCATATACCAACAAATTGGACAATCAAGAAATAAATGGATAAATATCTAGAAACCTACACTCTTTCAAGAATGAACCAGGAAGAAACAAAATCTGTACATACAGATTACTAGTAATTAAACTGAATCAGTAATCAAAAAACTCCAAACAGTCAAAAGTCCAGAATCAGGCAGCTTCACAGGTGAATTCTACCAAACATTTAAAGAAAAATTAATACCTGTACTTCTTAAACTATTCCAAAGATTTCAAGGAGAAGGTAACCTTCCAAAAATTTTCCATGATTATCAAATTACCTTGATAAAGACACAGGCCAAAGCAATGTTGAGTGAAAAGAACAAAATTGAAGGAATCATGCTTTCTGATTTCAAACCATACTACAAAGCTACAATAACTAAAACATTATAAAGTTGGCACAAAAGCAGACACATAGATCAATGGAACAGAATGGAAAGCCCAGAAATAAACCCTTGCTTCTAAGGTCAATTAGCCTACTATGATGACAGGTAAGAACATACAATGTCTTTAATAAATGGTGTTGGAATAAAAGGACAGATACATGCAAATTAAAATGAGCTTGGACCACTTTTTTAAAACTTAAAAAAACTTTACTATATTTTTTTATTCTCATTACCATTTAGTCCCCTTATTTCCTATCCCCCAACAATCACCACACTGTTGTCCATGTCCATGAGTCCTTTTTCCTTTCTGCTCAATCCCTCCACCCTCTCACCTCCCCTACCCTTAGCTGTCACCTACTCTCCATCTATGTGTCTGTCTCTATTTTGCTTGTTAGTTCAGTTTGTTCATTATACACCATATACAAAAATAAACTCAAAATGGATTAAAGGCATAAATTCAACACCTGAAACCATAAAACTAAAAGAAAACATTAGGCAGTAAACTCTTCTATTTTAGTGATATCTTTTTGGATATGTCTCCCTGGGCATGGACAACTAAAGCAAAAATAAGCAAATGGACTAGATGAAGCTAAAAACTTTTGCATAGTAAAGGCAGGCATAATCAAAATGAAAGGACAACCCACTGATAGGGGGAATATATTTTCAAATGGCATGCTCAATAAGAGGTTAATACCCAAAATACAGGGTGTGGAAAAGTAGGTTTGTAGTTGTGAGTACAAGAAACACAGCATTTATTCTTATATTATTATTTATTAGTTATTGTATTATTTTCCACATGGACAATTGTAAACATACTTTTGCCATGCCCTATATATAAAGAACTCAGGCAATCAACATTAAAAAATCCAATTACAAAATGGGCAGAAGCCCTAAATTGTTATTTCTCCAAAGGAGACCTACAGGTAGCCAATAGACATATGAAAAGATGTCCAACATCCCTAATCATCAAGGCAATCAAAGCAAAACCATAATGAAATATCACCTAACTCCCCTTAGATCAAAAAGTCAACAAATGACAAGGAATGGAGAGGATGTAGAGAAATGGAAACCCTCATGTACTGTTGATGGGATTATGAATTGGTACAGTCACTACGGACAACAGTATGGAGGCTCCCCACAAAAATAGATAAATAAAATAACAAACAGAACTATCACTTGATGTAACAATTCCATATCTGGACACTTATCTGAAGAAAATGAAAGCACTAATTCAAAAAGATATATGCATCCCTACATTAACCACAGCATTATTTACAGTAGCCAAGATATGGAAGCAACCCAGGCGTCTATCAGTATATGAACAACTAAAGATGTTGTATATATAATAGAATAGGATTCAGCAATAAAAGAGAATATAACCTTACCATTTGCAATAACATAAATGGATTTAGAGGATACTACTAAATGACAGAGCAAGACACTTATAAGTGCAGTCACATAGCATTTGATCAGATTGTCAAAGAGGAGTGACGTGGGAGGATGGCTGAAACGGGGAAGGCAAACAATTGGGCACAAATTCCCAGTTATAAAATAAGTAAGTCATGGCTATGGTACAGTCAACAAAAATGTAGTAACTTCATATGTTGACAGATTGTTATTAAACTTGTGGTGATCACACAGTAAGGTGTGTTAATGTAGAATCACTATGTTGGACACCTGAAACTAGCATAATATATGTCAACTATACTTTATTACGAATATACTAAGAATAATTGACCATGTGTCCTTTATACATGTTCCTGGACAGCCCTTCCCCTATTTTCCAGTATCCCTTTTCCTCTCCCCTCTGGTTACTGTCAGTTTGTTCTTGATTTCAATGTCTCTGGTTATATTTTGCTTGCTTGTTTGTTTTGTTGGTTAGGTCCCACTTATAGGTGACATCATATGGTATTTGTCTTTCACTGCCTGGCTTATTTCATTTAGCATATTGCTCTCCAGATCCATCCACGCTGTCATGGAGCTCCTCCTTTCTTTCTGCTTCATGGTATTCCATTGTGTAAATACACCATAGTTTCTTGATCCATTCATTTACTGATGGGCACTAGGTTGCTTCCAGCAATTCACTATGGTAAATTGTGCTGCTGTGAACACTGGGGTGCATAGGTTCTTTTGAATCGGTGTTTCAGGACTCTTAGGGTATAATCCCAGTGGTGGAATTGCCAGGTAAAAAATCAGTTCCATTTTTAGTTTTTTGAGGAAATTCCATACTGTTTTCCACAGTGGCTGTCCCAGTCTGCATTCTGATCAACAGTGTACAAGGGTCCCCTTTTCTCCACAACCTCCTCAGCACTTGTTTGTTGATTTGGTTATGATGGCCATTATGAAAGGTGTGAGGTGGTACCTCATTGTGGTTTTAATTTGCATCTCTCTGATGGCTAGTGATGCTGAGCATCTTTTCATGTTTATGGGCCATCTATATGTCCTCCTTTGAGAAGGGTCTGTTCAGGTCCTTTGCCCATTTTTTAATTGCATTGTTTGTCTTCCTGGTGTTGAGTCATATGAGTTCTTTATATACTTTGGATATCAAACCCCTGTCCTATATATTGTTGGCAAATATGTTCTCCCATACAGACGGTTCCATTTTCATTTTGGTGATGGTTTCTTTAGCTGTGCAGAAGCTTTTTATTTTGATATAGTCCAATTTGTTTATCTTTCCCTTTATTTCCCCTGCCCTAGGAAATACATTGGTGAAAATATTGCTGCATGGGACATCTGAAATTTTTCTGCCTATGTTTCTTCAAAGTATGAAAATTTTCAAAATAGTATACTAGGATGTGCCAACTACTACATTAGTATCTAGTTGGTGTGTGAGAGACGGCACTCTAAAAAAAATCATGGTATGATTATTGGTACAGTTGTAGAAAGTAGAGCGTTTACAGAGATCTACGTGGGTGTCTTTATAAATATCCTGATGATTGGCAATGAAAAATAAAACACGACACAAATTGTTTGTCTTTCCAGTGTCAGAGCCTTAATGAAAACTTTAGGGAATATCATAGATTTAGCAACATCAAAATTTGGTCAATAGAATTAAATATAGTATAAAGAAAATGTGTAATAGCACCACAAAATTTATAAAGTTTGCATCAATAATATTAATGTTAAATTAAATATGCCAGTTAAAATGTAAAATAAGATATATAATAAATTATATTTATTTTATTAAAAGGTTATAAAAAAGATTAACCAAAATAATGATCTGATAACATATAATTCCTGAATAGATAAGTTAAAATATCATTTGGCATAGTATTTTAATGAGAATAGTTATACCAAATTATGACTAGACATTCCACCAATACCACATAAAGTGAGTGTATGATTAAAAAACAAAGGGTAGGATAGTTTGTCAACATTGATTAAAAGTAAAGACAGCCAAATTGATTCATAAAAGTATTTTAAAATAAGATGTGAATAAATATTTGAACACCAATTATACAGAAAATGACTTGGTTCTTTTCTTTAGTTAATACTTATTAGCATACCCAAACTTTTCACAGAATGGGAAAAAATAAGCAGTCAGGGGAGAAGTCTGACATAGTTTTTTACATGATAATGTTTATAAATTGGTATTATTTTATATAAATAACTTAGTATATATCAATAGTATTTATGACTATCTCCCCACTCACACATCTCTGAAAAACCTAATGCTTTACTTTTATCTACCAAGACTTCAGAATATTTTCTTGTTGGTTAAATTATTATCTTTTTTGTTGACCAATTACATTTTCTTTTTAAAGATTTATTTATTTATTTATCTTTAGAGGGGAAGGGAAGGAGAGAAGGAGAGAAATATCAATGCATGGTTGCCTCTCGTGAGTTCCCTGTTGGGAACTGGCCTGCAACCCAGGCATGTGCCCTGACTGGGAATCGAAATGTGATCCTTTGGTTCGCAGGCCCGCACTCAATCCACTGAGCTATACCAGCCAGGGCCAATTACATTTTCTTAAGGATAATGTGTTGCTATCCATTTTAATGTATTGGGTAAACCTGCCAACTTTGGCTATGAAAAAAACTAAATTTCACCTACTCTGAAAGTATTGCTCTGCCATTAAATGAACTGATCAACATTTAAAAATTAGTAGTTCTTTCAAATTTTAATTCCAAATAAACCTATAAATTTCTTAAGATGATATACCTCCTTTATAGTTTGCTTTAAAAGGCAATTTTTGAAATAAAATCTTGTAATACCTTCAGTAAAACAGACTTAATCATATTTAATATACAAATTCAAATATTTCAATATACTTACTAATTTAAGTATCATTAGCAATAGAACAATTGAAGAAGTTTATAGAAAAAATTAGCCCATGAAAATCAAGTGGTAAAATTTTATCTGGGTGCATGTAATTACTTCGGAGAAACCAATATAAACTGAAGATTTTATTTCATAAAATCAAAGGTAAAAAAATACTGGCACGCTTTCAAGTCACCGAGTTTTAAATTAATTTTAAATATACATATATTTGATCATTCAATTTGTTTTTGAGAGTATATAGCTAGAATAGCCAAGAGTTACCTCAAATTTTTCAACACTTACTTGCTTTCTAAATTTAGGAATCCTGCAACTGCTTAACATGCAGTATTTTTTTACATAAATCATAAACCTGGACCTCATGAGTGTCCTCACGCTCGTTGCATGAGGAGTTGAGTGAAATACAAATAGGAGCACAGAGACTCTTACGATTTTTCAAAAATAGTAAGATTATGAACCCGTGTCATTGTCTTCAAGTCTACCAGAATAGGTTTATATTTATAGTAACCATCATTGCCTGAGCATTAGCACTTCACGTTACCTCACGTGTTCCGCACCCAACCCCAAGAGACAGATACCCTCCTTGTTGGCTAATGAAGAAGGTTACGCTGGGATTGGTATGAAAATCTTTTCCATTCAAGTCTTTGTTGATTGGGTTGAATGCTTCTTTCACAAATTAAGACTCAGATAACTATGATGCTTTGGAGCTTTTCTATGAATGCAACTACATTTATGAGGTAAATAGGACTTTTCATTGAATGCTCATGTTAATTACATGTCTTTTTAAAAAATTTATTCAATTGTTGTTCAAGTACAGTTTTCTGTCTTCTCCTCTCATCCCACCATGAGTCTTTTATTCTATGTTGATTTTACTCCTTTGTGAAACGCTGAACCTAACACATTCATGTTCTTGCAACTGTTGCTCTTCATATGCAGCCATTCATCCTTGACTACACGTGTTGTACATACAAAAAACATACCTAACTGCTAACTTAAAAAACTCAAGTTACATCCCTTCCCATGTGTGCGAAATGGTTTCACTAGTTCTTTCATGTCTGTTTCAACTAGTACACTCTGTTTTTTCCAGATTCCAAAAGGCAGTAGTGTTCGCTTCTCACCTTTTCTCCCTCTCCATCCTCAGCCCAAGTACTATTCATTTTACTAATTTTCTATAATCATCTCATTCCCAACTGTTAGGTGCACATTAACTTTTAATATTAATATTAACTTTTAGCATGAATGTTAACTTTTTAAAAATGATTTGAGAGAGAAAGGGGGAGATACCGATTTGTTGTTTCACTTTTACACTTTCATAGGTTGCTTCTTTCTTATACATGCCCTGAGCAGAGATCAAACCTACAAACTTGGTGCCTTGGTATAGATGGGACGATGCTCTAACTTAGCTACCCAGCCAGGGCTTAAAGACCTTAACTTTAAATGTCAGCACCATTAAAATGATAACCCAAATGATCTTTCTGTTACAATGTCTTTACTTTCAAATCTACCTACATTAATTCCTAAGGTGTTTCTTCAATTATGTTACTCCCATCCTGCAATACCATAAATTTGAATAGAAAACCAAAAGCAGCAGTGACAACAACAAACATTTTAGACCCAAACAAAAGAGGTGTGATAACCTGACTCGCTCAAGGTTGTCATATTGATGACAGTTGTAGAACCTGGGTGAATGAGGTCTTTCACTCCCACTCAGCGCTCTTTCTTCTATTTCGCTCTGACACCAAATAACAGTACACATGTCTTAGCATGGCTTTTAAGATCTCTACATGCTAAACCACATCTGTATTTACTCACCCCAGTACACTCTTACAGGAACCCTGTGCTCATCAAACAATTTGCCATTACTTCCTGAATACATTTCTCACCTCCCCAACTTTGGGTTGTTACTCCTATTATTTCTTTTGGAATATTTTCCCTAGCTATCTCCATGGTCCCTGACCGTATATCTTCATAATAAAATTTCACCTATTTATTAAATCCCAGTTCAAAATGACTTTCTTCACCAAGTCAGTACAAAGCATCCCAAATGATCTTCCTCTTTTGAACATTGTTTTGCATTTTATTCATACCATTTCTATGAAAATACAATCCCATAAATAATAGTTAACTGTGTATTAGTCCTCCCTTCTTAAATCTGTAATTACTCAGGAACCCCAGGGGTCATGTTATATTGTTGCTTTGCCCCCAACTTAGCTCTCAGGCTGTCGAAGTCAATACTCAATTATCTTTTTTAGTGCTTATTATTTGCCAAGTACTACCATAGGCCCTCTACACACATTGTCTCACTTTATCCTTTCAACATTCTTGTGGGGTAGCTATGTACTGAATACCTGCACGATCCATTACAGCAGTCATGCCTCACTCGTGGCTGTTGAGAACTTGAGGCACAGCTAGTGCAAACTGAAACGTGCTACAGCTGTAAAGTGCTCACTGGATTTCAGAGACTTGGTATGAAAAAATTCATTAGTAATTTTTATATTGATCACATGTGTGATGCCATTTTGGATGTATTTTACTAAGTAATGGGTACTTTAGAATTGATGTCCCTGTGTTTTGAAAACACAGCTACTAACCATTTAAGATTTTATATATGGTCCAGTTATATTTCAGCCGGGCACTGATTGCATAGACCCCACTTCACAGGGGAGGAAAATGAGGTTTAGAGAGATAAAAAGCAACTTCTCTGAGGCCGCCCAGCTTTTAAGTAGCCGAGTCTGGATTGGAGCTTGTATGACTCCAAAAAGTCATGCTCTTATCCTCTGTGTCATCCCTTAGTACCTCTGGATGAATTGTTATTGATTGGCTCGGTGTCGTTTCTCCCACGACGATTAAGCTGCCCTTACTTAAAATACAGCGTGAGTCAGAGCAAACCCCTCTCGGGTGTGCAGCTCCTGTCACCAGCTGGGTCTTCACCTGCTCCTTGGAATACTTTAAAATTCATTCCGACTTCGGTACGAGAAGTATTTCAAAGTTTCATTTCTGTGGTTACCCTGATAGTGTTTATAGACTCTGAGAATCTTCCTATGCGATTAGCCCTCTGGGAATACTCTAATTGTTAGTGAAAAAACAGAAATAGTTCTTGTTTGGTTAAAAGATTTCAACTTTGTTTTGCATTAAAGATTCCTTCAGAATTTAAAAAAGCACAAAATTGAATTGTTAGGTTGATAAAGTAAAATTAATGATGTAAGATAGAGATGTTGAGAATTCAATTTTCAATCTGACAATTTATATCCCCTGATATTCAAAATGAAAATTATGAGATGAATGAAACCTTTTTTAAAAGATTTTATTCATTTATCTTTAGAGAGGAAGGGAAGGAGAGAAGGAGAGAAATATCAATGTATAGGTGCCTCTCGTGAGTCCCCTGCTGGGAACTGGCCTGCAACCCAGGCATGTGCCCTGACTGGGAATCAAACCGTGATTGTGTGGTTTGCAGGCCCATGGGCTCAATCCACTGAGTGACACCAGCCAGGGCTGAAACCTTTTAATAAAGTAAACTGGTGGTCACATTTTAAGAAAACACTGGTTCAGCAACACATCCTATGGCAGTGTATTAAGTGGACCGAATAGCGTCATTTTGTAATGGCACATTTAGAGAAGAAAAATAGGCAGTGTACGTTATGAAATTTGCTGAATCATGTTGATAGGGATTTTTGACTTTTTGGTTATTGGAGAGAGAATTCACAATGTTAATTAATGTATCAGGAGTTAGAAGTTGAGCTCTCTTGGAAAACTTCTTATCTGGTCTAATAACATTCATCCAACAAGCCATCAATTACCATCACTGCTAACCAAGCAATTGTTGATACATATATTGATTGTGCCAAAGATGAAGTCCTATTTGATCAGACTCATTAAATCGTGTATGTAATGAGATTGCAAACTTATTGTTTAGACAATTATTTAGGAAGATATACTTTTTTATTACTTATTCTATGTCTATATACAACACATATAATACATTGACAAAAAGGCCACGAAATTCACTTACATGTTAGCTTATATTTCAAAAATACAATTTTCCAGCAACATTATGAATCAACACTTGACTAAAACTATGTTGTGTTTCACCATTCATATTATCAGGAATACCATCATTTTGGATTAAATAGAATTTACATAAGAATAGAAGTGGACTCAAAACTTAAGCTTATTCTAAAGAATGAAATTGCGAATGAAATAATTTTATATTTCTCATTAAAATAACTTCAGTAAGTTTTAGGATTATGCATGCATTGATCAAATGTTTTTTACTGTTGTTCACTTACAGTGAATCTCCCCCCGTTGCCCCATCCCCACTCCAGTCAATCCTCACCCTGTTGTCCATTACCAGTGGTCCTTTATACAGTTTATTGCCTAGACCCTTCCCCTTCTCTCCCTTATTTTCTCTCCCCCCTCTTTCCTCTGGTCTCTGTCAGTTTGTTCCTTATTTCCCTGTCTTTGGTTCTGTTTTGCTGGTTTGTTTGATTTGTTCATTAGGTTCCACTTATGGGTGAGATCATATGGTATCTGTCTTAAGCAGTGCATGCCGCCGACAAAACAAAACCACCCATTTTACATTTCATTCAAATCAGTCTCATATACAGATCACGGGAAAATTTTTATCACATATATATGAGAATAAACTCTAGAACAATTGTGTGCCATATATGAAATAACATATCAGAGAGGAAGAGTCTTTGATCAATAAGGAAATGATTTTTATACACATCAGAAGCAATTTGAAGCAATTCTCTCGATCAATATAGATAGGCAGAAATGCTTCTCAGCATTTATTACCTGTGGAGCACATTATTGATTAATTGTATTGATTTTTAGAATGCATGTGGAGAGGCATCTGTTGTTTCTTTAAAGGATGCCTCAAAATGAAAAGTATCAAGAAACTATTTTAGTTTTGAGGATTTGCATTAATGGCTCAACCTGAGTCATTACTCAGAGTTTCAAAAACACCATTGAAAGAGATGTGAAATTTGATTTAGTTTATTTTGCATCCTATTACAGATCAATACATTTCAGAAAAAAAATACATTACTTGGGAATTTCACTTGCTTAAGTACATAATTGCTAGTAACAATTTATAAACTTTTTCAGTATTTTTACTATGTATAAACTTGCTAAAGGGTCTTTTCTATTGTAGGTAGTACTGCTTGAATAAAGATTAATGGTTTCAAAGTATAAATATAGGCTAAAAAATAAATGTGCTCAATCTGATCTAGGTAGAAAACTCATGCCATAAACATGACCACAGAGTGAGCATCAATATCTTAATCCAGGACTGGAGTCAAGCAGATCTGTTTGCCTTACTTAGGATAATATGTTTAATGGGTACAACAAACAGACCTTGAATATAAAAAATGACCATTACTTAAAGTTGATACAGAATGTTATTTACTGAGTTATTCACTGAGTGTGTTTTATATATTTGCCCTAAATAAAGTTTTTCAAATATATTGTCTTTCGTCTTTTGCATAAAATCCACTTTTGCTTAAAGAGGCAGTCTTTTGGTACTGCAGAAATTTCTAAACTTCAGCAGGTAAATATAAATCCAAAAATAGTCTTTCCTTGCTAGGAACATAATTTTTGGTCTTACCATACGTAGTTTTTAAAAATATTTTCCTCCCACTAGGAGGGCATGAATGAATATTTCCTTAAGCAGGTCCTTTTCTCCATGAACTGCCTTCTGAATATTATAAAAATCCCTTGTGAGATGCATCTGAAGTCCTAAAAATGTTCTAATTATCAAATCTATTTAGACTATCAAAAGCCACCTGCTTTCATTAAAAAAAAATCCTTGTAGACATGCTTCTTGGTCCTCACCTATGAAGCTGATCAGTGTTGAAATAATATTTATTCAGGGACCCCATGCACCTGGAGCTTCACACACATTTCAGAAAAGCTTTTGCTGCTCTCAGAGGAAAATCTAGTTTCAGTTCAGTTCTGGGGATCAGATAGG
This sequence comes from Sturnira hondurensis, assembly GCF_014824575.4. Classification (NCBI taxonomy): domain Eukaryota; kingdom Metazoa; phylum Chordata; class Mammalia; order Chiroptera; family Phyllostomidae; genus Sturnira; species Sturnira hondurensis. The sequence goes on from NW_028076312.1 coordinate 321,442, forward strand.
CTGAGGCACAGTGCCCTTCAGAGACTGTGATACCTTCTTCCCCGTTATTCCTGAGTACAGAAAGCCCCGAAGGCTTCTATTTTCAACCAAAATTGTAACTGAAACTTTAATTATTTAAGCTTATTCTAAAGTAATAAAACCATCTTTATTGACCACTTCTCATTTTTCACTTTTTGAACCATAACATTTACTACATTTTAAGACTTAAAGACTTAGAATTCTAAAATGTTAGGAGTTTTTTGCTTCAGGAACGGTCATATCAACACTAACTTCATTTCAGAGGAATCTCCCTTCCTGAATGTGGGGATTTGTCAGTGGGGGAGAAAACAGGGTCAGCTTTTGTCAATGTTGAGGTGGTCAATCATTATACTTGTATCCTTATTTTTAGAACTCCATTCTTTCCCACTTCAGGGCAACACAGTCTATTGGATAAAGATAGTTAAATGATAAATCGGCACAACTAAACCATTAATACTTATAGTAAAAACGATGTAAAATGTGAGAAAGGCATTACAGCCAAGGTAATACTGGCCACTCATCCAACGAGGAAAAGAATGGCTGAAATATCAACCGTAAAAGTCTTGTATGAGTTTGGAGTAGCTAAATAAATTAGTTCGAAGGATATTATCTACTGATGTTTATGAAATCATCACATTCTCTGAAATGATAGAGAGATTAGCCTAAATTGTAAACCTTTTTCCTGAGGAAATACAAAGACCTAACACTTTCTTGATACTTTACCTTCAAAATGATTTCAAGTGGTTGATAAAAGAGAAAACCACTAGTTTCCATTTATTATCTAACTTTTTTCCTGAATATTTTCTATTATATTATCTGATCCTTTCAATGAAGAAAACACCATTTTAATTTTATAGATGAGCTATTGAATCCGAGAAGTTAGGTAACTTCTTCAAGATAACAGACCCAGTTAGAGCAAGAATGCCAACCCAAGGCCGTCTCTTACCCCTTTCTGTTCTGTAGCCTGGGGCAAAAGTAAAGGAGTTATGTCAGAAGGTTAAGCGAATTTGGCTGCTAAATGAAGTGCTAAATAAATTTATATTAACCCATAATTCTATGGAGGCATCTTTATGAAATCTAAAGTAATATTCTACTATATTGTATTCTGATGACCTGGCTTTGTACCTCACAGAAAACATAAAGCAAAATGAGATTACTTTGTACTTTACTCAGTCTCCCTCCATCACATTTTCTTGCACTTACCCTCTTACTTCGACATTCCACTTGTATCACATGGGCACTTGCTAAAAGCTAGGAGGCAGTTTTGAGATCAAGGGCACTGATGACTAGGGTTAACATGAGACCCAAATTATTTTGACATGTACATGAGACATAAAAGTGGCAAAGTTGACATGACAATTAATTTTCTTAAGGAACACCATTTTATCAGAATAGATGAAATAGTAGGACATTTTTCAGTTGCAGAAGAAAAATCAACTCAAAATGGCAAAGAGAAAAAACAGCTTAAGAATATATGTGTATAACCCAGAAATCCATGTACACTGAAACCAGAAATGGTTGGACCAGTAAGTTGGAATGATGTTATGAGAGCACCATCCCCTTGTCCCCCAGCTCTGCTCTCTGCAGCGTGAATTCACTCTCAGGTGGTTTCTCTTCATATGCTGGTCATAGGAGGTTCAGGTTCACAGTCTTCAAAATTCAGTATCTATAGAGCGATCACTTCTATTGCCCAGCAGCTTTATATTGGGTAAAAATTGTCCATCATTGGCTATCAGGAATCACGTGCTTTTCCCTAAACCAATTACTACGGTTGGTATGTGGAAGGGTATGATGGACCAGGCCAGGGCTGAGTGCCCACTACAACGAGAGGGTACAAAGAGACCCAGAGGGAGATCAAGATGCTGTTATTGAAGAACAGACACTTTGCATGAAAACAAACCAACTCTTCTTCAGATAGTCGTTACTGGAGTGCAAAATCAGAGCTGGTTTTTGAAATAAGCCACATTCTAGGCCATTGAAACAATGTTTCACTTTTCTGTTTTTTTCATTTGACAATTCATTACATTGCAAACTCTTGCCTCCTAAAAGACTCCTATGCAAATAAACTTCATTTGGCTTTAACAAAGTAATTGTGCTGATTTCTTAGTAAATAGAAGCCAGTGGGGGTCTCCTGATTTACAGTGAGACTAAAAAAATGCAGAAAAATGTCAAGGGAAACTTCAGGGAGGGAGTCACAGTTGCAAAGAAAATGAAAGCACCAGATATCTATCTGACAAGCAATCTATATTAGGAAATAAAAAATATTTCATAAAATCAGGCCTATTTTGCATTAACTAGGTACTATGATCACTAATATCTGAATGACATTCATATGTATCCCCAAAAGAAACAGCATTCCAGCAAGTCACATTGATTTTCCTTTGTAAGAGAATAAAATGGTTATAATCTCTAAAGTTAGAAACATATCATAGTTTTTATAAGGCTTTTTAATCTCACTATTTTCAGAAAAAAATTGTTAAGAAAACTGTCTTTTAAGGGCTCTTCTATCAGGTCAATATATTTTAAGTTTCAATGGCACCCTTGATGCGGTTCTGAAAATAGTTCTGCATACTAAAATAACATTATTCCAGTTATTTCTAAAATAAAGAGACCAGTTTTTCATAAATAAGATATAAAACCATATACAATCTAAGATAAAGGTTATTTTGTGAAGCCATTATCTTGAAAAAACTATACTATTTTTGCTGTAGACAGTGTTTAAACTTCAAAAATATTCTTTCAAAATTGCTTCAGAATAAAATACATGAAAACGTGATGGGAGGAGATTGATGAAACAAAATGGACCAAATCTTCATAGTTGTTGGACCTGGGTGATAGGTATATGGGATTCATTATAGTATTTTCTCTACTATCATGTGTGCTTAGAAAATTATATTAGACATTGTAAAAATATTCATATAATAAAATCTGCATCATCACTATGTGGTCATTCCTTATTTTTAGAACTAAAATGTTTGATCACTAAGGAGATGTACAATTTGTTTTAGAACTAGGTCTATATAGAATGTGTCTAAGTATGTTAGCACCTATAGAATCAATAGTAATAAATAAAGATGCTAAAGAGAATAACGCATTAGAAAAAAAAACTTGAAACTTAGATAAGGTTAGTGGAACATTTTCAATTATTATTTAAAAAGTAAAATACATATCATTTAAGATAAGGTTAGTAAGTGCTAAGAAGTAGGCACTTTAAATGTCTTCTTAAAGTCTTGAACTCTTGTACAGAATTCTGTGTGAACCACACATGATTTCTTTTCATATTTCACTCAAATAAAATACTAAAATTTGTACACTGGTATAGGGAGCAGTTATTTTCCCAAAGAACTGACAGTGATAAGCCATGCTGACACTAAAAAATAATGACATTTCAAACTCAAAATTCGATTCCTAGAATTATCACTGTAGAGTGCCACTGGACAGGACAAGACAGGACAGGACAGGACAAGACAGGACAGGACAGGACAAGACAGGACAGGACAAGACAGGACAGGACAGGAAAGGACAGGACAGGACAAGACAGGACAGGACAGGACAAGACAGGACAGGACAAGACAGGACAGGACAGGACAGGAAAGGACAGGACAGGACAGGAAAGGACAGGACAGGAAAGGAGAGGGGAAAGGAAAAGGAAAAAGGAACAGTTGCCTATGTACATGTAGCCTGTACTATAGAAACAAAAATAATACAAAGCTTTTTATTTAAGGAACATTATCCATCATAACCAGAAAACATTGAAAACACAGAACAAATTTCCTGTCCCATGCTCTATGAATTGGCCAATATTAGTGCCCAAATACACTGGATAATTGTTCCACCATCTGCTTCGCATTGATCACACAGTCCTAGTGGCACATTTCCCCTGACTGAGGAGAGATCACACTAAAAAATTTACACATAATTTGGGCTTTCTAAATTAGGAATCTCTTTGATATAGCACACGATTAGCTCTTTAAAACTTTGCTTAAGTGCAAATATAAACCCTTGATTTGTTTCTTTTTCTGGAAATTAATCAACATGGTCAATATTTTTCATATATGACATTTTCCTGTTCTTTGTTTTAGCTTCATGTTACAAGTTTTGTAAGACATGAGAGGTCTAAAATATTCTTAGTTTCAATCAAGTGCAAATGTCCCTCTGAACATATACAGTCTTGTTTAATTCTACACATAATGGACTTAAATGATCCTAATTGATATGAATGGCAGCTTCTTTTATTGGATAACTATTCTCTAATTAATTTTGGCAAAATATTTATACAAATATTTTATCTTTTTGCTAGACTTGAGTATACTAATTCTCATCTATCACACACTTAATCCAATCGATAGCTTACCTTTTACTATTTAATGAACTAGTAAATAGGAAAAAAAACTTTTTTCACCCAATTTCAGATACCCTTGAACCAAGACTTTCCACCCTGTGATAGAAAGGACAAGGCAAGACAAAGCCAAATCTTGCATATTTCCTTCAGTGGCTGCCCTAAAGAATAGGGCGTAGTTGTAGAAAAACTGTATTTATAACATTCATTCAAGACCATGATAAGAAAGCCACAAGCCATCTGACATTCATGAAAATGTCCTTAATCTAATTTTAAGAGAGATCAGAAGGGTTTGTCCATGTGAGATATTTGCATTTAAAACTAATTTTAATTTTTATTGTCATTGTTACTCTGTTACAGTTGTCCCAAATTTCCCTCCATTGCCCTCCTTCACCAAGCCCAACCCCCACTCCCACAGTCAAACCCCACACTGCTGTCCACATCCACAGATCTTTCATACATGTCCCTTTGACTTTTTATTGAGGAAATATATAATGTGGTTAAGAAAATCAACAAGTTCTATAGGTCTCCTAGAAAAACTATATCCTCTGGGGTTCCCGAGAAAGGGTATGTATGGTGATAATATTCTGAGAGTGGGCAGTAAACTGGTATTTTCATTGTGTGATCATCAAATATCAGTACATGTAGTCATTTGGGGGTCCTATTTAATTTCTCCAACAATTGATCCTGACTGGATCCTTGTAAGAAAACATAAAATACCCTAGATAGTTAATGCAATTAAGAAAGATGAACAAAGCTAGAGGCATCCCACTTCCTGATTTTAAACTATATTATGAAGCTGTAATAATCAAAACATTATGACATTGGCATATAAAGATGGGTAAATCAATGGAACAGAATAGAGAACCCAGAAATAAAACCATACATATATGGTCAATTAATATATGACAAAGAAGGTAAGAATATACAATGGGAAAAGGAATGTCTCTAATAAATGATGTTGTGAGAACTGGACACCCACATGCAAAAGAATGAAACTGGATCACTATTTTACCCCATTAATTCCAAACTGACTCAAAATTAATTAAAGACCTGAACATAAAACCTGTTAACCATAAAACTCCTAGAAGAAAGCATAGACAGTGAGCTCCTTGAAATCAGTCTTGGCAATGAGTTTTTAGATTTGACACCAAAAGCCAAGGCAAGAAAAGTAAAATAAACCAGTGGGTCAACATCAGACTAAAAGTGTGTGTATCAAAGGAAACCATCAACAAAATTAAAACACAGCCTTTAGAGTGGAAGAAAAATATTTTCAAATTATATATCTGATAAGAGATGAACAACCAAAGTGTTTAAAGAACTCACATAATTCAGAAACTGAAAAACAGACAATCTAATTTACAAATGAGAAGATCAGGATAGATATTTTGCTAAAGAAGACATACACGTGGCCAGCTGGTACATGAAAAGATGCTCAACATCACTAATCCTCAGGGAAATGCAAGTCAAAACCACAGTGAGAGCCCACCTCTCACCTGTTAGAACGGCTACCAACAAAAAACAAGTGTGGACAAGGATGTGGAGAAAAGGGGATACTTGTGCACTGCTAGTGAGCATGCACATTGGTGTGGTCACTATGGAAAACAGTATTGAAGCTCCTCAAAAAATTAAAAATAGAACTACCATATAATCCAGCATTTCCACTTCTGTGTATCTGATCAAAGGAAATGAAAACATTAGTTCGAAAAGACTTCTGTCCCCCCATGTTTGTTGTGCCATTAGTTACAATAGACAAGACCTAGAAGCAAACTAAGTGTCCGTAGACAGATGAGTGGATAAAGGTGTGGCATATATACACAATGGAATTATGCTGTCATGAAAAAGAATGAAAGCTTGTCATTTGTGACAAAATGAAGAGGCCTTGAAGATATTATGCTAGGTGAAATGAGAGAAAAACAAATACAGTATGAGCTCACTTGTATGTAAAATCTTAAAACAATGACAACAACAAAACAAATAGAGAGGATATCTTGGTGATTGCCATAGGCGGGGCTCGGGGAAAATGGGTAAAGGTATTCAAAGGTATACATTTCTAGTTAGAGGCTTAATAAATTTGGGGGGGATGCAATATGCAGCATGGTGATCACAGTTTACAATACTCTATTGTACCTCAGAAAATTGCTAAGAGACTAGGTCTTAAAAGTTCTCATGACACACTTTAAAAGTGATATCATTATGATACACTTTAAAAGTGTATCATTATGTGAGGTGATAGATGTTTACTCAAATTTTGTGATATTTAGAAATCCATACACATACTGAATCACGGTGTTGCATAACTTAAACTAACACAGTGTTGTATGTCAATTAACTCTCAATAAACCTGGGGGGAAATATAATTTAAATAAATAAAATAGAAATTCCTGGGTCAGACAAAAAGTGTTTTGGTCTGAAATCTCTGCTCCTAACCATATGCTCACTGCCTGTTTATTTATGCTCAGGTCATGGTTTTGTTGCTGTGATGTTGGTGTCTTCTATAGTTCTTAAGAGCCCCCAATAGTCCCCATGTCTAAAGCCACAGATATCTAATCAAGTGCCTTCCTCAGCTGACTGACTGGTGCCTCAGAAACATTTCCGGGCTTCATTGGTGCCTCAGAAACATTTCCGCTCCACCCTTGTTTCATGTCCCCTTTCTCGTGGAGCGTACTCCTTTGCACTTTGTCCACGCCAGGTAGTGTCACGTGGGCTTGTCTTTTCCCTTGAGCCTCCTACAGATTCTCAGCTCAATTTTAGACCCTTGTTTTGAGTCTGACCTGGCACTCACTGGAACTGTGCTTCTGGAAGCGTTCCCCATGGCTCCACATATCCCAGCCAGTTGGACGCTAGCACTGTGACCAACACTCTCCTCTAGAACCAGTATTTTGGTCCCTGGCCACCACCTGCCTCTCCCCTTTCATCGAGAGGGGATGACGGGGCTCTACTCTCCATCTAACTGGGTGGTGTCACATTTTAACTGCCCCTTCAAATTATATTTTTAGCGATATTTAATTCAGCATTCAGAATATGACTGTTTTTAACCAATCTGTACTCAAAGGGAGCCTGAGATAAAATGGGAGCTGGGTGGTGGAGAAGAATAGTCAAGTTGTTTGGCTGTGCGGGAAGCCAAGCTTCATTTTAGCCTTGAGAGAATGTGAAATCATTATAATTAGATGAGTACTAAAGCCCACAAGGGAAGAGGACCCTTTTCTACGGCATTCCCATTCATTTAGCATCACTCACAACTGGCAGTTCATTCTCCCAAACGCTGTCACTCAGCATGCGCGCGGGGTTAGGGTGCAATATTTCCGGAGGAGTTCAAGTCACTCGGAAGTAGGTTGTTGCTGGAGGTGTGACAGAGACACTGTAATGACTTGCATGCCCACAGAAATGAAAGAAATATAAAATGTACATGAGTTTGTGGAGAGCAAGATTATATTGTTTCACACACATTATTTGTGGTGCAGAATAATGAGATAGTTGCTTTAGAATGATTGCACGGTCCCCTGCACACGTGTTGGGTGTTGGACTCCAGTGTGAATGTTGGGCAATAACCATCCCCGGGCTTAGGCGCCGAGGTTAATCTGAAGTGCCTTCCGGAAAAATGCACAGTCATTTCGCAGTCACTTCAAAATTCTACAGAAGTTCTGCTTCGGTCCGGACTAATGCCCTGACTGAAAAATGTCAATGACGTGATGGTCGCAGGTATCTGGAAAAACAGATGAGAAAATATGACTGTCAGTTTAGTCATCTGTCTGTGCAAAGAACTAAAAGGTAGTTTTGTAAGATTTAGAAAGAACAGATTCAGAAATGGGCTTGGGGATTTCCCGTAGAAAATGAAAGCAAGGATTCTTCTTTTAACATAAGCATGTTATTGTCAAGAGTGGCATCTCTATTAAGCTTGTTCTTTTACCTAAACATGCCTATTGCTGCCATCTCTCAGGTCTGAAATACCCACTGCCCTGACAGTACAAACATTCCACTGTAAAACTGCCAGAGGGGCCACTTGGTTTCCTGCGTCTTCTGACACATGCTGCTGTTTGATGCCAACCTGTCAGAACGCCTGAGAAGGAGGCGTCTGCCTTCACGCTCGGAGCTGAGGCTGGGCTGACCATCACGCACGCTGTGATGGCTGGCCTTGCCCTGCTAGGAAATTCTGCCCTTTGGAACTGGAGACTCGCTTGCTGGAAAATGCTGTTGGCTTAAATGTGTCACACAAGTTAGATCATCCATATATTGGTGGAACTAGCTATTTTTAAAAACATTTTTTCAGGTGAGAATCTCCTTTAACTTCTTCTTAGGATCAGTTGTTTTGAAATGTGTCTTGGATGTTCCTTTGCCACAATCAAGTGGCACCCGGACTTGTTTTCATTCCAGTCCCTTCTTGTAGGTTATATACGCTGCTGCTGTGCTCAACTTACGTTTGTCTTCTTTGAGGAGAAACGTGCCTCTTGGTTTCAAACGGCGACTGATTTAAGTGGTTTCACGTAGATAGAGTGGCACGTCTTTTATTTCCTGAAGGTGGCTTTCCTGGCACCCCATTTGTAGGTCACTGGGCTTTCGTGTTCTCTCTTCTTCTCTGCTTCTTCCATGATGTGTTTTTATGGGAGGCCTGGGGAGCAGTCTATTCATATAAGGCATGTGCTCATAAAAGAATGTGGCTAATTTCATAACCAGCATTGTACAGCAGAACGTCTGAAACCACTATATGTGGTACTTTCCTCGGTTGCCTCGGGAAGATGTTGATGTATCCCCCAAACTATGGCAGATTCCTTCTTCCGATTGCCTTCAGAGTGTGCAGGGGCACATGCTTGTATCCTCGGTAAAGTGGATTTTCATTTTTAAAATTAAACAGTTGCTCATCATCACTGTTGTAATGCAAATACACGTAAGTGTCTAAAATGAAAAGGATCACAACTCCCCCCCACACCTTTCCTTAACCTCTGGCTGAACTTCCCCTTGATGAGGCTGATTTTAATAACTTGGGTTTTTTAAAAAAATATTTTATTTATCTATCTTTAGAGGGGAAGGGAAGGAGAGAGGAAGAGAAACATCAATGTATGGTTGCTTCTCATGCATCCCCTGCTGGGAACTGGCCTGCAACCCAGGCATGTGCCCTGACTGGGAATTGAACCGTGATTGTCTGGTTCGCAGGCCTGCACTCAATCCACTGAGCTACACCAGCCAGGCTGATTTTAATAACTTGTTTTATATAACTGCATAGTTTTCATTTCCTCATGGAAATATATACACACGTATAGTGGCTTTCATTTTTAGAAGAATGTGCAGATCATATATATTTTTTAATTTGTTCTTTTCCCTTTAATGGTGTACCATGGGCATGGACAACATTGACTACGAAATAAATGACCCCCCAACTGTAGGGGCCCTCACTTGAATAGGCAGTTTTCAGGATCCCGGCTGGGGGGTTCTGGCACTTTGTCATTCATAATTGTTTTTTCTGAAAGAGGGCTCCTGGCTGTTTATGTGTCAGACTCCACAAAGTCTGGATCTATTCCTGAGCTTGGATGGCTTTCTAGGCCAGTAGATCTGGAATATTTATGTCCTTTTTGTTCTAGTATTCTCACAAATGTGAATCTCCAACAGGAAAGAATTGCCAAATACACAAGAAGAATTGCCAAATATGCAAGGATTATTGTAGCAACTTTAAGATATTAAGTGCATGACAACAACGTGACTTCTCATTGCTTGGGATGAGTTACAATTATGTATGGTTCAACCACACTCTGAAAGATAGTATATGTTTTTGCAATTTCCTTTTTCTCCATTTTTAAAAATTTTATTGTTGTTCAAGTACAGTTGTCTGCCTTTTCCCCTCACCTCTCCCCCACAACCCCAGCCATCCCCACCTCCCTCCCGATTCCACATCCCCCCTTGATTTTGTCCATGTGTTACTAAAAACCCTTGACCCTTTTCCCCCCCATCATCCTCTCCCATCTCCCCTGTGGTTACTGTCAGATTGTTCTTAATTTCAATGTCTCTGGTCATATTTTGCTTGCTTGTTTGTTTTGTTGATTAGGTTCCACTTAAAGGTGAGTTCATAGGGTATTTGTCTTTATTTTTGCATTTTCTAAGTGATGGTAAACTGTTGGTTTCTTAGGATGAATTTGACTTTTGAAAGACCTCAAAAGATAGTCAAAGTCTGGTGGAAAGGAGAGGAGTAATTGGAATAGTATTACCTTTGGTTAAAAACCAAGCTGTGATTGCAAAGTTGTGCAATTATTTTATCTGGCCAACTTTTTCCTTCAGTAGGCATGCATTAAAAACCCACTTTACTTCTGCTATCCTGATGGATAAAACAGTGCTCCATTTTTAAAAAGTGGAAATAACACTTGCATCATAATCCCAGCCTAATGTGGAGCGTCAGACAGCAGGCCCTTAATGAATATTTGTTTGAAGAGTGAGCCAGTGAATCAATAAAATGCCATAATAGTATTATGTACCTGGCATCATCAGAGCTCAAATGGGGAAGATACTAACTGCCTAAAGGTGTCAGACAATGCTTGCTTCACAGAGGATATGGTGTTTGAGCTTCATCTTTAAAGATTAAAAAAAAGGTTGAAGGGAAAATAGAGTGAACTGGAGAACATTTGGGGTAGAAGGAAGCAGTATATAAAAAGACATAGATGTGTGAAGGATCTGACTTATTCAGAGAAGTTAAATTGATTGAGTTTGGAGTGCAGGGTACGTGCGGATGACTGATTAGTGCTGGGAATGCAAAGTTAGGCAGCTGCCAACGGCAAGTAATCCTGCCCATTTTTACATTCTTATACTGCGTCCTTATTTTCATTCCTCAGTAGTCCCTGGTAGAACAAATCTTCCCTGTTGGATGAACTTTGTTATTCATGTTTAGCCGAGTTTTCCCTCTATAGACTGCAATGGTCTTTAAAAAAACAATATTCATATCTTTTTTCCTTTATGGAGCATTTTATGATGTGGTTATTACCAAAGGTACACAGTACAGGACTCAAACTGAAATATTAATAGAAAATCAGGATCATGAAAAATAGAACACACAAATGGCAACCAGTAAATTCAACACGATGTCCTCGTTACTGAGCTTTGGATTTGATTTGTGCTTGCTGGTAACTGAGTCAAAAAATATGTTCATAATTTTAATAAAGACATATCACTCTAAAAATAAAAATATCCTTTCTTGACTTTTTACATAAAGAAAAAGGTGTTGGCCCCGGCCAGGGAGCTCCGTTGGTTAGCGCATCATTCTAGCACACCCAGGTTAGAGGTTCAATCCCCAGTCGGGGCACACAGAAGAAGCAACCAATGAATGCATGGATGGGGGGACAACAAAATTGGTATTTCTCTGCCTCTCCTTTCACCTCACTCTCTCCCTGCCTCTCTCTAAATTAAGAAAAAAAAAAATATATATATATTGAGAGAAAGTGTTGAGATCATGAACTCTAGAGTCAGAATGTTTTAGTGGTAATTATTTAAGCTCTCTGTGGCTCATTTTCTTCATATATAAAATGAAGATTACGTGTGGCTTAACTGAGATACTAATAAAGAAGATTTGCCTAGTGTTGAGTCTGTCTAGAAAGTATCCAGCCACACACTATGGCAAATGCATGTATCGAAGAAGATACAAGATACAAGAAACATTGTACATAGGACAATGATACCGCAGTTCCCTTCAAAGTTACGGCCTTCTTGAGGAAAGCTGGTTTGTGGGTGCTGTTTTGAATTAAGTCATTAGCAACTGCAGCACGATGTTCCTTCTGCTCTAGTAAGAATTTTGCCACAACATGTTTCATGCCAAGATCCTGTGTCAAAATCTCAGACACAATAGTTTTTAGAATCCCCAGATCAGTTTCTAGGTCTTGCACTGTCTGATCTCTGTTGGTTGTAGCCCATACACCTTTCACATTCCCGGGTGTTCTGCTTGTTGCAGGCCTTCCAGAACACAGATCATCTGACAGATTCTCTACCACCTTTGAAAGGTTTGTGCCACACTTTTTATTTGTGCTGCACTCACTGCATCGTCCCCAAAAGCCTTCTGACTCATTCAAGTAGTTTCCATGGAGGAATGTTCAAGCTTCACACAAAATTTGATGCAGATTCGTTGCTCTCCTCGCTCAGTCATTTTGGAAGGGACGGCCACACAGCACATGTTACCACCCCACTGACTAGGTACAGCGGAGTCGTCATTGCTTACCATGCACATTCCAGTCCACTCTCCTTGGCTGCCAGGTGACATCGATGTCATACAAACCATTCTTGTACTAACAGTGGCTGGACTTTTTCTACCGTGTACGTTGAGAGCTGATCTAAGTACTTTATGAATATTAAGTCATTTAATCATCATAATAACCCCAAAGGTAGGAGCTCTTATCTCCTGCCCCATATACGAATGAGGCATCGAGAAGTTAAGTCTCTCAAGAGTATATAATAGTGAGTGATTGGACCATAACCTGGGCTCCAGAGCCTGGTGTAGAACCAGCGGCTCTGCTGCCCATCTGAAACAATAAGGCCCCGTGCCCGGCACACTGTGAGGGCTTTACACCTAATGACTATTAGTGTCTACATTAAAAGTACAATATGAAAATACAGCTCGCCGTCAGCGATTCTGTTGCAAGTATGAGGAATTTAGGAATTCCAGCTTGACCGAGGGATAGCATCTAAATACTTAGAGTGACTCAACTGTATGCGCTTCAGTCTCACTCTCCTAAATAGGACTCACTTTCGTTTGTCTCCGGCACTGACTGAAGAAGCAGCCATATGCTTTGGAAACCAGGTCAGCAGATGGCATGTTTGGCGACCTATTGCATAAATTGAAGAAATCTGAAAAAGTTTTCCTGCCTGGAAAACATGTTCTGCCATTGGCGTGTAAGGATCTAATCTCCCACCCGGAGAGGGGTGCCGTGTTTATCAGGAGGGCATCCAAGATACTTAAGACATTTATATATAAGTGGGCTAGGGAGGCGGAATACAGAGCTGGTACTTGGGAGGAGAAAAATTAGTTGAATCTTCCTTCTTTGTATGAAATATGGCACCACTCTGAAACTCCAGTTTCCTGAGTGACAGTCACACCGGAGAGACAGAGGCATCATTAGACACTGACTCATATTAATTGTCCTATGTAACTCCCTAACCTGCTGTGTCACAGGCTTATCTCTAGAGAAAATACGAGTGGTAACAAGTATCGCTATTATTTAAGGAGAAAAAAGACTCCCATATACAAAATGAAAATTACTGGGGAGGGGGGAAATAGTAACAAATATAGTTCAGGTAGGAACTGTCATGCTTTGGTGAAGAGCAAGTGTTTTCAGACAACTCAAAAATCTTTGTGTCCAAGATCAAAGGGAGGCAAAATCTAGCACATTTTAATAATGCTTTTAATTTTGTTCCACTTGATATATTCACTAAAGTGCGGAGACTTGGTTTCAAATGGAAATGTTCTCACATGGTCCTGGGCAGGTTAGAAGCTCTCATTGAAAGCAATAGTGCTATGTTAGGAGTGCTAGACCCTGTGCACTAAATGGGTATTAATTATCTGGAGGACAGAAGAAATGTGTCCGTGATAACAGGCTAATGGGCAAAGTCGTTTTATCAGCAGAGATTTATCGGGTTGCCACGGGCATGAATTGTTACAGCCTCCCCTTGGATCTCCCAGCATCATCTCTTACCTCTGTGCAGACAAATATCCACACAATAGTGAGTTTTAAGACATCTGAATCTGATTTTGCCAGTGCCTGCCCTTTGATGGCTTCCCACTTGCTGTATGGTTTACAGAATCTCCCCTGCACTTACTTTTACATGACTTGTCCCACCCCACTTCCTCCTCTGGGCCTTGACAAGTTATGTTCTCTCTGGCTGGAATGTTCTTCCCTCCAGGCACTTTCAAGTTCTAGTCTGAATGTCCCTCCTTTTGGGAGCAGCCTTCGATCTCTCAGACTAATCTAGGACCCCTTATTTTATGCCACCAGGGCACCTAAACCCATTTTCAGACCACGTGGCGTATAGTTACCTAAATGATTATTTGTGATCATCTTACCTGACTTCCCAACTAGACTGTAAGTTCAGTAAAGGCTGAGAACTAGGCTGCAAGTTCAGTGAAGCTTGGTTCACCTCTCTAGGCCAAGGACAAGCACTGTGTGTTGTGCTCAGAAGTCTGCTGATTGAATGAAGTTGGTTCTCACAGGATAGGAGCATGGGAAAGGTGCTAAGGGAGGGTGGGGCTCCGCAGTGAGCACAGGCACAGAGGTGCATCCATGGCAAGTCTTCGGGCTCGTAGTGTTTGGAGCTTCTTTATGGAAGGCCTTAGCAACAGTCATGCTTGGAGAGGCAAAGGGCCAAGCAAGCTGATCTCATGGAATCCTTTCTATTGTGTGATTTTCCATATCTGGCACATCCTTATACAGCTCTCAGAGGAGAAAAGCCTCGTCTCTGGCTGTGTACTGAACAATTATTTGGAGACACAAAGGGCCATGAAGGTGATGCTCTTTATTCGGAAAAAGAGGCTCAGATTCAATGTGGAACCTTGCACTGAGCATAGGCCAATGCCATTTGCTTGATACTCAGTAACGGAGCAATTGTTGCTGAGAGAGGAGGGTGCCATCTCTCCACCACTACTATCTCTTCAAGCACATGCTCCTCCATGAGAGTGTTCATGTCTGAAGGCTATTAGCTGCAATCACAAAGTCTGCTGCCCAGAGCAGCACCTGTCATGCATTATAAAGGTATATGAGGTCTGTCTGGAACAAGTCCAGCAATTTTTAAAATAACTAGAACAGTTAGTGTGGCATCATGTAACATGGCAGCCAAGGAGAGTGGACTGGAATGCGCATGCATGATCAATGATGATTTCACTGCACTAGTCAGTGGGGGCAGTAGACACCATTGAGTGAGCATGTGTACTGTGTGGTGGTTACATTCAAAATGAGTGAGTAGAGCAACAAATCTGAATCAAATTTTGCATTAACCTTGAACATTCCCCTGCAGAAACTATTGGAATGATTCAGAAGACTTTTGTGGATGGTGCAATGAGTGACTGGCAGCTTCATCACAACAATGTGCTCGCTCAAGCATCATGTCTCGTGCAAAATTTTTTGGTGAAAAATCAAATAACCAGGTGACTCCGCCCCCTTACAGCCCAGATTTGGTGCCCTGCAGTTTCTGGCTTTCCCCCACACTAAAATCACTTTTGAAAGGGAAGAGATTTTAGACGATCGATGAGATTCAGGAAACTACAGTGAGGCAGCTGATGGTGATTCCAACTGATTTTGCAGAGTGCTTTGAACATTGGAAGAGGCACTGGGAGAACTGTGTGAGGTCCCAAGGTGTCTCCTTTGAAGGGGACTGAGGCACCATTGTCCTATGCACAATGTTTCTTGTACCTTGTATCTTCTTCAATAAATGTCTCTATTTCTCATACTGTGTGGCTGGATGTTTTCTGGACAGACCTCGTATATTACACTAATGTTGAGTCTCTGGATAGGGAACCATGAAAATCTAAGGTTTGTCCTAACAAATGTAGGTCCTGTTTTGCAGTCAATATGTTGTGGTTTAGAGATACTGAGCATGTCTTCACGGTGAAGTTGTGTTAACAAAAGCTGTTTTGCAGGGATGGATTGTGCTTCTTGGCACATTTGTCATGGAATTTAGTTTCTAATCAAACGTGCAGCAGGTTAGAGTGATTCCTTATTAATCAGATTTCTTTGAGGATTTCATCTTTCTGTTTATTGGCATCATTTGTGTGAATAAGCTATAAATTTTAAAAATATTTTTCTATTTATGACATGGCATTGACTCTGGTGACAAAAGGGACATTTGATGATTTTGTTGTTGCAAAAAAGCTGGCTAACAAATCACTGCGATATTTATTTTCTCCAGATCTACAGGGGAATAAATTTATGGGTCATTTAACCTTTTGCCCAGGGAACAAATCCAAGGCAGTGCTGGGTTAATATCACTCTGAGGATGTGAACCGAGGTCTGGCTTTCGATGCAAAGCTGAGGATTAAGGCAACAATCCAGTTAACGGAGGCAGAACCGCTTGTCCTCCCATGAATTAAATGATTGTTTCAGTCTCTAGAATATTCATGTAGGTATCTAATAAAATGTTTGTTTGTTTGCTTTGCTCTCTTTAGCTTGTATAAAGCAACACACTGTCTACTGCTTTGAATCCAGGTTGTCCAAGGCCAGGAAGTCTACAGTCACCTCCATCTCCCCGGAGATGGCACTGAGACTAATGCTCTTGCTCCCCCCGCCCCCACTGTAGCTTCCCCCTAGAAGCTGTCTGCTCTCAACACCCCAGCGTGGGGAGAACGCCTTAACAATTTTGTACATGGTTCTGATGTTGACATTGCATTACAAAGTTTGCCAAAGATGCAGTACATGTGATGTTCCAGCTCCCTATTCAAATAATGACATCTCTCGGGCATTCTGAAAATATTCTACTAAAAGTGAAAAATGTTGGCAGAAAAGAGGCACCCATCCTGGGGCTGCGCCTCCCCCAGGTCTCATAGTCTATGGAGCAAGAACTTGCCCACATGTGAAAACACCATGGCTCTTTCACACGTGGAGTAACTTTCCCCAAAGTAAAACTCCCCTTGATTTTGCTAAGTTAACAAAGATCTGTGTTCAGTCGGGAACTGTTGGAAACTTGGCTTTGGCAGCTACTTTCTTAATAGCAACTGGAAATTTAAAACTTTAGAAATGGCATACACCTGTACATATATCCCTTTGAACTACCTTTGCACACATTCTGAGTGTCCTTTCAAACATACGGTAATCAATACTTTGAAAGGTACTGCTTCTTAGAACTGCTGTCACTAAGCACACCAATTTTCTTGGGAAAAAAATAGTGTCCTCTGCTTGCTCTTGCATGGAGAAAAAGGCTTTACAGATACAAGAATTCCGTTAGGATCTGCAGGAAGATAAGAGTGATTATCCACACCCGGTGGATTCAGGAGCAAATCGGGACCCCTTTTCCCTTATTTACTGAAATTGCCTTAATAAATTCTCCTCTGGAGAGCAAGAACCAATTACACTAATGTGGCAGTGGAAGCAGTAATTGACTCCCCATTGTGGAAAACATCCCCTGGAAATGGTGATGGGAACGTGGCGACCGGGTTCGCCTCACCGCCGGTACCTGATGGACGCTCTGGTACTTCCACCCTGTGATTTCCAGTCGCAGCTGCCTGGAAAAAATCTGTGGTGGATCCTGAGCACCTCTGAGCCATTTTGTTCTGAAGGCGTGCTATGTTTTAACTTCTTACTACATATGCTGATTTATCTCTAAATTAGAAATCAATTAAACAATTATATGCCAGTAAATTACCTCTAGAAACTCACTCTAACAGGATCTTTACTTTTTTATTAAAAAAAAAAATACAATGAAAGGAACTTAGGTCCTATTCTGTTGCTCATTTTCTGCATATTAAAATTCTCACTCATTATTAACAGTTCTTGAACAATAAAGCAAAAGCAATCACACAGGACAATATAAAATATAATTTCAGTAGAGTTCCATAGAAGCATTTCTGGAAATTGTCTTAGGCATTTTTTTTTTGAAGATTGCCAGTAACTAGAAAGGCTTTTCAAACACTAACATTTTGCAAAGCCTAAAAATTCATGCGATGCTCACTGGGTACAAAGATCTTTGATTCCACCCCATGAATGTCATTGGTGGAGTCTGCACGAGTTCAAAGGTCATCACTATAGGTTAGGATTTAGGGATCTGCCTTAGGGCACAATGTCCCATAACTTTTGTTGGATAATGACACAGTTCTGGCCCTGTGTGCCACCAGCTCTCCATCTTGCTCTATCCTTGCCTTTCTCTTTGCGGACAAAATGTTTACTGAGGTGTCCATTTTTCCATTCATTTAGTCATTCATATAACAGTAGCGATTTACTGTGCGCTAGGAGCTGTGCTTGGGATCGGAGAGGCAGCTCTTGTAACAAGCACTCTCTGCCCTCGTGGGCTCTCCTGAGCTGTAGATAGGGCTGGGGCAATTTGTGTGCTGTTTCTAAAAGGATCCCTGGAAACAAGGAAATGGAGGGGTACTTCTCTTTGATGTTAATCGTCTGTGAATACTTAGGACTGTGGTGGAGGAAGGAGAGGCCCACCTGGCGAGTCAAATTACACACCAGTGCTGGTGATCAATGTTATTCCACACAGATTTCACCTTAAAGTGAACTGGGGGGAGAGCAGGCCTGAGGGGGCCACGAAGCCACTGGTTCCATTCTAGCTTTCTTCTGAAACTTGTCTAGAGGGACCTTTCTTCCCCAGTTTCTCTGATTCTAACAAACATGGGGAAGGTTTGGTACTCCTCGGATTTCTCAGTCTCCCCACAGAGCATCGGGACCAGTTTGGGGATGAGCCTTACATCACAGGGGTAGTGTTAGGATGGGCCCACTCTCACAGGTCAAGTCTATTCAGATACCCAGCTCTGTGAGTGGTCCCTATAAGTTCAAAACGAAGAACCTGGGCTTGGGAACCATACTGCCTAAAGGATAATGATAATTCTCACATTTTAAGCTTTACAAATTAGATCTCAAATTTCATCTGCTGTGAAACTAAAGAAAACAATGCACTGAAAGTTAGAGGTTAAACATCTTACAAATAAAGTACATAGCACACCTTATAATTACCTACGCAGTCTCCCCTCTGTCCTCCTTGTATTACTCTGCCTGGCTCCAGAGCGGGGTAAGGGGAGTGGGGATAGGAAAATCATAAAAACTATCTCCTCAGATACTTGTAAAAAAGTACATAAAGAAGATTTTGATACCATAATGTACACAAAAGAACGTATCAGTTTTTGAAGGGAAGGCACCATTTAGGGGATGCTTCACAAGGGGCTAGCCGGTGTCAATCTCGCTCAGAGTTCAGCAACCTGCAGCCGGTATGCCAGACGGTGGTCTGATGAGCCCAGGTGCTGGGCTTGTTGCCATTTCTCAGGTGGGAAAAAGTCCAGAGTAACTGCCAGGCTCAGCCTGGCAGAACGAGTCGTGAGTTTTTACTAACTGCTGCTGCTCCTTCTATTATACAACCGTCCTTACAGAGCCAGGGAAAGCTGGATCCTGTTTCCTAGGCCTGGGACCCAGAGCGCAGTGTCCCTGGAACCTGCCGAACCACTGTGATCCCCACACTCTCCTAGTCACAGGATTTGTGATGTGCTTGGTGGCACTTTGCTAGTGCCCTATCTGGATGCGTTCTCCGTTTCCCTTCCTGGCAGAGCTTATTTGTTTGGGCATCTGCCCTGAGGGTAGTCTTTGAGGAAAGCTCCAGGGATGGGCCCTGATTTGTCCAGCTCTATCGAAGTTGATAATTATGAGAAGCCTCGCTCTTTCCTCGCTCTTTCCTGCTAACAATGAACAAGGAAGCCCTTAACTCCAATTGTTACTGGCAACCTCTCCAAACTTATAAGGGAACTGGTCTGGCAATAAAGCCAACCCAAAAGAATATAGAGGAGAGGTACAGAAAGGAATGAAATAGCTCATTGATGATATCACCGAGACAACCGAGTGACCCACTCCACCTCGTATCAGACTTCCGAGCACATAAACCCATGCACTTTCTTACCAGTTACTTTCTTACCATTTAAACCAGTTTGGGTGGAGGCTACTACTACTTGGAAACAAACAATCCCTGACAGACTGACCTGTTGGATTAGTTTCCTATTACACATCGCCACAAGCTCAGTGGCTTCAAATACACAAAGAGACTGGTTCACGGTTCTAGAGGTCAGAAGTCGGAAAATGTCTCAGTCCTTGCTGGAGCTCTTGGGAAGACCCCGTGGTCTCGCCTCTGCCAGCTCCCAGAGGCTGCTCCCGTTCCTCAGCTGTGGCTCTCGTCACTCCCACCTCAACTTCTGCCTTCACAGCTCCTCCTCTGAGCCCGGTTCTCCGGCCCCCCAAGAACCAGGACCGTTATGTTCGTATTGGGCCCCCCAGATCAGTCCATGATGAGCCCCTACTGAATTCTGTGCAGGTGCGCCCTTACATTAATCACATCTGCACAAAATCTTGTTTGTGCAAAGTCTTGTTTGCCCAAAATCTCCTTGGGGATTAGGATGTGACACCTCGGGAGCCCAGCCTTCTGGTTAGCACCTGTGCTCAACAGAGCCATGTGGCCACACTCCTGATGGGGAATCTTGCTGGTCTTCCACCCACAGGCATTACTAATATTAAGTTTTCCATTTTAAAAATGTATAATGTAGCCATGTCATTTAATCAACATTTATAGAACACCACCTGCTAGACATTGTGCTAAGCATCACATTTGCAAAGGTGAATAGGTCGTTGTCCCTTCTAAAAGGGACAGGCAGGCAAGTAGTCAAGAGGCCTTATTAGCGAATGTTCAGTGCTTTAGTGGAAGCTCTGTGTGCTGAGAAGCAGCCTCACTCTAATCGCCAGGCTAGGCCATTTGGTGATAATAAGGTCTTTTTAATCGTAGCTATAGATCATAATGTGGCTACACCACAAGATTATCATCAAGAAAAATACAGTCTTGAGCTAATCAATTTCCAGTCTGAGCCCACTACTCTGAATTATGTTTGTTTAGATTTCTACAGGTCAGGCTTCCATCAGTCAAGCAGAAAATGCCTGAGGACTGTGACACGTGTGGTCCGGATGATTTTGGACAACAGGTTTAAAAGCTAATTCTCTTTGTAATCCATTTCCTTACACAATGTTTGCTGAGTTACTGAGTTACCGGAAGCACACTGCAGCCCAGGTGATTGAGTTCACAGGCGACTGCAATACCGAGGTCACTTGTGCTCCAATTAGAGACTGGACAGGGGGTTATACATTTAATAACTAAAACACATTGACTACCTTTTAGAGTATTTAATTAGCCATGAATTATCTTATCAGTTTCTATTTTGTTTTTGCAGCCTTTCCTCTCATTTATTTTTATTTTTCATTCCTTCCTCTGTTATTTAAAACTTTGAAAACACCAATGCTCAAGAAAATCAGCCGTGACGCAGCGGCTTTAACACGAGCACGTCTTATAGAACCGAAGGCACGCAGACTGTAATAGGCACTGCTATTTATATGCCACTAGAAAGAAACACACACTTCCAATTAACCCGACACACCATCAATTTTAAAACAATTCCCAATTGTAGAGACGTTAACTTGTGAAATTTGGAAAATCTTCCCTCTCTGTAGCTCTCATTTCAGAGGTAACCACTGTGCATAGTTCAATACCAACTACAGCCACAGGGAAGAAACCCACAGGGGGTACGACACTGTACAGTTCCCATTCATCCATGGTGAAGGCTCTACAAACCTTTCCCTTTTCACCGTTTCCACATACGCATCTACAGCATTTCAGGAATGATGCTATAGAACAGTGTTTGTCTTGTGTGCAGTATGTGTGCAGTATGTCTGTAGTGTTTGTGGGGTGTAGCATGTAGTGTGTGCAGTCCATGCAGTGTGTGTGGTGCACAACCCCTGTCGTGTGTGCCTCATATGAGTGCATTACTGTAGTGTATGCAGTGTACATGTGTGGGCATGTGGTGTGTACATGGTGTGTAGTAAGTGGTGTGTAGTGTGCTGTGAGTACAAAGTGTGTGGTCTGTGCAGTGTGTAGTGCATGTGTCATATGCATGCATGGTGGGTGATGTGTGCCATCTGGTGTGCCCTGTGTGGTGCATAGTGTGCAGTGTGCGGTGTGGTGTGTGTGTGTGTAAATTTCAGAATCTAAGTGCTGGCTGGCATTGATAAGTTAGTACAGAGTCTACTCAGGGTTCAAGGTGATATGTCATGAAAAGCTGTATTCTACTCTTTTTTACCAAATAGAGAATACGAAAGACAAGGTAAGAAAACAAATAAATCAAACAGAAATCTCTCTGCCCCACTCTGTAAACTGGAGTTTTGCAACTGTCCCCTAACAAGTTTCTCGAAAACCAAAATAACTTTGAGTTACTTCAACTTTGACAATTTCTAATAATTCCCCATTTCTTCTTGGAACCACAGACCCTTTATCTACACTGGAAAACATTTAAATTAAAGTTCGGTTTCAAAGTTAGTTGAGGTCTAGAAAAGCAAGTGCTAGATAGAGAAAGGGAGTAAATGGGGGCTGCTGTCCTTCTCCTAATCTCTAGCGCTCAGTGGCTGTCGATGCTAGTTCAATGGTTGATTAAAGGAGAGAAGCTCCATTCTGCTCTGTGAGCTCCAAGACCCCACGCTTATCTTAAAGGCATTTTGACATTAACTATCTTAAAGCACGGTGGACCCTTCCGCAACATGCTAAGGACTTAGATGGCACTCAGCAGTCATCTCCTAGGAGCCCGAATCAGGCAGATCTCGTCCTCCTGGGCCAGGGGCTGCACGCACCCACAGGAGAAGCCCACAGCACCCTCCCTGCGGAGGGAACTTAGATTTATCGAGTGCTTACTAAGAACCACGCATTGCGCTAAATGATTTTGTTTGTGGTGCTTTATTTAATCAAATGAAGTATGCATCTACTTTGATGTAACTCTGGTGCAGAAATCAAATGTTCTATTTCATATGATGATTAGCTGAGTAAATTACTCTGGTGCAGCTCTGTTTGGGATCCCTGATTATTCAACACATTTGCTTTCGGGGGCTGCAGGTGCAGCCTGCCTCTCCAGTGTTTTGTGTATTTTGAGAAATTTAGAGTTTTTGATGTTCTGCTCGGCTCCATTCTATTTGATAAAAGAGTTTATGGTACCCACTATGTTAAAGGAGAAAGTTTTTCAGGCAACAGTAGCTGAAGAATTAAGCCAGTAAGGGATTTAAATGTGAGCAGACATTTATTTTAGATTTGCTAAATATCTGGAGGGTTGATGTTCTTAGGCTGGTAGCCCCTCACATTTCCCGTCCTGTTTAATGTATACTCAAATATATTTCATTGTACAGATTAACTTTAACATCTGCCAAGTAGATTTTGGACAAATTTGCTTGCGTGGGAATGTGATCTGAAGAAAATCATTCCGGATATTTTTAGAGTCATTTCCAGATTCCCTTCCTGGCTTATCACTCGCTGCCAAGCAGACATTTTTGGATGTTCATTTAAAATAATTAGCATAAAGGCAGTGTTTGGAAGTTGCCCATAAGATAAAACCCAAATTGCTTGGGGTTCCAGGTAGGCCTTTTGTAAGTTGGCCTCCACCTCTCCAGCCCCATTTGCGGCCACTGCTTCTTACTGACTTTGCGTAGTTCAGGTTTCACATTTTACCCCAGTATATTCGCATTTTATTTGTTTGCGGCTCTCGCTAACCTGACACACTCAAGGGTAAAAACCATTATCTGTTTTACTTGCTTCCATATCCCTGGAACACGGGAAGTGTTGGGCACATCGTTGGTGTTCGAGGATTATTTGCTGAATGAAGAAACAGGTTCACATTATTTTGATTATGGCTAGATTTATGGCACGATTGCTGTGATAAAGTGGAATCTGAACTACTTTTAGTTCGGGCATCATTGGCATGAGATACAAAAGCTGTGCATCAAAAGGAAATTACTCTCTCGACCTCTGCCTCTTCATGAAAGAAGGCCCCCCCTCCCTTAAAGTTTGCATGTCCATAGGCCAAGTGATCTGTCCCTGTCTCTGTCCCTGTCTGTCTCTCTTTGGACAAACTACTGGAACTTGTGGATCAGAAAGTAAGGGCCGTTGCTCCCGTGGAGGGGAGCTTTGATCTGACATTTCTGTGTTCCATACATTGGTAGTGAGTTGAGCATCAAAAATCACAAACCATCTGTATACTTTATTTCTATTTTGAAAATGAATACATAATTTATTCACTTTTACCCCATACCAATATACTTGACCTGCTACTGTTCTGAGAGGATGTGCTGTATCACAAGGTTTATCCACATACAACGTGTGGCTCTTGTAATCAGTTTCACTGTTTTATAGCCACGTCTTATGTAATCAATGGTATCAGGAGAGGAAAATGTAATCCTTTACCTTGGCTTTGGCATATAGCACCTACCTATCATCTTCATAGTATCTGTTGGTGGTATGAAAGTGACATTTCATTAAAGGTATTGTAAACCTACACACAAAAATTCCTCAGCATTATTAGTTGAATCTGAAAGTAATTTTTCTGAAGCAATTATTTCCCTCTATTAAGAAAGTGCCAGTCTACAGGCATATTTCAACTCACCAGTATTTCATAAATAAGAAAAGCATAGAATTTGACTATATTCTTTGATATACTCTGTCTCATAGACTTGGAGTTACTTAAAACATTCATCATGATTTTTCTTCTCTCTTGAATATTGTTTTCTTATTCCATAGCATCAGTAAGTGTATGTAGCACCATTTGGTAATACTCATATTTGAAGAGTTCAACTTAAATGCAAATTTCATTTCTAATCTTAAAAAATGGCAAGATGGGCCATAAAATCTCATGACCCTTATTTTTTTAGAAGGGGAACAGTGATTAACAGAGAAAGGGATGAGATTTTATACAGGAGGCTGGCAAAAAAATTTATTTTCCTTACTTTTTTGGCCTAGGAATCATGTCATTCAAAGAGTTTACAAATAATAGAATGACGTATTCTTATACCCTAAATTGGCACCAAGTCTTCTTGAGATCAAGTGTCTGAAATCCATGTAATCCTCCCCAGATAATGTATAAACAAGACAGAGAAAGGGTTTGTATGCAAACCCCGATGCCCACCTTTTACCCTTCCCCCCAAAACTGGCTTCCTTTCTTCTGTTTGAAACACTTCCCAAGATATGTTTCGAAGGATGTCAAACAGAAAAGTTACTGGATTATCTTACTCTTTTTCCTTCAAACACTTGTGGTATCCTTGATTACACACAGTTTGATTTTTTGTTTTAGGAAAAGAAGTCTGATTTTGTTTAATTTTGTAACTTAACTGACAGAGACTAGTTATGCTGTTATGATGCTTCAAGGAAAGCTGAGATCACTATTTGTCCCATTTGGCCATGAAAAGAAAAGGGAACACACTACAGGCCATTTATCCAATTTCTATTTTAGAGAGAAGCATCAAACAGCATGGAATTTGGGTCCCTAATAAGCTTCATATATGATTCTCTAACTTCAAACCCAGTTTGTGAAGAATCACTAATTCTGTCATGGACTGCTGAAGAAATCAGCTACATGGTACTTAAATTTTATTCAAAATAGGAGAGACCTAATAGAAGAGACATATGAGATCATGGTATATCTCAAAGTTAGGAGGAGACAAGGGAAGGTCTAGTAATAAACTGTACACAAGATACACACATACATACATATCAGAATCTTCTGCTATTTGCAGGAAAATAAATTCACATAAGCCCACACTATTAATTACAATGTTTTCAAGTTTGACTGCCTTTACAGACAACCTCTAGCATGGACCTTGGTACAGAAGCGTAAGTGCCAATATCAATGTACACTTGTATTATAACTGAGTAGGCTGCTCTTATACAGGAATGACAGATTTTCCCCACAGAGTACTTATATTAGCACAATCTCATTAGAGGATATCCTTAGACATATCCCACATTTTGGAGGCCTCCAGTCAGATATAGCGAATTATCCTACTAACAGTCCACCTTGGCCTGTGAATCTCTCAGTGACTCAACTTGCATGAAAGTCCCTTCAAAGCTCTAAAATGTCCTGGAACAACCATAGTGGGTGGGCACTAGAGTCCTGGCAATTAAGCCGTTAGCTACGAAGAGGACTGAGGGTGTCAAGGAGTTTGGGACTCGTGCTGAAACCTTGATTGAAATGTGAATTCATTTATTCATCCCCACAATGTAGCCTTATTATCTCTGTTCTTACACATGTTCTTGAGAAACGCAGCAAGTTAGACTTTGCAGTAAAACTGAACCCTTCAGTAAAGGTCAGTGCATTTGAGGCTGAGCAACACAGCCTTTGTAGCATGAAGCATGGCCGTTTGCATGACAGCCCCGTTGCAGACTGTGGTTCAAGCACGGATGGAAGTAGTCAAATAGAAATAGCTTAAAAATTCTGTTGTGACTTCTTGTCTTAAAAACCACTCTACTTAAAAATGAACAGAACCCTATCACATCTTTAAATAATGCCAATCAATTTGGAGAGCTTTTATGGCAGAATTTTTGGAAGAGCCACTGGCAAAGATGGATACACATGATTAATCGGAAAGCTGGGAGGAAAAAAAATTAGAGGGGAAGAACTGTGGACATCACAGGAAGGTAGTACATATTATCAAGAAGCAGGTTGGCAATAATGTCAAGAGCTGCAGCTGTAAAAACCAAGTAAATTGTTCTGGCTTGCCAGCCACCAGGTCATTTTTGACCTTTGAAAAAAGAATTTCAATACTGAGGTGAGGGTGTACATTTATCTGAAATTTTTGAAGAGTGAAATGGATGAGCAGAGTAGGAAAAACATCCAGAGATGAGAGATTAATGAGACCAGAGGAGAAATAATTGAGAGTATCATCTCAGAGGAGGTGCAAATGGTGAGATCAATTTTGCTGCCACAGAGGTTGACCTTGGAAAGGAGTTCTTCCTTCCCGAGACAGTGTGAGTGAACTTTTAGATATGTTCGGAAGAAAAATTGAGGGAGTTCACAACCTTGTGATTTATATTCTACAGATTTGAAAAAATTATGTCATCTGTTGAGAAGCAGGAACCAACATGGATCATATGTCTTAGGGGAAAAAATGAAATAAAAGATCTAAGCAAGGATCAATACTGTTGAACAGTGAATAGGTCAGAGTCTCTCTCAGTGGGAAGAGGGCAGAATTATCATGTATGGTTGGCTCTGAGCCAGTGATTTGTATCATGTAGCTCTTGTAAAAACCCCATAATATGATAATAAGAGTTGTCTTCATGTTATGTATGAGAAAACTGAAGCTTTCAACATCACTCATCTGGTGGGTAGTTGAACAAGATTCTGGTCCAAGTTAAGTCCCCAAACCTGTTCTTTTTCTTTCCATACAGTCTTTAACTTCAGACATTTCTGAGGATGACACAGGGTTGGAGGTTGACAAGAGGGGTGAGAGGAAGGAAAGAAAAACATCAGGATTCACAGTCTTGGCAACAGTAGAAATAATTGATTACAGGTTCTGCTGTAGAAGATAAGGAAACCCAAAAAAGCAGAAGGTGAACTGTGTGAGTATTGAGGACTTCTGGTAATATTCCTGATGAAGAACAGATTAAAGAGACTAAGGGTGATGAAAAATTGGAAAGCTAAGATATTATAGGCAGAGATGGAAATTTCAGAATTTCTAAGAGTTATCAGGACTTTAGCTAAAACAAAAGTTCTTGGTGTGGTCACATGAACTAGTTTCAAAAGCCACTTCAATCTGGTCATAGGAATATAAGAAGTCAATATATATGTATATGCTTATATACACACATACTAGATATATATGTACTAGGTATACGTGTAATATACACACACTTAGAACTTTTGTAGGTTGCATAATTTATTTTTTAAATATATTTTATTGATTATACCATTACAGTTGTTCTATTCCCCCCTTCATTCCCCTCCATCCGCACACTCCCTCCCCCACCATTCTCCCCCCCCTTAGTTTATAACCACGTGTCTCAATTTCTTTAGATTCTATACTTCCCCCACTATTCTCGCCCTCCCCCCTATCTATTTTCTACCTACCATCTATGCTATTTTCTGTGCCTTCTCCCCCCTTCTCCTCCTCCCACCCCCCTGTTTCTAACCCTCCATGTGTTCTTCATTTCTATGGTTCCACTCCTGATCTAGCTGTCCTCTTGGTTTGCTTTTGTTTTAGGTGTGGTTGTTAATAACTGTGTGTTTGCTGTCCTTTCACTGTTCATATTTTTCATCTTCTTTTTCTTATATAAGTCCCTTTAGCATTTCATATAATAAGGGCTTGGTGATGATGAACTCCTTGAACTTGACCTTATCTGAGAAGCACTTTATCTGTCCTTCCATTCTAAATGAAAGTTTTGCTGGATAAAGCAATCTTGGCTGTAGGTCTTTGGATTTCATGACTTGGAATACTTCTTTCCAGCCCCTTCTTGCCTGTAAGGTCTCTTTTGAGAAATCCGCTGACAGTCTGATGGGTACTCCTTTGTAGGTGACTGTCCCCTTATCCCTTGCTGCTTCTAGGATTCTCTCCTTCATTTTAGTCTTGGCTAATGTAATTATGATGTGCCTTGGTGTGTTCCTTCTTGGGTCCAACTTCTTTGGCACTCTCTGAGCTTCCTGGATTTCCTGGAAGTCTATTTCCTTTGCCAGACTGGGGAAGTTCTCCTTTATTATTTGTTCAAATAAGTTTTCCACTCGTGGCTGTTTCTTTCCCCCTTCTGGTACCCCTATAATCCGGATGTTGGAACGTTTAAAGATGTCCTGGAGGTTCCTAAGCCTCTCCTCATTTTTTTGAATTCTCATTTCTTCATTCCTTTCTGGTGGGATGTTTTGTTCTTCCTTCTGGTCCATTCCATTGATTTGAGTCCCAGTTTCCTTTCCATCACTATTGGTTTCCTGTGCATCTCCCTTCATTTCAATTAGTTTAGCCTTCATATGTTCCTCTAATTTGTGACTATAATCTACCAAGTCTGTGAACATCCTGATAAATAGTGTCTTGAATTGTACTTCTGAGAGGCTGACAATTTCTTGGTTGCTTAGAGTTATTGGCTCTGGAACTTTGAGTTCTTCTTGTGCCATCTTTTGGGCTGTTCGTGCCTGTTCCGAAGCAGGATCGGAGCCCTAAAGTGTTCACTAGAGCAGGGCAACTCAGTCACAAGGTTGTGACGCTGTATGTGGGGGCAGGGTCAAAGAGGGACAATGGCTTCCCTCTGCCGCCTGCTGCCGCAACCCCTACCAGCACCGCAGCCACCACCGTCACCAGGCCCACGCGTTTTGTTCCACTGCACGCGAGTGTGCCACCGCCGTCAGCCCTCCACCACTGGGTTCTCCCCCTGGGGCCTGCGTGGTCTGTCTCACTGTGCGAGAATGTGCAACCTTGGTCAGTCTGCCCCGCACACTGGACTGGTTCCAGGCTGCCTGAGCGCCTAGGTCGGGGGATCTGTCCTGCCCGACCCACCTCCACTGCTGGCTCCGCCTCTCTAACCGTCCCTGTTGAACGGTTCGTTTTTGTCGGACTTCCGTATAATTCCGTTTTCTGGTCTTTGGGTGTGTCCTAGTTCTCCGAAACTTTTGTTGTAGTCAACCTTGGTTGTGGGTGAAGGCACAGTGTTTCCACCTATGCCTCCATCTTGGCGGAAGTCGCAGGTTGCGTAATTTAGAAGTGAAGTGTCTACTATCTGACCATAGTCACAATTTCAGGAATTCACAGGAGATGCAGAGTAAACTTTTTTAAAAGGTATCTCACAAATGTAGCTGTTCTGGTGACCATCCTCTCATATTTTTCATAGGTATGTTTATAGAATTTCTTTTTATTTTCAGTTATAAGGACAAATGTATGGTTGCTTTATCAAGGCTATTTACAATTTCAAAATAGAATGTATCAGACTGTCACTTTTAGGAAGAAACAGATCTTGAAGAGAGAGAAGAACTAGTTTTAGATGCCAGAATAATAAAGGTGTTATTTTCTCCACAATCCTTTATTTTGAATTTCATTTTTCACAGAAGGGAAAAATAAAATATCTAAAAAATATATAAAATATAAGGAATGGGCACCAGTCAACTTTATATTTTTAATGGAAATACCATGAAAAAAAACCACACTTTTAATCTATTTTTGGAATTAAGTTTTTTGAATTTACTCACTTCTTAACATTACTGCCTGTTATATAAGGAATATTCCTGAAGCCTGGATTTTCTTCTATTTAAAATTCTGAAGGTTATGTCTTTTATGTCTTGCTTAATTAACATTTGCTACCCCCTTCAATGGCAGTAATTCGACTGTTAGATTACGCTTGGATGGCAACATGCAACCAGTCAAAATGGCAGTCATTCACTGAAGGCTGCTGTTGGCGGGAGAATTTGGTCCTGAACATCTTACGAAGTGGCGGTTCCGTAAGTCACTTAATAAGAAAAGGAAAACAATTCTGTTATGAAGAGTTTAAGTAAGTGCTGATATTCCGGTTCAAATTCACATTTGTTCTTTAAACTTACAATGTTCAAAATTGAACTCATAACCTTCTCCTACAAACTTCTTAGCCTTGTATTTCCTATTTCTCGCTGAAAGCCAGTGGGTCCCCTCTGTCACTGAGGTTTGAAACCTTAGTTCTTCTCTTTCCTTTCAACTCTAGCTGCCGCATTTGGATGGTAACTTTAACATGTGTCTGCTTCCATTCTCTCTTATTTATAGCTCTCATTCACACATTTATTCCTTCTGGACTGTTACAGTATCTTTCTAATAGTTTTTGTACCCTACATTCCATTCCATAATATATACTGACATCAGAATAATCTTCCTAAAGTTATACATTTGAATAACTGTCTCCTTGGCCGAGAGAGAAAAAATAGGATCAACATACTTGTCTGTTATCAAGGTTCCCCTATTTACCTATGATCTACCCTCTAAAACACATCCTGTGACTCCTTCCTCCAATACGCCATCATATCTTAGCTGAGTTGACCGACTGGGTAATCTTAGAGAATAAGCTGCACATTCACTTTAACCAGAATGCTATTCTTATCGCACCCAAACAGAATTCACTCCTAAGTCCCTGTTTAAATGCTGTTTCCCATGTGAAGCTTTTAGTAAACTCATACCTATTCCAAACACCCATCCATGCACTAATTCATCCAAGTGTTGTAGAGATGGCGAGGGTACCCAAAACAAAGAGCACTTCATGCCTATCCTCAAGAAATGAAATGTCTACTGGAGAAAAAAAAATACTAAAACTGAGACTACTACTGATAGACCATAAATGGTTTTCCATTCTTCCCTATAACAAAGGTATTAACAAAATACTGTGGGAATACAGAGGAGCATCTCTCCAGACAGGCAAGGAACGTTTTATAAGCCAGTAGGATTTGAGCCATTTCTTTAAGTAGAACAAAGGAAAAACATCCCATGGGAAGGAAACCACATGCAAAGGCCATAAATAGTCAATCTAGTGAACCAATATTTATGCATGATCTACTTTATGTCCGACATTACTGATTACTGCAGACATTACAGTGGGAGGAAGAGAGAAGAACAGGAAGAACTGAGAGACACATTGTAGTAAAACAAAAAGAATGGTTGCTCTTTAGTCACATGAAGGAATGAAGGTAGAAAAGTCTACTAAGACTTTGGGGTTTCTTGATTGGAAGGCATGATAAGCCAATTGATCAAATTAGAGAATAGCAGAGAAGGAACATGTCTGGGTCATTTTTTAACCTATTATGTTTTAATTATGTCCATGTGTTGAATAAAAATATGGATCCATAAGGCTCATCAACATAAAAATAATATTTGAAGGCATAGGAATTTTTTTTAAGAGAAGACGTTCACTGCAACTAGAGGAAATGTCTGAGAAACCAAGAGAAAAGATTGCTTGAAGACACAGGGAGTGGTCAGGAACTTAGACAGTGAAGAGGGGTCATATAAATTATTAGATTCAGCTATAAAGAAGCACAGCCGTGAAAGGCTGATGGCAAAGGCAGACTGCAGTGGTTTGAGTTGTGAATGGGAAATGAGAAAACCCAGGGAGTAAGTCAAGATTTCCATCTCAAGAAGCTTTAGAACTAAAAGGAAAATATCGATATGTTCAGAGAAAGAGGTATTTTTGATGGGGGAGAAAATGGGTAAAAGTGGCAAATTCAAGAAAACAGTAGTGGACAGGTGAAGAAAAAAGTTATGGGAGAGAAGGGGAAATTTATAGCTCTGACTTTGGAGAGGAAGGAAGGAATGGAATGAAGGGTCTTGGTGGAAAGCGTGGTCTAGGAGAGCAGGGGAACAAATCGAGATGGATGGCAGTTTAATTGAGTTTAGAGCCGGTGGAATTCAATGGTTCCAGTTTTATGTGTGTGTGTGTGTGTGTGTGTGTGTGTGTGTGAGTGAGTGATTCCTCCTGGTTATGGCATTTTGTATTTCTTTTAAAGCAGGCACCACATTCTACTCTGAATCATAGCTATTTGCATTTTAATGTCCTTAGCAGCTCATAAGCTGCTAAGGTACCAAGTCCAGTTTTCTTGTGTTTCCTCCATGCACTTAGGGCAGTGCTTGGTAAATTTCAATTCAGGGGGAACTGATATAGCATATTTTTGTAGCTATCTTATTAAACAATAATAGGCAAACGTGTACTCATTATACAGTCCTTTTCTGACTAGTACCAGTGAAGAAGAATCCATGACAATACCACTAGGCTATGAGGCTGGAGAAGGGGGAGAGGTTGTTAGGATTCCACATTGAGAAAAAACTTGTGAAAATGGGATATCAAGTAGATACATCCATAGAGCACAACCAGTGAAAGTTACGCTGATGTGTTTGCTTATCTTTCCATATGAAAGACTGCATTCTTTTTCAAAGGAGTTGTTACCCCTCCCTGAGAAAGGGCTATATGCCCCAACCCACTGAATTTGGGCTGGCCAGGAGACTTGCTCCGGCTCTTCCATGTGGGGAAAGTAAACGCCCATGTTCAGGTGAGCTCAGGAATGGCTGTATGACTTGCTTTGACCAGTGAAGTGTAGAAGTGACATGTTTTGACAAGGTCATTCTCCTTCCTCTGCCATGAGACTGGCACCATCACGGACTAGCGGTTATTCCTCACTCGGCGCCCAGTGGGGAAGATGGCATGGAGCAGAACCTCTGCCCCTACCTTGGACATTACGTAACTGAGAAGTAAAATTGTCCCAGTACATTGTTGAAATTTCGGGGCTGTTAGTCCCAAACAACCCCAAACAATCCAGCCTGATACACTCTCCTACCCGGGACCTTTCCTTGACAGGTCCTCAGAGATGGCTTGGATCACGCTGATAAGGGACCTATTGTCTGTACACTTTTAATCTTGCTGCAGAGAAGAGGTACATAAATGAATAATTTAAAAATAATGTAAAGGAATCGTCTCTAAGTAGAATATGATATAGTGGATTTGTGAGAGCTGTGTGTGGAGATTGGAAGCAGGTGGGATAAATATGAAAAGGCTTCACAGAAAAAAAGCATATCTGGAGTCAAAAACACAACGGGCAGGAGCTAAAGAGAAGAGTGAGGACATTGCTCAGGCATCACAGAAATTCATCTCCAGAGCCTCTGCATTTTCTAGTTTTGCACAGCCCATCATCTCTACTAAAATAATCTTTCAAACTGGTTCTCTACTTAAACAAAACAAAGATACTAAAGATCGTATTAAGGAGTGATGTTATAGTTGGACCAGCAATTCACATCCAGTGTGACTCCATAATAACAGAAGCCAAAACGTTAATTAGTGTATGTGTGTACATGTATACAGGGGTGTATAGTCTAAGTATTCTAATTTACTTGATACCTATTTTTTAATATTATTATTGCTATCCCAAACACTTGAACGATAGTAAGGTTTCAGCAAACCAAGAAAGCACACAACAGAGAGAGAGGGTTTTAATTTGTGGATCAATACTCAATGGTAGGCAGCTTCTGATTAGCACAAGGCAAAACACCATTTTAAATTGTTGACAATTCTATTATACTAAAGGGTGTCATTCAGTTTGAAAAACTCAGGCCCTAGCAGCCTAACTTAAGTCTACAACACTGTAGAGATGGTCTTTGAGGATAAATTGATTGGCATCTACCTTGGAATATCCTGTAAATGACAATAGATATTTTGTTGAACAATATAACAAAATGGCTATAGAGTTATGCTTCTGTGACAGTGTTAGAGCTTTCAAATAATTGTAATTCTCTCAGAACTTGTTTATAAAGAGGCTGTTGGTGAAAAACTACAGAGCACCTAGGCTTTTCAATTTGTTTATATGGTTAAAACGATAGTAAGACATCCTAGAGTGAGTTTATTCTTAGTGGCTTTTTCTGTCTGTAGCAGTTTAACAGTTAAACACACATGGTTGAATGTCTAAAACACTTGTTTCGCTTGTCCAAAAAATAGTCCAATATACTTTAACTCTATTAAAATATCATTATATTAATTTTTTAACAATTTATAATCCATTTGATAAGGAGAGCCATTAAGGGGAAATGGCCGATGCCCTCGAGATTACACATCATCTCATCTCGCAATAAATATTCTTCGTGCCTTGCCCTGAATAATGACACAAATTTTGTGATTTGGGGCTGGAGGAAGGGAAAAGGGTACAATTGCGTACCAAGTTCTGTTCAAGAAGTTGACTTGGAAGGAAAACTTTCTGCTTGTACAGCACCTGAGACCAATCTGCATTTTGACAGTGCTCATTAGCAAGCCAATTGTAGACTAACTACTCCCTCTCAGAGGGATTTTAAACCAGTCAGAGTTTATTGGCAAGGAGTCCTCGGTGGCCAAACAAGTCTCCTGTAGATTGTGCCAACCAAGCCTTCTTCATTTAAGTGTGGTCTTAATAATTTCTCCCCAAATTTTTCTTAATTAGAGCAAATTGACACTACATTCTGCTTAATTAACTCTTTAACGATAGATAGGGCATTGGGATATATTCTGTTGCTCTGATCACTTATTTCTGTAGAAAATTCTTTTGAATTTAACTTAGGCTTTATGATCCTCTGATATTTTCTCCATTAAAAATGTAAATAGAACCCTGGAGCGACTCATTTGAAAGTTATTAGTTCATCTGCAATTGATGTAGAAATACAGGACAGGCAACGCCACCAGAATTAAACGCTCCATGAAAGGCCAAAGCTTTAGGTTTTTTCCCTTGTTAAAAACATCCTGTCTTGTGCTCTTAGGTTGTATTAACTATTTAGCATCACTGAAACACTTGCTGTTTTATTAAACAAAATGGTAACTCCCCCAATGTCCAGTATGATTTTAGGAGAGTAGCTTATTTGCCTCACATAGAAAGGACGTAAAGTCTGGATTTGGGAAGACCCGAGTTTAAACCATAACCTGTCACTCACTGACTGTGTGAACTTGGAAAAAGAACTTGTCTTGGGTTATTTTTTACATATAAAATAGGGATAGAATAGTTTTCACAGAATTATTGTATTATAACATTTGATAAATATGAAACATTTAGAGCTATGCCTGACATACAGTAAACTCTCAATAAATGTAAACTTGCATTACAATTGTTGTCATTATTTATAAAACAAGAATAAAAAAATAAAAAAAACATAAGTTGTACCTAGCAAGTCTTCTAGCAAGCAGTTAATAATTGATCCTTCATTTTCCCTACACCTTTGTGAAGTTGTGAAAAGAATCAGTCATTCTACATAAGGAAAAAGAGCAGCCAATTGTTATTTAATGGGCTCCTTATTATAAGATCATAGAATCTAAAGTAGTAGGCAAAAATTACAGTAATATGAAATAGCATTGTGCCTGGCAAGGGGAAACTGAAAACACCCAACACAGAGTCAACTAATCAGCCTGACACGTTAAAAGTACATGCTTCCTCCTGTTACATCTTTCCCAAGTCCAGTCATTATTAGAGTCTGCCAGGGGCGTCCAACTTTTTGGCATCTCTGGGCTATACTGGAATAAGAAGAGTTGTCTTAGGCCATACATTAAATACATTGTGACACATAATTTAAAAAATCTCATAATGTTTTAAGTAGACTTATCATTTTGTATTGGGCTGCATTCACAGCCATCCTGGGCACCCCTGGACTATAACCATTCCATGGCAAAATAAAGCCACTAGAGCTCTGAAGACCACAACCACCATTTTGCTGTAGGTGGGTAGGTAGTTATCAACAAAGGAAGGAAGCAAAGGAACTCAGATACTAAGTCTGACTAATGAAAGGGGCAGCTTCATAGACAACCCAGTGGACAGCCACATTCTTCACCTAAGGACTTAAACCCCTGAGCAGGCAGGAAACACTACTTTAGAATCTCCCTGGGAAGCCCTAGCTGGTGTAGCTCAGTGGATTGAGCGCGGGCCTGCGAACCAGAGGATCGCGGTTCGATTCCCAGTCAGGGCAAATGCCTGGGTTGCAGGCAGGTTCCCTGCAGGCCAACTCCAGCAGGGGATGCATAAAAGGCAACCATACATTGATGTTTCTCTCCCTCTCCCCTTCCCCTCTAAAGGTAAATAAATAAATATTTAAAAAAAAAAAAAAGAATCTCCCTGGGGAACAACCAGCTGTCCCCATGGGTGAAGGAAGGAAAAACAGAATGGGAAATTTATCTGTTCCACGCGTGTGCAATAGAAGCCAAGATGGTGGGCAGGGGGAGGTAAGTGCATGCACAGTACAAGCCAGATATTGAAGCAAAACCTTGGAGCATGAGCAGTATGAGCCAAAATGGCAACCATAAAGGGGAGGAGCCTAATCTGGGAAAATCTGGAAAAAGGATCCAATAGGATAAGGACACAAAACCCTGGAAGATACAGGGAAAGAACTGGTCAGGGGAGAACCCAGCACAGCCCTGGGAAGACCCAGGAAATAGATTGGACAGTTTGAAAAGCAGCCTGCTTATTCCCCAAAACCAAAAAAATTATACAGAGGGTTAACAAGGACCTCAGAGCAGTTGCTACAAGCACCTGCCCACCCTGTACATCCCCAAGGACATATTATTTCTTTTCACCCCAATAAATCTTGCCACTACACTTAAACTTCTCCTAGGGGTGTGCACTTTGAAATTCTTTTCTTGTGACTCCCAAAGGGCCCATTTACTCTGGCAATAAGCAGAGCCTCTGCTCTGGAACCATAGCTAGTAAAGATTCCTTACTATGGGAGTGGTTTTAACAGCAGCAGTCACAGTGACTAGACCTGTGCTTTCAGAGTAGGTTCTAAAGGTTCTGTTTTTGGCAATATAATAGAACAAAGAGCCAGATAACCTTTTCCAGTTCAAAACATATAATGATAACGTATAGACTGTTTTTTTATATTGTAATTTCCTTTTTAAAAAAGATTTTATTTATTCATTTTTAGAGAGAGGAAGGGAGAGAGAGGAAGAGAAACATCAATGTGTGGGTTGCCTCTTGTGCTCCCCCTACTGGGGACCTGGCCCACAACCCAGGCATGAGTCCTACCTAAGTAGGAATTGAACTGGTGACCTTTTGGTTTGCAGGCCAGCACTCAATCCACTGAACCACCCCAGGCAGGGCCCATATAGACTGTTCTTAAAAATCTTTTACAATGCACTGCTTGGCTTGTAAGAGAGAGTGGGCTATAGTTAAAAAACAATAATAAGCAAAATTCTGAAATATAGATCACTATTAAAACTAATGCAAGAGTTTATTATAGAGATCTATCTGCTCATTCCTGGTGACTTAGTAGAACTTGTTCTTTAATAGACAAAATGATCAGAGGAAAAACATAAACGAACAAAGAAAACCAAGCTTGGCTCAAGCAAGGTGAGCTGCTGTCAGGTCACAGACTCAGTTAAAGCTGAGACACCCACATGGTGATGCCAAGACCATCACATATACTGCAAACACTGTGCCCTGCCCAGCCCCAGAGAAGGCTCTTCGCATGGGCGTGACATGAGATGGCCCTCTGAAGCTGTCTGTGGCTGTCTGGGAAATACCAACACTGAGTGAGTCAGAGAAAAGCCTGTAGTTCCCCAGGGCATCAAGGACTGTGCATGCCCCAGTCATGACTCTCAGTACAGAAGAAGAGGTGTTTTTAAATCCCCTGAAGATTGCTAATCAAGCTCACACTTCTGGGAATTTGGGCCCCAAACTCACATTACCCATATGACCTGAAAATTCCTGAGCTCAACTCTTTGAAGTTTTCCTGCAAAGTAGCATCTTCAGACAGTTGCCAGAAGTACAACTAGATCCTCCCTACCGGAGTCTTTTAAATCCAGTCTGCAAAGAATTGCTGTGAAACAGAATCACCATAAAGAAAAATCACAGAGTAAGTCAGATAACAAACCACACTAGGGAGAGTTAGCCAAAATAACAGACAGCAAATCAGACCCACAAAGATCGCAGATGGTGATATTAAAGAGGATATAAACTGAGCATATTGAATATATTTAAGATAATAAAAGACAGTATCTAAATATGATAAAGAAACAAGAGACAGTACAAATAGCTAGGCATATTTGAAACAGACCAAAGAAAATTTTCATAAATCAAAAAGATAACAAATTCAAAACTCAGTAGGTGGGATAAAGAACAGATTAGACACAGCCAGTAGGAAACTAAACAAACTAGTAGAAATATTTTAAAAAATTAAGCAGAATGCAGCACAGAAAGGAAAACAGATGGAAATATAAGAAAGAAGTGGTAAGAAAAGAAAAATAGAGTGAAAAGATATGACATGTTTCTCACTGGCATACCAGTAAGAGATAGCAGAGAGGATGGGAAGATACAGTATTACCAAAGAAAACCATAATTTTCTCAACTTGATGAAAAGCATCAACCGTAGAATAATAAATGGAAGAAATTTATACTGGACACATTGCAGTGAAAAGACAGAGTGACCAAAACACAAAGGCAGTTCTAAGGAGGCCAGGAAAAGACAGACACTTTTCAAGGGAGGAATACTAGACTAGAAGCCTTACCTCCGCAACAGCAGTGAGAACCAGAGGAGAGGATGGGCTTCAAAGTGCTCAAAGAAAGTGGTTGGTCTACACTTCTATGCTAACAGAGCTTTTGGGACTGTAAACAAATGAGAGGATTAGAGACAACCACTGAGCGTACTTCGGTTAAATGAGCACCAACCCATTTCCAGGAAGAAAATGACCACAAAAGAAGGTATGAAATGGAAGAAGAAAACTTGAGCTAAGGAGAAAGTAATCATGTTGATACTATTAAATCCTTAAAATTTTAACATTTAGTGTTAACAAATTAAGATAGAATTAAAGTACCACCTTATAAAAGATTAGGTGAGAAAGCTCCCTGTGGCTTGCATTCAATTGTCTCAAGGTCCTTGCATTGTTCTGCAGGACAGTTAACAACAGATTACCTTTATGGTAAGTATTTATGTTGAGAATTCTATAATAAACACTAAAAATCAGAAATAAAGTCTTCCACTTCTGAGTTGAAGCAGGGCCTTTTAGTACATCCAGAAGAACGGGAAAAGACCTTAAAATGCATTTGAAAACACTGCATTTTTAAAAAGAACTGTTCTGTTCTCTGATATACACTAAATGTCTTTTATGGAAAAGGTTGACAAATTACGGGAGTTCTAGTTATTTACATATTTTCTTCCACTATATATGTTGGGAGCACATATACGCAATCCAACCTGCAGACAAGTTTTTCTCCTCATTTTTGACTCTGTTCAAAAGCACAGGACATGTGTTTACTGCATATGTGTATCCAGGAGAGAAATGTGTATCTTTCTTGAATAACTTGAATAGCAAGAAACTGACATCAGTGGAAATGATTGTTTCATCTATCCTATATTTCCAGATGTAAATTCCCTCACTAATATAATTCAATCAGATAAAAGGCATGTTATCCTGCTTAAAACATAATAGCAGATTACAAATTAGTGCCTTTGCTAGGTTTTATATGATAATAACTGTAATTACGGTTATCTCTAATCATATAAATAACATTGATTTTCACGTAGCTAAAGGGGAATTGAGATTCAGGGGAAGTTGAAATATCTGAGAATTCCAAGGGAGGTGTGCCTTCACGTAAATGCAGCTCCCACTCCTGGGTGATCCAGTTCTGCCTCTTAGCATTTGATCCTTGACTGACTGGGTATTTTATCAATGAAACACAGGACTTAATTTGTAAAGAGAGTATCTGATCTCTGGACCTCTCTCCAGAAGAAAGGAATAAATTTACTGAAACCTTCATAAGGAATGCCCATAGCTCTTGCAGATAGATTCTGGGAACTGGAATATTCTACAAGTGAAGCCCTAAATTGTAGGTTTGAAAATGTGACTTTAAAAAAAATCCTTAATGATTCTTCAAACATGGTAAGTTTAGGAAATTTATTATACTGATCTCTATTCAGTGTTACCACAGGATTTAGAAAAAGAAATCAAGGGTTGATTTTCTCCCTCAGCATTTTATGTGTAATTAGTAAATTTAGTAATGTCAAATTAATCAACTGGATTTATTTATCTATCTATTTATCTATTTACTTATTTATTTTTAGACAGAAGAGAAGGGAGGAAGAAAGGGAAAGAAACATCAATGAGAGAGAGAAACATCAATTGGTTGTCTCTCGTATGTGCCCTGACCAGGGACTGAACCAACAACCCAGGCACGTACCCTGATGGGGAATCCAACCAAAAACGTTTGGATTTGCAGGATGACACCCAGCCAACTGAGCCACACCAGCTAGAGCAATGAGCTTGATTTTTATCCTTTTGGTAAAAATACTTCCCTCTTTTTTGTCTGCAGTTTTCTAGGGTTTAGTGTGAATTTTATGCAACAAAGCAATGACGGTGGTTGGATCAAGTCAATTATTACATTAAGCCTGATTGGTAACAGTATAATATAAAAGAATTCTAAAGGACTCTTCAAATAAAGAACCCGGATGTTTTAGCATTTGTGACAACATGAATGAACCTACAGGCCATTATGCTAAGTAGAACAAACCAGACAAGAAATATAAATATTATATGACACCATTTTTATGAGGAATATGAAATATGCA
The DNA here is from genome assembly GCF_014824575.4 of Sturnira hondurensis. Lineage (NCBI taxonomy): Eukaryota > Metazoa > Chordata > Mammalia > Chiroptera > Phyllostomidae > Sturnira > Sturnira hondurensis. Next base: position 362,281 of record NW_028076312.1, read on the forward strand.
AAGCCATGGAAGAAGCAGCAGAGTGACAGTTCCCAGGGGCTGGAGTTGGGGGAATAGGAGGGACTGGTCAAAGTTTCAGTTGTGCAGAATGAGCACGTCCCAGAGATCTCCTGTACAGCACAGAGACTAAGTAATTTTGTATCATATACTTAACATTGTTCTAAGGTAGTAATTCTTATATTAAGTGTTCTAATAGTAATAATGAGAGGGAGGAGGAGGAGGAAAAAGGAACGAAGGAGCAGTAACAGCAGCCGTATGAAAGGTGAGTGGAAACTTTTGCAGGAAATGGATATGTTTATAGCATAGATTCTGGTGATGGTTTCCACTCCGGTACACTTATCTCCAAACTCATCAAGTTGTATACATTAAATCAGGGGTGTCGAACTCATTTTCCCACGAGGGGGCCACATCAGCCTCACGATTGCCTCAAAGGGCCAAATGTAATTTTAGGGTTATATAAATGTAACTACTTCTTAACTAGGGGGAAGGAGCTCTGCGTGTCATGGGTTAGAAACAAGGTGCTGGGCCGGATAGAACAAGGCGGAGGGCCGCATTCGGCCAGCGGGCCTTGTGTTTGCCACCTGTGCATTAAATATTATAGCTCTTTGAATGTCAATCATAACAAACAAAAAACCAGGAAAGATACAAGTAGATAAGGGCAGTGACTCACAAGAATTTGTAAGGGAAAAAAAGTGGAAGATCCTCACACCTCCATTTAGATTTAGATCTAGAATCTTATGAGAGCTATTACTATGAGCAGGTAGTACAGTAACTGCTTGACCTTTAAAGGTTTTCTGTAAAAGGTATGATAAAATAATTGAAAGAAAATTCAATGACAAAATAAAATATATGTTAAAGTTAGATAATTATCTTGGAGGCAGCATAAAACCTAAGGGAAAAAACAGTCCACAGAGCCAGCAGTAAAAGGACAAAATAGAAGAGGAAGAAACAAAGTGCCTGGGTTTACCAGGATTTGAAAAGTACACTCCAAAGTGTCCATCTCACAAATGTAAGAACTGGAGAGGGCACTAAAATGTTGCAAGAGACATCCAGAGAGGAGGAGAGTCAAAAACTGTGCAACACACAGGGACAAGCACGCACATGCACAGAGGGCGTCAGGGGAAAGCACTGCTTCCCTTGTGTGACGAATGTTACAACTCTGCGGTCTGAACCTCGGGACAGGATCTAAAGACTGGAAAGCAGAAATGAAGATAATGCCTCTAAGGAGAATTCGATGAAAGCATCTGTCAATTCTCAAGTACATTACTTAATCAAGGGAACTAAAATGTGATTTGTTTCAAATATCAAATGATAAAATACTTGGTGTCTCCAAAGTCTCAAATCATGAAAATTAAAACTTCGAAAGTGACGATATCTCTGGGGACCCAATTAGAATGTCTAGGATGCTCGATTAACCGAAAAATACTCATCAATATGCCATTTAAAATTGTTGTATTGCTTTTTTCCTGATGTAAACATTTCATTGTAGAAAATTAGAAAAACAAAAAAAAATCTTGTATGTCCCTGCCAATATTTCAGTGTTCTATAGATGTATATAAATAATATACTACGCATGTGTGCAGAAACATAACATGAAGATACATAATTGATAGGTAACCATATATGGACATAATTTGACAGAAATGGTAGAAGTAACCCTGCAACGCTATGGAATACATGCATATATGTGTATAACTATATATGCAGGCTGACACCAACCTCATTATCCCTATTTTGTATTTTTGAACTTGCTTCCTGCCATTCATTTTTCTTTCCCCAGCTCTTAAATGAAATATTAGATGAAGCCCACAGCACGTCTGATCACCGTTAGGCGACAACAAAGTCTCTCCCTGTCTATTCATCACGTGTCCCCACCCCCACACAGTGTGAAAATCCCCATCTGACCCAATGATGCTCTGCTCCTGTCCAGCTCTGACTGACACCACGCTGGATGCTTACAGAGGAGGGCCTGGTGCAATTCTATTTCTTTTGTTACTCCAATCCTGGATGGAGCAGATGTTTGGGGTGATTCCAGACAGAGCTCAGAGGCAGATCTCTTTCTTTCATGGGTTCCCTTCCCAGATTTCTTAGAGATTCCCTGCTGAGGTCAGAGACCTGTCCCAGTTCCATTGACCTGACATTGCCTTCACTCCTGCTGGCTGTCAACAACTTCCTCATTACCCTCCGGGCTCCCATGAGTTCATTACTGAATTGGGATTACACGGCTTCCACAAGTTTCTCTTAGAATCTTTCTTAAGGTGAATCTGAGCCTTGCAGGGAGATATTACCTAGACCAAGGGAAATAATGTGTCACAGCCTCTCTCTGTTTATGGGACTGGAGTGCTCTCCCAATGTGGCCATCTGCATATAGCTTCTCAGCTTCAGATTTCTCCAAGTGAGAGTCAGACAGTTCTTGGCTCTCTCACATGGCAAAGGACATAGCCCCTTAGGGAGGTTCTCTTGAAGCCTGTGTACAAAGCTTTAGTGGAGAGGAAAATTATAGATCCGAAAGGTACAATATCTGGAATATAAATTCATTCGATGCATGTAACAGCAGAATGGAGATAACAGAGGAAGGAGGTAGGAGATGTGAAGAGAAAACAATAGAAACTATCCAATCTGAAGCACGAAGATAGAGAGAAGATACCAAAAAATAATGTCAGAGCTGCGGAGACCTATGGAACAGCATCAGAGGGTCCATTATATGAGCAATCAGAGTCTAAGGAGGGAGGAAAGAGAGAAAGGAGAGGAAAAAAGCATTTGAATAAATAATGCTTGAAATCTTCTCTATCAGAAGTTATAAGTTATAAAATCAAGAAATCTAGTAAGCACCAAGCAGGACACACAAAAAGGAAACCTCGGGCACAGAATAGTCAAAACATGGACACCCAACTTCAGTGAGAGAAATCCTGAAAGTTTCCAGGAAAAAAATGACACATTACATGTAGGGGGATAACTCCCATGACGTTTTCAGAGGACAACACGGAGACCTCTGTGTATTTAGGACAGGCAAAGCTTTCTTAGACAATAATCATAAATGAAGACATCGGCAAATGAGACTTGCTAAGAAATTAATAAGCAAGCCAAAGACTCTGACAAAGGGTGGATTTTCCGATTACAATAGAGTACCCTACCACATAATAACAAGACAGAGAAGACAATAAGATACAGACATTTTACACAGAAACACACATTCTCACTAGACATCTGAAAACATATGAAGAGTGCTATCATCACTAATCATAAAATAAATGCAAACTGAAGTCACAACGAGATGTTATACATGCGCATTAGAATTGCTAAGACTAGACAGATCGACATTAAATACTGACCTCAACTGAAACTTTCATATGTTGCTTGTGGGAATATCAGATGATATATAAATTTCAAAAGGTCTGGCTTATAAAACTAAACCTATACCTACACTATCACCCAGAATTCCACTTCCGTGCCATTTACTTCAATTAAATAAAACTATATCCTCACCAAAAGTGCTCTGTGAGAATGTCCACGACAACTTTATTCATAATGGCCAGAAGTTAGAAACAGCCCAGACGTTTGTCAATAGCAGAATGATAAAACACACCATAATATATATTCATACAACAAACAGAGAAATAAAAAGAAATAAACTACTGATACATGCAACAACATGACTTGATCTCAAAAACATTATTCTGGGTAAAAATCTTACACAAAAGGTTACACACCGCATGATGCCATTTCTATAAAATTCCGTGTTACGTAAAATGGATCTGTAGATTATTCCACATACCTAATTATGTTTACTGCAAATGACGACAGTTTTTACTCCTTCCTTTCCAATGCTTTTACACATTGTCCATTTTTCTTGTCAGAAAACAATAGGCGAACCCAGAAATTCTGGGCACTTGCTCGACTGTCCCCAGATTTGGCCTCTGGGAAGCCCCCATGTGGGTAGCAGAAACCACATCAAGCACCAGGGGGTCTGGGGGCAGGTGAGAAAGAGCCTAAGGGGAGTCTGAGATCTGTCTGACACCACTGTCAATCTCTCTCTAACTGATGGATGCACGGTTGTGAGCATGCAAAGCAGCGCTTATTCTTGTATTATGTACAATTGTCCATATGAACAACTGTAATCGACATTTTCCCACCCTGTGTATCGCCCTTGCCAGTTCCTGGCTCAGGGCCCAGAGCTGCCCCCTGAGAAGGATTCTCCACGGCCTTCAGCTCTGCCCTCGGGCTCTGGATTCCTCCTTCTGAGTCATCGTTTTTTCTACAGAGAGTAGCTGTAGGTTTGCAGCTGAGCGGTTCTCCGCCTGCTCCCTGTTCCAAACGCCTGGGATTCAAATTCTTCTTTTATTGCACACCTGTCAATCCCCTCCAGTTCAAGCTGTTAAGTTCCCTTTGAGTCGCTAATACATCAATTTATAAACGAATTTTTGGACAAAAGTTTTGCTCACAATGACACTCTTTCTACCCAGGGCTTATTGTGACAATATCTTTGGGACAATACCTGTAGAAGCACTATAGTCCAGCAGACTATATATTGTCACCATATGTAGTCCAGCAGAGATGGTTTTAAGCACACCCTTAACATTCTTAGAGGCTTGTTTGTTTAAATGAGAAGGTGTTTGAGGCTCTAGCTTCAACCTTCCTCAGGTTTTAACAAAGACAGTAACACCTGGATTCCCCTGAGGCGATGGTTCACTGGCCAGGCCCAGGATTTGATCTTTGCACGGAAGCTGTCTTTTTAGAGTGATTTTGCTGAATGTAAAGACTATTCTGGCTTTTATAGTTCCTTCAAATTCTACTAAAAAAAATGGAACAGTTCATTCTGCAGTTTGTTCATTCATATCTGTCTCGTCACTCATTTTATTACAGGAGGCAAGAAGCCAGGCAGCATGTTGGACACGCTGCCCAGAAGGCTCCGCAGCTGGATCCTGGAGTTGATTAGGTGCTTCTCCTATTTTTCATGTCATCACAAGCAACAGTGTTGCCACACTTTGCACAGAATGAGGGTCCCCTTTCTTTGAGCTCCAATAACAGTTTCCTCATATTTTTTGAGGCTTATAGCCTCTTCAAGCAGTTGGCCATCTCCAAATCCAAAGCCACATGTCTGGTTTTACTCTGACGGCATCCCACTTTCACGTGACAAATTCTGTTTCAGTTTTCTATTGCTGCATGAAAAATGAACATAAAACTTAATGGACTAAAATAATAACCATTTTATTACACATCATGCTTTCATGAATCAGGAATTTAGGCAGGCCTTGGCTAGATGACTCCTCTGTTTCAAGTGGTGACAACGGAGCCGTTCAATGGTTTCCGCTGGAGCAGGGGGTGGGGTCCCGAGAGCAGCTCACTCACACCTCTGGTGCTTTGCTGAGAACAACTGAGAGAGTGGGCTTGGTGGTTGACAGCAGCGCCCACGTGGGGCCTCTTTAGGACTGCAGTCTCGGGGTGGGTAGGCATTGCTGTAACTGCATAGAAACAGCCTTTCTTTAATATGACCTTTTCTCCTTTCCTTCCTTTTGCTTCAGAAGGGCTTCACTAGCAGCCTGGTCCACCTTCTCCTCTGGAAGGACCACTCCCTTAATCATCAAGCTCTAAGGACTTGAGGTTCTGGTGAGCATCATACCATCTTGGGAACAAAGCCTCGGGTCTGTTGACCACAGACGCAGAGTTTTAGTCAAACTCGAAATATTAACATCCAGATCTCAGTTGTGTTTCAACTCCAGAATGACTCCGGTGACCAGATGAAGCCAAACCATGGCTGACATCAGGGCCAGCTGCACCGATCAGCTTCCCCCACCCCAGCACCAGCAGTCAGTACAGACCACAACCCAACTCCCTTAGTCACCAAGATTAATGACTTTTCCCCTATATAGCTCATCCCCTGGGAGCCACGGGGAGCCAGGTCTTTGAGTGTTATTAGCTCACCTGTCTTTGGGTCGGGGGCCATTTCTAGAAATAAGCCCTTTCTTTGCTGCAAGTTCTTGTTCATGTCTTACTGGGCTTCGATGCCCCCCTTTCGTCTGGTAACAGCACACCTTGTTGCTCAGGGCTCCAAAAGCAGGTTTTCTGGTGAATGACGTGGGGGATGAACGACCTTGTATGATCTAGCCTCAGAAACCACACTGCATTACTCCTTCACTATTCTATTATTAAAAAATTACCAGGCTGTACGGATTCAAGAGGAGGGGACATCTTCCAATAGGAGGATCACCAAAGAATCTGTGGCCACAATTTAAAACCATTACAAGACCCCAAAGAAAAATAAACGAGAGACTTAAGCCAGATTCTCTTCAAAAAAGAAGATTCCAATGAAGATGACCAATTAATATTTTAAAAACTGCTCAGCCTCACTAGTCAACAGCGAAATGAAAATTAAAACCCTCGTGAAACACCACTACTATACACCCACTGTCAGCGCTCAAGTTTAAAAGACCGACAAGACCAAGTGTTTGAGAGCCTGTGGTGATTCTCATACCTTTCTGTGGGAGTACATTTGGCACAACCATGTTGTACAATTCTTTTGTGTCAGTTATCATAGTGGAACATATATATCCCATGACAAAATCTCTCACGCCTAATCATAACCCACCAAAGATGTACACACACATATACTGACAATTTATAGATGGATATTTATAGCAGCCATTATTTGTAAAAGACTGAGTTGGAAACGATTCAAATGTTAATCAATGATACAATAGATAGATACTTTGTGTTATAGTCATAAAATGAAATCCTGTCATAATAAGGCACTGTAAAAAAAATAGCCATAATATGGCTAACTGTAAAAAAAAAAAGAGAGAGAAAAAAGTATAAACCTCTCAGATGTGAAGTTGAGCATGAGAAGCTGAGTACAGATACTACATCCTATGTGCTTCTATTCTTTTGCTATTCAATAACAGGGTGTTATGGGAGGGCCTGGTTGCAGATGAGTCGGAAGTCACTATTGAGTTATCTTGGGAGAGAGTGAAAGCAAATTCCTTTGCCAGGAGAGGAGCCATCTACTGGAGAGGACATTGGAGCCCAACGGGGAAGCTTAAGGACAACAAATCTAATGGGGGACATTGGTGTTCGGGAAGTCTACAGATCCCAGGGAAGTCTGAAAATTCTACTTCTTCCCGAGTTCTAAGAGGCTTAGGGATCCGAATAATGATTAGCACTGGGGATGAGGGAGCAAAAAGTGGTTGGAAAAGGGCTCATGGGTTGCTTTTGAGGTGCTGTTATTGTCTTAATCTTGGACCTGAGCAGTGGTTTCAGGGGTATGTTCCCCTTATAATAATTCATAGTAGTTCACACTTATGATTTTTGCATTTTTGATACAATTTATATTCATTTTTAAAAATGACAGATTATAGATTGGAACATAAGAAAAGACAGCAAGACTGTTTAGGAGAAATTTTGTCCCGGCCAGAGATACAAACAGTATGAATTAAAGCAAACAGAAGTGGAAAAGGAGGCAAAGGCAGAGATGAGAGACTGATGAAAACTGCTCTAATTGCTTGTCACTAAGATAGAATGGGGATTATCATATCCAAGAAATCAGGAATATTTACAGGGTCTACATCTGCAATCAAGACAGGGATCAAGAGCAGATAACAGCCTGTGACCCAAGAAAATGGCAAGTCGACTTCAACAAAGTCTGCTGGAAAACTGTGGAAATCCAGCTGTGAAAGAATGGGGTTTCTAGGACTCCAGCCCCAGAAGAATACACTACAAGCCAGTAAGTGGAAGCGTAACTGGGATACTGAGTTCAGTAGTCAAACCTCTTTCACTTCACTTGAGTTTTGAGGAAAGGGCTTAGTTGAATGTGCATAAACTAACATCGCAATTACTAGAAGAAAAGGAAGCAATTTATATCAGATAAGAAACAAGATCAGCCAGGGCTCAGGTGGTTCAGGACTGTCTCTCTTTCTCTGTTGACAGGGATGATGTCGGAGGACAATCAGGTGTGAAACTGCAAGTAAATTCTCAGTAGTTTCAGCTTTGTATGTAATTCAACTGCAAGAACAGAGTCATGCATATAGAAGTGGCTTGTGTTAAATTTCCATGTTACTAGCCATACATGAACTGGAATTTGAATGACACTTTAGATATGATCATGTCAAAACAAAAGATTTAAGTTTTACCTTGACCTCCATTATTTATTAAAAATAAGGGAAACATTAAACTTGAAAAACATTGACCTTGCTTCTGGCTAACATTAAAGAAAGGCATAGAATCACGTTGGTTAAAGCAGATCTCCAAAAGAATCTGCCCAACGTTCTTATTAGAGCAGTAAAAATAATTTCTTCAAGTAATCTGCATCTATAAAAAGCAAGAAATTCTATACTGAAACTAAATCTTTTGATTTGTTTACAGCTTTAAGAGTCATGGTGAAGCTTCCATAATACTAGGAAAGCCAGTTTTTATTTCAAGTACCTCAAAACTACAACATTCTGATTTTTAAAAGTTAAATAATTGAGAAGACTGAGTTTATTAAGTGTTATCGCCTCTACACAGGACAAGTCAGGTTTTGAAAGGTCATTCAAATGCATAGCATCTACACTTATCTACGATTTTTTCAATACATACTAATACTCTCCTGAATATAGAGGAGTATTTTCAATAAATGGTACCTGATGATAAGTGTGCTTTTACTGAAAATATATGTGTTAAGGAAAAACTTCTATGGTGGAAATGGAAAGTAAGTGACTACCTTTGAAACAATAGAAACTATCCAATCTGAAGTATGAAGATAGAAGATACCAAAAAATAATGTCAGAGCTGCAGAGACCTATGGAACAACACCAAAGGGTCCATTATATGAGGAATCAGAGTCTAAGAAGAGAGAAAAAAGAGAAAGGAGAGTAAAAAGTATTCAAATAAATAATGTTTGAAATTTTCTCAATTAGACGTTATAAGTTATAAAATCAAGAAACCTAGTAAGCACCAAGCGGGACACATAAAAAGGAAACCTCGGGCACAGTTTAGTCAAAACATGGACACCCAACTTCAGTGAGAGAAATCCTGAAAGTTGCCAGGAAAAAAAATGACACATTGCACATAGGGAAATAATTCCCACAACATTTTCAGAGAAAAACAAGGAGACCGCCGTGTATTCAGTAGAAGAGGACTTGTTCTTCACACGTTGTTTGCATATGGTTGAGCCTGAGATGCCGAACTGCGTTCTGAATACGGCCACTCCGTGACATCGCTGGGTTCTGTCTCATCGTTCATTCTCCTTTATTTATGCTCAGTAAGCCAGACAGCCAATTTTATTAATTATGCTCAGTAAAATTACTTACTGTATGAGAGTTATGTCAGTTATGGCTTATTTGAAATTTAGAAGTTAACTTACAGGCTATTCTGAAGTAGAAACTAGATCAAATTAATGGCAAGAGCTTTTAATTATTTTTTTAAATTTAATACCCCATTGTATCTTAAGTTTATTGGGTTGGTTTAAATGTGTGTTGGTTCCATAACCTACTAGGAATAACTGTATAAATTACTGACATAGAACACTTCATATTAGAACAGTATCTACATAATCAATGCACAAAAATCATTGCATTTCTATACTCTTATAAAACTATCAGAAAAAGAAATTTTAAAAATCTTACAATACCATCAAAAATAATAAAATAGTTAGGAACAAATATAAGGAGGTAAAATATCTGTATATTAAAGATTAGATGACATTGATGAAAGAAACAGAATAAATGGAAAGATACCACATGACCATAAATTAGAAGTAATCATGTTATTAAAATGCCTGTACTACTCAAAGTGATCAACAAATACAGTGCAATCCTAATCAAAATCCCAGTGGTATTTTTCACAGAAAGAGAAAAAAATTTTTGAAATTCATATGGAACCACAAAATTCTGAAGAACCAAAGCAATTCCAAAAAAGAAGAAGAAACTGGGAGACATCACATTTCCCAATTTCAAAGTTTAGTATAAAGCTATAATTTTCAAAACTGTGGTACTAGGTAAAAATTGACACATAGAAAATAAACCAACACATACATGACCAATTAATATCTGAAAAAAGATCTAAGACCACTCACTGGGGAAGGAGAGTCTCCTCCATAAATAGTGTTGGGAAAACTGGATGCTCACATGAAAAAGAATGAAATGAACGGTCTTATACCACGCACAAAAAGTAACTCAAAATGGGTTAAAGACTTAAAGACCCCAAACTATAAAACTAATAAAAGAAAACACAAGGGAAATGCTCCTTGACATGAGTACTGGCAATAACTTTTTCTTGGATATAACACCTACACGCAAGGAACAAAATCAAAAGTCAACAAGTGGAACTAGGTCAAACTAAAAAGCTTCTGCACAAAAAAGAATGAAAAAATAAAAGAGCAACCTACAGAATGAAATGGGAGAATATCTGCAAATCGCCTATCTAATAAGGTGTGAATATACCTCAATAGCAGGAAAGCAAACCCAAGAAGACTTCCAAATGGCCAACAGATACATGAGAAAATGCACAACATCTCTGATTATTACAAAAATAAGAGCCCAAACCACAGGGGCTGTCATCTCACCCCAGTTAGAATGGCCGTTACCAGAAGGATAACAGACAAGGAGTATTGGGGAGGCTGTGGAGAGAAGGGGAAGTTTGTGCATGCTAGGTGGGAATGTGCATTGAAACAGCTGCTATGGAAACCAGTACAAAGTTGCCTCAAAATATTAAAAACAGAACTACCATATGATCCAACAATCTCACTGCTGGGTATATATCCACAGGAAGTGAAAACACTGTCTCAAAGACATAGCTACATCCCCAAGTTCATTGCAGTATTATTTGCAATAGCCAAGCCATGTAAACAACTTATATAAGTATCCAGTGATAGATTAAAAAAAAAAAGACACCACACATATTGGTTCCCAAGGTAGGGAAGTGGGGAATCATAGTCAGAGAGGACACACTTCCAGCTACAAGATGCATCGTTTATGAGTATCTAATGTAAAACATAGTGATTAATTAACAGAACTGTATTATATGTTAACATTTACGATCTATGCCCTTAATAATCTTCATCACCAAGAAAAATATGGTAATTATGTGAGGAGATAGAGGTGTGAATTAACCTTATTTTGGTAATCATTTCATTATACACACACACACACACACATAAAATCATCATATTGTACACATTAACCTTACATGTTATGTCAATAATATCTCAATAGAGCTGGAAATAAAGTACATTTGACAAAATTTTTACTTATGAAAACATGTACAAACACGTCATGATTGGTAGTGTTTGACCAAGCATTTTATACTTTGGCTTTTAAATTTAATTTTCTATTAGTCCTTAATGGCCCAGTACAATCAAGATAAAAATAATATGCTTTACCAAAGCCACTCATGCTTATGAAAAAAAGTCAAATAATATAGGATAATCTATGATAAAAAGCATGTCTCCTAACACCTCTCTTCCAGATCCCTGATGAGGTTTCTGCTTTTAGTTTTACACTTAGTTTGGCGATTCTAGTTAATAGCACACAACTCCATTTCTTGAGGCAATATATCTTAATTCCTCTATATTGCAAAAGAAGGATTATTTTTCTTACAATACCCTTTCTTATTTTCCTAATGCTTTGAGAGTATGTTAGAATTTTAAATAAGAGAGCCCTGGCTGGTGTAGCTCAGTGGATTGAGCACAGGCCTGCAAACCAAAGGATCATGGTTTGATTCCCAGTCAGGCCACATGCCTGGGTTGCAGGCCAGTTCTCAGCAGGGGACTCATGAGAGGCAACCATACATTGATATTTCTCTCTTTCTCTCTTTCCCTTCATCTCTAAAGATAAATAAATAAAATATTTAATAAAAAGAATTTTAAACAAGAGAGTTGTACCAAAATAGTGATACAAGCAGAGACTAGCATGGTAGTTGCTGAGGGCTGGGGTGGGGTGGGCACAGGGAGGCTTTAGTCGAAGGTACACAATTTCAGTGAAACAAGAGGAGTAAGTCCTACAGGTCAGCTGCACAGCACAGTGGGCGCAGGGCGCGCTACTGTATGTTACTCTTAGAATATCTGTTAGCAAAAACATCATTTATGGTCATCAAAAATGAAACTAATGCTAAACAGTATTAATAAAGCACTGGGTTGGATATTATAATATGTCAAAATGTATGGTCCAGACAACTGTTATGTTTAATAGTTGCCCAAGGAAATCATTAACAACAACAACGACTACACTTCGGTGGCAATATTATACACTGGTACTGGGGGCAGGGGAGGATCATAAATAGTTGGTATCTCTAATAGTACAGACAAAATGAAAAATTTTCCTTTATTTTTACTAAACCATTTTAGAAGCCCTTTAAAAACAGAAAAAGCTGATGGAATTGAGGTTTACCTTTTCATTCTTTCCCTGTCTATCCCTATTGGAAGCTAAGTTGATAATAAAGACAAGCAACAGAAGGAGAGAGAGAATCAAAAGATTCAAGGATTGACCTGATCTCTTAACTATGGGAATCCTAGTGGAGGATATTTCCCCCCCTGGGGGTTGCAGGAAATAGATGTATTATTGGCCCAAGTAGGTTCCATTAATTTTATAGATAATCCTCAACTCCGTTGCCTCTCTTTCGGTAGTGCACAGCTGTAGTGAAACCTGCAGGGAAGATAATGTAACTTTGGGTTTCACCTACCTATGCACATGGTACCTTTATAGTACAAAATCAATATGTGGATATCCTGTCTGCACAGGGTAGATACAAATCTCACAAGCTCTAGCACTAGTCTTGTTCTTAAAAAAAAAAGACTTTTAATTTCTAGAAAAAATCAAAATGCTTAGCTTGAATAAAAAAAATATCTTAAGGCCTCAAATAATTCTTAATTACCTAGTTTTACCCTCGTTTCCAGTTTAGCATTCAGCTTAAAAATAAAATAAAATAAAATAAATAAAATTTAAAACCCCGAGTTATAGTGTTTATTGATTCCAAAGTGTAAAAGAGTTCCACCGTGGCCGAAAAATCATGCTACCAAGGTAACATCAATGAATGCAGAATTTAGGAGAGATGCACACAACTGACTCATGAGATGGTCAGAACGAGAACTGGATCATTCTCCACAGCTGTGCATTTCTTTGTTAGAAACATCCATAGAGATTTGCTTTGTCTTGTTTTTCCTAGAATATCAGAACAGTACAGCTAGTATAAGAGGAGCCAGGCAATGCTATTTCCGAAAGGTACACCTATGGGAATTTAAGACATACTAGGGCTTGACTGTCACCACGGCATGGCTACTCTCCCGCAGTGTGAATCAGAGATGGAAAGCCATGAGCCTAGTATCTGCACAGGAAAATAATAGCAGCGGTGGAGATCTTCAAAGTCATATGCTCTTTGATTTCTTTGTGACAGATAAGAAAACTGTATCCAAGACGGATCAAATTGCTTACTCGGGTTTAAGACTATTTATGTATGTATTTATGTATGTATGTATGTATGCATGTATGTATGAGAGAGAGAAATATTGATGTTATTTATGCATTCCTTGGTTGCATCTTGTATATGCCCCAACCAGGGATCCAGCCTGCAACTTTCTGTATCTGGACAACATTAACCAGCTGAGCTACCTGGCCAGGGTTAAGATTTTAGAAATGGATTTCTTAATAAGTTGATAAGTTCAGTATTTTTATTACATGCTTTCTAAACATTTTTTTTTTGCCTTGTTATATACTTTTTACCCATTTGGAGGAAACTTTACTATAAAAAAAGAAAACATTGGTTTAGTCACAGGAGTAACCCTAGCAACCCCAAAGGATTTGTATAGCTTAGATCAATACTACGACTTCTCAGAAGTCCCAGTGAGGCCCCAGCACTAGGACTTTCTTTCATGAGTGGGAACGAGGGTCAAGAACTTGCAGGTAGGTGTCTGAACAGCCTCGATGTCTGTCTCTCTAGACTTGTCCGTATTTAGTTATATCAAAAGAAGTGAGGTAGCCTAGGAGATTGACTCAGCAGTAGAGAAGAATTCCTATGTCACAAAGTCTTCACTGTTGGCAAATTGAAATTCAATATTGATCTTTTTAGGTTATTCATAAACATTTCCTCTTGCCTTTAATCTTACTGGTAACTATTACAGTACATTTCTTTAAGTAAAATATTACAGTAAAAGGTTAAAGAGAGAAAATCAGAGTGGCAACCAGGGTGGTCTGATGTGCAGAGAACTATGGAGATCATTATCAGAACATGAGTTCCTAGGTATAAGATAAATAGGCAGCCAACGAGAGTATTGATCAATCTATGTAATCAAAAGAAATCATATATGCACGATCAGGAGGCTGAACTTGGCTGTTGCAATAAAAAGTCAAATTGCTTGATCTGAGTTATGAGATCTGTTCACACCTAGGACCTGACGACTGAAGGAAAGAAATAATCAGATTGAAGAAATATCCTGCAACATCATGGAAAGGGTATATGATAATCTTCATGTGGTCCTTCTCCAAAGGGATCTGTGGCCATTTCCTCAGATGATATTAGAGGGGAAAAATAGCTAGACCATTTGAGGACTGTTGACATTAACACTCGCAGACTAAGGCATCACAGCCCAACTCTCTTATTAGAGCTAGTGAAGCACATGAGCTGATAGAGGCAGCTAATCAAGGGACTCCTCCTCCAGTTCTTGGTCATGGTTTGTCTGCCAGCCCAGTGGGTGGTCATTTCCCTCATCGCTGAATGTATGACTAGAATGCACTTACAAGGTACTTGACAGAATCCCACATTGGTTTCTTGGCCTGTGGAGTAACAGCTATTCTAATGGGGAAAATCTGCAGAGATTAGGGCCACTCTTAAAGGTTTAAAAGGATGAAATGAGGTAGTCCTCATAATATCCCAATTTAATTAACCAGTCTGGATCCTACAGAAAGGAGACAGATCTTAATGAATTACAGTGGACTACTGCAAATGCACGCAAGCATTCATCCTCATGCAATATGACATCAGATGCAGTATCTCTGATAGAGCAGAGGGACACAGTTTCGTGTACTTGGCATTGTGTTTTCTTCCATCCCCACCAGGAAGCAGATTGGATGGACAACACTCCACACTTACGGCCTTGTCCCAAGGCTATCTGAACTTGGACACACTTGGACACACTCGGTCTATTTATGGCTCATTTAGTTTGTCTAATTGAGAAACAAGTAGCGGGAATGTTAGAGGCCTTCGTAAAACATAAACATTCCAGAGAATGGGAGATAAATCCTGTCAATATTTAGGAGTCTTCCACGTTAGTGAAGTTTTTAGAGATCCATTGGTCTGGGGCATGGCAGGGCATCCCCTTCCAAAATAAAGGACAAATTATTGCATCTCCTAGTTTTCTACCACAAAGAGGAAAACATAATGCCTGAGAGGCCACTTTGGGCTTGAGACACAGCATATTCTATGCTTATAAAAACTACTTTAACCCATTTACTGAGTGGCATGAAAAGCTGACAGCTTGCAGTGGGTTCCAGAGCAAGAAAGAACTGTGTAGCAGGTCCATACAATCTGAAAGACCTTCTAATAACAGGTACCTGTAGTTGGAAAATAACTCCTTTTGGACTTAGGGCAAGTCTGTCTAGGAGAATCACTATGCAGACAGCCAGCTAGGTTTCTGAAGCAACATCATGCCATCTGGCTCAAAGAGCTATGCACAACTCAAAAACAACTGATGACACGTTTGTGTCCCTGGTAGAAAGAGTCCACCGACTGTGGGAGATCAAGTCACCAGGTGGCCCCAACTGCCCATCGCAAGCTGGTTTCTGTCATAACCACTGGATCCTAGGGTTGGATATGCCCCACAGCAGTATGTAATACGATGCAAGTGATGCATCTGGAATTAGTGACCAGTGGGATCAGAAGCAGGCACAAGTAAACACAAGTAAGTTGCATGAGTGGCCCAGACCACCATGTTCCGTCCATTCTTATACCAGCAACCCTCCCTCGGATTACATGTGTGGCCACATGTGAGAATATGACAGAAACTGTAAAAGCCCAGAAGTCAGTCAGGTGACTCAGTGTGTGGGTGCAAACCAAAAAATAGACTGCTGCTTCAGCCCCACCAGAGGTGGTCCTGCAAGGCAATGGGGTGGGGAATTCTCCTGATGGGCAGAGATTTGGGTAGGGTACCTGACTATCTGTTTCACATAGAGAGGGAGAGTAGCCTGAGGCAAGAATTCACAAAGACTTTGGCAGTGGCAAGCTATTTACTTGGTTGTTCAGGTGCTTGGAAGGAGAAAGACTGGGGGATTGAGGACAAGCAGAATGGAAAGGATACACTGTTGATAGACCTATTAGGGTAAGCATAAAACATCATCTTTACATCACACTGTAACGACCCCAAGAGAGCATGTACCATAAGACACAGAGAGAAATGAAATAAAACAGACCGACTAGGCCATTTGATGTCAGCCAGTGTCTGTCATCCAACACCCCAGTAGCCGTGGTGTCAGGGATGGAGCGCGTGGGAACCAAACATCCTGGGATTCCATTCCCAAATGCTGATCTAGCTGCTGTCATTCTGAATGTATACTGCACCACTGAAAGAAACCAATCTTAAGTCATTTATACAGCAAAATCCCTCAAAGAATCCCACCAAGTTACACTGTGACAGATGTTCTCATTAGACACTTTGTACTCTGGAAAGGTAGCCTTTTTTTTTTATTAGAATGTACACCTTTTCCAGGTATGGGTTTGCCCTTTCTGACCACAAGGCTTTGACAAGCTCCACTATGAGAGGACTTATAAAGTATTTGTTCAAATGATACTGTCAAACAAAAAAATTGTGTTCAGACCCAAGCATTTTCTTTACAGAAAAACAGGTGTGAAAATGGGCACGGGATAATAGGATCCATAGGTCCTATCATATAGTCCACCACGCCAAGGCTGTCAGCCTGAGAGTTCTGGAACGACCTTGTGAAACTGCAGCTGAGAGGCCAGCTTGGAGAGGATAGTTGCACTGCCTGAATGTGGGGGCAGGGGGGGAGGTCATTGCTCCCATGGACCCACTGTGGAATTTATGCTTCCTGTCCCTGCAACATTAAGCAATGCCATTGTAGTTCCCCTCAGGAAACCCCTTCAATTAGGGGGCACAGTCAGCGTTCCATTAAATCTTAAGCTCTGACTGCTACCCAGGCACTTCATGCTCCTTGTGCCAAAAGCCCAGCAGGTAATTAGAGGAATCGCAACTGCAGCTGGAGTAACTAAGCCCTGATCATTCAGAAGAGGTAGGGGTCTGTTATGTAAGGAGATCAACAAAGAGTAAGTTTTGGACTCAGGTGATCTACTTCTGTATTCCATAGTTTCTCTCAATCCATATGAACTAAAAGTGGTAAAGCAAAGCCACTGCAGCCTGAAAAGGGCATGGCAACCAGGTGCTCAGACCTGTTAGGAATGAGGACCTGGATCACCCTACCGGACCTACAGGGATTTTAACGGAGGATGGTGGACACATGGAATGGTAGGAAAGAGCAGAATCGACAAGTATCAGCTGCAGGAAAACCACACTGGTGGAAGTTGCCCTATATCTTGAAGGACCTTCCTCCGGCAAGCTTCTGCCTGAAAGAGACCAACCAGAATCTTTGATGTTCTGTTCTCAGGGGAGTCAATTAACTGTATGAAGCAAGTAGATCTGACGAGCATAGAGCTGAGCTTTAGTAGATCTGTGATAACTCACCCCCACCCTCCATCCTCCACCCCTCCACTCAGGGCCAACACACTCATTCCCCTAGTTGTCAAGAGTGTTGGCTCCTGATAACCCACAGTTGGGTCCAGCTCCAGGCATAGCCCTTGGCTAAAAGAACCTGTCCTGCCCAAGATCTTGCCGCCTTCCTCAGGCTAGTCAGCACAGAATGATTGAATGGTGCAGGGGTCAAAGGCCCTACCTACTTGCTTTGATCTGGGACAACTCGGAAGGACCATCTCGGTTCCAGAACTCCTTGGAGGACTGACTGGGGCATCTCTTGCCAATGCATGGCAGCTTCTCCTTTCACTCTTGTACAGGTGTTCCCAAGGGTCCTTTCCAAGAACCCTGCATCTCACAATTTCTTGGGGAACCTGACCTATGGCGGTGCCCTTTCATTTTCTCATAACATTTCCATTTTCCTAATTTATCTTCAATCCTATTCCCAGGGAGCTAAAAGACCTAGCTGTGTTTGTCCCATAAACTTTTCATTTAAATTGTCCACTTTCTGTCCTCTTTAATCTACCTTGTCTTTCTTTTCTCTCTAATGGTCCCAACATACCCGGGCTTTCAAGCTGACATGTCATTGATTTTACAGGTATAAAGTTGGGAACTTGCTAAGAGCAGTCTTTTATAGCCCTGTTATATTTCACCAGGTTAGGATGCCATTACAGAGGAGTGTTGCATTGGTTTATACACTCTAGGGATAGTATTTGGAAGAAAATCTTACCTAAAGGGATTCTTAGCAGGAACTAACAAGACAAAAATGCCACAATCTGAAACCTCCTTTTCGATCTTTTCCCAGGTAGTTATTTTTTTTAACCTTCCGTGCACAGCCGGTCAAATATTTGACTGTCTATTCTAGAAACAATTTTTATCTCTCCCCTCACTATCCACATCTAAGATTTTAGAAACCCTATAAAGTAATATATACAAGGTAAGGCAAAAGTAGGTTTGTCGTTGTGAGTATGTAAAACACAGTTTATTCCTGTGCTATTATTTATTATTGTATTATTCTCCATAGGAACAACTGTATACCTACTGTTTCTCACCCTCTATAAGCATCCACTAACCTCAATTTGCATTTTTTTACTCTTTTGGTTTGCTACTTTCTTAGCACTGAAAATACTGCTATTTGTTTTTATGTTATCTATTTAGTTGTTTGATTTAATCAAGTAGATTAAATGAATGGTGAAGGTTTAAAGTGATTTGCTAAAAATAAAGAGAAGCTAAAGGAGAGAATTTAAAAACATGCATAAAATAAAATAATGATTCTCCCAAAGACCAACACCAAAGGGCTGGAAATACCTTTGGAGTGTCTGAACTTTACTTTCTGCTGTGTTGGCCCCACCATGTCGCACTCGGTCCCCCACAGAGTGGACTTGAGAGGGAGCAATCCTCTGCTCCAAGGGCAGCTTTGTTCTCCCAGCAGCCCTGCTTCTCACAGTGTGCAGTGAGAAGGCTTTGTTTCGGCATCACAGAATTGCTATTGTTCTTTCTGTCATAGAGACACGATGCTACAATATGACTTTCTAACCACCATGGTGCCCTCGGTTGGGCAAGTAATTTGTGTCTCGGTTTTCTTGTCTACATAATGAAGAAATAAGGCCACTTCCACTGAATAGTCACTTCAAGTTTGATACGCACACACACAGTACATAAGAGAAGATATACGAAGTGCTTTTACCTAAAAAGCACTTGGAACTTAATAAATAGTCAGTGAATGTTAACATTTACTATTGTTAAGACCACATGAATTGAAACTTTCATAAAGTAAAAAGGTATAGAAGAAAATACCAACCAAAAGTAGAGCAGAACAGCTATGACACCATTAAGAGAAATTAAAAATTCCCATTAATATAGACACTTAGCATGTGAAGCTTGAACTTCTGAATTTTATGAAATAGATTTAAACATACAACTTAAAATATCAGATTTAAATACATATCTGTCCAATTGAACTGCCCAAATGTGTAATTTTCACCTTTCCGTAAGTTCCTACAAGAGAACTGTGGGAACTGGGTTTCCAAAGTAAACTGGGATCTAAACTACTGCCCTTCCACCAAATTTTTCTTAAGGATCCTATAGATATACTATCAATTATGTCATGCACATGGACTATGTGAATGTAGAAGGAAAGCTAATTTAATCTAGGCAACTAGCTGCCTTTTATCTTTTATTTACAAGCCCGTTCCTACCCACGAGTCTGCAGGAACATACAAACAGATGACACCGAATTAACTGACTGTCGGATCACCCCTTCCGTGATCTATCGCCCACCCTGCAGATGCTCTGGTATCAATCAGACAAGTGACTGATGAGCCAGATGGGCCTTTTGCAAAGTTCCCTGCAGGCCAACAAATTCCAGGCTTTTCAATCAGGAAGGAGAAATCAATTTCAGAGAAATGAACACTGGGGTGGGGGGGGGGGAGGAAAGAAGAAGAGTCTGTACCACATCTTACTGTGTTACTCTCAAGGAAATGCAAGCTCACCCAACAGCAGATCTTTGAAAGTCTCTTAACCCATGAGAATAAAAGAAGGGAGAATTTCTCTGATATCTAGAATCTGTGCTTCATATGACCGTGTAGCTAAGTTTATAGCTTGAACTGCACCTTAAAAAATATATGATGACTATGGGACTATTTGAACAATTAAGACAGTTAAAATATCTTATGTAGTCCAAATGCAGCCCTGAATGAATATATTCAACAAATCCCCACTGAATTCTACTATGTGCTAGACACCAGAGAGCAGCAACCACAAGGTACAAGGTGCTGGGCTCTAGACCTCAAAGTATTCTCATCTAACACTCACATTTTATAAAGAAAGTACAATATTTTTATCCCTGAAAAACTAAGGCACAGACAGATTAAATAAATTGGCCAAAGTCCCACTCTCCCTAGGGCAGGGGCGTCAAACTAATTTTCACCAGGGGCCACATCAGTCTCACGGTTGCCTTCAAAGGACTGAATGTAATTTCAACTCCTTAACAGTTAAGGAGCAGTTACATTTATACAGCCCTAAAATTATTTCGGCCCTTTGAGGGCAACTGCGAGGCTCATTTGATTCCCATTGAAGATGAGTTTGACACCCCTGCCTTAGAAGGTAGAACCACAATTGAAACCTTAGTCTATCTTTGGAAGGAAACCATCTGCTCAACTGTTATTCTGAATTGCGTCCACTTTATACAAGTAACCGGAGTAACGAGTTGTTTAATTGAATTGACTCAGAGCACTGATATCTCACAAACACAGTCTAGTTTGATTCCAATATGACCATTTTATAATTCTTAAACTTTCAAAAAGTAGATGCCACAAAGATACTAACAAAAATGCTTAATCTTGTTCCAGAGAAACATATTCATCAAGTCATTGCTGCAAAAATATTCAATATTTTCACCTACAACTTTGTCTTCTATAGACAGCTTATAACAGTTTGAGTAGCCAAACATGAGGGGTCTTAGTAAACCAACATAGTCAATTCGGTGACGTGGTATTTGACATTCACAACTACCCGGCTGGGCTGAGCAAACTTAGGTAAGTTACTTCACCATTGGAGACTTCTCAAGAATTCCCTTAAAGATTCCCTTTCTAATCCCGGTCCTTCAGTGCCTCGTGTGCACGGTGGCTTTCTCTGCTCACTGTGTTTGGTACCTGTGGCTGCCAGCGCAAACTACCACAAACGTAGTGACCTAAAACAACAGAGATCAGTTCTCTTACGGTTCTGAAGTCCTGAAGTTTGGAAGCAGCGGTGTGTTAGCAGCCGTTCCTCCTCCCGAGGGTCTGGGGAGACCGCGGTCCCGACTCCTTGCGCTGCAGGTGGCTGCACTACCCCAGCCTCTGCCCGGCCTCCTGCTGCTTCCTTCTCTGCCTCGGTTGGCTCCTCTTTCTCTTATAAACGCGCTTGTGATTGGCTTTCGGGCACCTGTGTAACCCTGGAAACTCACTTCAAGATCTCTAACTTAATTACACAGGCAAAGACCTTGTGATCCAGGAAGGTTACATTCACAGGTTCCAGGAGGTACCGTCTTTTAGGGGGCCACCATCCAACCCACTCAACTACTATTTGCCAGGCGTTGGGCTCCGATGCCAGGACAACTTTGGAAGAAACTGGCATAATCTTCAACTTTAGGGGGGTGGGGGGGAGTTTAATTGCTACAGAACTTTGGAAATCAATGTACTGTAAAATTGTCAGTTATCATTATCCATTTAAAATTAACATCTTCATTTCTCTTCCTGCTTCTTTGCCTCAGTATGCTAATCAGAGAAAAAGAATTAAATGTCACTCCAATGCAACTTTTCAATTTTAACTGAAATACATGTCAAAGGAATCTATAGATACTAGGGGAGTTTCCTGTGAATAACTGAAAAAAAGCATCAAGCAGAAATACAGGTAGATGAGGATGTTTTCCAAGTAAAATGAGAGTAATAATATTGAATGTGGCATCATGTGACCCCAGGACAAAATAAGTCGTAAATGAATTACATTGGATTAGGTTAACATTTCTTCAAAATGATGCCCCAGTGACATCATCATTAGAGATTAATTTCTTTGTGTCTTTAAGAATTTTTATTATAATACACTCCCCTCCCCTACCTTAAAAGTTTCAGAAAAAACAATGCCTTACACTCTGGGAGAAAATAGATTGGTCCCTTGGTATTCCAAGTACGGCCCGTGAATTAGCAGGAGCCCCGGGCACCTGTAGCTTGTTAGAAGCCCAGAATCTCAGACCACACCGAAACCTACCCACCTGGCACGTCCGTTTTAACAAGATTCCTAGTCATTAGAAGGAGTATTACATTGTGAAAAGTTAACTAAATTTTCTCCAACTAGTACAACAAGTTGAAACAAGGTATTTGGTACAATAATTCTCAAATAGGTCACCGGTATGTGACCAAAGGAAAATACGTTTATTTTACGAGTTTTGTGAAGATGAACTTACTCAATTTAAAGACATGCCTTGGATTATGATAGTGGGCGTTTTCTACTACTTCTTCAATTTTTAATGAAACGATGATGATGACAGCAGATGGTAATGTGCAACATGCATGTAGATGTGTTTAACCTTTTACTTATCAAAAGATTTAGATAAACACCCACTGTATTTTTCCCTTTTAATTTATTGACCCATAAAATCTAAAAGTGTGTCACTAGAAGGTGATTCACTGGAGAGAAGGGTGGGATTAGTGGAAGCGGAAAAAGGAAGGAAAAGAGTGGAGTGAAATATATCAAAGAGGAATTTTTCTTTAAATTTTTTCTTACCATTTGCCTTGATTTTTTCCTTTAGTCTGGGTTTCTTTGGAGAGACCACACAGACAAGGTTTGGCAAATTACCACGACACCACTCAGCTCGGTAGTATTATCGATGAGTCATTTCTCATTTCAGTAATGTTTCAAGATACGGTTCGTCCCATGAGCTACTGGAAAACATCTTGAGAAGTAGCAGCCCGTGGTGTGGAAAGTATTCTTACTTTCCAAGATTTTGTCTGGGGAAACTTGGCATGTGCATACCCACCAAATACCCCGTTTTGTTGTCTGAAAATAGAAGTGCGTGTTCAAACCCCACCCTCGGCTTCAGAGGCGGCTCCATTTCTGTTCTCCTGCATTAATATCAAGACATTAAAAGCTTTAAAACGAAAACTACGCAAGTGCATGAGGTTTCCTTAGAAGTATACTTTGAAACAAATTTTAAGGGGAGGAGAAAGGTGAGGAGGTCCTTGAAAATGAGTGTCACAGCATTCGTGCATTCTTCAAACAAACCAGTGACATTTAAGACTGCTAAATTAACACTTTTAATATTTCTGAAGCAACTCAGTGCTTCTAAAGGCAATGTCGTAAACTGTTTTACTTTTTGTATCAATGCCATTGTTTCTGATGTAAATGTGTACGGTGCGTTCATTAATTAAAGGTTACTCTGTAACAGGTTCTTTTCCAATTTACCAAATAGCAGAACTTTTAATCACTAGGACAAGCATGTGATTTACTAAATTAAAAAAATGCGTAGGGATCAAAGACCAAAAAATATTCAGGTTTGAAAAATTATTTCTACACAGCTTCCTTAAAAATATGTAATGTTTCTTACCTTTCTTATAAAATTGAGGGCGAAACACAAACATATGGGTAAATAAATATTTGATCCTTGCTAGTACTTGCATCTTATAATTAAGTGTGATGGGTTTTTAAATGTTAAGGAAATAATAATTTGCCATCACTGGAGATGGAAGAATTTTGTGTATTAGTTTAGTGTAATTCAATTTGTGAAAATGTGCTTCATTGATCTCTGAAAAAGAACTTTAATTGGAAATGAATATCACAATCTATTTGCCACACCAATAAGCCCAAATTGCTGCAGTTCATTAAGTACCACACCTGCTATTTAACTTATCACAGGGAGAAAAATCCTTGATATAATACATTTAAGGGTGCCAGGTGGGAGCTCAAAAAAACAGTAGTTTGAACTCCTTATTTCTCTACTTATCCAAGTTGTTAAAATATGCCCAAATTCCCTGCCTGAGATAAATGTGGCCTAATGCTTGATCTGGATATCCCCTTATCCTTTCAGATAGATAGTTTCTTTTTTTGAAAGAAAAATAGAAGCCATTCATACAAGTGAAGCCATTTAAATAATATTCTTTAAAAACATTTCACAAGTAAATGAAGAAAGGGCATTTTGTAACACCAGTACCCACAGAGGTTGACAGATCACCCTTCAAAAGCAATCTGAAACTCAGTGGGGTGGGGAGAGGAGGAGGGCACGGGAGAAAGAACAGGCTTTTTATGTTAGGATAAAAACCATAGGACAAACTCCAAACAAACAATGTCAACAGCTGCCCACAACAGGACAGACACACTCCAACAAATAATCAAGAACCAGCGGTGGAGAATAAGCAACAAAGCGCCCAATAAATTCCTTTGGATGAAAGAACTAAAAATAATGAAGTGAGTGCCCGCAAAGGACACCACAGCTTTTAGTTATTTGAGAAAGAAATTCTTACACCACTCAGTAACTGGATTGGAAGAGACCCTCTGTGTTTCAGCTTGAAACAAATCTAGAGCCATGGTCTTCGTCCCCTGCATAGATCCCGCAGTGGTCCCAGGAAGTAATTTGGTTCCAGGCTTTGGATCTGCAATGTGGTCATGAGCGTAAGACGGTTACTGTCAGGAATGGCTGATTGCCAACCCGCTTTTTCCCCGGAAAAAGCAACTATCACTCTATAATTTTAATTTTTACAAATAATGGCTAGCACTTTTCTCATGGTAGATGAAGTGGGAGCGTGAGTATTTTTACTACTATTTAATTATATCTGAAATGTTCACGAAAATTTAGAATTTCAACTTTTTTAGAGCCATCTCTTTCTCTACCCAAAATATATTCTAACTTTCTATACAACTACAGGAAATGTAATTTCTTTTTAGAAATACACTTTGGCATCAATTTTTCTGAGATGTATTTTTTTCCATAAAGTAAGGCATTTCTGTGTGCAAATTAGAAATGTGAGATTTTGGTTTTCTCCATCACAGTTAGTCAAAGCACTCGTGTCTCTTTAAAAACAAAGTAACCAATTTATTCAACAACTATGGATCTCATTTTTAAAATGAAACTTTAAGATTAGGAAGAAGAAAAGATGGGAGCTACACAGATATATCAGATGTCATTAATACTTGGGATGGTTTTTAAAAAGTCACACCTGGTTTTCACCTCAGTGAGTTAGAGCAACAAAATCAGCTTTGGGGGAGGGAGTGTCGGTAAATTTAAATTTCTCAAAAACATTCCCTAGGTGATTCTAATGTGCATCGAGAATTGAGGATCAATGGAAGACAACAAGAGACAGAACAAAATCAAATAATTATGAATCACTATGGTAATAGCATTAATAAAAATACATATAAGAAGGGGAAAAATGTGGAAGAAAACCTACAGAATTTTTTCTCTAACTCAGGATAGCTGGGTTTGGAAAAGGGAAGCAGGAGGTTGCTAGATCTTTCCTTATACTGGGTTGGGCAAAATGTTTTAGTTTTTCTCATAGATGGTTCTAGTAGTGCTTAGTTGTCTTCAACTTCATTTGAAACAACTTTGTTAGATTGTATTGTGACAGCTGTCATATCAGCATGTATTTTAAAAAATGTATCAAAATTGGTGAATTTTGTGCAGCCATTTTAATATTGAAGAAGATGTGCAAATTTTTTGGCATATTATGCTTTTTATTATTTCAAGAAAAGTAAAAATGCAACCTAAAATGTGAAAAAAAAAAGATTTGTGCATTGTGTGGAGAAGGTGCTGTGACTGATTGAAAGTACTAAAGGTGATTTGCAAATTTTTTTGTTACTGTTGACATTTTGTCCAAATAATTCTTTGCTGTGGGGCTGTCTTATGCATTGGAAGATCTTTAGCAGCACCCCTGGCCTCTACCCACTAGAAGCCAATGGTGGGAGATGTCCGACATACTCACAATATCCAAATCAATAAAATTGGTGAAAATGAAAAATATGTCTTTCATTTTACAAGAAAAACTAAAGGAACTTTTTGGCCAACCCAGTGTAACTCTATAGATTCATTGCCTTCAAAAGAACAAAGGCTACTTTTTAAACTTAAAAGCCAGAAATACATTAGGGAGGTTGAAATAACAACACTGTATGAACAACGTATTATAGAAGCACCAAAAAACTGAAAAGCTTATCCAGGTTGGGACCACAGAGGGCTTTCTCGAAAAACCCAAGTTTAACCTTCAGGATGAGTGGAGCTATTTAGACCCTTTACCTATTAATAAATTTGAAAACTATTTTGAATTTTCCTATCAATAAAATATTTATACAAACATAGATCATCTGTAGCATTTATTGAATTTCTAATAATATTCCAGTGTAATAAGCAACTATAGTCTAATAAAGAAAATTGTGTTCCAGATTTATTATTGGAATCTGCTAGTACTTTTATAAATTAAAAAAACGATTTAAAATAATTATGATGGAAGTTATAATTCAAGAATTTACATTTCCAATATATAGTGGTTAAGTAAGTTAAAACATTTGAGCACTAGGTCAATTTAACCTATTGAATAGGGTAAAACCAGGGTCACCGCCTTTGACTGTGTAGGTTTGAGCACCATATTTGGTATTCCTTGATAGAATTGTACCAAGAATAATTACTTGAAAATATAAACATGAACATCAACAAAGTATGCTTGTGTACCGTCTTCCCAGAAGTCAACTACTATTGCCAGTGGTCAAAACGGTTAAATCTTTAATCCATACAAACTTTGTAGTGGAATAAATGATCCTATGCACAGATGGCCTTGCCCAACTAATTTAGCCTTTAATGATGTAGAGTTTCATTGCACACATATTGTGTACACTATAAACCAGCACTAATTAGGCTTATCTTCAGCACTCACGGTTATTACTACTGGTATTAGTATTATCCCCTGCCTGATTTCCCTGAGATAAGGAGCTGTATTTCCCATGTGTTAGGTTTTTAGGAAGTATTTGACTGGCTCGATTATAAAACTTGCCAAAGGGGGTAGGTTCGAGGGTGGGAGGCAGGGGGTGGGGGTTGGGGGGCAGGGTGAAAATGGAGACAACTGTACTTGAATTAAAAAAAAGAAAAACACTTCTGTAAGATGAGAGAGTTCAAGTTGATATCTATATGGGGTTCACTATTGTACCTGATCTGGCAGCACCAGTGAAAGAAGAGAAAGGTAACATGACTTTTTAAAGAGGAGAAGTGTAAGCCCACTGTAACCAGGAATGTGTCTATTTATGATTTTTGAAAATTTCTTTTTCTTCTGGGCTACATGAAAACAATTATTCTCCCTTTGCCATTGCTTTATTAAACCCCATATGTGACATCCTTTCAAGCAAACTCTTGTCACACAAACCCATCTCTGCTGAAGACATTGTAATTATTCTTTCTCTAACACCCATTATCTTGTTCTTTCTTTAGTCCTGGTAAGGAAATGCTGAAGCACAAACTAGATGAAATATTATTTACTGTAGTGCTTTCATTGTATTCCAATCTATAGATGATATACTTATTTACTAACATATGAACAGGCTTATGTGATTCTGTAAGAGGATTATGGCCTCTCTAGCAAACATTTATAAGTTTGCCAACCATGACACTTCACATTATTCTCTTCATTAATTAATGCATAGATTAATTTAGCAATGTTTATTAAGCAACAGCTAAGTACCAGGCTATGTATTATGGGCTTGTAAGAGTGTGGTTAACAAGAAAGAAATGTAGACAAGCGAAGAGGCAATTAAACAGTGTGATGTGTGATGTGTGCTGTGCAAAGAAACGCTGGCATGCCACAGGACCAGCTGAAGGCCCTTAACCCAGACTGAGAGTACACGGAGTTCTGGAGGGAAGTAGCTAAGCTGAAGTCACAAAAATGAACAGGACTGGACTGGGTAAAGGTAGAAGTGGAATAAAAACGTTCAGGCTAAAGATCCAAAGGAAAGAGCACGGTGATGTGAAATGAAAAGAGTCACTACAGCTGCGCAGAGGGAGCTGGGGTTTGGACCAGGATGAACTATCAGAGAGAAGGCTGGAGAGTTTGGAGGGGCTGGATCGCATGAGGTCTCTAAAGCAATGTTGACTTGGGAAGATCAACACCTATAGGCCAACCTCCCCTGGGCTTGGCATCCTGTGTGCAACCTCCTGGCCCTAGTCAAATATTTTAAGGAGTATGACAACAGACAATACTTTATGTCAGCGATTTTCAACCCATGTGCCGCAAGGATTTTTAAAACATGCAATACCTGACTATTTAGACAGGGACGCTGACATCTTTTCCCTTAGACTGTCAGATAAAAAAAAAATGCCAACAGCCAATGCAACAATAGCCATATGGTATAAAAAATAAAAAAATATATATCTATTTTTTCTCAAATTGGCAAAAAATGTAACATTTTTGGGGGTGTGCCACAGAATTTTAGCAATTAGTTTATGTGTTCCATGAGATGAAATGAGTTGAAAATCACTGACCTATGTTGTAGGTAAAGATATCTTTTTAAAAAGTTTATTCTGAAAAATGATTCGCAAAATTAAGTTTCACTATTAATTTATCATTGTCATATGATAGTTTCTAAGATATATTAACAGCAGTTTGTTGATGACTAAGCCTTCCCTGTATTCTGTAATATTAATAAACATCTACTATATTCCCAGCATTGTATTAGATATTCTGGTATTAACAAAGATGAGAAGGGAAGAATTCTATCTCTTCCTTCAAGGACTTGTTGAGGTTACAAAAAACAAAACCATAGATTCTTCTAAAACCTACCCATTTCTACCATTGTTTCTGTCACTCAGCTTTGGCCACTAGATCGACTTGTACTACTTCCTGCTTCCACCCAGTTTTCCACATACATTCCTTCGTTACTTCCTATTATTATTCTTTTGCAATGGCTCCTTCTGCCTGAACCACTTCCTTGGTTGGGGATTTCAGCCCGTCTTTTTGAATTGCGCAGTATTTCACTCACTGACTCCCTGCCTCGAGTCTCTACGCCTGTTTCACTCTCCTGTCTTATACTGTCCAAGCCACATTAGTCTCCCTAAAGCCCTGATTTCACTCTTCCACTGCTCTGTTTAAACACTTCCTCTGAATTTCTTAGTGCATTGGTACAAAATCCACATAATCTAGCCTAACATGAAGGAGACCTTCAGAACCGAACTCAACGCAACCTTTACGATCTTCTCCTGTGAAGCATAACTGGGAGAAGGCGGGGGAGGGGAAAGATTGCTCTTCCTGGACAAATTGCTCAGGACTGGCATTGTTTCCGAAGTGCATTTAAGGTACTATGGCCACTTACAGGTTTCTAGCAACACAAGGAGAGTGCTTTAGGAGAGGCAATGAAAATGAAAGCAATATGAAGAAAGCTGAAAAGCTGTGGCATCTTTTCAATTGCACGTAATTGACCCAGTTTCTCCCTGCTTGCTTGCTCCCGCCTTCAGGTTAGGTTCTGACCTATGTCAGGCACTCTCTGCTAGAGCCAAAGGAGTCTATTCAATGTGCTTTGAAGACACGATGCTCATTCTTACCTCTGCCCACCCCACTTGCAAACTTTAAAATACTATCCTGCTGTACTAGGTCCAGTCTAAATTCTGGGCTGCTATTGAGCCTGACTGTTAAAGAGTTTACATCCTTCATCAAATACAATTTCTGGGAGAGTCAATGAGATTATTCAGGGGCAGGGTGGGAAAATGAATGAACGCTTCCATTATGGCTTAAGTCTTGTTCTCAAACATTTGCTGAGTTTCCCTTTCCTGTGAGTAGAATAATGATTCCTCCAATACGGTATATACAGTCATAATTGGCACAGAAACACGTATTCCCAGGTGCCATGTGATTGCATGCAATGATATTTCCAGATTCGTGGCAAGTGATAACCTGTCAGATGCTGATGAACCCTGAGTTCTGATAATGTCTTATGTCCTAAATATCTTCTAGAAGAAACACATGCTTAGTAATTAAAAAAATATACCCAAATTATGGGAATTGATCATCCTCCTCCCTCAAATATTTCCTAATTCTTTTTCTTCAACAGAACTCTGATTTTGTCCAGATACTTGGAGGCTTTTTGCTTCAGGGGAAATAAAGGTTCGGTACTCTAAACCAATTGTGGTAATTCCATTTTCTTGACAGTGATTGGTTTAGACAAGGACATGTGATGTAATTCTGACTAATAAGCCGTAAGTGGAAATCTACTGGGGAGAGTGACTGGAAAAGTTTTCCTTTACTCTGAAAAAGGGACCCAGACAGACATTAGTCACTTTTATTCCCTGCCTGTGGCTACAAATAATGCCGGGAAACATAGTGGAACTAATGCATTCATTCTGGGACCTCCCAGCCTTTAGCGTACTTGTTTTGTGAATTAATTAACCCCTTGTTGTCTACACCACTTTTAGCAGGAACCTTTGGGATGACTGCAATCCAAAGAATCTGAACTGTTCTAAAAATGTACTAATGGAGTTTGGGGAATCGTGGGAAGGACAGGCATCTCTCACAAGGCAAAGCGAGTTAAGAGTTATGGTAGCTTCATTTGGGAGACCCATGTTCGCATCATAATTGTTACATTCAGTTCGCATGATAACGGTTACATTCCTGGGCTTGGGTCATCTCTGATATTATAACATAGACTGTTTCCAATGGACCATGTGCTCAAATTACCTTTTATGCTAATGTTAATGATTTGTACTTTGTGGCAGTAAAATGAAGTGGAAAGAACATTGGGCTGGAAGTCAGAAAACTTGGATTCTTATCCTTATGTTGACCAACAATTTCCGGGGGCCCTTGGTTAGAGAACCGAACATTTCCTCTGGAAATGTTAAATCATTAACATTTTAAATCATTAAGTCAGGAGGCTGCACCCTACTATCTGTAATGGGGTTCTGGCTCTGATTTTCTGGAGTGCAAACGTACCCACACTTTGCATCCAGGAATTAGGGACAGGCACTACAACCTGGGGTGTTTGTAACAAAGGCAGGTACTTTATATACTTTCTGTGTTTCATTATGTATTACTGCGTATGGTGTAAAGTTTTGTTACTATTGGATTAATAGCAACTTTTTAATTAACTAGTTTGCATCACAGTGCTCTTTGTGCAGGGTCTGGCAATACCTGGCTTACTGACATTTGGTGAAGTGCTTAGTATAGCAGATTAAAGCATGAAGGTAGGAAGATGACAATGACCAAGATGCGGTCCCTACATACACTCCTTTTGAAGTTTTTAGATGAGGGTCAGCATATGAGGACTTATATCATGCAGCCCTAATAGAATCTTGAGACAAAATATACCAGTTAAAAATTAAATTAAACCATATGTATTGAAGAATCTAGAAATCCGGTTTACAGTTACAGAAAATAATGGAGGAAATATTTTCCTAAAAAAACAAAAACCACATTTTATTCAAATCTCAGGACCTACCGAGGTAGGGGAAGGACATAAAATTTCTTTTCAGTTACTAACTCCAACTTTCATTACTGGTCCTTGTTAAAAGAGCCCCCCAAAAGGCACCAGCAACAAAGCAGGCAAGAGCAACCGATGGTCATTGAACAGTAGCATGATAAGCATATGAAAACTGGAAATCCATAGTCAGCTACCTGCTGATGAGGTTAAGAGAGTCTTTTGCTCAGTATCCCATGGATGAGCCACAATGTTCTCTCGTCCCACTGAAACTGTTCTTTATGTCATCTCTGATAGGGGCTGCCTTTCTCAATAAGATTACTGCTGTGTCCCATTTCTGGAGCACCGTTTTGCTTTATTACAACGTTGCATGATAGGCTACCTACAGAGACACTCGTTAAAGGCACCTGGGATTCACAAGCTTGAAAGAAAACTTTTAAAAAGAAAGGTCAGAAGGGAACATGGTCACCAAGGTGACCGCGGCTAGTACAATAAAGAAGCTGGTCACATAGAAGATGAAAATATCAGTACAATATCCTCTTCCATTATTAAAGCTCCACGAACAAAACAAGTAAGTGCAGATAAATGACAAGATACATTCTAATCTCATTTCATTCACCGTTATCATTGGATTAGAAGCCAGAGGTCTGTACGGCCTTGAAAAGTACACTTCCATATTCAACTAAGTGGGCATGGCCAAAGCCACAAGAGAAATATTTGTGTAGGATTTGATAAAAAGAAAAAAAATGTCTTCACCTCAAGGTAGACACATTGTCTCCCTAGATGACCTCATATTTGGGATGAAATCACTTAGGGTTTTAGTTCTATTTGGAGGGAAAAAGAATATTTAAAATGTTTTCAAACTGAGGTTATGACAACTGAACCAAGAATAGGAAGTAATAGTCTCTCGATCGGTTTACTGGGTTTAATAACAAATACTGCCTATTCATAAGTTCAACAGCAGCCCTGGTTTTTCAGATATGTTGTTAAGAGGTATAAAAGAAAATAGTTGGTATAGGACTGTATTCTTTTATGCCTGCACAAAAAAAGGCCACTCAGGATGGCACAGCTAGTACCTGACTGCTCTGCCCCTAACACCTCCTGCCCATTTACTGATGCTTCTCTCACTGAGACGTCAACCCTATCCTGCTCCTAAAACACAGAAAAAAACAGCTGGAGCTAGGAATGGTCACTGGGAAGTGATGGACTCAGGAGCCTCCATTCTGGCAATTCTTCCGTCCAAAGCCACTCACAATGTTCATATATATATATATCAACTTTTAATATATTTTATATGTATACAAAATAAACTCTTAATATATATATAAAGTTTGTATAAGTATACATACATATACACACATATACAAGTTTATATATACAACTAAATATATATGTAGTTAAATCTTCTTTACTACACATCAAGATAATACAGTAGCTATTTTGTTGCTTCATTAACACAGTTGGTTCTTCTTTCTACATAAATAAATTATCTCTGAAAACAGCTCCCATTCTCTGTTCAGATTTTTTTTCTCAGCGTTCAAGGATTTTCATCATGTGAACACACCCAATCCAACTACTGTTTCCTAACATCTCCTAACCCATCACACATGTGCACCCTCTGGTTTGGTCAATACTTCTCTGGGTCTCCTTCTCTTGTTCACTCCTTCATTATGCTGTTTTCCTTTATTGGAATTTCCTCTCTTTCCACCTCCACTTATCCTAAAAGCACTCATCCTTCCAAAGTCAAAAATTTATTCAAGAAGATATTAAGTAACTTTCTCAAGTTTTTTCTGGTAAGTGGCAGAGCCGGGATTCAAATCTGAGAAAGAGAGAGAGAGAGAGAGAGAGAGAGATTCCAAAGTCTGTGCTGCTAACTGTTAAAAGTATTAAAACTGAAATTCAAAGTGGAACTTTGGTATTTAATTCATGTTTTAGAATTTGAAGACAATAAAGTGAGCACTTATTGTAAATTTTAGGCTTCATGAAATGACTTTGAAAATTATACATGAATAAGTATAACTAAATATCAACCTTAACTGTCCTCCATAAGTTTTAACATCATGCTACTAAAACCATAATTACACAAATGGAACTAACTTAAGAAGAAAAATATTTTAAATGTGTGAAAATGTTACTAATGGGATAATAATGATTCTACGTCTAGGAATGCATAATCCAAGGCAAAATAGAATTATGTACTCATTGTCAAAACTGAAGTAAGACAAGTTTGCTAATTTTCAAATTCCCACTGTAGTACACAGTAACAATAGAATGTTAGTCTCTAGAGTGCAAAAAGGTTGTTATAAATGAAAAGTTATCAGGCCTACATAAAAATATAATGCCTCAAGTAAACAAGTCAATTAATGCCACTATGGAGCAGATTTAATTTGAACAATTATTGTGCATAGAAATATTTGTGCATCTAGTGGGTAGAAATATTCGAATTAGTAATAATCTATTTAAATTACTTAAGAATAATGGTAGGTATCTTAATTAAGATACAGGTCGTGGTCTAATAATATTTGAAAAAGCAAAAAAACAACATGAAAGAAAAATAAGATTTAATTTTGAACTCTCTTTTAAACTAGTGAATATTACAGATAATCAATAGAATAATTGAAAAACTTTTTACAGTAGCTAACATTTATGGAGCTCTAAGGTGCCAAAGCTGTATATATAAGGCATATTTAGGTCTTACAACAGGCTCATGGTTGGTAAAGCATATCTCAATTTTACACACAAAAAAGAGAGATTTTAGAGAGGTTTTCTAAAATATACCTTATGAAACCCTGGCTGGTGTAGCTCAGTGGATTGAGCACAGGCCTGCAAATCAAAGGATTGTGGTTCGATTCCCAGTCAGGGCACATGCCTGGGTTGCAGGCCAGTTCCCAGCAGGGGACGCACGAGAGGCAACCATACATTGATGTTTCTCTCCTTCTCTCCTTCCCTTCCCCTCTAAAGATAAATAAATAATAATAATAATAATAATATCTTAAAAAATAAAATATACCTTATAAAAATATCTAAATAGTAAAATGTTTTTGAAGCCTTGGGAATTGTTTGACAGAGGATAAAAGAGAGATTTAGGAAAAATTTCCTTCAAGTTAAATAAGAAGTGATTTTGAATTCACAAAGGCCCTTTCAGGAATGCACATATTACTGTTAGCTAAACCAACAAATGTATATTGCACAATAAATGTATATTTACAGTATTAGTGGTGATTTTAATTTTCTTAAAGATGGCACTCACACAGACAGATCATAAATTAAATTTCATTAAAGTAGATGTTTGGTTTGAGTTACCTGGCTCTTAAAATTTTATATATTTTGTTAACTTGAAACAATTTTAACTAGAGTCTGTTCATTTA
The DNA here is from genome assembly GCF_014824575.4 of Sturnira hondurensis. Classification (NCBI taxonomy): domain Eukaryota; kingdom Metazoa; phylum Chordata; class Mammalia; order Chiroptera; family Phyllostomidae; genus Sturnira; species Sturnira hondurensis. The sequence goes on from NW_028076312.1 coordinate 397,216, forward strand.
AAATGATGTAGTGAGAGATGTCCAAGTAGTTTTATTTATTTACTTTTATGTTGTAGTCATGGTTTTTAAACCGAGTGATTTATTTTGCTTATAATTTCTTTGAAAAGGAGTTGCTTTCGTGTTCCACTCTGCTTTGACGGGGGTCAGCTGACTTGAATGCTTTGTTAGCAGGATCTGCAGCTGCAGAAATGAACTTCGGTGATCTGCCTCAAAGCAAGACAAGGGAAGTCCAGACAGAAGTGAGGTGCTAATTGTATTCCACCGCATTATACATTTTGGTTAGAGTAACTGAATGATACTCCTAAAAAAATAAGTCTAAATCACTCAGATTTTAAGCATAGATTGCTATTCAAGTAAGATAATAACCCAATGCCTTTGGCTCCATATACATAAAGTGATAAAACATCATTACTGTGGATGGTCAAATTTCTAGAAATCAGCTTAGCAGGCTCAAACACATGGAGAGAAGCCAGTGTATAGGTTTCCACCCACAAGCACATATAGAAGGGTTGATCTGACCTGGAGTGTTCTAACCCTATATGAAATAAATGGGGTACCGAGAGCCCTGTGCAAAGGGCTAAAAGTCAGGCCCAGACACACGGTGGAGACACGACCAAATTCACCCAGGATAAAAATCGTTCTCTCCATAGCCATTTGGATTCAAATTATTAAAAGGATATAATGAGCTATGTTTACCTCTGCATGAAACCAAAGTACACATTATTGCAGCAGGTGAATTTACCAAGTGGCATTCAAGTGCATAAACTGAGAGATAATGCATTTCTAAAAACTCCTAACTCATCCTGGGAGGGTATTTCTTTTGTTTTTAATTTGAGAGCCTCTGACACATAATTTTCAGTTTGGGTTTAAGAGATTTATCATAACTGTTAGAAATTATGATTCACATCATTAAACACGATCATTTTCATTGCAAAGGAAATAATTCACACACTAAAACCCATATAAAATATTGTGTTTTTTCTTTGAATAATTCAACTTATTAGTATGGAAACACTTGTATCTCGGAAGGTTTACCATTCTTCATTTTTAAATGCACACAGTATTAATCTCTTCCATCTAATAACAATTTCTTTTTTATTTTTCTTATTTAAAAAAAGTGAGAGGGATAAGATGGTAAGTTTTACATTGTCACTAAGTATACTATGTAGACTGAGAAGCTTAGTTGTGCATTATGACCACAAAAGAGTGAGTGTATTATTAGTTGGACAACATCATATTTTAAAGTTTCCTAATTTTACACAATGGAATACTACATAGTAGAAAGAAAGAACTCCTGCCCTTAGCAACAACATGGATGGAACTGGAGAGCATTATGCTAAGTGAAATAAGCCAGCCAGTGAAAGACAAACACTATATGATCTCACCTATAAGTGGAACCTAATCAACAAAACAAAAAAGTGAGCAAAATAGAACCAGAGACATGGAAATAAGGAACAAACTGGCAGTAACCAGAGGGTATTGGGGAGAGGGGTAATGGGGGAAAGAAGGGGAAGTGTCAAGTCAAGGAACATGTATAAAGGATCCAAAGACAATGTGGGGGGCATTGAATGTGGGAGGTGGAGGGTGGGGAGGGTAGAGGAGAATAATGGAGGAAAGGTGGGGACAACTGTAATTGAACAATAAAAAATTTTTTTTAAATGTGGCCAAACTAGGGAAAAATGTTGATGAATGAAAGGGAAACTTTAAAAGATAAATTAACTGAATATGGCCAAAAAATTCTTTGAGAATGTGTAACAGATTGGTCAGCCTGGTCTGATTTCATGTACCTTATTTTCTAGCTATGGAGAAATTAAGAAGGGAGAGTATTCAGAATCCCTTAAGGATCTTTTATTATGGGTAAGATGCAAAAAACATATACTCAAGAAAGACTAGTTAGAAACAAAAATGTTTCATTAGAGTATGGAATAAGTTTAAAATTAAATTGATTTCCCCAACACATGGGTATGCACAGAAAATTTATTGTAAAGTATACACTGATCAGTAGTTACCATTCAGATTCATCAGCCATAAAATACCCTGCCTGCTTTCTTTTCCTGGGTGTCAACTGCATGGCTTATTAGAAAGCAGTGATGAAAGCAGAGATCTGGTCTCAAAAATGCAGTGAGGTGGTGGACTTGAACACCCTCTATCGTGCACGTGAACTAACTCTGGATGCTGAGTCTGGGTGCCACCTCTTCTACCCCCAGCCTTGCCATAGTTGATGGGCCTGATTTCACCAAACCTGTGCAAATAGTACTGTGCCCATGACTAGATCCACTGCCCACACAGGAATATGGGCACAGCCGTCATTCTGAAATAAACCAAGCGTTCTCCATTCTATGAGGTAGTATAATTACATGTGTGTTAGAGCAGCTGATGTTGATTACATAGTCAAGAATCCAATAGTTGTATTTTGTGCCAGACAAGTACCTTGGGAAAGTTTGTAAGATCAGACATCAGTATTACATGTCTTGTTTGATAAACTCCCTTTCTTTGGGGAAAAGAGATACGTGTATATATATAAAGTAGGCTGTTTATAGCTAGGGAAGAATGGACTATATACAGTAAAATGTTGGGTCTTCAGTGGAGTCCTTGTGACTAATCCATGATTTGCTCTTGACTCAGGCTGGAGAGCACCCGGAGACATGGTTGATGGATGGCAAGTTATTAACTCGAGTAGACAGATGCTCACTGAGAGAACTAGAGCCAGGTTCTCCCGGAACTTTTGTTGGAAGTGAGTTGAAACACTTGAAGCTAATATGCATTAAAATTTGACTTTTACATTTTCACACACACTGAGTTTTCAAGTACATGGATCAAATCTACTTCCAAAATGTAATTTTCTATTGGTGTTGATACTTGTATTGAAATGCTCTGATGTGAATGCATTCACTTGTAATGACTAAACAGAAAAATCAATATTTTAAGATATTAAGACCAAAAAAATTCTACCTAGATTAACAGATGAAACGTGTTGCAATCTCTGAGAGTCCACACCCAATTATGGTCCAATCAAACTGTGCTGGATAAAAGATACCACTCTGAGAGGATTAATTCCCTGTAGAAAGATTTAATCTCTTTGTATTCATTTAACTGTGGAACATCACTCTTCAAAATGTGAATATATCAAATACAATAATAAATCTTAGAACTGTCAGCATATATTTTATTTCATGATGCTTTTCCTATAATGGAATACTGAAAAAAGTCACTGATAAGTTTGATAATAGTGAAAAGTTAAAAGAAACAAAAAGTGAAGAGTAAAGCTATTTTTAATTTTAGATGTTCTAAGTGCCTATATGGGTAGAGCTTAGCAATCATTCAAAGTCAACATTTTGACTAATAAAATTAATAGAAAGAGGTTTAAAAGGTAACAGCAGGGGTTCCAGCCAAGATGGAGGCATAGGTAGAAATGCTTCCCTTCCTCGCACAACCAAAAGAAGGATAACAACCAATTTTAAAACAATTAACAACCAGAAGTGCCAGAAAATCAAACTGCATGGAACTCCAACAACCAAGGAGTTAGAGAAACATTCACCCATACCTGCAGGAGGGATGGATAAGGGAGCTGGGCAGCTGAGCAGAAGGACAAGAGGCAAGGCAGCAGAACTTGAAGGTGAAGTGGGGCTGGCTGATCTGGAAACTAAAGACTCAAAGATAGCTGTAAAATACTGTGGGGGGGTATTGTAATGTATTGTACAGTATTGTAAATGCTGCAAAATATTGTGGGGGGTACGACAGTGGGAGGAACTCCCAGTCTCACAAGAGAGTTCACTGGAGAGGAGAGCAAGCCAGAAGCATTGTTTCCACTCTGACCCCTCCCTCACAGATAGCACCACAATATAACATGGCTGCCCTGCCCTGGCGAATACCTAAGGCCCCGCCCTCTTACAAAATAACAGGGACACCAAGACAAAGAAATATAGCCCAAATGAAAGAACAGATCAAAACTCAAAAAAAAAAAAAAAGGAGCTAAGCCACAAAGGATAGACAACCTATTTGATGCAGAGTTCAAAACACCAGTAATCAGCATGCTCACAGAAGTGACTGAGCTTGGTCTCAAAATGAAGGAAGAAATGAAGGCTACCCAAAGTCAATTAAAGCTAAATATACAGGGAACCGACAGTGAAGGGAAGGAAACTGGGATGCAAATAAATGATTTGGAACAAAAGAAAGAAATAAACACCCAACTGGAACAGAATGAAGAAACAAGAATTCAAAAAAAAAAATGAGGAGAGGCTTAGGAAACTATGGGACAACTTTAAGTGCTTAACATCCAAATGATAGGGGTGCCAGAAGGAGAAGAGGAAGAGCAAGAGCAAGAAATCGAAAACTTATTTGAACGAAATACGAAGGAAAACTTTCCCAATCTGGTGAAGGAGATAGACTTCCAGGAAGTCCAGGAAGCTGAGTCTCCCAAAGAAATTGGTCTCAAGGAGGAACACACCAAGGCACATCATCATTAAGCTACCCAAGATTAAAGATAAGGAGAAAATCTTAAAAGCAGCAAGAGGAAAAGAGAGAGTTACCTACAAAGGAGTGCCCATAAGACTATCAGCTGGTTTCTTAAAAGAAAGCTTGTAGGCAACAAGGGGCTAGAAAGAAGTATTCAAAGTCATGAAAGGCAAGGACCTACATCCAAGATTATTCTATCCAGCAAAGCTATCATTTATAATTGAAGGGCAGATAAAGTGCTTCCCAGATAAGGTCAAGTTAAAGGAATTCATCATTACCAGCCCTTATTATGTGAAATGTTAAAGGGACTAATCTAAGATATAGGAGATCAAAAACTATGAACAGTAAAGTGACAACAAACTTGTAACTATCAACAACTGAACCTAAAAAGCAAAAACAAAAACCAGGCGAACAACTAGAACAGGAACAGAGTCAGAGAAATGCAGATCACATGGAGGGTTTTCAGTAGGGAGGGGGAGGGGAAGACGAGAGGAAATGTACAGGGAATAGGAAGCATAATTGGTGGGAATAAAATAGATGGGGCGAGGTTATGAATAGTATAGAAAACAGAGAAGCCAAAGAACAAATATGAATAACCTATGGACATAAACTAAGGGTGGGGGGCAATACTGGAGAGTGAAGGAGGATGGAAGGTGGAGGGAGAATAAAGGGAAAAAATTGGGACAACTGTAATAAAATAATCAATAAAATAGACGTAACAAAAGTAACAACAGATCATGCAAAGTACTGGCATTACTGAATATGTAAGGAGGAAAGACAAGTAAGACAACTAAGATTTGGATTTTTGTGGATATAATCATGAGATATAGGAAATCGTATACCAAAATGTATATGTGATTTAGAACATCCTTTCCAAACCACTTTATTTATTAATCACTAAATTCACCTTTCTAGCCTTAATTCCTAAGTGATTCGGTAATTCTAAAATAATTAAAAAACACAATAATTCAAAGAAGTTACCATTAGATTTAAGAAACAAGAAAGATGGGATCCAAGGTGATCAACCATTAGCTTATTACAAGGAATATTAACATTTTCATGGATTTATCAATCGTTTTTAATAACTCTAAAGCACTATGTCAAGGAACATTAGAACAAGTTAGCATTATTATTTTTCTAAAATGTTATTTAGTTCTATAGTGTTATTTGAGGTTTTACATGAACTTTGAAAAAATATTTTTATAATCATTGATATAAACATTTTGAAATCATTAGATATTTTTTGACAAGGCGTAATTTGGTGATTAACTTGGAAAAGTTATTGGGAGAACCAACACACTTTCTTACAGTGATGGTATCAATTATGTTTTATCTAGTAAATATTTGACTGTATTTTTAACTTTCTGTTTCTACATATCTCAACAGAACACTAACTAAATTCTTTCAAAGAGAAAACAAGCATTAGTTGATTCTTCCTTATATGAATTAGTACCATGCCCACCTCCAAATAAAAATGCACATTAAAAATTCAATATTATTATTAAGGAATATTAGGAATATAAGGAATATTATTAGTAAGGAATAAGTGATGAAATTATAAGATATTTAAAGTGGTATGTGTGCACTGAAATGAGATTTCCCCACCTAGTTAATTGGCACATCCACCACCTCACATCTTTATCCTTTTTGTTTGTTTGTTTTGGTGAGAACATTTAACTTTTACTCCTTTAGCAAATTTTCCTTACACAATACAGTGTTACCAACTATAGTTACCAGTTTTATATTAGATACTCAGACATAATGCATTTTATAGCTGAAAAACGTGTACTTTTTTGCCAACCTCTCCCTATTTGTTCCAGTCCCTAGCTATGGCAAACACTGTTTGCTATTGTTTCCACTGTTTCTATGAGTTTGACTTTTTAAATTTTTTTTGGATTGCACATATAAGTGATACCATGCAGTATTTGAGTTTCTCTGGTTTATTTCACTCAGCATAACGCTATTAAGGCCATCCATGTTACAAATGGTAGAATTTTCTTCTTCCTTATTATTGAATATTTCATGTTTGTGTATAAATAACTCTATGTATGTATATCTATAATGTTTCCCATTCATCTATTGATAAACACTTAGGTTGTTTCCATACCTTGGATATTATGAATAATGCTGCAATGAACATGAGAGTGCATGTACCCTTTAGGATACTATTTTCATCCCCTTTAGATTTATACCTAAAGTGGACTTCTGGATCATATTGTGGTTCTATTTTTAATTTCTGAGGGACCTCCACAATGTTTTCTATAATGGCTTCACCAGTTTGCACTGCCGCTGACAAGAGTACATAAGGGTTCCCCTTTTTCCACATCCTCATCGATACTGTCTCTTGTCCTTTTGATGACTGCCATTCTCACAGGTGCGAGATGAAATCTCAATATGGTTTTGATTTGCGTTTCCCTAAAGATTAGTGAAGTTAGGCACCTTTTCACATGCCTACTGGCCATTTGTATGCCTTCTTCGGAAAAATGACTAGTCAGCTTTCCTCCTCAGTTTTAAGTTAGGTTGTTTGTTTTTTGCTATTGAGTTGTGTGAGTTATTTATATATTTTGGATATATGAGATATATAATTTGCAAATATTTTCTTCCATTCTGTAGGTTGCTTCTTTTTTTTGTGAAGTAGCTTTTAGTTTGATATTGTCCCACTTGTTTATACTTGTTTTTGTTGCCTTTGATTTTGGTCTCAAATACAAAAAGATCATCATCAAGTCTAATGCCAAGGAAATTGTTCCCTATGTTTTTAGATTTTTCTAGGAGTCTTATGGTTCCAGGACTTTTGTTTAAGTCTTTAATCTATTTTGAGTTGATTTTTGTATAAAGTGTAAGATAGGGGTCCAGTTTCATGCTTTTCCATGTGGCTGTCCAATTTTTACAACACTATTTATGGAAGAGACTGTATTCTCCCCATTGAATATTCTTGGGTCCTTTGCCATAAATAAATTGACCATATATGTGTGAGGTTATTTATAGTCTCTCTGAGTTCTCTATTCTGTTCCATTAATCTATGTGTCTACTTTTATGTCAATGCCATGTTGTTTCGATTACTATAGCTTTGTAATATAGTTTGAAATCAGGAAGCATGATGTGTTCAGTTTTGTTTTTCTCAAAATTGTTTTTGGGTATTCAGTGTCCTTGGTAGTTCTATAGAGATTTTAGTATTGTTTTCTCTATTTCTTTAAAAATATCATTATAATTTTAATGGGGATTGCATTAAATTTGTAGATTGCTTTGAGTAGCATGGACATTTTAACAACATTAATATTTCCAATCCATAACATGGAGTATCTTTTCATGTACTTGTGTCTTTTTCAATTCTTTTTCAGCAATGTCTTATTGTTTCAGAAACCTTTCACCTTCTTGGTTAAATGTATTCCTAGGTATTTAGTTCTTTTTTAAAAGTTATTTATTCTCATTTTTGTTCAAGTACAGTTTTCTGTACTTCCCATCCCAGCTCACCCCCCCCAGTGCTCCCCACCTCCCTCCCATTTCCAACCCCCCTTAGTTTTTGTTCCTGTGTCCTTTATACTTGTTCCTGTAAACACTTCTTCCCCATTCTCCCCTGAAATTCCCTCCCCTCTCCCATCTGGTCCCTGTCAGCCTGTTCTCTATTGCAGTGTCTTTGGTTATATTTTGCTTGCTTGTTTGTTTTGTTGTTTAGGTTCTTGTTAAAGGTGAGATCATCCATGCAAAAAAATGAAATCCGAGCACCAACTTACACCATACACCAAAATAAATTCAAGGTGGATAAAAGACAAAAATTAGCTGTGACACCATTAGAGTCCTAAAGGAGAACATAGGCAGGAAAATCTCAGATATTTCATGCAGCAACATTTTTACTGATATGTCCCTTAGAGCAAGGGACATAAAGGAAAGAATAAACAAATGGGATCTCATCAAAATTAAAAGCTGCTGCATGGCTAAAGAAAACAGTATTAAAATAAAAAGAGGGCCAACTGTATGGGAAAACATATTTGTCAATGATACCTCAGACAAGGGTTTAATCTCCAAAATATACAAAGAACTTACACGACTCCGCTCTAAAAAGACAAGCAACCCAATTAAAAAATGGGCAAAGGACTTGAACAGACACCTCTCCAAGGAGGACATATAGAGGATCCAGAGACACATGAAAAGATGCTCAATATTGCCAGCTATCAGAGATATGCAAATTAAAACCACAATGAGATACCACTTTATACCGGTCAGAATGGTATTTAATTCTTTTTGATGCAGTTGTAAATGAGATTATTTTCTTAATTTATCTTTCTCATAGTGATAAAATGCAGCTCATTTTTATATTGATTTTGTATCCTGCAACTTTACTGAATTTATTACTTCTAACATTGTTTTGGTGGAGATGTTAGAGTTTTCTATATATTCTATATTCTATATATCATGTAATCTGTACCTGGAGATATTTTTACTTCTTCCTTTCCAGCTTGTATGCCTTTTATGTTTTTATCTTGCCTAGTTGCTCTGGCTAGGGCTACCTGTGCTGTGTTGGAATAACGTGGTGAGAGTGGGCATCCTTGCTTGCCTTGTTTTTGTCTTAGAGAAAAAGCCTTCAGCTTTATTTTTTTTTAATAAAGGAAGTAAAATTACTGTTGCAGATGACATGATCATCTATGTAGAAAATCTGATGGAATTTATAACACAGCTATCAGTACTAACAAGTACATTTACCAAAGTATGGAATATAAAGTTGTCATATTAAAATATCAATTTTTATATATTAGCATCAGTCAGAATTTGAAATTCAAAAATGATACCTTTAAAATAGCATCCAAAACACAATTGTAGACAAATCTAAGAAAAGATGCACAAGATTTATACATTAAAAACTACAAAATATTACTGGGAGAGATTAAAGACGATCTGCCCAAATGCAGTGGCACAAAGTCTCCACGGCTGAGAAGACTCAGTATTTGTTAAATGTCACTTCTCCCTAAAGTGATCTGCTTTTCACCATTAAGTATAATGTTAGCTGTGGGCTTGTCACACACGACCTTTCTTAGGCTTTGAGTTTTCTACTTCTTCATGAACCATTCTTCGTAACTGGAGGTTTCCAGGAAAGAATTCATCTCTTCTGAGTTGTCCAATTTATTGGAATATAATTTTTCACAGTAGTCTCGTGATTTTTTTATTTGTGTAGCATCAGTTGTAATGTCTTCTCTTTTATTTTTAATTTCATTGATTTGAGTACTCTTTCCTTTTTTCTTAGTGTGTCTAGCTAGACATGTTTACAAGCTCCTTCAGGGAGACACTGCTTATCTGGAGAGGGGCTGAGGGAGAACAGAGAGTTCTGGTGAGCCAGACACTCTTATTGCCTTGTGGGTTTTGCGGACACAAGTCCTGTTGGCTTTGAGAGGAAAGGGTGCCCTCAGATGGGAGTCTGAAAAGTTGAGGTGCTAAATATCGGGCCCACATCTTTTGTTTCTCAGGAAGAAGCTGGAGTGGTGAGTTCCCTCCTCATTTTATGTTTCTGTCCCGGGGATGAGGTTTATCGGGAGAGACATGTTAGTCTTTCCCTAACTGTTTGGATGTGGGTATTTTCTCATTCACCTCTGAGTAGGAGTCGCCCGGCTGGCTTCTGAATGACTTCACAGAGACTTGTTCTGTGTGTAGCAGTAGATTCCGTGTGCCTGTGGGAGTCGGTGAGTTCGGGAGCCTCCTGTGTTGCTATTGTGGATCGAACTCCGTACGCACTACTTTGGGTCGAACAAAGGGACTGGGGTCCTCCTGGAGTCTCTTACCTATGGATCTGCAATAAGTGTTGCTGGGTTAAATAAGCCTAAGACAGACACCACCTGCAAGGTGTGTATTATTTACTACACACAGAATAGTAGTTGGAATCAATAATTAACAGCACAAATACCACATACCTGAGTGCTAGATGTGGTGTCTAGATTTCAGTACTTGGAAAAGTCAAAGGAGAAAGAGATCGGACTAAAAGAGAATTTCAGAGATGAGATAATTCAACTGGCTTTGGAGGGCTGATGATATTTATCAAGTCAAAGGGTTGAAGAAAAAGCAACATGACATAAAATATTGAGGTTTTTAAAATATCTTTGAAGGAAATCTTTATTTCATGTTCTTTTGTACGGAGCCGATTCTTTTACAGAACATTCAGTACTAGGTATAACCCCCCCTAAAAAGGGGGAGTGCCGTATGAGGCTATAGACCATTCATTAAGGTCCTTACATCAGTATGTATGTATGCACGGTATTTATTGCTAATGCGGTAGTCTCCTTACTGAAGAGCTCTCGAATCAATGGGACACATTTTGATTATTCATTGTTTTTGTAACAACATTATAATGAATGCTTCCACTGTGCTTTATTTAATAAATGACTGATTTTATTGTTCCCCTTTATACATTAGTAATTTTCAAAGTTTATAATGCTAATTTCTTAAGTGTTATATTTTTTCACGTTAAATTCAGAATGCTTTTGTGCAAATAGGCAGCACTGGAATTATGCAGATGAGGAATAAATTCGCTAAATATCTTTATCCTTACTGCTATAGTGGTATATGTGTACTTAAAGCAATTTGTTCATTAAGTGGAAACTATCAGAGCAGCAAAAATCCCGCCAATATCAGCAGAAAGGATCAGTTTGGAAAGCAACTTTTTCTTTCAGTTTTGGCCAACGTGTCAAACCTCTTTTTGAAAAGCTAAGTTTACACATTTTAAAAATAGTTGAGAATATAATCTCCTGAGTTTATCCCTCTAACAAGTTAGTATATTAACAAATTAGTATACCTTCCTCAGTTTTCTCATCTGTAAAATGGAGATAATAAAAGCACCACATTTGTAAATGTTGTGGCAATGAATTGAGTTCAAATATGTAATATATTTAAAATATCTAAAGCATTTAAAGGAGTGAAAATATGTAAAATGTTATATAGTGCTAATTTGTAGCAGGCATATATTTAGCATCCTATAGCTATTTGCTATTCATGTAGTTGTTGATATTGTTATCGAGCCAAAAATGAACAAGAATTAACTGAAGTCCTTACACTCTCAAGAAAACAGCTTCACACATATAATAATGAAAATAATGCAATGGAAGAACTGATGCAGGCAAGACGAACAAACTATCCAGCCAGGAAAGCAGAGTAAAATCAATTTACTGACAGAAGACTAGTGCACACTGGAGTTTTTATTACTTTTTAACAATTACTCTTTATATACTTCTATGCTTTTGCTAGGCTGTATCTCTTTCCCCCATACACAAATATTTTAGAGTATTGGTTGCTGTCATCTATTCATCTCATTCTGAGTCGGTATCAGATTTAGATGGTGGCTCCTATCAATTTTTCATCTGAACCTGTGTGATCCTTTTTGTCTTCTCTCAACTAATCTGTCAGTGCAAAGTAAAGGCTTGTTCAACCTATTTAGAGAATACATTATGCTTCCATGCATATATCAAGTTGAAGTAGCCTGCAAAATGTCTCACAGAGTTTTGGAGTGGATATTATGAGACTTGAATTTTGGTTTTAGCTCTGCTCTTAATTGTTCTTCAGATCCTAAGCTAGTTATTTAAATTGGCCTCAAAGGTGGCCTTTATATATAACAAAGGGTTAGACTACAAGATTTCTGTGATCCTTTGCAGCTCTAAAACTTCGATTCTGAGTTTGTATTAAGCCAAAGAAGGCTAACACTATTCCTTAACCTGTACTGTGTTTTAAAAAGCAAATTGGTAAATATTAATTATGATTTAACAATGTATACAGACAGCAATGATACAGTATCATATAAAATTTTCAAAGAAAAGCAAGAAAAATTCAGCATGCCTATGAAATATTGTCAATGCTATAGCACTGTGCATTAAAATGACAAATTTCTTTATTTAATCCAAAATTATTTTCAGTGATTTCCTTTGAAGTGTACGTGATACTATTAGAATCACGTATTTAGTAAAAACTTTTCAAAGTTCAACCATTAGACTTGTTAAGCTCACCACAATTCCTATAAAATTAAATCTGGCTGTTATTATTATTTTGGTCTCCTAGGATTTATTTTAATAAAGTTTTAATATATTGATTGAAATTATTGTCTTCTTTCAACTTATTAGGAGTAATAACTTCTCAAAAGCCTTCCAAATTTATGAAATACTGCCCAAGCTAATTGTTAAAATTGATGTAAATATGAAATTTAAAATACTTGACATTATAAGGCACCTACTACATTCAAAAAATTTAAAAATAAATTTAGTTTTTTTCTCTTAATAAAAACAAAATGCAAAAATCTATGTTATCTCTATCATTAGCTTTAGAAAATGTAATTTTCTTATATCTTAGAGCGTCAATTGTTAATACACTTTGGCTGGCTCACAACATGGAAGACAATCTAGTAACTGGTTCAAGACAAATGAAAATGTGAAAGAGCTTCAGAATTATGTCCCTTCTTCAAATTGATTTGTTGATTATATTAAGTTACTGAATGTTTCATTTCTGTATATCAGAGGAAATGGTAGAAAAAGTTCTGTGGGGCACTGTTATATCAGAGAAATTGGTAAAAAAAAGGTTTCTGTACCCATGGAATTTATACTTTGTGGAAGACGGTAGCTGATGAATGTGATTATCACCGTGATAAGTCATATAAAAGAAATAAAGCGGTGCTGTGACAGCGGACAGTTCTGGTGAGGAGCTAGTTTAGATAAGACGGAGATACTTACTGCAAGACCAGGGAGATCAGCCCCAGGACTCATCAAAGGATGAGCACCCCTGGCAGACAGGAAAGCAAATGAAAAGTTCTAGGATGTCTCGGGGTTGAGAAATTCTAGGATTAGAAAGACAGCAAATATTGTTGAAGGAGGTAGGTAGACTGAAGATTAAAAACAGGACAGGTAGTCTCGTGTCGTATCACAGTGGCTCCTGTGTGTCATTTTGAAAAGTTTGGTTTTATAATAAGGTTCATATGTTGGAAGCAGAGAGTGACAGGATCCTCAGACTGGCATCTAGAAAGATAACTCATATCTGAAGAGCCTTCTTCCACTATCAACCAATAAATTTAATATCTCAGTTTTTATGGAGGTAAAAATACCCACAAAGAATTTCATTTCTTTTTAAATATGTCCGGACTATGGTTGAAAAGGAAGCTATGAACTGTAAAACGCTTGAACAAAGACTATGCAAATGAGTTAACAGAGCAGTTGTTAAGATGCAGCCAACGTTCAATAACACTGTCATTTCCAGTCTAATTTGCCAATTGAATATTTATGTGGGTAGGTAAACTCCACTGGAACGTTATTCACTTCAATACATTTTTCAATGCATGATATTGTACCCGCTGCTCTGAGGGACACTATGGTAAACAGGAGAGAGTTCTCATCTTAAAGATACTGCAAGCTCAACCAGAGGAAAAAGCCGTGAGACCAAATATATTGATAGTTGTGGCCCTGAATGTCAAACGACATTTTATTTCTCTTTTCTAAGTTCTATCTCTAGCACTAATTTATCATAGGATCTAGATCAGAAAATGGCATTTGCCCTTAAACAAACGTATCAGGATAAGCTTCTTCACCAAATGTTAATTTTAAAGTCAACAGTGGAGAAGAGATCCCCTCAAGATTCTGAGGTCAATATTTGGACTTTTGGTTTCAGCTTAAGTGTTTGAGGCAGATTCTTCTCACAGACTCTCTTTGCTGCAATTACTTTTTCCTGAATTTTTATTCAGGAAAAATTCTTCACCTTTTGAAGAACCCGGAAAAAAATCTTCTCTAATAGCTGTATCACCTATGTTTAAATACTACCCCCACTCCAGTAAATAGGTCAGAACAATAAAGTGCACACAGTATAATTCCTATGTCATTACAATTCAGAGTTTTGGTGTAGAGTAAGTTGAAATAGTTTGGCAAATGCAAATGCATATGAAATTTACTGCAGGAAATAAAAATGCAAGATTAAGAAAATATAGACATTTAACTAATTCAATAGTAATGTAATTTATTTAAGCAATACACATACACATGTTAGTGCAAAAACACACAATTGTATGTTCACTAATTCCAGCCAGTATAACCATACAAAGAACAGACACATATCTAAATAACAGAAGGAAATACCTAAAACAGAAATCAATGACCATATTTGGATGGTGGAATGAGATGGCATGATTTATTTTCTTCTCTACAAAAATCTTAATGCTATAAATTTTATAATAAAAATGTTTTAAAATGTCATTTCTCTTCAGGAAAACAAAATTAGGCAGTTCCTTTTAGAATGGCATGCTAGTTTACTTAGAATTTTCATGTCTAAACAGAAAACATACACATTTTATTTTTTGTATATTGCATGGGAACCCTAAAACATGAATGCCCACCCTTATAATTCAAATTTAAAGTGAGTTTTAAATATTTCCAAGTTGTTCTCAGAGAAAAAATTTTATTGAAAAGGCAAATGTTTCATGGCTGTATTTATAACAGCACTCTTGTATAAATTAAAACTCTGAAAAATGGTCAAGAAATGCAATTTTGAGGAATTGGTTTTATCATTTTAATGGTGGTACAGCAAATTTTAGGAATGCTGGGGTGTCCAAACTTTTGCCATCTCTGTGCCACCCTGGAAGAGGAGTTGTCTTGGGCCACACATTAAATACATTGTGACATGTAATCACACACACAATAAATCTCATAATGTTTTAAATAAATTTAAATGATTTTGTGTTGGGCCACATTCACAGATATCCTGGGCTGCATGTGGCCCACGGCTCATGGGTTGGACACTCTTGAAAGATACAGTAGATAATTTGTTGAATCACGTATTTCGATCAAAACAATCAGTAATATTTGCCCATCACATTCTCTTGTTTTTTTAAAAAATATGACTGCTGAATAGAATAGGAAGAAATGTTCCATACTGTTCTCCTATGCATGACATATATCAATAAAGAAATCTAGAAGCTAATGGTATATATAATGGCACATAAATATACAATGAATATTCTCTCTCTCTTTCTTATGCTGTGTGTGTACATCTCCAGACTATTTCTTAAGCCATAATTTCTCCATTGGTTACTTTTAGAATAAATGCAAATGCCATTCATTTATTTTTAGTCACATTGGTTCTTCTTTCTTCTTGTAATAATATGATTATCTCTACATTATTTTCCACCAGAATTTCCTTCTCCCCTTTGCCATCTCCCGTCCACTCCCTAAAGCTCTATTATAGTATTTTTTGTTCCAGTAGAACACCTACTTGAATTTCTAGTAAATAATATTTTTTCCCACTTAAAAATCACATCAATAACATCTTCAAAATGTACTAAGAGAATTAAATAAAACAATGGACATAAAACTAGTCCATTTTGAAGTACTAAAAATTAGCAGGTATTTTGTATCATTTTTGGTGTTTTTTCTAATTTCTAAGTAACTGAATCTGATTTCTCCTGAAAGACAGTAACTTCTGGAACAGAGAAAATGTGTCACCTATTTGTTGGTAGCCCACACAGTGACTTGGGCCATTTTAGTCACAGAGCAGTTTGCCCTATAAGTATTGTTGAATTAACGTACTTTATTAAACAATAGAAAGATAAATATTTCTCCCTCCCTTCCTTCATAAAAATGTGCAGGAAGATGGATTATTAGCTCAGTAGGGAAGACAAAAATAAATTCAATTTTTATAGGTTGTGCACTATAAAAAATAACAAGAAATATTCAAGTGGCTTATGACTAACCGGTCCCAACAGATGCATTAATACCTTGGTTATAATGACTGGAGTATAAACCAAGCACTTATCTCTGGTCTGTGGCAGGCAAACCTGACTATGATACTTTTAAAACTCAAGAAATCTCTTCACAGTAGCCCATCAGCAGCCAAGGAAACCATTATAAATCCTCTCTGGCTTTTGGCTTGATGTAAGATTCAGTAGGGGCTGTATGAAGATGGGGTCACACAATTATTTTCCTATAGAGGAGGAAAATATACTTTATCATTTAATCTAATCCAGATTATACATACATTCTTTTCCATTATTGCTTAATAAAAAGTTCACAAAAATTAGTCAGACCTAATGCACATTTTGTGGAAAGGAAAAGCAATCTATCTGAGTCTTCTATTGACTGTTCAGTGATTAAATAGACCTACTCTAAAAATAAAATCTATTGGCGATTGACCAGGGACTCCAAACACTTCCATGCAAACCATTTAACTTGTCTAAGAGTCACATTCTTCACTGGGAACCATATTCTAGATTATCCTGGGTTTAATTCATGTTACAGGTAGAAAAAAACCAAAACCAAAATGGCTGTGCTTTTTCTCTCATCTTGATCCCTCTTCTGTACTCTTCTGTCTTCATTCCTGGAAATTTCCTGTTCTTATTCATTGTGGGGACCATCAAGGTCGTTCATATTTCACGATGTAATTAAGAGTCTGGCTAAGTGTACGTCCTGATCTTTTATTTAGTCACCTGATATCTGCCACATCCTCGCTGTGTACCAAGCATGATGTTAGGCACTAGGGACAGAGCACAGGAAGAGAAGGACTGAGTCCCGGCACCCATGCAACTTGGTTTCTAGACAAAGAGAAAGTAAACATGCCAGTAAGTTCAGGACACTGCGATTTTGGGCAGTGATAATGTTGGGTAAGAAGCAGGATGATGGATTAGTGAGTGACTGGTTCGGAGGAGCTGTTTTAGCTGGTAGGATCAGGAAAGGCCTCCGCGAGGGGGTGACATTAAAATGAGAACACAAAGGGAGAGAAGGAGCTACAAAAAGCCGCAAGAACGTGCACAAA
The DNA here is from genome assembly GCF_014824575.4 of Sturnira hondurensis. Taxonomy (NCBI): domain Eukaryota; kingdom Metazoa; phylum Chordata; class Mammalia; order Chiroptera; family Phyllostomidae; genus Sturnira; species Sturnira hondurensis. Next base: position 414,421 of record NW_028076312.1, read on the forward strand.
AGTTAACTCAGAATGGGTCATAGACCTAAACGTAAAATGAAAGAGTATAAAATTTCTATAATATGACATAGGCGACAGCCTAGCTGACTTTGAATGTGGTGATGACTTTTGAGATGCAACATCAAAAGCACTGTACATGAAAGGAAAAATTGATAGGTTGGACTTCATTAAAATAAAAAAACCCTTCTGCTCTGAGAATGACATTTTAAGAGAATAAAAATACAATATAGATTAAATTTTAAAAATGAGAATAAGAAGATAAGTCACCGAAAGAAAATATTTGCAAACTATATATCAGATAAAGAACTTGTATCTAAAATATACAAAGAACTCTGGAACCTCAACAGTAAGAGCACAAAATACAATTTTAAAAACATGCAAAAGGTCTACACAGACACTCGAAGAAGATATACAGATGGGAAATAAGCACTACATAAAAATATTTATTATCATATGTCATAATGGTGTTGTAAACTGAAACAAAAATGAAATACTGTTGCATACCTACTAAAATGGTGAAAATTTATTACATTGACAACAGCTAACGCTGGTGAGGCTGTGGAGCAAAAGGGATTCTCATTCCATGCTCGTGAAAATGCGGAGGGGTACAGACACTTTAGGAGATGTGTTGCCAGTTTCTTACAAAACTAAACCTATTCTCACCATATGATCCAGCAACCATTTTCCTTGGTATTTACCCAAGTGAGTTGAAAATCTATGTCTACATAAAATCCTGCACACAGGTGTTCATAGCACCTTTACTCACAATCGCCAAAACAGGGAAGCAGCCAAGATGTCCTTCAACAGGTGAGTGAGTGGAAGAACTGTTGTACAGCCAGACAACGAAATGTTATTCGGCAATAAAAAGAAATGAACCATCAAACCATGAAAAGATATGGAGAAATCTTAAATACATATTACTAAATGAAAGAAGCTATATACTCTGAAAAGCCATATACTGTATGATTCTCATGAGATGACATTATAGAAAAGTTAAAACTATGAAGATAGTAAAAAAATCAGGGGTTGCCATGGGTTTGAGAAAGAAGAAGGGAGACCTGAGTAGGTGGAACACGGGGGCATTTCAGAGCAGTGAAGCTATTCTGTATAATACTGTAATGACAAATACCTGACATCATGCATCTGTCATAAGAAAAGCACAGAATGGCACAACACTAGAATGAACTCCAATGTAAACGATAGGGGAAATTGCATAAAAAATATGGAGGTGCCAGGGAAGAGTGGAGGGAGAGGGGGTATACGAGAACTCTCTAAGCTTTCTTCTCATTTTCTTTTTAAATTTAAGGAATGGTGCCAAGCCTGGAGACACAGGTGTGCTAGCATTCCAAGACCTGTCTCTCTGATGGCTCCTAGGGGACGAGGTATGCAGGGAAAAATCATCAGTTGTGATGACTAATGGAGTTGGGGTCATGGGCTCCACTGATTGATTGGTTGGGTCTGCTCATGTAAACCAAATACTGCTGTAAAATGAAGTACCAATTAAAAGGAAAAATCATTAGAAGATCCACGGTCAGGGGCAGGGCACCCTCGGCAAAAGGGTTAGCAAGCACAGAAGAAATGCATGTGGTATGTGCAAGCCAGAGAGGTTGCAATGTGGAGGAGAGGAGTGGACGGAGACAAGGGCCATGAGGGAAATCCTGTTGTGAAAGTTCTCATAGGCCATGAAGACATTTTTTTAACTCATTCCAAAGGCAATGGGAAACCATGCTGGGGTTTCTATGAGATATGTGATCTGATTTTCCCCCAATCCACTGGACTATTAGGAAGGACATGGGTTTCAGGAGTATGGCTAGGAGTACAGTCAGGGGGAGGGCGGAAGGTAAGTTGGCAGGACAATCAGGAGGTAGTTTCAAGAGTCTGGATGGCCAGGCACACTTCCGAAGTTTAAATTGTATGCAACTCAGTTTCTTGATTCTAATTCCGATAGATGCCGCGTTGTGTTTAATTTTTTAGACCAGTTACTGTTACTATTATAATTATATCCAAGTTGTCAGTGATCTAAATATTCCCTAAGTGCATTTCATTATAAAATGGGCCATTTTGGAAGATGTAGGCACATTTTGGAAGATGTAGGCACAAATGTTTGTTCTCCATTTTAATTGAACACTGCTTATTTTCACATGCCTTTCTATTTGCATTATAAAAATAAAAAATCATCTGGAGAAGTCTCCCTGAGGGAATTTAGCTCAAAATTCTCAAATTAACTCTCTTTTCAGGCAAGTGCCGAGGAGTTGTCCACATGCTGATGTTAAGCCCGACAGATCTTGGATTGTTACCCTTGGTCAGTAGCTGTGCAGCTGTGATGCGATTCTGATCTGTTGCATAGCTGCTAATGACTCAGCTCCTGAGTCCTTGAAGGATAACAGCTAAGGTTATTTTGCAATGCGATGCAACAAAATAAAGCAGGGTCTCCCACGCATGCAAAAGTGCCCTGAAATTGTGAGGCTGATATAAAAACATAGGCTTCTATCCAGTGTTTGGAACCTAAATGATTTCGTTACTATATTCCCACCCATTTACTCGTATATGAGTTATAAGGATATGCAGAATTTATTGCAAACCTTGCAAACAATACAAAGCAGGTAAAGACATAAATAATCAGTAATTAATAATTCACTGGAGAGGATAGAGAGGAGGATTCTGCTTAGTCAAGGATCTGAAATGCAAATGTGAAATTTACACATGTGTGGGGCCATTGCACCTGCACCCTCAATGAATCACTCAACGAACAAGCACAATTTAACATGAAAATGCTGCTGATTCACTATCCCAAGTCAGACATGATTACTATCAACAAAGATTCTTTGGATAGTGCAATATACACACCATGTCACTTGATATTTATTAACTGCACTTAATACTGTTTGTTATTTAATTATTTGTTAGAATCAAATACTTTTGCAGCCAGAGAAGATTTTGGGATCACATAGTTAACTTGGCTCCCATTTTGTTGATAAGGGGACTGAGAGCAAAGAAAACAACAGCTACTTTGACATGATACATTGTTAACATTTTAGTCAATTCAACAAAGCTCTTCCAAAATTTCATCCCTCTAAGCAAAGTTTTAATTACTCGTTTGAATACAGCACAGAAACCATGAACAATGGACCTCAGTCTGTTCTGGCTGCTGTTCCGTGGTCACTGAAACAGGAATACCGTATTGTTGGAGGAGGTTATCAAAAAACAGGACTGCCAGTTGACCGGGCTGGGTCCTGATAACTAAGGCTCCTCACTGCCTCCCCATACTTCCCCTGTGTGTTTCACTTGCCTTTCCTGCTCCCAGATACTGCTCCAGCACATAATCTTGAGACAGAAATGCGGTGTTGAGACAGCCTGAGCTGGGTATGTAACAGAGCTCAGTTAAGACCACCTTGTATACATGCCTGACTCGGGACTTCTACATAAGCTTTTAGGATTCTAGCAAGTGGGTGAAGAAAACTACTCATTCAAGGTCTTTGAGGTCACTCAAGACGAACCTGGTTAAGTGTCCTTGCTTATTAACCTGCCACCCACCAGTCTGGAGGGGTCTGCCTTTTTCTTTGGTTTCTCCCTGTGCTCCATATAAAGGGGATGGTTTCTGATTGCACCCCAAAATCAAGTTGAAATCAACTGCATTATAAAAGTTAAGTAATTCAGAGACTTTCCAGACATGGCACATTTTTAAACATAATTCATGCAAGAAACTGACTTCGAAAGTTTTAATTTCTCTATCCCCGCTCCAAAAATGCCCTCTGCGACCATTTTCTCATGGTAAGGACAGTTTGGAGAAGTCTTTATTGAATAAGATACATAGGATACTGAAATAAAGAAAGGCACATTTTAAAAACAGAAAATAGTTAGAAATAAGAAAATTTACAAGCCCTGGCTGGTAGCTCAGTGGACTAAATGCGGGCCTGTGAACCAAAGGATAGGGGTTCAATTCCCAGTCAGGGCACATGCCTGGGTTGCGGGACAGTTCCCAGCCTGGGACGCATGAGAGGCAACCATACGTTGATCTTTCTCTCCCTCTCTCCTTTCCTTCTCTTCTAAAGATAAATACATTTTAAAAAAGAAAAAAAGAAAATTTACAAAAGGATAATAATAAATTCATTAGGCTCTCTAATAAATATTACATGTGTAATGTAATTAGATACCAAGTATATGTGTCAAATATTTAGACCTTAACATATAGAACCTAAGAAAGAGTATAATAAAAGTATTTGAAAATTTTTATTTATTCATGATGGGAAAAATCAATTTCCTAGTTCTGGAGATGCCTGTCTCACAATTCAGCATGATGTCTTGCATTAGAAAGATGGCCTATGCCGCCAACTTTTTTGTTTGAAATGTGCATCAAAACTTCATAGAACACTATTTGATATAACTTTTTAGGAATGAGATAACTAGAACATAATCTGTTAAACTCTTGCCTGTAATTATATATATACGTATATATGTATATACTAAATATATATTTGTACTCTGATTTTCATTTATAAATTGTTAGAAAAATATTAATTAGTAAACATCTAAATGAAAACAATATTATAAATATCTAAACACCAAACATATGTGGTGAGGTAGCATTCCAAAATACTGACTGATACAATCTACCTCTTCACCTCCAATTCCTGTTCGTCCTGCAATCTTGCAAACTAGATCTTGCTTCTCCTATTAGTCCAAGGATGCAATAATTTTCTCTTTCCTTTGGTACCCATAAGCCCCTGTAACATAAAAATAATCTTTGGAAAAGGGTGCAGAAGTTGCTGAATGACTGGAATTAGCTTTCCCACCTGATGGCAGAGGCTTATAATAGAAACTGAGTAGATTTGAATTTTTTTTCAAAATTATATTCCTTCACTTCTGAGGTTATGGGCTGAGATTTTATCTGCTTCTTATATAAAAAATAACACTGCTAAATAATAAGAACAAAATTTTTATCCTGAGTGCTTATTTATTTTGTTAAAAATATAATACCTGAAGTATAAAATTCACTAAATAGAAGTAAATATCAAAATGCTGATGATTAAAGCAAAAGAAAACCAAAGGAAGGAAGATAATGAAAGATAGACCAATATAAATAACCCAATCTGAAGAACAAATACTAAAAAGATTAAAAAATAATAAACCATGTTGTACAAGAACCTGTGGTACAACATTAAAAGATACAAAATACCCGACAAATTCTACAACATTGATGAAATGGACGATTCCTTGAAAAAGAAAACTTGCACAAATTGACACAAAATAAATTATAATATCTGAGTAGCTCTACATCTATATACCATGGATACATTTGTTATTAAAAACTTTTCCACAAAAAAAACGATAGGGCCATATGACTTCAGAAGTGAATGCTATTAAGCATTTCAGAAAGGAATAATACCAATCCCACGACCACGAAAGCCCGTCACTAAGGAGAAGAGGAGAGAACACTCCCTGGGAGACCTTGTGATGGCAGCCTGACCACGGGGCAGAACGAGCAAAACACAAAGCTACAAATTAACATCCTCCCCATTCTTTTCAAATGTTATTAAAACGATCCTGCAATGTATAAAAAGAGAGATACATTATGGTCATGTTGTTTTGTTGTTTCATTTACACCAATTCAAGATTGGTCAAACATTTATAAGCTAATCATTATCATTTATTATACTAAGAGACTAAATAAGAAAAATCATGAGTATTTCAGTGGATACAGAAAAACATTTAATAAAATTCAAGGCCGAGTCATGATGCAAACTGCAGAATCTATTAAAATACTATAACTAATGTCACATTTTATAGTGAAACTCTGATTGTATTAATATAACACTGCAGACAGAGCAAGAACATTCACATTACTTCTATTTTATATTTTACTGGAAGATTTTTCTCAGTAGAATAAGAAAAAGAAAGGGCAAGAAAAAGAAAGGGCATAGAGATTGGGAAAAAAGCAAAATTCTTTTTAGAGATGCCATGATTATTTATAAAGAAAATCCTAAGAACTCTACAAAACAACCATCACAACCAACAAGGAAATTACCAATGTCACAGTAATAAGCTAAATGTGCAAAAATCAGTTGTATTTCCTACACGACCAGCAAGTAGGAAAAAAGTATAATTAAGAAAATGCTCTTTACAAAACTATGAAAGTCTATGCTAAAGAACACATTAAAAAATAACATTAGACCTCTGCAGTGAAAACAACAAGACTGCTAAAACAAATTAATGAACACAAATGAATTACGAGATGTACTATACCCATGGACTATACCCATGCAAAACCCAACAGAGTTAATTTGTCAATTATCCTCAAATTAATTAAAGATTCAACACAAAGCAATCAGTTGTCTGAAACTTTTTTGGGGGGGGTAAAAATGGACAAGATCATTTTAAACTTTATTTAAATCATTTAAATCCATTTATATGGATTAGGCATTTTAGTAAGTGAACGCTCCGTGTGTGTTCAGGATGGGGTCAGTTCTTGACCAAATTCTGCGGCAGAGTATTTCGAGGTCACTGAGCAGTGGGTAGTTCACTTGATTATAACGGCAATGTGATTTTAAAGGACTTCTTTTTACAAATTTCTTTCTTTTCATTTAATCATTTATTTATTTAATCTTTAGTGTATTCTTCCCATGACCATTTAGTCCCCTGGTACTGCCCTCCACTCCCAGCCACCACACTGCTGTCTTTATAAGGGTTTTTGTCTACACAGCCCCAAAGAAAGTAACTCAAGACAAGAAACTGTGAAGCCGCAAAATGAATATTTTATGTGGATAAAATAAGTCCCCTCAAGATTTTTTAATGTATCAGCAGAAGCAGAAAATTTGTAAAAGAAGAGATTTCACCAGGGAACAAAATGGAAATCCTAATCTTCTATGGAAGAAAAACTGAATATAGTATATGTAAAGGTTTGTAATTAGAATTTTTGGGGAAAGTTTTCTGATATATATCAAAATGCATATCCTAACTCTCCCTATATGCCCCTTTACTTTTTTTCAATTTAAAAACAAGAAAATTAAATATGTAATTAAAATCATAAACTTGAATGAGAATATCAGAAGAGTCCTCATAAATATCTATGCCTTTTTCCTTTTAAACCAATTAAAGATGTCTTTTGCATTTTCAAAATCAAAATCAAAGTGAAATTTACATGGAAATGTAAAAAAATTGGAATAGTCAAAACATTCTTGAAAAGAAAATCAACTTTGGAGTATTTATCCCACCTGAGTTCGAGACTTATTGATACTAGATTAATGAGTACATAGTGTGGTGCTGACATAGAATTGGCAAATGTTATAATGAAATAGAGAGATAGGAAATAGGACCACACTATTATGACTATTGCTTTTTGTATAAAAGCACTAAGAAATACCAAGGGCAAGAGGAAAGGTTTTTGATGACAAACCAAAAGTTCTTTCACTCAACTGCACATCATACTGAAAACTTTATTTGAGATGGATACTACTAGATTTATAGATTAAAACCACAAAGTATTTAGAAGAAATCAAAGGAAAATACTTTTGTAAATTAGGTGTAAACAGAAGTTTGTAGGACAAATCTTAGAAGGCACTAATCATAACAGATATAAATGATAATTTAGGCTTCATATAAAGCAAAAACTTCAGCTTATAAAATGTTTAGAAAATGAATGAGCAAGCCACATGCAGGAAATAAATATTTTCAAAGCATGCACCTGGCAAAGGACTGATATCTAGAATATATGATATAATCCTACAATTTAGCAATAAAAAGACAACCAACCCAATTGAAAATAGGGAAACTATTTGAACAATATGTCACTAAAGAAGATAATACAAATGTTAATAAGCACATGAAAAGATACTCAACATCATTAGATATCAGGGAGACGCATAACAAAACTACTATTGGCTACTGATATATGCCTTCAGAATAACTGATTTTAAAGAGTCACAACATCAAATGATGGTGAAGGTGTGGACTTCCACACACCACTAGCAAGAGTATAAACTTACATTCTCATGGAAAGAGCAGGATTTTTTAAGCATATACCAGCTCTATGAGTTAGCCATTCCACTTCTAGGTACCGTAGAATATGAAATAAAAACATGTCCCAAAGACAATATGTACAAGAATGCTGACTGCAGCTTTATTCATAATGTCTAAAAACTCAGAGAAGCTCATGCCCATCAGTAAGGGAACTGGTAAATGAACTGATATATTCATACAATAAAATGCTATTCTGAAAAAAATGGAATGAATCAATGATACACAGAATAACACAAATGAATTTCCTGAATAGTATGCTGAGTGAAAGAAACTTACATGAAATGGTTTGCAGTTCTACAATAGTCAAAATCTTATCTGGTTGAAAAACACCCAGGCAGTGGCAGCTGCTGAAGAAAGTGGGTGGAGATGGAGTGGGAAGGGGCGTGAGAGAACAATTTTCCAGGATAATATTTCACATGTCATAGAGGTCAGCATAGATGGTAAATAAGATTTGTGCAAATCAGCCCTGGCTGGTGTAGCTCAATGGATTGAGCGCGGGCCTGAGAACCACATGATCGCAGTTCAATTCCCAGTCAGGGCACATGCCTGGGTTGCAGGCCAGTTCCCAGCAGGGGACTCACGAGAGGTAACCATACATTGATGTTTCTCTCCTTCTCTCCTTCCTTTCCTCTCTAAAGATAAATAAATAAAATCTTAAAAAAAAGATTTGTGCAAAACAAACACTGAACCATAGTCAAATAACATACATGCTGAAGTAGTTGGAGAAACTGTGTTGATAGCTGCAACTTAATTTTAAATGCATCAAAAATAAGATGCATCAATGCAAAGATAGGTGGGTGAATAACAATAAAATGTTAATTATGGAATGGATGGATTTATGAGTATTCAGGGTTAAATCTTTAAGTATTCTTCTCTTAGAAATACACGGGGGCCAGAGTGACTGAGTTAGTTATATTCCTAAAAGAAAGACGTGGCTGTGTGGAAGAGACAAGGATGCCAGACAGTCATTGATCATATTGATAGTGATTCACTGATTATTTATTTCACACTAGTAACTTTCATGTAATAAAATATTACCTCATGTTAAAGCAATAATAATAGTAATCATTGGTAGTGAAAGAATATATTCAGTTATTAAATGTATTAAAATGTATTTTCCTCTTATTTCATAGATATGCAAGACTAAGTGATTATTCCCCAGGCTCCCAAGCGTCAAAACCTGCACTGACTTTAGGTTTTCAACTGTAAATCCTGTGCTCTTTGTATTATCTTCCCACACTGCCCTTCAGAAATGGATGTGGTCCTGAAATTTACAAAAAATTAATTTTTAATAGACTTTGCCTAACAAACGAGAAAAACATTTCTCTGAGAATATTTTTATAACTTGGTATAATAAAATTTTACTTAGAGTAGAAATCCTTAAAAATGACAATATCTAAAACATCAAATCATTTCAGATTATTGTTATTTGGATGTGATTCCTCAGAATTTAAAGGGAAACAATATGCAAACTAAAGGTACCCTGCTATTTTTTTCAGTCTTTTATTCCTAAAATTTTATCAGGCAGAAATAAACTAAAGGTACATCTCTTTGGCTACTTAGTCCCTACTTTTTATCAGTCTGTGCTGTCTTTCAGGAATGAATAGTTTAACCTTGAACTGAAAAACATATACAAAGAGAAACACTGGGATATACCAGAGCAATGAGTCAAGCAAAGCAAGCAAGAACACCAGGAAGTACTTTTGCTGGAGGGTGAACAAGCTCCCGGGAGAATGGTCTCCTTGAAATATCTGATTGGGGAACTACAACATTCAGTAATGTGCATCTGTAGACAAACTATGCAAAATGAATTTGTTGATTAGTAACTTTGTAAGTTAAATTTTACACATATAAACTTTTGACACAATAAAATAAAACCACACATTCGTCAGTATTCTTAACCAATAGTGTGTGTGTTTCATATGTGTGAATGAGTGACGTCCACAGTATCCTGTCCTGAGCAGCCCTCCTCAGCATCCATAGATTTATGTTCTTTTCCTTCTTTCCTGCTGCCTTCTATTTTTCTCAGCATCATGGTCTTTTCCAAAGACCCCTGCCTTTTCATGATGCACTGGAAATGGGACTGTTTTGTCATCTTTGCCTCTGGCAATGTTTGAGCAGAACTGGAAATACGAGGGTGTGGATGGTCTGAGCCTGGGTCTCTAAGGACATACCTTTGCTCTTAGTGATCTTTCCTAGTTCTTTCAACACTACCTTCCCGAGTCTCAGCCCTCCTTGAACTTCTCGGCCGCAGTGTCTGTTCGAATTGATGACCGAATCGAGCTAAGTAAAACTTTTAACAATTTCAATATCTTCATTGTGTCTGTTCAGGTGGTATATTTCTTCCTTAGTCAGGATTAGTACTTAGTCATTACGGTTGCCTAAGATTTTCAGGATAAATTTACTTTTTATGCTATGAAAATAAAAGTGAAAGTAAAATTAACTGAATTCTCCTAGTCTTTGTTCCCTTTTTCTTATTATTTTTTAACTGTTGAAATTGACTGAGTTTTACATATCACTTTTTCTTCCAGGGGGCAGAATGCAGGCTTCCCCCACTAGGTTGAGTGTTCTAGGAATCCATCTGTATCAGTGTACCAGCTGGCACTGTTGTGAGAGGCTGTGTTCGGCTTCGGTGAATTTTTTTTGAAGACTCGATGCATTTATCCATTTCACGATGGGTGATTTAGAGCGCATCTGCCTGCTTCACATTGAGTCTTCAGCAGTTTTTGACCCCAAACACCATGCCCCCATGCCCCAACCTCCCTATTCACCATCTCACCCTGAGTGATTTTTTTGTTTTCCCAGAAGAAAAAAGTCCTCATAGTGCAACATTTTCCTGATGTGGAAGAGGTGAAACAAAAAAAATGGCAGAAATACTAACGGCATCAAAATTGACGAGTTCAAAAACTGTTTTGAGCAGTGGGAAAAAGTCTCAATAGATGTACTGTATCAAAAGGAGAGTCTATGAGGGTGGCTGAAGTTTAAAGATGTGAGCACAAAGGCACATTATTTAATAGACAAATTCTGTTTTGGGGGGGCCCCCTTGTACATGGCAACTTGTTATTGTGAATATGCATTCTCAATAAAACACGTTCCAGTTTAGGGATGAGATATTTAAATATTTCTATTAAACTGTAGGCATTTGGTGTGCTAAGATAATACTGTTTGCTGTACTCACTGGACAAAGATATCTTTATTTTTTAATAGTGAAGATAAGCCCTGGCTGGTGTAGCTCAGTGGATTGAGCACGGGTCTGTGAAGCAAAGGGTCACTGGTTTGATTCCCAGTCAGGGCACATGCCTGGGTTGCAGGCCAGGTCCCCAGTAGGAGACACATGAGAGGCAACCACACATCGATGTTTCTCTCCCACTCTTTCTCCTTTCCTTTCCCTCTCTTTAAAAAATAAATAAAATATTTAAAAAAATAGTGAAGATAGTTTGAAGCCAAACTCTTTAATTTTAATAAAAATTAAAAATAAGTATTTCGATAACCTTTTTTCAACCCAATAAACTGGAGTGTACCATGAAAATCATGAAAAAACATCTGGGAGAATCAGACACTCTATTGCAAAGAAAATATGGCAAAATTCCTTTGGTTTAAAATCTGTACATCTCCATAAACTTTAATATTTGGCCATTTAGATTCATTTATTTTCAAAGGAACTTTAAATATTGGTTGTACTATAAAATGAAATGGCATTTTTTAAATTTACAAAAGGTTAGTGTACAATAATAATGATATAGCTTTAATTTCCTTCTTCCTTTTACAGATATTAAAATGCTAAATTTATTCCAATGTTATTATGATTATAAAACTAAGCAATTAGAGACTTTGTGAACTCAATCATTTTACTATTTTTATGTAAATATCTAACATGAAATACATTAAAAATGGAATTTCTGTTTATTTAGTGCAAATAAAACTTGCTATCTATTGTTATTGGCCATAATTAGGCTTAGAAAATCACATGGGTCATCCTTGGTACTTTCAGGTCCTAGTAATGAACAATATCCCTTCTCTGAATGCTTTCTACCTTGTTCCACATTGAAGATACTTATTTCCTTTTAACTTGTTTTGAAACTTATTTGTTAAAAACATATGCAATTTTTAATGCAAAATGATTAGTGACTATCAATAAATGTGGTAAAGTTAGTGCTAACAAAATATTTATGTTATGCCCAAGTAAATAATTCTCGTCAATGAGAATGTGAGTGAAAATGATATATGATTACTGTTCTGAAGCACTGGAGAGGGGGTTGACTTTTCTTGACCTTGAACTCTCCTAACCTGTGGCTGGAAGCAAATTTCAAGATGACTGAGCTGCAAAATGAATGTAGACTAAATCGATCATCATGGAAGGAAAACCACGCAGAAGAGGCACTTAATCATATGACATATTTCATGAGTAAAAAATAAACTTTCATTGGGCTAAACCACTAAAATTAGGGTTTAGTTGTTACTGTAACAAAGCTAGTTTGTTTCCCAAATAATTTGATGCCTAAAACTACATCTCTGCATATAACATGTATATTTAGGAGGTCTCAAATCAACAATATTAATAATAATTTTAATATTTTAATCACACTTTTTACTACTACTACTAAAATATTCATATACTTCATGTGTGTCATTTTACATGTTTAAAATATGTTTAAGCACTTTTTTTACCATCTTTATTTTCATGCCAAGTATAAGGCGAATCAGAATGTGATTTCACTTTCCATCAGAATGTGATCATGTTATAGTCAAGAGGATTCTAAGTATATTTTATTGATTATGCTATTATGTCCCATTTTTTCTCCCCTTTTCCCCCCTCTGCCCTGCACCACCCCTCCCTCAGCATTCTCCCCGACTTAGTTCATTGTCAAGGATTGTACATAAAAGTTCTTTGGCTTCTCCATTTCCTAGACTATTCCTAACCTCTCCCTGTCTACTTTGTAAACAATTATGTACCTTTCCCCCATTCTCCTCCTCTCCCTTCTCACTGATAACCTTCCATGTGATCTCCATTTCTATGGCTCTGTTCCTGTTCTATAGTTGCTTGCTTAGTTTTTGTTTTTCAGGTTCAGTTGTTGATACTTGTGAGTTTGTTATGATTTTATTTTTCATAGTTTTTGTTCTTCTTCTATTTCTTAGATAAGTCCCTTTAACATTTCCCTTTTTCTACTTTCTCTAATAGTTTTATTGCTAATCTGCTACAAAAATAGTTCTTTGAAAAAATATATATATTTGGAGGGGATATTCATCTAATAGAGTTTAATAGTACATTCTGTTATTACTTGCCAAACACGATTTTTTAATTTTCTTTTAACTTTCTTTTTTTAAAACATTTTTTAATTGTTGTTCAAGTACAGTTTTCTGCTTTCCCCCACCCAGTGCACTGTTGGTGGGATTGCAGACTGGTGCAGTCACCATGGAAAACAGTATGGAATTTCCTCAGAAAGCTAAAAATGGAACTGCCTTTTGACCAGGCAATTCCACTGCTAGGATTTCATCCTTTAACATTTCTTATAATAAGGATTTGGTGGTAATGAACTCCTTTAACTTGACCTTATCTGGGAAGCACTTTATCTGCCCTCCCATTCTAAATGAAAGCTTTGCTGGATAGAGTAATCTTGGATGTAGGTCCTTCACTTTCTTGACTTTGAGTACTTCTTTCCAGCTCTTTCTTGCCTGTAAGATTTCTTTTGAAAAAATCAGCTGATAGTCTTATGGGAACTTCTTTGTAGAGAACTTTATCCTTTTTTTTTTGCTGCTTTTAAGATTCTCCCCTTATGTTTAATTGTGGGTAATTCTATTATGATGTGCTGTGGTGTGTGTTTTCTTGGATTCAACTTCCTTGGGACCCTTGGAGCTTTCTGGACTTGTATGTCTATTTCTTTTGCCAGATTGGGGAAATTTTCCTTCATTATTTTTTCAAATAAGTTTTCCATTTCTTGCTCTTCCTCTTCTCCTTTTGTCACCCCTATGATTTGGATGTTGGGACATTTAAAGTTGTCCCAGAGATTCCTAAACCTCTCCTCAGTTTTTTTAATTCTTGTTTCTTCATTCTGTTCTGGTTGACTGTTTATTTCTTCCTTCTGTTCCAAATTATTGATTTGAATACCATTTTTTTCTCTCACTGTTGGTTCTCCATGTATTTTTCTTTATTTCACTTTGCATAGTCTTCATTTCTCCTTTTATTTTACTACCATACTCAACCATTTCTGTGAGCATCCTGATTACCAGTGTTTTGAACTCTTCATCTCATTGGTTGGCTATCTCCTTGTTGCTAAGCTTTTTTTCTGGAGTTTTGATCTGTTCTTTCATTTGGGCCATATTTCTATGTCTTGGCACACCTGTTATGTTGTAAGGGGCAGAGCCTTAGGTATATGCCAGGGTGGGGCCACCCACATTGCTGCGCTGTGCAGCTGTATGTAGGAGAGGGGTCAGAGAGGGAATAATCCTGCTTGCTGGGTTGCCTGGCTTTCTCCCCACTTTCTATCACTTTCCTGGCTTTCCACCAGTGGATTGTTCCCTTGCAGGTACTGATTCCTGGATGGGTAGGCTTGGGTATGTTCCAGGATCTCATGGGTCTCTCCAGTGGGCTCTCCTGTGAGACTGGGAGTTTCTCCCGAAGCCACCATCCCTACATATTTTTACAGCCAGAAGTTTTGAGGCTTTAGTTTCCCCACACCAGAACCCTGGGTTGCACAGTTTGCCTTGCTCTCCAGTTGCTCCTCTGGGCTTACCTACACATGAACGTGGGACTGCCTGGTCCCCACCACCTGCCACCTCACCTGCACCCCCACTCCCCTTTGACAACCATTGCCTGTCGCACATCCTCTCTACTGTGGCTGCCCATCTCTGCCCTTCCTACTGGTCTGGATGAATGTTTCTTCTTTAACCCCTTGGTTGTTGGACTTTCATACAGTTTGATTTTCTGGCAGTTCTGGTTGGTTTTTGTTTTTATATTGGTTGTTATCCTTCTTTTGGTTGTGCCAGGAAGTGAAGGGTATCTATCTATGCCTCCATCTTGGCCAGAACTCATAGTTAAGAGTTTAATCTTACTTTTTCATATAAATCTCTTTTTCAGTAATTGAGTTTATTGACATGGTATCAATTTTTTCATGTATCGTTTCTGATATCCTCCCCACCTCCATTCCTCCTCTTCCTTTTTTTAGGGTGTACATCTGCAATGGTAAATAATTCTAACTTTTATGCTGGAAAATCTCTTTAATTTGTTCTCACCATTTTTATTTTTATAAAAAACCTAAGATATGGTTTTTTCATCATTGAAAAATAAGTCTGTTCTGTGTTCTGGCCCTTATTGAATATTTCCTTGAGGATAATCAGTCTGAATTTTCACTCTGATAACTTCAAGGACTGTTCATTTTTATTGTTTAGGATCTTCAGTTTCACACAGTGTGTCTAGATCTAAATTTACATTTTCTTGCAGTGAGAGGGCAAGGAAAGCTGTGCTCTCATGTTTTTTTTCTTCAGTTCTGAAAATTCTCACCTGTCATTTCTTCATATGCTGTTTCTCTGCCACACTGGTTCTTTCATTGTTCTTGAAGCATAACAAAACTAGTCTTGCCTCAAAGTTTTGACTGCTTGTCATCCTGTTTTGGGAACAGTCTTGTCCCAGATATTTACAAGGCTTGCATCATCAAGTTGTTCTAGTGACTCCATAAATTTCACTAAATGAGGGTCCTTCCCTGGCCATATTTTCTCAGATATTATTCATTTATCCAACACTTCCTATTCTCTCATGCTTCTTTAATTTTCTTTGTAGTATTAATCACTTCTACACCTCATATATTTATTTGTGTTTGTTATATCATCCTTCTAAACTTTAAATCCAATGAGTTGGTTTTTTTGTTGCTGCTGTTGTTTTTTTTTTTTTTTTTTTTTAGTTTGCTTGTTCATTGCAATATCAAGTATTTAGAATAGTTCTTGGCACACAGTAGGTAGTAGGTACTCGATAAATATTTTCAGAGTTGGTGGAATTTTCTCTTACTTCTTAGTTCTTGCACTACTGTTAAATTCATATTACACCTATTGATATTTTTACATCTTGTTACCTTTTTTGCTGTGTTCTGAATAAATTCCTCAATGTCGTCTTAAACCTAGTTCAGCATTTATTCCATTTAGTTTTTTTATTTTAATGACTATAAATTTTAATTCTATAATTTCTCACTGATCTTGTTTAGATCAGTGTGTTTAGATCAGTGTGATCACTGTTCTTATTTAACACTTTATGTTGTTGCTGGTTATCTTCTTTAACATTAGCATGCTTAAAATATTCTGGAATTTTTGTTTTTAGATTTACTTTAAATAGGATTCCCTCACGTACCCTTTCTCTTGTTCTCCTATTCTAGTTGTTTGCAGTTGCCTGTTCCTCTGAGCCCTCCCTCTCTGAAGCGAGGTCTTTTTAAAAAATATTTTATTTATTTATCTTTAGAGGGGAAGGGAAGAAGAGAAATATCAATGTATGGTTGCCTCTCGTGTATCCCCTGCTGGGAACTGGCATGCAACCCAGGCATGTGCCCTGAGTGGGAATACAAACTGCGATCGTGTGTTTCGCAGGTCCATGCTCAATCCACTGAGCTATACTAGCCAGGGCTGAAGCGAAGTCTTTACGTGGCATTTTGGAACAGTTGACCTGAGATAATATTATCTCTCATAGATGCTATCTTCTTTCATTCCTGGTTTGTGCAATGTGTCTATCCTTCCTTCCTAGTCCAGGGCTTGGCATAAAGCTCTAGTTGCAGTCAGTATGTCGACACTAGTTGAGGTAGGGGTGTCTCAAATTATAAATATACTGTATTTTCTTGACCAAAGGGTAATAACTATATATTCCATGTGATCAATTTTCAAAATGATACCCTAGTTAAATGTGGTTTCTTACAGGTTTTCATTCAATCATCAAACATTTATTGAACATTTACTATTGGGAAGCTATTTGGTAAATGTGACAGTTGTACCCCTCAAGAGACTGTGTATGAGAGAGTCACACTAATTCAATGTATAAAAACAGGAAAAAAACACCCCAAACTACTGGACCTCAGACTCTAATCTGAATCTTAAGTATTTTTTGGGCGGGGAGGGTGGCAAAATGGACTATATCATCTTAGTTATACTTAACACATAATTCTCCTGAGATACATGAAGATAATCTTAACAGAGAGTTCACCTGTGGAGATTTGGGGAGGTCAGGACTGAAAGCAACAAAGAAGTGGGAAGCAGGTTGTAGGTATCCAGTGAGTACATTTTGGAAATGCCATTTTCAGTAAGAGTTTACGTGTGCTTCTACTTGGGCATGTGTTGGGAATTGTTCCTAATTCAACTAAAAGACAAAATCAATTTCTTAATGAGCCCATGATCTACTAAATAAAATGATTATTATAGCATGTTACCCTGAAACAATTCAAGGCACTTAGCTAACATAACTGTGCAAAAAAATTTACACAGTCAACTAAAAAGGCAGGATTTTATTTTATTTTTTTCATAAAATGAAGAAGCAGTTCGTGGCATGAAATAGTTTTCTGTACCTCACAACTGTCACTGTATGCTACATTAGAAATCACTCCAAAATATAGCTGCTTAAAACCAAAATTATTCTACTATATTTCCCATTTTCTGTGGCTGTGCAATTCAGAAAGGTCCTGGCTAGATGGTTTTAGCTCAGCGTCTCTGCTGTGGCTGCGGTCAGAGACTGGAGAAAGCCAAAAGAGTGGGGTCTGGAGCAGCTGGTGCTTGCCCGGTTGTCTCCAATGGTCTTTCTGTGTGATCTAGTTCGGGGATAGCCCAAGGCTTACAGGATAGCGCAGGGCTCCAGTGCAAGAGTGTCAGGGAGCCAGTCCCAAATTACACTGCCTTTTCTGATCAAGCCTCGAAAGTCACCCAGTGTTTGAATAGGCAACCTGCTGCCACCTTCTGTAACAAGTGAACCTCAAGGCCACCTGATTTAAATGGGAGGAATCCTGGATCTCACCGCTCCAAGGGAGGAGTGTCAAAATTACACTGGAGAAAAGTAGGTTTGATGCAAAAGATTGTTGGAACTATTTCTGGGAAACAGTCTGTCACAGCCGATAAGGGCTAAACAGCATTTTTTCCTCTTAATTTAAAGGTTTGTAAACTATGGGGTCCAGTGATTTGTCCAAAGTCCCTCTGTTAGTGAGAGAGCTAGAAATAGAACATGCACCTCCTGACCCCCAGGCTCAGTTTTTTCCTCATTTTCCGTGCAGTGCTTACTAGAGGGCGCCAAAAGGGGAATCAGGACCTAGAAACGCACAGTTGATGTGACTTCCCTGGGGATTTCTAAAGCATGCAGAACGACTACTGAGCATTAAAAGAACTAAAATGAAAATGCAGTAGGAACATACACTGGAAATCTGTCTGTGCACGTAATGTCTTAAATGAACTTATCACTTCTACATTGCAAATGCATGCATTTCATTACACACTCATTCAAAAGTCATTTTAGGCCCTTTGAAGTGTACTGGAGGATATTTTAACACATGTCAAGTAAATTAGAGAAATTTTCTCTCCTTAGAGGTCTAATCCAATAAAAAAGTACAAATGTCAAATATAATATAATTTTGACACAAATCCATCATTTGAAAAACTAAACACTGTGTGCTTGCGTTGACCTGAAATATCCTTATATTTTACCAGTAGATGTTCAGGTGATGCCCTATGCACTCACTAGAACTCATATTGAGTATAATCTATAAAACAAAAGGATATCCTCTTTGTGAGAAAAGGGTTCTTTTTAAATCCTAAATGGTTTTATTTTTAATGACAAAAGGAATGGTTCAGACTATGGCCCAACTTTCCCTGTAAAGATTTCAACCAACATTATTATTATGTTGTTGTTATTGTTATTGTTATTATTATTATTATCACTTAGAGGGAAGATGCTCAATGACTTCTACTTTCTTTAATTCCTCTTTTAAACATTAAAATTTTAAAAATTATCAGAAAGGATCATGAAGTTATATGAGGCCATGGAAAAAGGGGTACCCAAGGCATTTTTGCTGAAGATAAAGGAGCTGTCTAGGAGAGCTGTTGGTGGAGAAAGGCGAGGTAACCAGGGAACTGCAGCGTGACAGGTAGGACAACCGTGCTAAGGATGTGGTAGGTATTAAAAAAATCTACGTTAATCCTCTACTGATGATTTGGAACTCAGGTTTTGTTGCTACAAATTCACAATAATAGTCTTGTGCAGCAATTTGGCAACTGTGGAACAGCATGTGGAAGTAGGGGTTTATAGGTGGTATTTGAAGAACACGAACAATTTACAGTTAGAATGCATACTTAGACAACAGCAGTCTGAGGACATGGAAACACACTTAACCAGCGGTGCCAGGAAACGGAACGATGTCTAGTTTACAGTTTGTGAAGATAGTTAAGAAAGTTCGGCTGGAAAGAGGTATTTGTAATAAAGTCATTTTTTTAGAAGAGGTTGAGAAGATTGCAGAAATTTCTAGGTATAACCAACTTCTGGTATAGAGCACAAGTAAGAAAAACATATGCTAATATGGAAATTGATGAAAGTATAATGATACAAATTACCTAGATTAGTCAGAAGAAAAGATCATTATGATAAAAACAGAATTTCAATGTTCTTATTCATAAAAAACCAACAGAGCTTGGTAGTCATGATAAACTTTAAAAAAGCAATAGGCTTTTATGTAAGTATTTTGAAAATTTTTCTCAGTATTAATTTTTAGTTGCATTCTAAAAAGTTTTAGTAGTATAAAAGTTCACCTGTAACAATAGTTTTTTCTACCAATATTTTATCCTATAATCAGGTTCTATACTTACTCTTCTAATTTCTCAAAGAATGTGGAGGGTAATTTAAAAATCACATGCGTAGTCAGTTTGTCTTTATTTTCATAATTTCAGCTTATCTTTGAAGAAGTCACATGCTGAGTGAGCTGAAAATTCTATTAATTTGTTACACACTAGTAAGTAAGCTTTAAATCCCAATGTCAATTAAATGTTTTCATAATTGCATTGGGAGCTGATTACTATAGGGCATGTCTCTAATTTTCATATGGATTCTGACCCATGAAATTATATATAAAAAGTAATTATTTCAAATATATTCAAATTAAATGTTTATTTTCAATATTTATTTATTTTAATATTTAGAATCTGAAGTCTTGTTAAAATTTCTTACACATATAACTAACTGATGGAGTGGCTTCCTAAGAGAGCCAGCATACACAGAGCTTACGTGGCACACAAGGCATTATGACTAAAGTCACACTTATGAAAAAATTCATAAATGAATGTAAAAGTGTTAAATTTGAACTTCAGAAACACAACTGATAATTGCGTTATATTTTCATTTCTATCCAACATGCGCCTTAGGGGAAAACCTTAACTCGGGGCCTAGGTGAGGATTTGAGATTCTCTTCCTTCTTGTTTGCACTCTGCCCGAAGGCAGTCAATATGCTGCATATCTGACCTGAGATGGGAAGTCTGATGGGAAGAGCTGTGGGGAAAGGATGTTGGAAGAGGAACATCCTCTGCACTGTTTACTGGTGCCAATTCAAACTCTCCACGGTGCAATGTTTTATGACACAATTCAAAATATTTTTTTAATCTATATTCTCAGGAAATTATTTGCCCGTAAACATTGATTGTATGTGATTGGTGGCCACTGAAAACTAAATATAAACAATTAAATATAAACTCTCAAACAAGAGGTGATAGGTATAAATATACATTGTGAAATAGGCACTGGTGGTATATAAACTCTAGACTGAAATTTGTGGTTTGTAATACATTATAGCCCTTTGTGTTATTATCTGCATATGAAAGGCATCATAAAAAGATGATTTGTTATACTCATAACACGAGACTAATTAATTAGTTATTCACATTAACATAATGAACATACAGCTTCATAAAACATTAGGCCCGTCTTTGTAGATAAATTTTAGGAACCCTTACACAAAGGAAACAAGTTTATTAAGAAACAAACTATACTTTGAGACAATTTTATAAATAAATATGGCAAAGTTTGAATGTTATCTTAAGTTCTTCTCAAGGGACTACTGAAAAAGATGGTGAACACAGTATCTGGATTTTTTCCCATAATTATTGACACCACTTAGAATGTGATGCTCCTTCTGGTTCTACTTCTATAGTCAAATTGATTAAAACTCATTAATCACTACAAAGAGGCAAATATTTCAAGCTGTGGAACCAGGGTTCAGGCGCTCTCTCCAGGCTCCTCAGGCTCTGAGCACTTAGTTACCACTTCAATAAATCTGGATGATGCCCAGGGTCATGAAGAGGATTTTATTATACTTGCTTTTCATTAGGTCCCCAAACATTCATCTTCCCAATTATTGATTTCCCAAGTTCTAAGCTTAAAAGAATTCAGTTTTCCAAGTCAGCAAGTCATTTCTGTGGTGCATTTTTATTTTATAAAAAGGATGAAACAATTGGTGTATGGCCACATCTACCCAGATAATGGTTAATAGGTCACATTTTTTTAACATTTTATTTATTTGTCTTTAGAGAGGAAGGGAAGGAGAGAAGGAGAGAAATATCAATGTATGGTTGCCTCTTGTGAGTTCCCCGCTGGGAACTGGCGTGCAACCCAGGCATGTGGCCTGACTGGGAATCGAACCGCGATCATGTGGTTCGCAGGCCCGCGCTCAATCCACTGAGCTACACCAGCCAGGCCAATAGGTCCCATTTAGCATTTAAGTAGAAAATGCCCAATCTGTGTTGACAGAAGTCATCATACACTTTACAAATTCTTTTTAACTATAAAATACTTTTGTATTTAAATTATGGTGACTTTATAAAATATGAATTTTATATTATTTTACACAATAGGGCTTTATTACATATTTATAATATTATCCAGTCCATGAGTTGTTTTCATTCTCTTATAGCCAGTGATTAAGGAGATTTTATTATTCAAAGATATAGGAAAATGCCTTTTTTTCTTGACTTTATTTCTCAAAACAAAACATTTTGGATTCAATGAATACAGTTGAGAGGTTACTTACTGATCAGAAATAAAGAAATTGAAGGAGAAGCAAAATTCAGAATCATGAAATATAAGTCTCTGAAGGAGAATATAGAACAACTCCCTCTCTGTCTTCTCCTGATAGATAAGTGAACCACAATTTGTTAGGCTAATCTTAGCCATTATACGTTTCAACAAGCAAAAACTTTAAAGAGCCACCTCTACTTTTACATGTATTTTCCTTCAGTGCTGAGAGTCCAGCATCTTCTAGAAACTCATGGGGATAACTGGGTTCTTGGCCACTCCAAGTATCTTGACTTGTGGATGTGTGAAAGTTACAAGATAGTCTCCCAACTTCAGGAGTAGAGCCTATGACTTCAGAAGAAGGGGAAGCTAAAAGGTTGAAATAGGCAATAGATCTGTGACCTTAAATTCATAAAGCCCACATTTTTTAATGGGCTGAGCAATCTAGTCCAGGAAACAAAGGTTCATAGCTACAGGAGGTTGGATTCGTTTTCCTAGTTCTGACTCATTTATCTTCTTGCTGCGGGGCAAGAGAAAGTTAAGCCGTATCAGACAATTAAACACCTGTATCTTTCTCCAAATTTTTTAGGACATGAAATTCTGGAAGTTTCAGCTAAGAATCTGTTTCAGTACTAGAGATAAATGCTGATCATTGGCATGTTTCTTTTATACAACTTACATCTCTGTTAGGACAGGTAAAGTCTGTTTCTTTGTCCTGTACTTAATGGAGGATGAAGGGCAGTTAGCATGTCCTGTAAAATGATCAGCTGCAAGATTGTTAAATTATTCTCCTCCCTCTTCCCTTCCAGGTTAAGCAACACTTTAGCATTGTTTATTATTGAAAAAGAAGTAATACTTTGAAAACCTTCCCATATCAATTTATTTTTAATTAATTTATTTCTTAGGGAAGTTTCAGATTTATAAAGCAGTTTTAGAATTCTCCATACTTCTAAGAGAGTATGAAGAGTTTCCATCAATTTATTTTCACTTAACTACATAGTAAAAACTCTTGGAAATGTTGTCACTAAAGAATTTACTTTAAGTCACACAGTCAAGCCACATACACTGATATTATGTATAAATGTTACGACTACATAAAATAAGCTAGAAAAATGGATGGTCACCTTCAAATAATACCATGTAACTAAATAATACTAGCTGACAATATTAAAGTCTATAAAGACAAAATAAAAGGTTACAAGAACTCTAATGGCTTCACTGAGTTCTCAGAAAGGTGTAATTATCCATCTCTCTGTACAGCTGAAGGAAAATAAATTATCTATACCTGCTCTTATACATATTTCATAGAAAGACTTGGCTGTAGATATCATTTCTAATCTACAGTTGAATATTAAGACAGATATTGGAAGGAAAAGGTTGCCAAATAAAAGTAGTCCATCAGGATATGTATTTTTCATGATTATAAGCTTTTTCAGCATGCATTTACATTTAATTATGTATGTGCTGTGGAATGTATTCCTCTTTCACATAAAATAAAGGCTTAGTAGGGTTTGTATAAATTCTAGGTCTCTATTACACATTTTTTGATGAAGACTGATTTGCATTATAATCTCAGATGATTTTCATCTGGCACAACTGGCCAATTTCTAAATACTGTTTAGACGTCATTACCTGAGATAGACTGTACAGGTAAATTTTATAAATCCTTAGAGAATTTTCAGGTGAAACACAAGAGAAAAAGTTCTTATTTCTTACTTTAAGACTGGTAGTTTGCCTTTCCATTCTGAGACACCCTTGCTAAACATTGCTTTGGTGGTGGTGTGTATGAGGCATGGAATTTGTGCAGTTGGAACAGAAATCAGAGAGTTTTTCAGGTATTCCACCTGGAAGTCAATCATTCATTCATTTATCAAGCTTTTTTTAAAAAAAATCTATGCTCAATAAGCCAGATACTGAGAAAGCCTGAAGGATATAATGATAAATAGGTCAGGAATGTGCATAAAAACAAATGAAATGACAAAGCCAAATACAACTGAGCATTTGAATTCGTTGGCTTTGGATTTTTTCCCCACAAAATTAATATGAGGGAAATCAGAAACAATAATTCAGTCATCTGAGGGCAATTCTGCCTTCAGATCCCTGGACTGAGTGAGAAGGAAAAGCATCTACAAACCTCCAGGTAGAAAAAGTATTGGGGGATGAGAGCTGAATATTAGCTCCAGGTGTGTCCCTCAGTGTCATGTGAGTTTGGGACAACTCTAACGGATTCCAGGGGTTCAGTTTCCTCATCTTTCTTTAATTACCCCAATCCCCAACATGGACATACACTGCTTCTCTGGGTTGGGTAACGGCTACTCAGTTTGGGGAGAGGGTAAAGAGTATATTGATGCATAGCAGTTCTTATTATTTTTTGCTTTCTCTCAGCGAGAATTTTATGAATTTTAAAATGTTTTAAAGTGACACAATAAAGCAGAAGTATGCTTATACCTCCCCATTTACATAGGTGATTTAATCATAGGTATTTCATCATAATTATATCCATTACATTTCTAATAATAACAACTTTCCTCAATCATGAATTCTGAGCTGGGGTAGGATAACCTGAGTGTCTTCTACCAGAACCTCCAGTCTGACACAAATACAGCTCCCTCTGTATCAAAGCAATTGCAGGGAACAGCAATGAAATAATGTCTGTCAAGCTGCAGTGAAAACTGAAAACAGCTAGATAAATTCAGGTTTGCTTTTATTATTAAACTAGTCTCAATGCAGAGCCATTAAAATGAGTGCTTACACAATTGTTTCCATTTAAAGTCCACCGTCATGGAAGAGAAGGGAAATAATGAATAAGCAAACAGGGTTTCCAAACCTAGAAAGGCTTTCTAGCTTTCACAAATGGTGGTTCATTGTTCAGTGGGTGTGGGGTTTCAGTTTCGCAAGATGAAAAAGTGCCAGGGAGCTGGACAATGATATCGATACAGTCAGCACTGCTAAAGGGTGCATTTACAAATAGGTAAGGTAGACAATTTTATGTTTTTTAAAAAATAATTAACATAAATAAGTAAATGAATACGCAAAATGCATTTCAATGAGAAGCTACGTCAGAACTATGATGCTAGCAGCTTCAAAGACCTGAAAATTAAATTTCTAAATAATGTTTATGATGAACAGCCAGGTACGGCAATTGAATGCCAATTTCTTTTTCTTTTATTAAAAGATTGTATTTATTTATTTTTATTTTTAGAGAGAGGGAAAGGGAGGGAGGGAGACATCAATTAGTTGCCTTTTGTAGGCCGCCAGCAGGGGGCCTGGTCTGTAACTGAGGCTCCTGCCCTGACAGGGAATTGAACCCCCTGCCACCTTTTATCTGGGAGGCCAGCACTCAGCCCACTGAGCCAAACCAGCCAGGGATGAATGCCAATTTTCAAATAACAAATGCCATTTATGCCTAATAAACATTAGCTGCAGATATGTTTCTTTTTAGGAACTAAAGTATTTTCATCAGGGAAAGTAATCATTTAAAATGTCTATCAACCTCCTGACTTAAGTTCTTGCAAGTCAAACACAAAAGGCTGTGAATTTGTGGTTAGAGGTAACAGTACGTGAAATCCTAAACTATTCAAGTGATCTAGTATTTAATTTAATTCATACAACAGTGAGTTAATAGTGCTTTGTTAATAACAGGTATAATGTTAATTTAACAAAATATCTTCAGTATATATTAAATTAAGTTTTCTGATTAAAATGTAATTAGAGTTTTGCCATCTGAACTTGGCACTGTTCCTGATGGAACATATTAGCACGGGAAAATCAAAGTTTTACACAACTGACAAGGTAACAGTAGGAATGTTTTTACTGATATAAAATAATTCACAAGATGATCCTGGGAATAAAAATAGTTCTGAATAAAAGACAGCTTGATTTCAAGGGATTGACTGGCTTAAAGGGGCGAAGTCATGGAAACTGGACAGCATGAAATGAGGGCTGGTGAGAGAGTGCTAACTCAAGCAGGTGGAGAGTTAGACACAAAGTATTTTACATTGTATCTGTCCAGATGATGTAGTCCTACCACGGACAACTTGAACCTGAGGTAACAGTTAAAAAGCAAGAAATGGTATATTTCAGTTGCTAACACATATGGAAATGTTGCAGTTTATAAAAACAAATTATGTGATTAACTAAATTAAAAGGTGTTATACATAATGCAGTAAGAAATCTTAATGTTATTGACAATCTAAATTAGAATAGATTTCTGCAGCATAAGATCTTGTTCATCATTTAAATGTTTGTTTTAGAATTAGATATAATGCTCTAATCTCTAAATCTATAGCAATAAGCTTGTAGATTTAGAACCACTACACTATAGTTTCTAAATGTGAAAAACAGCAATTAAAACTACTATAACTGTTACTTTCAATCTTTATATATAGAACCTATATTAAATTTTTCCTTCTCCATATTCTTTCAAAAACATAACTTTTATAATATATATTTTTATCCCAGATAACTTTTTATAAGAAAAAACAGATGAAGTATAGAAAAAATTACTTCCAGGGAGGAAAATATAAAGTTATAGAAACAGAATTATATTATGCATACTATATTTGATTTGGTAAGTGACAAAAGATGAATCAACAAAATGTTGGTCCCCAGATTAGTACTGTATTTTACAATGATGTAAGAAATAAGTACCAAATACATTTATTTTTTTCCCATTTTCCAGGGGAATTGTATGTGTTATGTATTTTAGTAAACCTATTCTTAACACTTTAAATGAAATTCTACGTCTATGCCCAGATAAACAATCATTTAAATATTAGGGTTAATAAACATATGAAATTCAGAGTTGTTTTCAGGTATCTAGTAATGCAGTGTGAACACACCCTAGAAATACCATTCTGTAGACATTCTTCATGAGAGTAGATCATTGATGATTACATGATGCTATTTATCTTATAAATAAAGTAGATCATTAATGATTATATGATGTTATTTATCTTATGAATAAAATACTAACAGCAATTCATGAATTAAAATTCAATTTTTTAATGTTTGATAGCAAGCTCATCAATAACTATTAACTTAAAAAATGCTCTTAAGAAGTGCAGTGTTTAGAAACACTTCCTGAGGTCAGAACGCAACCTCTGTCCAGAGTATAAAGAGAAGAGGAACAATATGGTTGCAAAGGGATGAAATTGCGTCCTTGTTGCTACATTAATGCTGATCACATAACCACTCGCAATATTCTAATCCTTGATATTCATTAAAAATATTCTAGTTCTTAAAATACAGTTCTACCTGTCCTCTCACGATGAGGTTCAAGGGTCAAAAGTACACATTGTGGATATGGGAAAAAGGAGTCGTGACGAGGAGAATAAAGCGCAGGAATAAAATGGGGAAATGCCGCGTAAAGGGTTGGAAATGGAAATCATGCGATGTTTCCAAGGAAGATGGCATCGACTCTGGGCCACTCGCAGCTCAGCCGTCAGCATTGTGGCTACTTCTTGCTCCTCAGTCACTTTTAGGATACAGAACACATTCAGGTGACTCAGGTGAGTCAGAGGGCACCTAAAGCTTCGTTCCAAAAATCTCTATGTATGATCATCCCCTTACTTGGTAAGTCACGATGATAAGTACTTGGGTGATCAAAACATAGGAGGTGATTAAAGGTATATCTTTGAAGACTTTATCAATATTCAGTTTTATTTTTAGTAGTAATTTGTTAGAATCCCCTACAATATTAACGTAAACATCACTGTATTAAACTTGAACAGCTTAAATGGAATCTATCACCGTGATTGGCACATAGGAAATAGATGCTCACTGGGTGTAGTTGGAATTATTACTGAGCTTTAGTTACAAGCAGGAATTGATCTGAGTTAGCTAGTAGGGCACCTTATGGTGATTATTTACTCAATAATATAATCTAGTAGATGGTTAGACTCTATTTATCAAAGTCAGGATGAAATAAGTATATTTATACTCCCACAATATTCCTTTAGTAGAGCACGTGCATTTTCTTCTTCAAACCACAAATGATTAATCCCACTTCACTCAACCCATTGTACTGCTATGTACTTAAAATTAGTTCAAAATAAAAATGCTAAACATAGACAAACATTCTAATTACGCTAGTATTTATAGTACATAATGATAGATTTAGTATATACTGTGCTCCTATAATAGCTATAATGCATTAAGACAACAAATAAACAATTTAATGAATCACTAGTATTACTGGTATGATGGCAAGAAAACTAAACAAAATCTTAAGAGTTGAAATCTTGCAGTTTGTATCACTTTGCCAATGGCCATGGGTTTGAAAGAAAAGTGAATTTCCAGTAATTATTGAAAAAGAGAGGTACATACGTTCAATTTCATTCAACATATATTTATTGAATTGTTTCTATTCAGGGCATGGGGGAGGGGTCTTTGGAGCTTTAGGTATTTGATGCAAGGTATTTGAATCCTCAAAGGCCAGGTACGAAATGGGAGGGAGGGGGGAGGATGGGGGGTGGGACGGGATGGGAGTAATAGACGGAAAACTGTACTTGAGAAAAAAAAAGGACAGGTACGTGTCAGTGTTTATTTGAGAAAGGCAGGGTAGCTACTTGAAGAATGTAACTTTGAGAAAAGTATAATGCAATATTTACCTGACAAAAAATTTTATATCAGAGAAATGTTAAGTTTGGACTTTCACTTAATAAAATTAGTGTACATTTTTGGTAGCCGTAGAAAGTTGCTTTCGCCACATGTGCTGTTGACCTCTTAGCTTGCCGTCAATTAAAGTCGTGCGCACAGTTGATGCTGCATATTTTCAGATATAGGCTTTTCACAAATATCACAGTATCCAGGTCTACAATAATTTATTAATCCATTAGTGGCATTTAAATGTAAAATAAGTTTGTTTCTAAGTTACTCTAAAGAATCATTATCTGAAAGAATTTTTATAATTTTCAGGACTATGACCTAAATATTTCTGAAACCTGGCTCAGTCATTAGTTGGTCCTTTTCTCCCCTTGGCATTTTAAAGAGAACAACCAATAAAACAAGTAAAAAAGAATATAAAAATTGCCTCTGTATGTATATAGGTGTATGTTCGAGAGTAGGAGATGAGTGGAGGGGAGGTGTGCTACAGTACAATAGACAGAATGAGGCAAATCTGAGGTGAAATCTTAATTCTGGCATTATTTCTATGAGTCCTGGGAATATCACTTGACCTCTAGAATTTTTATTTAACCTGCAATATTTCTGTGAGATTACATGTAGTATTATAGGAAAGCATGGCTAGTGAAGTGCATGGCATGAAAGAGGAGGAGATGCTCAATAAATATTACTCTTCCTTCCTTATTCTAATGTGCATATTTTGGTGAGGTTAATGCCTATGAGCACATATTCCTTGTCTACATTCTATGAAGAGGATGGCCCTAGACGCATCCCTGTTAAGAACCACTTTGCTCTTTCCAACTTGTTGATGCTTTTTTTCGCCAGTGTGCTTGGCTCGGACAAAGGGTAGAGGCAGTGTGTGTCTGTGTGTGTGCGCACACCAGCGTGCATGTGAGTGTCTTTGTGTGTGTGTGTAATAAAAAGGACAACTTCCTTTTTCTGTTGCCTGTTTAATGCCTGTTCAATGCCTGTTTAATAAAGTTCTCTTAAACAAAATACTGAATGTCTGAAATGCCTTTTGGCAATTGCAACTCTGACGCTGTTTTCACGTCTTTAAGCAGAGGACTGAGGATTTGTGCTGAGAAGAGTAGAGATGAGGAGTTAATTATCTAAATCATTTGCATAATCTCGCTGAAATTATCACTCACTTTCTGCACTCCCAATCATCAGATAAGAACTCCAAGACTCGGAGAACTGAAGTGAATTTGCGAGACGAAAAGGATGTAAGTGTGTGAATATGGATCTGGATTCTGATCCTAAATTCTCGGTCTCTTTCTTAGTCTTCTGTACAGAGCATCTCCCATGACCCTTTGTGACACGCCTTCTCCCGTAAGTACACCTTGGACGAAACAGCACATCAGATACCCTGTTTTTCTGTTGTTATTTTTAATGTAATTTTTAGAGAGAGGGGAAGGGAGGGAGAAAGAGAGGAGAGAAACACTGATGTGAGAGAGAAACACCCATTGGTTGCCCCTCACACACACCCTGCCTGGGGACCTAACCTGCAATCCAGGCATATGCCCTGGCAGGGAATCGAACCAGTGGCCTATTGCTTTGCACATTACACAGTCAGGGCCAAACACCCTGGCTTTCTTGATTTTAATTTTAATTCATTCTCTTTTTTCACATCAACCAATCACCCGATCTATTTATACACAAAGGTTAATGAATTAATATAGAATCAGAAACTGTTGTAAAGCCCACACCTTTGTCATTGTCCCCCAGGTCAAGAAAGGGAACCTTGCCAGAACCACAGAATTGCTCCCCCTTGTGCCACTTCCTGTTCACAACACTCATTCTCCCTTCTCTAACCTTCCTGCTAATTTATGGTCATCTCTTTCTTGTCTTGCTGTGGATTTCTGTAAAGTATGCCTCCTTCAATGACAAAGAATAGTTTTGCCTGATGTTGAACTTTTATAAATTGAATCATAGACTATGTATTCTTCTTGCTTGATTTCTCTCCTCAAAATTACATTTTCCTACATGCTCATTTTCATCATTGCATGTATTCCCTTACAGGAATATATTATATTTTATTTATCCATTGTACTATTGATTGGTATTTGGGTTGTTTTCTTAGTCCTCTTCTTAACTAATAACCTTGGCATCTTATATATCTATTCAATAGAGGAAAAAACATAGCACTTCCAAATCTAGGGATGCCATTTGTATTTGTGGTGATCTTTTAAAATCACCAAAGAAGAAAATGCAGGATATATTACAAAGTATTATTGAATGTACATTTTGTTTATTTTATATATGGCAATAATTATATGTGTAGGGGTTTAAGAAGAATTATGGTTCAAATCTTCATTTAGCACTTTAAAAACATATTGAGGAACTGTAATATAATAAGAAGTAACTCCTCTAAATTAATAGGTCAAGGGTGATTTAGTTAATATGCGAGTGCATCCCTCTAATTTATGCTTTTTAATATAGTTTAAGGATCTAAATATTCTTAAAATTTCTTCTATAGTTATCAATTCCATGACTGACTACACTTTCCACAGCCACTGAAAACTCTAAATCAAATGTAGCACCAATGTTGCAGTTATCAAAAGAGAATATTAAACAGGAAAATGAAAATAATAAAAGGGAAATTTATTTCAATTTTAAATGAAATAGGAAAACATTCTATACCAGTTTAGAATACAGTTAAGGTAAAGATATTACAATCTGAGATCATTCTAAATCTGAGATTAAAATACTAAATTTGACTTTCCTTATTTCCAGAAAGAATAAATAGCACAGACCATATGTTTGCTTTCCCCCTTAGCTTCTTAGTTATGACGGCAAGAACAAGCAAGTGTATTTAAGAATGTATGTAACAGAAAGTAGATGTTGCTGCGGATAAGTACACTCTAATGTCAGCCTTATGTGATATTGCATGTTCCTTCTATTCATGTAAAACTATATCAGTTTAATTTTCAAAAAT
Source organism: Sturnira hondurensis (assembly GCF_014824575.4). Taxonomy (NCBI): domain Eukaryota; kingdom Metazoa; phylum Chordata; class Mammalia; order Chiroptera; family Phyllostomidae; genus Sturnira; species Sturnira hondurensis. Next base: position 446,001 of record NW_028076312.1, read on the forward strand.
ATATCCAGTATGAATGCAGGAGAATGAATTACATGATATGTCTAGTCAGCTACACAATAATAAACAGATATAAAAATTATTTGAGTGAAATTATATAATTTTCTTTTACAAAATAAACCATTTTTAAATTTTACTCTCACTCAATGAGAACAGTAAAGAGCATATTGAATTATTAACTTTTAGTTTAGCAATGAAAATACATGAGCATATTGTCACATGCTCTGATAAAAGTAAAAAAGTAGATTATACTCCCCAATGAAAGCTGACAGTGAGTTTAAAAATTGTCACTGGGTGTGGTTCACTTTGTTCAGTTTCTCTTTGCCCTTTCTCCCATCTCAATACCTCTCTTGTTCTTTTTGAGTCGCCGTATTTCAGGAATGCCCCTGGCTACATGTTGTCCCATAGCATAAATCATGTATTTTTTGTTTCAATAGAAGAAATCATAATTAAATAATACCAAGAGTCCTATTTTAATAGAAATTTAAAAAATGCAGATGAAAGAATACTATGTCTTTTTATACTATTTATAAACTTAAAGACATAAATATTGTTTCTTTGACCACACTCTTTTCTCCATAGATACTATTTTTGTCTTATTTCTAAATCACGAATTTCCTCAGTCCATTCTGAAGTTTAATAAATAATGACTTCATATCTAAGAGATATAGAAATCAAATGTTCTGACATAGTGTTGCATTTGAAATATTCACTTCTAAAATTAGTTTTGATACTTTTAATACCTATTCTAGATCAATTTGCCCACTTTTTCACTGTAGGTTAGATTGTATTTGAAATCTATCTATCTATCTATAACATAAACTGTATTGAGTCTTGGCCTAATCCGGTGCTCATTCCCACTGTTTCCACTGACCACAGCTCCAGGACATGGTTGGCTGTTCCAACCCTGTCAGGAGCCAATGAGGTAGAACATCAAGAATTATTACAGAGAGCACTGAAGATTGTAATAGGCTGAGATGAGTTAGCACTAGTTAGTCAAAGACAATACTACAACCCCATGACTATACTTCCTGTGAAGGTCTCTTGGGTGAAGAGTTTCTCAATAACTATCTCTCCCCTAATGGCATTGATACCCAAGATGGTAGTGAGAAAGTTTGGGTTTGCTGGACCCATCTTGCTTCTAAAATATTTGTTGTAATGCTATACCCACAACAACGGCCAAATCCTGTTTCTGAAATACGCCCCTGCAATGCCTCTCATTCAACATCACAATGGTGGACTTTCCCTTGGATGTCAGACACCAGATTAGAACCGGGCTGTATTTTCCAGCCTCTATCTGGACCTAGTCTCAGAATTCTGGTGTTCTCTAGAGAATTCCTAATCTACATTCCTTCCATGCCAGCATGTGCATAAAGGTGAATTTTAATTCCCTGCTGGGAGCACACTATTGAATTTATAAATGTACAATTATTTATGAACTAATTTTAAACTATCATTGTATTTCTCCTTGAGATAAACAGTTGTTTTCAATACTTAAAATTTAATGTAAAAAACATTTAATATCAGCACATTTATTCGTGTCTCATGCTGCAAAAATAATTTGTATGTAGTCAGAACTGCACATTGACATTACTTACTAATAGTGAAATTACTGTATTCTTCAGATATTCTAGAACTCAGTATTTTTTGTGGGCTAACAAAGGGTTAAGGTCACCTCTTTTCTTTTGTCACATGTTTTGGTCTATTAGTTACTCATTTTGGTTAATGTAGCAATTAACTAGCTGATATAAATATCATCCAGAATCAGGTAGTAATAATGCCAAACAATATAATTTAATACATGAAACACTCTAATCACCATGGGTTCGTTGTTGTAGAATAATTGCAATGAAAAGACCATTTTGTACTAAATCTTCATTTCCATTGTCTCACACATTGAAAATGTAGGGAAATTATTTTGATTTAGCTATCTACATTTTACTGCACCTTCACCAATACATGAAATGTTCACTTGTTTTTTTCTATATTCATCGTGTATAATATTGGAAGATAGTAGAAAATTCAAGATAAGGTTAAATCATGAAAAAATGGAATAGTTCACCATTATTGTGCTGAACTTAGATGATATTGTTGTGAAAAGGAAGTGTATTAACAGTATAAGAACTCTGTAGCACAGCAGAAGTTTATGTATTAGAGCTCTTTTATTATTCTCCCACAATATGTGCAATGCTGACTCCCACTTGTGCTCTAGGTGAATGTTTTCTAATGGCATTACTCCACTTTTTGTATCTGATTCCACCAAAGTGAGCTAAGCACTGTTATTTTGTGTTTAAAGTTTGAAATTATAAAGTGTTTCTAATAGAATGTTTACTTAATTTTTATGCTGTAAGTTTTGTTAAGTAATTGTATTTCAATAAAGAAACTCAACTCGCCCTGGCTGGTGTAGCTCAGTGGATTGAGCACAGGCCTGCGAACCAGAGGGTCACGGTTCGATTCCCAGTCAGGGCACATGCCTGGGTTGCAGGCCGGTTCCCTGCAGGCCAACTCCCAACAGGGGACACACAAAAGGCAACCATACATTGATGTTTCTCTCCCTCTCCCCTTCCCCTCTAAAGGTAAATAAATAAATTTAAAAAAAAAAGAAACTCAACTCAAAACTTTTCTCTGGATTTCAATGTATCTGTGGACAAATGCTCTTCAGAATGATGACACCTGAACACACATGCACCCTTCTCTAGATAAAAATCCGTGAGACGATAAGAATTAACGCCCATCTATTTTTCTCATATTGTTTGCTACTTTTATGGGTTAACATGTTTTTTCCTCTACTCTAAGACTTCATAATATTCCAAGAAGTAGTTTTTGAATCCCTTGCCAATCCTTCTCTCAAACTCCGAGAGAGAAGTGTTTTTCCTATGTGCTCACTGTGACATTCTTTATGTATGGTAGCACATTTGGGTCTACATTGAAATTACTGACTTTTTGGTGTGTTTCTCCCCGCAGACTGCAATATCCTTGAGGGCAAATACTGAGTCTTGCTCTGGACTGGACTCACCATGCCTAATACAGTTACTATGGAATGCTTTGTTTATAAAATACATAAAAGGAAATGTTTCATGGCAGGAACAACATAATTCTTTGTAGTCTTCATTAGACCAGGGGATTCTCTCCTGTAGTTTATACAACATTTAATAACTATTAGTGTATTGACTGTTCTTCTCTTAATTCAACAACATGCCAAAGTCAGTGTCTTGCCTGACTTAGACTTCCCTTTCCCATTACTTTTTTTTATCTAATGAAGGTGAAAATTATGAGTTTGTTCACGGCGACAAGTGTTAGTGAAAGTCAAATCAGATGCAGTTACTTCATCCATTCAGCTGTAGGACTCTGAAGAAGTTAATTTTAGCCTTGATGAGTTTCAGTTTCCTCAATTGTTGAAGGTGGATAATAATACTCTTACTTTCTAGATACAGATTAAATAATATAATGATTGTCAGGGTGCTTGAAAAGATTAAGTAACTCTACAGAGAAGGGTGGCTGTCCAACCTCAGTGGTCATCCGCATCACTTGGAGGTCACTGTGAAACGCCGACGTCTCGCCCTGCCCCGAGGGTTTCTAACAAAGAAATTGGGGGATTTGAGGTTTTCATTTCTTACATGTTCCCAGTACTGAGGATGCTGCCCAGGCAAGGACCACACTTTGAGAGCCACTGATACAGTGCATTGTTATTATATAATGATTAAACAGCTTTGTTTGCTCCTGTATTGATATTATAATACTTCAACATTCAAATATTCTAGTTATACTAATGTCCTAGTTGATCATAATCTTTTCTATGTCAATTCTTAGTAATTTAAAAACTTACTTATAAAAAATGAGGTAATATTTTTTACCCATACATTTTAATACATGAAAACGACAAATTATTTGATCAGCTGTGATATAATGCTATCAAAATGAAAAAAATGCTTTCAAGAAAGCTTTTCAATAGTATGCATATTGAATTATCATTTAAATTCATGGGTCATAAAATATAGTTCAACTTGCAGAAAGGTAACCTACTTGAATAACAATTAACTAACAATTGTATTAAGTTCTTAAGAAATGTAAGTTTGCATAATGAATTTAAACAATTTGATACATTAATCTAGTTGGCCCACTCTACTAATTGGAATGCATGCTTGCAGCATAATATGTGACAGACTCAGTGAAAGATTATTTCTTTTCCAGGGCATATTCAATATTCAATTATTTTCTTGTTAATAATTTATCCTGCATAATAGAGAAAACACTGTAAATAATCATCTGTCTCTAGGAGCAGCTTTTATATTTACAAATAGACACAACACAGAATCTCAACAAAAGGCATGTAGGAAAAAGCTATTCCAGGTTAACTGCTTAAATAAAAGAATTTGCCAGACTTTCATCTCTCACTAGTTGCTATTCTTAGTTCCTGACCTGTATTAAATAATGGCAGCCCACAACTGATCTGTAAAGGGAAAAAGAGAATAAGGCAGGGAAAGTAAAGGTTTTAGGGTATATACATACCTACATGCATACATACAAATAGTTTTTTCCCTAGTTTCCAGGAGGAAAAATTTTAGTAATAACACAAACTTTTAGCTACTTGTCGGGAAGTTGGAATTTTCAAAACAGCTCCCACGTATGTTAGAAAGAAGAGAACTACTGTAGATAGCAGCTACGTCGACTATTAGAATTAACCAGGGACAGAAGAGGAAGATGTATCATGTCATAGAAAAAGTAGGGCGATGCAAAGTCAACACGCTTGTCTCTGGGAGACGGGTGAGTGCATATCACAGCCCTGACTGGGACAGGTGTCCAAGCTAGCGTGACAGGAGATAAAATATATGTAGTGATTAGGAATAATGAAATAAAATATTAACATCATTGGCTTTTATTTGTTTAGTCCTATCTCGTTTTGAATAGTATTCTTTGGATATTTGGCAGCAGATGTTGAAGCAGCTCCCAGTACTGACTTCAGCTTATTAATTTTGACATTATTGAGACAGCAAATTACTCAGATTATGGTTCATAGTGAATAAGTTGCAAAGAAGATACAGAATCTCTAAAACACTGATGATTACTATTTGACCACAAATTCATTAAAATAATTATCAGGAGGAAGACAGAGTTTAACAGGTTTTAGATATGAAGTTTACATGATTTTTATTGCTCAATTAAAAATAATAATTTATGTTAAAACCTCTTCCTGAAAAATACTTTATTGGATTTATTTACATTTTCTGGGTTAGTTCTCTGGACTGGTGGATTGTTGTGCCTTGGAGGTGCCCTCAGATTTTCATTATCTTTGCATTATTTTTATTCATACTTTATTGCCAATTTAGCTATTGCCTGATATCAATAAAAGATAAGTATAAAAGCCTACAATACACAAATGCATAAAGTAAAACTTTCAATGATCTGATTATTGAAATTTTAAGAAACAAGTACATTTTAAAAGCCAGGAAATTGGTCTCAGCCAGAAAGCACCCTTTCATTTCTCAGAGATGGAGCTGCTGTCTGAATACTCCTTGAATTTCATGTTTTGATCTCTTCTTTTTCAACTAAGTGCCAAAAACATGACCTTGTGTGATTCTCCTAATGCGCTGACCAGGGTAAGATTTGGAGAGAATGTGCACATTAAATAGCCTGCAAATCATTCGGCTGCTCTGGGAAGAGCAATCAAATTTCGGTGAGCAGCGCAGGGTCAATTTTGGGAATAAGACCTTAATGAAAGTTGCTTGTCTTCTAGGCTTGACACTTGAAAAAGAAATTGTTGCTGGAATGCTTTCTGTGTTTACGGTTAGTGTCATTTGTTCTGTTTGTTCTTTACCTATGACTTGAAGCTTTTCTACTAGTTCTTTCTAAATGGTCAGAGCCTTGTTTCCTAAGCCTTACATCTATCTGGGTTTGGCTCTGTGACCTACTTGACTAAGGCCAATAGAATATTATTAAACTTGACCCGAATGGAGGCTTCCAAAAGGACTTGCATATTTCTCACTTTTCTCCTGAACTTATGTACCATCATCGCGGAAGAATCCTCGGCCACAAGGCAGAGCTGAACATGGCAGCTGAGACCGTCTTAGACCAGCCAGCCCCTGCCACCCCACCAGCAAACTGTGCAAGTAAGGACAGCTGAGATCCACTGAGTCTTGTGGAAAATAATAAACACTTCATGTTTAAGCCAATTAATGTAAGATGATTTGTTAGGCAGTGATTTGCAAAGAAAATCCTTTCCAGATTCTGTCTTCAGCCTACATTTCAGTAAGGACTGAAGTCTCACTGTTGGCTTTCTTCCACAAGTAGTCAGGCGGATGCCTTGGTTCAAGATCACTACCGCGCTAGGCAAAAAGCCTGTAATTTCTAGGTCGTGAAGGGCCCAAATGTAAGGAATGATGTTATCAGTTTACTTGTAATGGCTTCTGAGTATCTACATAGGCATTTAGTTGGTAAATTTGCTTTCAGTAATATAATCCGTTTAAATCATTAGAATAAAACGAACATCACACATTTATCCTCACTGTTTTATTTTTAAATCAGATATTACACTACAAGCATGTGGTCATTAATTGCCGTTTGACTGTCTCTCTGCCCTTACAATGACAACAGCCATTAGTGTGAGTCTCACGAGGTCAGTGTGCCTTCTACCCTGTTTCATTGCTGCACGTTCGGTGCCTGCTGACATTGGGTGCTTTCTAACAATTGGTTAAATGAATGAATGTTTGTAATATTTATTTGTTCATTCTTAACATATAGAACACCTAAAAACTTGGAATTTCCCAGGATTATGAAGTAAACCTAAAGACCAAAGCTGTTTTTTGCTCTGACAAAGAAGAAACAAACAGCGCTCTGTTCTCAGGGGGGTTGTACAGCCCCTCCTCCCCAAATCCTTGGTTCTGCAATCACCGGTACTTCCTCTGAAAAAACTCTCAAGCTTTTCATATGACGTATGTATTATTTATTGGTTAGGAAATCACAAGGCTTTTTGAAAGTCTCTGTTATAAAATAACATTGTAAGCCAGGCGGTGAAAGACAAATACCATATGATCTCACCTTTAACAGGAACCTAAGCAACAAAACAAACAAGCAAGCAAAATATAACCAAATACACTAAAGTAGAGAATAGGATGACAGTGACCAGAGGGGAGAGGGGAGGGAATTTCAGGGGAAAAGGGGAAGGATTCACAGGAAGTAGTATAAAGGACACATGGACAAAAACTAAGGTAGGTGGAAATGGGAGGGAGGTGGGAAGCACTGGGGGGGTGGGCTGGGGTGGGAGTAAAAGACAGAAAACTGCACTTGAACAATAATTAAATTAAAAAAATAAAATTAAAAAAATAAATCAATAACCTTTAAAAATACAAAAAAGGTATAGTCTCTTCCCAAAATAGATTTACACTGGAACAGTTAAACAAAAAGTGACCAGTGTTCGTTTTCATCATTATTTCTGAGAGCCAACCTGTCATTTTATTTGACCGAATTTTCAAATTCTACATTCAACCACTTCTTTGTAAATAAATACTTAAGTACTCTACAGTAAAAAAAAAAATAACATTGTGTTTGAAAAATGACTACATTTTAGACACAGCAAATTAGAGTACTTAAACATATCGATGAAACATAGACCTCGATCATAATGACGTATCCTTCACGTGGATAACAAATATGTTCTAATATGCATATATCTTTATGGGGAATTCATGGTTTTGTTTTAATTTTAGAGAGATGGATTTATTTTTTTGTCAAAATACAGTAATTTAGCAAGTTGACTAATGAAAGAAAAAGCTCAAGGATGGCTATAGGGAGACAGCATGGTGTCAGGCCAAGGAAAGCAGCTAAAAAATCAGAAGCCTTAAGCAGCTCAACATTACACTGTGTGGATGGCATTTCATCGACCCTGGGAAGAAGGTCAGAATCCTCAGCAGGACATTTAGGGTGTTTCATGATCTGGCATCAAAGCGACTGCAGCCCCACTGACAGCTGTTCTTTGCACTTGGACTCTTAAGTTCTGGACTTATTCAACAGCTTGCCTTTCTGCAAATTTTTATTGATTTCAATTCACTCATTCTTCTCCCTGTGGAAGAATTTTCCCCATCCTTTGAAGGCCGTTTCTAATGCCTCTTTCTTTGGGCAGCCTTGCTCAGTGTCTCAGTGCTGGCTATGTGCAATGCGTGTGTATGTATCTACATTATCCACAAAATACTTAATTACCTCAAGGCAGAAGTCATCTCTGACTCATGCTTATATCTGCTGTACAGTGTGAGAATTAACTTGGCAGCAGTAAATATTTCAAAATTTATCATTTGGAATAGATGTTTTAGTATCTTTTCTATGGGGGATTTTATAGGATGTATACTTTATTCTGTATAGATAAAAATATTTTTAAATAGTACCACAATTATTTTTATTGCTCTGATTTTTACTACTGAAAAACTACCTCTTAAATTAATAAAACATTCCATTTCATTGGTTGGCAATTTTTTTGTTCTGAAGCAAAGTCTGCACCTGTTCCATTTTTTAAAAATCCCTCTTTTGTTCTATGTCCATTATTACCTATTTGATTTCATTTATTTTTTGTTTTTTTGTTTTTTGTTTTTTTTAAACATCAATGTATGGTTGCCTTTCGTGCATCCCCTGCTGGGAGTTGGCCTGCAGGGAACTGGCCTGCAACCCAGGCATGTGCCCTGACTGGGAATCGAACCTCGATCGTGTGGTTCGCAGGCCCGCGCTCAATCCACTGAGCTACACCAGCCAGGGCCTGATTTCATTTATATACTATACATATTTAGTAATAAGTTTAAAAGTGAACCTCCCATAAAATAAAATATTGCAGAGTGCCTACATGGGAGAATTACTACTTTAGGAAAATAAATCTCATAATAATGTACTATTCATTATTATAATGGATACATTGGTGAATGCCTCAATTTCAGCTCTTTGCTAATGACCTGTATGCCAAGCCTTTCTGGAAAAAAGCTTTCATTTTTTGAGTTAAGGCTAAACATAGATTATCTCCCAGTGAAACAAAGTCTGTCCAGGAAAATCTAAATGAGCAAAAATAGTTCAGAACAATGGAAGTCTTTTAAATTGTAGATGTTTGTGATTATCAAGGGTTTCTAGAACATACTTCATGTTTTAAAATAAAAGAAAAAATCTGTCACTTCCATCAACACTAAGTGAATGTCTCTTATAAAGAAAATATTTCTCAACAAATGACTAAACATTTAAGAATAAGATTCCGAACATCCATTTGACCCACATAAATGGTATTTCACCTTGACTGTACCTGGGGAGTTTTCAGAAGTGTAACTCAAGGCCCATCTACATAGACTGTCAGTTAATTGGTACTTAACCTATCCAGTGGGCATTTTGTAGAAGTTCTGGGCAACTTTCAAAGGCAGTAAGTTTAGGGAATCCCAGCATAGATGCCTCCTGAGGTGAATATCTTGAAAATACATGTTATAGCTGGGTTAGTCACAGTACTGCATCAAGAATAGATGTTTCTGACACTGTTTCTGATAATTATATTAATAGTAGTGAGTATTCTACATGGTAACTAACTATGTCATGATGCATAAAAAAATAAATTTTTAACAAAAAACATTTACTTGGGTTCTGTGTTTCTTTCATGGACTGAATGATAAACATTTTCTTCTGAGAGAAAAATGTAAAATTATACATTTTAATTTGTTAGATTTATTGATTCCAGAGAGAGGAGAACTATTTTCCTCTGTCAAGAGGAGAGGAAAGAACTATCAATGTGAGGGAAAGAACTATTAATGTGAGAATTCCATACTGTTTTCCATAATGGTTGTACCAGTCTGCAATCCCACCAACAGTGGACCAGAGTCCCCTTTTCCCTACAACCTCTCCAACATTTGTTGTTTATTGCTTTGTTTATGATAGCCATTCTCACCGGTGTAAGGTGGTATCTCATTGTAGTTTTAATTTGCATCTCTCTGATAGCTAGCGATATTGAGCATCTTTTCATGTGTCTCTGGATCCTCTGTATGTCCTCCTTGCAGAAGTGTCTGTTAAAGTCCTTTCCCCATTTTTTAATTGGGTTAGTTGTCTTCTTAGAGTGAAGTTGTGTGAGTTCTTTGTATATTTTGGAGATTAAACCTTTGTCTGAGGTATCATTGGCAAATATGTTTTCCCATACAGTTGGTTGTCTTTTTATTTTAATGCTGTTTTCTTTAGCTGCGCAGAAGCTTTTTATTTTGATGAGATCCCATTTGTTTATTCTTTCCTTTATAGTCCTTATTGGACTTGCCTTTTGACCCAGCAATTCCACTGCTGGGATTGTATCCTAAGAACCCTAAAACACCAATCCCAAAGAACCTATGCACCCCAATGTTCATAGCAGCACAATTTACAATAGCCAAGAATTGGAAGCAACCTAGGTGCCCGTCAGTAAATGAATGGATCAAAAAACTATGGTACATATACACAATGGAATTTTATGCTGCAGAAAGAAAGAAGGAGCTCCTACCTTTTGCAACAACATGGATGGAACTGGAAAGCATTATGCTGAGTGAGATAAGCCAGGTGTTGACGGACAAATACCATATGATCTCACCTCTAACAGGAAGCTAAACAACAAAACAAACAAGCAAGCAAAATATAACCAAAGACACTGAAATAGAGAACAGGCTGACAGTGACCAGAGGGGAGAGGGGAGAGAATTTCAGGGGAAATAAGGGAGGGATTTAGAGGAACCTATATAAAGGATACATGGACAACAACTGAGAAGGGTGGAAATGGGAGGGAGGGGGAGGATGGGGGGTGGGATGGGATGGGAGTAATAGACAGAAAACTGTACTTGAAAAATAATTAAATAAAAAATTGGGGGAAAAAAGAACTATTAACGTGAGAGCAACATCAATTGATGGCCTCTTGAGGGTACACCAACCAAAGACCAAACCCGCAACGCAGGCAGTGCCCTGACAGAGAATCAAACCTGCAACCTTTTCATCTGTGGGTGATGCCCAACCAACTGAGCCACACCTTCCAGGGCAAAAGGTCAAATTATAATTTGACTGAAAAAGAGTTCATGAGTTTGTATGGATGGCAAGATTATTTTTGGCTGAACACAAGTCTTCTTCCATATCAGGTAATAATACCAAGTGTCTTAATTCATGGTTCTGTAACAGAATCCCATAAACGGAGTGGCCTTTAAACAACAGAACTTTACTTCTCACAGTGCCGGAGGCTGGGGACTCCAAGATCAACACGGAAAGATTCAGTGTCCTATGAAAACCTATCTTTTTGTTCACGGATGCCTGACTTCTTACTGTGACCTCACACGACATAAGAGGGTGAGATGCTCTCTGGGGTCTCTCCTGCAAGGACACTGATTCCATTCATGAGGGCTCCCCTCTCATGTCCTAATTTCCTTCAAAAGGCCAGTCCCAATAGCATCACATTAGGGGTTAGAATTTCACCATATGAATTCTGAGGGGACAAATATTCAGTTCATTACAGAAAGAAAACTAAATTCTTAATCTGTCTTAATATTATTTGGTAAATAATCAAAGCCATTAACTATGAGAGATGAATGGCACGTTCAGTATCACTGACTATCACACTAAATGTCAAAAGAACAAACACCCCTGGCTAGTGAGGCTCCGTTGGGGTGCTTTCCTGTAGATGAAAAGGTCACAAGTTTAATTTCCAGTCAGGACACCTACCCAGGTTGCGGGTTTGATCCCTGGTCATGGTGCATGTGAGAAGGTAATCATGGTTTCTCTCTCACATCAATGTTTCTCTCTCTCTCTCCACTCCCCACCTCTCCCCTTTCTTCTCTCTCTTGAAAGCAATGAAAAAATGTCCTCAGGTGAGTATTAAAAAAAGCACAAATATTTTTATTTAAACGAATATTCAGTCATTTTCCAATTTTCAAAGATGTGTATCATACATATGGCAACTGACTCTTTACTAATTCTAAAATAATTTTTAGTGTTGGCTGATTGCTTAATCAAACTAACACTCTAAAAATAGTGCTACACTCATTAAAAATGAAACAAAGCAATGAATTTTGAGATAAAACACCAACGGCACAATCTATGAAAGAAATGATAAGCTGGGCATCATTAAAAATAAAATACTTCTTTGCAAAAGACAATGTCAAGAGAATGAGAAGACAGTCACAAATTGAGAGAAAATATTTTCAAAATACAGATCTAATAAAGAAAGAACTGTCACCCAAAATATACAAAGACTTAAAGCTCAGCTGTAAGAAAACAAATAATCTGATTTAAAAAACGGGCCAAAGACTTTAATAGACTTTTCACCAAAGAAAATACAGAGACAGCAAAAACTCATATGAAGGATTACCCATGCCATGCGTTATTAGGGAAATGAAGATCAAAACAAGATACCATGACACATCTATTAGAAGGGCCAACGTGAGGAACACTGACAACATCACAGGCTGGCAAGGATGCGGAGCAGCATGAACTCTCATTCTATGCTGGTGGGAATGGGAGGTGGTACAACTGGTTTGAAAGATATTTTAGGGGTTTCTTAAAAAATCCACTATACTCTTACCATACAATCAAGCAAGCACGCTCTTTGGTATTTAAGGAGAAAAACTTAGGTCTATGCAAAAATCTGCACACAGTTGTTTATAGCAGCTTTATTTAAAATTGCAAAAGCTTGAAAGAAACCAAGGTGTCCTTCCATAGGCGAACAAATTGATAAACTGGTGCATCCATGCACTGGAATGTTATTCATCACTAAAACAAAATGAGCTAACCAGCCAAGCAAAGACATGGAGAAAGTTTAAGTGCATGTTACTAAGTGAAAGAAGCTGATGTGAAAAGGCTTCATATCATATGATTTCAAACATATAACATTTTGAAAAAGGGGAAACTATAGAGGCAACTTTAAAAAAAGAAAATGGGATTAGCCAGGGTTGTGGTTAGGGGGTTGTTGAGCACATAGTAATTTCTGGTTAGTGGAAATGCTGTGTTGTTTTTACAATGATAGATGCGTGTTACAGACATTTGCTCAAACCCACAGAATGCACAACCTCCAAGATTGAACTCCAAGGTAAACTGTGGACTGTGGGTGACAATGATGATTTAATGCAGGTCCATCCATTGTAAACAATCAGACCACTCGGGTGGGGGATGATGATAATGTAAGAAGCTGTGCATGGGTGGGAGAAGTGGGTGTATGGAAATGTCTCTGCCTTCTTCTCAGTGTTTCTGTGAACCTAAGACAGCTCTAAAAACAAAACTCCAAAACATCAGATGAATGTATACTAATAAGCATGTAACTGAAATTCCAGAGTGAAAACAATAAAGATAGGATCGGATTTTCCTTGCTTTCTTTATCGATCCTCTGCTGCCTAGTTCTGAAGTCAGGTTGGGGTGTACATAGACTTTGAAATGCAAAAATCTTATTTTATCTTATTTTTGAGGTATAAGTAGGGAGGAAACAGGAGCACAATGAATATATTCAAGGAACAAATATATACTCTTTGGCAGTTTCCCTCTTTTAATAAAGAGAGTTAAAAGATAAGCCATTATCACTATCCATGATGCACGGTGAGACATTTAACTTTGACCATCACGTGGGCTTCATTTAAAGGTGACTATTGCTGAAGCCTGACACTTTTGTTTTTATCTTGAGCAAGGAAATTGGGCTGCAAAGTAAATCATTGGAGAAAATAGAGACAAATGTCAAGTACAAGGCAAAGAAATGGAGGGGAAAAATCTCCTCAGAGATTAGACATTCAAGGAAGAAACCAGACAAGCTACAAAGAAATTACCATTCTCTAAGTCTTTGTTTAAAAGTAGTTTGGCTTAGCTCAAAATACCTGAAACACTGTGAAAGGAAAAATAAATAAAAACTAGCTGTGGGAGTTGCAAAGTTTTTGTAGGACGAGGCAGCAAAACAAAGCATTGCATCTGCATATAAACTGTAGTTAAGAAAGCACGAGAGAGCTGGAGAATGTGAAGTTGATGAATATCTCTGATGGGGGAGTTCTAAAATGCAGGCAGTGTTTTAACCAGGATGCTGTTGCATGCATTTGACATCCAACTGGAATTATCTAAAGAAAAATAAAGGAATACATTGACTCTCATAATTAGCAACTGAGATGCAGAAGAGGCTCCAAAATCCCCGATCACATGACCACCCTGTGGTATGGAAATGAAGTAATTTTTTTTCAACCATACGGAGGGAAAAAATGTGGTAGGTATCTTCCCCAAACACAGAAATAAAATAAGAAATAGCTAGGAAATAAAATACATCCACCACACGGCAGAAATCTTTTTACCATGTTAATTTTATTTTGATTTTAAGTTAAAAAACAAGCGTTAATTAATCAATCAGTTAATTCCTATAAACACTTGTTGAGGGGGTTATTATTTCTCTGGCACTCACCTAAGTATTAGAGAAACCCAACAGAAGCCTTTGATTCCCTCTAAAATTTACAATCTAGTATATTTAGCTGTGATGCAAATTCCATAATCATAGTAGACACAACAGAGAAGGAGTTTTAAATCTGCTTGGAGGTGAGAGATGTAAGGGGGTTGGATTTGAGAGGGCTTTGGTGGGGATGAGGGCGGCAGGGTCAAACATTCGGATCATGTAATGAGTCTTCCCAGATGGAGGATGCAAAGACTTTTATTGCTTGAAAATGAACAAGCTCAGATGCAACTGAACTCAGTCAAACACGGTTTTCATACCTCAGGCAGACAGTACTTAGGCACCCTCCAATATCTGGAACAATCCTGAACGAGTCAGAAGAAGAATCAAGCAAGTTTTCTATTGCTGTTGGCAGGCTGAGAAGTAAGGCTGATTTTTTGGTGAAGGTTCTAGACTATTAGGTAAAAGAGCATCCGGACCAAGGACTCAAGGTTTTTAAAAAACATGTACACTTCTCCATTATGAAGTTTAAATAGTTACTGGCAGCAACATTTAAACTTTACTTAATATAAAATCATATGAAAGTCTACTCTTTTTAAATATCTTATTCTTGTATTCTTTTAAAGTTATGTTAATGTATTAAGTGTTTTTATCCACATGTAAGATTTCCTTATAAAGTAAACAATAAGAAACAAGTATAAACAAACATAATGATTAAAATGTGTTTCTCTGGAGGACGCCTCTATCAATAGGTTTTTTAAACCTATTAAGTTTATTAAGAAGGTGATACTCTTGAAGCTGGTATCATCAGCTAATGGCATCTAAAGGAACAGTTGGCCTATCTGAGATGAAAGAAATCATCTGTCAAGTTGCCATATAGCACAGTTCTTTTAGTGAGAGTAAATTCATGTACATTACATTAAACACACAGGGAGAGGGAAACTCGTCAGAATTTTTTCTAAGGAGTTTTTCTAAGAATTGGGAAATTTTATGTATGGAGCACAGTTTTGCGTGGTGTAGCATATGCCATCCAGTTCTATTCCAGGCTCCCTGTCCCCAGTGCCTGAGAGGATGACTGGCCCAAGAACAGGCACTCAATAAATATATTGTGTTTTTTTTTCTTGTCACTTTATTATTGGTATTTGTATGAAAGTATAGAACAGCAAATTTTATGTAGCACTTTATACTATTCCAAGCCTTTTAAATTTAGTCCTTAATAGATTGTCATAAATTAGAGATAGTACAGAAAATTTAATATAAGCAAAACATTATGTACTTAAGCTGGTGATATCTCCACTTGAAAAATTGCTTGTGTCTTACTTTATAAGTGTTTTTATAGGTAAGGTCTAATACAACTAATAATAAAAACTTTCCAGCTTATCTTAAAAATTAGATTTTAGTGAAAGATTTCCAAACCACATCAAATTGAGAAAAAACAACACTGATTATTCTAACATTCTAAATTTTAAAATTGATTTAATATAGTAGACACCTGACATTTTCAAATGCCCAAACTTCTGAATAGCAAAATTATATCCAATTATCACAACAGAATATGATAAAGCTTAGATTAAGTTATATCTTTAGGTAATTAATTATTTTATAAATATTCAGCCAAAGTAAAATGTGGCATAAGTACCATACACTTAATAAGTAAATAAGTACCATACACTAGATAGTTTTACTTTCTCTTTGTTTCCATTACCAAGACTGGTAGTTGGCTTTGGAATTTCCCAAAGTCATTTTTCACAAAACAGCAATATTCTCCCAAATCTCAAGACTTCCAACAATGACTTTAAATATTCTCGGAGCAGTTCCCCCAAGAAGAGCGTCCATCAGTAAATTCAATGCACTAAACCCCAGACTGGCGTGCAAGCCTGCTCACCCTTGCATACCAGTCTTGAGGACTGTTCCAAATGCGTGCCTCAGCAGAGTTACGAGTGAGTACGTGCCATGCAACTCCGTGACCACTTGTGAAACAGCAAATGTTAAATCTCTCTTGATCAAGAATATACAGTATTTAATAAAAAATCATACCACATTTAACCAAAACTTTAGTAAAACTTCCTTGACGTGAATATGTGACTACACAAGTAACTCTTGTCCACTCCCAGTCTCTTTGGTCAGACGAGTGGAGCTCTGATCATCCGGGCAGAAGCCAGGTCAGTGTGGGCAGTGCACCATGGACAGACAACCAGCTGAAAGCAGCTTGAAGGCAAAAGTTGGGTCCCCGGGTCTCCAGTATTCTCTTGTCCAATTTCCCTGGGTTTGAACCTGACCTTGAAAATGGTCTTCCCTCCTCCCTTCTCTTCTATTCCCTAGGACAGTGATTCTTGAGGTGTGGTTTCAAGACTTCTGGGGGGTCCCCAAGTCCTGAGGTCTTCCCTTTTCCAACCAAAGGTCGTGGGAGACCTGATTTTCATTCTATGCTTCAACCAAAACAATATATTATGAAAGACTAATGGCAGAAGCAGATATTAGAATCTGTATCTCTTATACTAGACATTAACAAAGGTTTGAAAGCTGTAAAATAATGCCGATCTTCCTGGTTTTTTGTTTGTTTTGGAAAATACAAATTTTTGTAAATTTTTTAATGTTAGGATGCAGTTTACTAGAGTTATTTTAATGAACTGTTATTTAAAAATATACGTACATTTATTAGAAGTATCTAAATAAGCAAAAAGTTTTTAAGATTCTGGATAATTTTTAAGGGTGGTTTTAAGATCAAGAAGTTTGAGCACCATTGCCCCTGAAGTTAACTTCAAAACCACCTCGGAATCACAATGAAACACCGTGAATCAACTCACAGAGAGCCCACAGGGCCTTCTCTAGGCATGCCCGGATATTGACCTCTTCGTTCTCATAACTGTCTTCTAAAGTAGCTCTCGGCATTCCCAGTTTCAGATGAAAAAACTAAAGTATACAGACATTAAATTATTGCAAAATACAACCTAACAAATCAGTGGACCATTATTTTGCCATGTGAAAAATGTGTATCGCCTAGTGGGAGCTGATTCAGTTAAGTCTACTAAGGTTCTTACATGTATTGAGCAGTCTTAATAGTGATGACATAAGTTTTCATAAAATGTATTTAGGCTTGGAAGAGATCATTTAAAAACAGACTGATAGGGAGCACAGCAGTATTTAAAGCATCAGTGTAATACAGTCAGAGAGGGGAAACATGCAGAGTCCCTTCTTTAATTTTACAACTTCTTTTTCTTCTTTCCTTGCTTTTCCCCAAGTCAATTAAAATGCAAACAGGAGTTTTGCTAAGAGGTAGGGAGACAAGCGAGGCATGGGCTAGCACTAAAATATGATGGCCTAATGTATGCAGAGTAAGTAATAGGAATAATTGGATTTTTACAGCCTGAGCATCCCATGTTTTACCCTTTATCTCCCATTAAATCGATTAATGCCTTGCTCTTTTTATATCTAAAATGTTAATCTTTTTAAATCTTTAAGAACTAAAACTTCGTAACACTTTTATCAAAATGTGAGTTTGTATTAAATCTGCCACTAGGCTCTTATAAAACATTGTTCCTTGTATGAAATAATAGATTTTAATGTCTGAGGAAGTTTGTATTTTTTAATCTATAAAATAATGATTATTAAAATGACCCTATAATTTAACACTATCTTAATCACATTTTTATATACCTGGGTCTGTGCAGGGTGCCTTTGTAGTGTTTTATTATTCCTATCTCTTCATCATAAAACTTCAACCAATGAAATAATAATTTCAAAACTCTACCTAAAGTTCTGAAGCTTACTCAGATGTTAACTGTACTTAAATGTTCAAAACACATAGTGCTAAATAAGCCTGTCTAAATGTTATAATTACCATGAAATTGTAAAACCAGTTAAGAATTCAATTAACATATTTTTATAGAAGTAAAAATATTGAAATTTTACCTTAAATTTGAGAAATGCATTAGTACTACAAAGGTGTTTTGTGTTCTAGAATTTTTTTTAACAACCATGGGTTCTTTCAAAATATTTAAGTGACAGAATTCTTAAGTCTCCCCAATTATAGTTCCAGCACTTTTGCATTCACTATAGAAGAGTACTGTGTGCGTATTTGGCCAATATCTGAAATGTCACACATCAAAACCGGCTCACAATCTTGATCCCAATCAAAATCTTTTCCCAACATGCTTCTTTCTGTACAGCGTCCCTGTCAGTCAGAATCCTGTTCCCTCCCAGTGCACCTACTTCTTCAGTCTTTTAGCGATTGATTTTTCTTGCTCTCCATTTTCTTCCTACCTCCACTAAAACTAATATCCATTTAAAACTGTTTAGGAGCAGTTTTATTGTGTCCCTGTCACAGTCAAGCATTTCACTATTTTTGTCTTTTGTATCAAGTTCAATCACTTCTCACTAAAAATTAAGGCCATCACCTAAATACCACCAAACTTCCTGTAACAGGGTGTAGCCAAGAGGGGGGCCCCCAAAAGGGATTTGGAATGGGGTCCAGAACTGAAGGTGTCTAGGAAATATTAGAAGGATATATAGGATGTCCCCCCACCACCACCACAGGTGTGAGTTGGGGGAAGGGACAAATGGAGGAGGGCCATTGAGAGCCGTTTTGTACAGCAACAGTTTGCAGCTAACCTCTGGCATGGTCATTTAACATATCTATAACCTTTAACTGGTTGCATAGATATGTTAAATAGCTGGGGCTGTGCTATGAGCCAGGAGGATGGAAGGGACTTCCGGGCAAAGGTGTAAATGGTGGCAGGTCCCCCAAGTTACAGCGCCTGTGTGAGAGCTTGAAGATGATGGGCTCCACGCCATGGGGCCACCCCTGCCCAGACTCACAATGGCAGCCCAGTAAAGCTGGAAGGACACGGGAGTATTGGCAAGTGTAGCCAACTGTGGGAGGAGTCAGAAACGGGGCTGCAGAGGAAGACTGGCACAGGGATTTAAACCCAGACTCTGCAGCCATTGAGGAGGGAGCCATGTCCAGCTTGGATGAAAGAGAGGACCAAGCGGCTGTGGCAGTGCAGGGGGACAGCCACATGCTTCTGGCAGAGTTCAGATCCCTGCAGCCGTGTGAGGAGGGAAATCCACCTGGCTTTGCCAGAGGGGGGACCCCTGCAGCTTGGGCGGAGAGAATCACCATGCGGCTTTAGCAGAGAACCACCTCTTGGCTTCGGCAGAGTGGTGACCCTGCCTCCCTGCAGCTGTGGTAGAAGAGGACCATGCGGCTTTGGGGTGCTCCCTTTGGCCGCATGGCCTGGGAAGCAGGAGAGATTTTGCCTGGAAGGAGGGTGAGAGAACTCCTGCCAGTAGGCCATGGAAGGTACCACATGGCTTTGGATTAATTAGAGATCCTGCCTGGATGGCAACACAGCTGATGGTGTCAAGACCCTGAATCATGGACATTTGCTTGTCTTCCTAAAATACGGTACCCTGAATTAGGGCAGGGGGAGAAGGAAGGACTGTGGGCATCTGTGGGTATTCAAAAGGACTTTGATATCTTAATGAAGACATTAGGTCACTACTTTAAGTCTGTATAGCTTTCAATAAACATTCCTTTCCTTGTCACAAATCTCTGGCATTGAGAGATGTCTTTCCTATGGCAATGGACAGTCAAACCTAGTGGGAGGTCCTTTTTGGTAATAGTATATCGTCACTGCCCCCTCGGTGCCTATGTTCTGTAATATTCTCTCATTATTCTACCAAGTTAAACTAAAATTAAGTTGCCCTGGTTGGTGTGGCTCAGTGGATTGAGTGCTGGCCTGCAAACCAGAAGGGTCCCATTCAGGGCACAAGCCTGGGTTGCGGGCCAGGCCAGGTCCCCAGTAGGGGTGCACAAAAGGCAACTGCACATTGATGCTTCTCCCTTTCTTTCCCCCTCCCTTCCCATCTGCCTAAAAATAAATAAGTAAAAGATCTTTAAAAAAATTAAGTTAATTTTATCATCCTCAGGCATGAATTCACAATTCCAACCTCCAAATTTTTTCATATTATTGTTTGCATCTGGAATGATCTTTGCCTAACTTTTTGGAATTAGTACCTATTGGGCCTTTCAGAACAAACCCATTTCCATAATACTGCTGAAAAGAGTCTTCTTGGGAACTAAGCCAGGAAAAAGTCTGAATGGATGAGGATCTACACTGAGTGATGTCAAAGGCGAGATTTAAGACAAAATAAAGATAGAGGTTAGAATTCTTTGATAATATTGACAAATTAACATACAGTTATGGGGGACAGAGAGCTAGATGGTAGCAGATAGGACAATTGTCACATGGGATCAGGAAGCAAGTGACAATGCTACCATTGCAGCCACACAATAAAGAGTTACAGAGGAAGCTGATTGCTTTGATAGAATTTCACCTTTATTCATTCTTTTTTACCTTTTTTAAAGTAATTTGATTGTCAAATAAAAAGCACATCCAGACTTAGTAGGGAGAGACTGTTCAAAATCCAGGGGAAAGCAATTTCCTCTAAGGCTCAGGAAAGGGACTGCCAAAATTGGGGAGCCTTTGTGACCTTAATAACTGTAAGCTTCTTAAACCCAAAAGCCCATCAATAGATGAGTGGATGAAAAAGTGGTGGCACACAAATATAATGGACTATTACTCAGCCACAAAGAAGAACGAAATCTCACCATTTGCAACAATATGGATGGACTTCAGAGTTTATTACACTAAGTGAAATAAGTCAGTTGGAGAAAGACAAATACCACATGATTTTACTTACATGTAGAATATAAAGTCTATCCAAAAGGTATCCAGCCATGTGATATAAAAAATAAAGACGTTTATTGAAGAAGACATAAGATACAAGAAGCACTGCACACAGGACAATGATACCTCAGTCCCCTTCAGAGTACGCACCCTGGGACCTCACACAGTTCTCCCAATAGTCATCAGCTGACCTGTTGTACTTTTCTCACTCATCAATGATCTGAAATCTCTTCCCTTCAAAAGGTGATTTTAGTTTTGAGAAAAGCCAGAGGTCATGGGGTGCCAAATCTGGGCTGTAGGGAGCTGAGTAACCTGGATGATTTGAGGTTTTGTCAAAAAACTCTGCGTGAGATGTGATGCATGAGTGAGTGCATTGTCATGATGAAGCTGCCAATCACTAGTTGCCCAGAGCTGTGGCATCTGAATCATCTGAGTAGTCTCCGTGGAGGAATGTTCAAGCTTAACACAAAATTTGATGCAAATTTGTTGCTCTACTTACTCATTTTGAATGTGATGGCCACACAGCACACATGCTCACTCAATGGTGTCTACTGTCTCTACTGACTGGTACAGTGAAAGTCATCATTATTCACACACGTGCATTCCAGTCCACCCTCCTCAGATGCCAGGTTATGTCCAAGTCACATGAACCATTCTCATTACATTAACAATGGCTGGACTTATTTTGGAAAGACCTTGTATAATGCACAAAATAAATGAACAAATAAAACATAAACAGACAAACAGATACAAAGAATGACTGATGGTCACCAGAGGGGTGGGGATGGGAGGACTGGGTGAAAAAGGTGAAGGGATTAAGAAGTACAAATTGGTATTTATAAAATCATCATGGGGATGTAAAATTCAACATAGGAAATCTAGTCAATAATATTGTAAAACTACGGATAGCGCCAGGTAGATACTTTAATGATCAGGGGGACGTAAATTATATAGTTATCTAATCAGTATGCTATACACCTGAGACTAATATAAAATAATACTGAATGCCAACTTTGTTTGAAAAAAAAAACCAGAACTGCAAGCTCCTCAAGAGTTAGACAAAGATTCTCCTGTACAGAGGAGCAAACAGAGCTAGAAAGAACCAGGCATAGGCAGGAGGGACAATAGGCTGACACGGTACGATAGTAGGTCAAAGAACGTCCCACCCCAGGGCCACTCTTCTCTTAGGAAAGACAATATGATGGCTGAGGTCATTCAAAATGACCCAAATTATGGGGCCTGGCGGGAGGACATAAACTTAACCAAAGTTTAGTTAACAATCATTTTGTCCTAACTGGTCAGTGGAGACAAGTTCAGCTAGTCCTTTCTGAGGCCAAGAATGAAAACAGAGGATCTGGGTCTGGCTTTATCTTATGTACACGAGGCAGGGGGCACCCATTTGTCTTCACTAAGTAATGTTGGAAGGCAATTCTTTGGAGTATGTCCTTTTTCCTAGAACACAAAAATGGTGAGGGGATTTCTTAACATTCAAATAAAATTCAATATTGTTACCGGTAACAGTTATTAAATGCCATCTATGCTCCAACTATTGTATTGGGCATTGGAGACACAAAGGTTAGTTTTAAAGAGGCAAATTTACCATAAAGGGAATGTATCTTATGCTCTGGGTCCCCCAATTCCAAAGAAATCGTGTGAGATGCTGTGAGCTGCAGAGCGTTCTAAATGGCAGGGAAAGCCAGGTTGCTACGTCCACGGAAGTCTTTCCAGTGAATTGACTGAGGAATCTTAGGAAAGAAGGACCCTGAATCCTCATGTGTTATAATTTCTCTCTTAATTTTAAATAAATGCACATATAAATAAGATATAGCCCTCAGCGTCTCATGGGAGATGGGTTAAAAGAACTGACGGACATTCACAAGACAGAATAACCACTATGCCTTACATCAGAGGGGAGAGAAGCCTACTGGCCTATTGGGAAGAATCAGTGAGGAATAGTAGTTGAAGGGAGTTTTTTTTAAGTTACAGGACTTCATATGCCAGAGAAAATATGAAGATTTAGACGGGCATTTTAAGCAGAGGTACCAGCATGTATGAACGACATGGGAATATTCGAAATCATTTATTTCCATCGAACTAAAAAAATGACATGTCCGGACAAAGGACACATGCAAGGCAATAGCAGGGATTTAGGTTTGAACGGTGAACCCACGCTCTCTCATCAAAGACATCATAAGCGAAAAAGTTTTAACCCCAACTATGAAGATAATAGGGCTCTGAAAAAAATAAGGCCCTTTTAAAAATTCAAACCTATAAATAGATCACAGTAACCAACCAGCTTCACTTTTAATAGATTCTTATTAGGTTATAAAGGTCAGGACCCGTGCAGACTGGTTCAGCTCTCTGAAGACGAGGGAGGCCCTCACCTATTTTTCTGAGGAGATAATATTATACCCAACATTGGATATAATATTAATCAATATTATATGGATGGAACTGATTTTTTTAGTTACCAGACCAGTTCTTTCTTTGTATAGAAGTCACTTTCTAGTGGGCACAATCCTTCCCCCAACACACACACATACCACAGGGGACAGTTGTCAAAGGCTGGATATACTTTTGGTTGTCACAAAAGTGGTGCCCCTGGTTGCATGGCTCCGGCACATGGGATATCCAGCCCCAAATGCCAACAACAGTGCTACAGTTGAGAAACCTGCCCGAGACTCGCACTTGCCCCCTTGGGGTGGAGGCAGAATTCGGGCAGCGGGGCTCCAGCTCTGGCTTTGCCATGGCTCCCTGCCTGCCCAGACTGCTCCAGGGGTGGTTTCAGTCTGCTCAAGGTACATGGAGTTCTGCATTTCTGTCTGAAATGAAGGAGTAAGTGGCAGCTTTCTGTGAACATTTGTATAAACAAAACCAGGGGTGTAGATAGATGGATAACCAGTCTGCTTTAACACTGGGTAGGGTTGAAGATATTAGAGAGTTTGGTTCATGTGTTATTGGCTGAGTCTGCAGGAGGTAAGCAGAAGCCAAATGGTCCCAATTTTGAAAGATTATAAGTTTCCTTACCAACTCTGAAATTATCTTCAAGTCTGGGACTATAAAAGAAGGGTTAGGAAGGGTAAGAAGCAGCCTAGGCTGAGTTAGTCAGGCAGTAGATGAAGGGAACACACAATCACACAAAGAACAGAGTACTCGATGGGGAAGGGAATGGTCTTTGACTGTGTTGACACAGTTGCGCCTCATGGTGCATCCAGAGGTCAACCTGGGAAATGGAAAGTTTGTGTGGACTTCTACATCATAATATTCCAGGTACAGAATTGTGGTGTTTCATCATATCCCCCCCAAATGCCCGGGGTCCTGAAACTGAATATTCATTGGCTATTAGTCAGGAATCTTTCACTTTCAAGTGAAAGAAATCATAACCAAATTAAACAGAAAAGGGGGACTTTTTTCTTTGTCCACCTAACCAAAGGATGAGAAAGGGCAAGGGTGGGTCTAGCTGGGATGATTCTGGAAGTAAAACTCTCCCAATTCTCACCCTGTGCTACACCCTCCGCTTGGAGACCTCAGTCTGTCCCTCAGCAGCCTGACTTGCTCCATGCAGTGGGGACTTAATTCAATGCCTGTTCAGAGAGTTGGAGTTTGTTACCACGAGAAGAGAGTAATGGTGTTGGATACAACTGTTGCTACCACGCTACTTACAGAAGACTCTTCCAAAGAGGCAAAACCTTAGAGGCGAGTTTACTGGGAGATAGGCTATAGCCATGGCAGTCACCCATCATCCTTGGATCACTGACATCATTTCACTTAGTTCTCACAAAATCCTGAGAAGTTAATATTATTTTCCTCAAAGCCTACTGTACCCAAATGCCACCGTGGATTGACACTGGTCTGGCCACTTAAGAATCACTTCAAAACCATGTTTAAAATATCAACAACAGAACAAAACACAAAAACACATTTTATTTCAGCAAGTCAAGGCAAGTCTCAGATTTTTTTTTAAAGCTTCCTTGGTGATTCTAATATACAAAATGATCTAGGTTAATAACTTCTAATGTAGGCTTACTCCCTCCTTACTGAAAATAATTTTTCCTGGTTAAATGATAATTATGGGGAAATGGAGTATACATAAGAATCAAAAAACAAAGTTTTACAAATTTCTTGCAACGGGATCATCCATACACTCATTATCAACTTCAAGGTCAATATGATAGGACATATAGTGCCTTCATTAAGCACTTAAATGAATTATGACATCTCCCCTTTTTTGTCAAATACACTGCATTGATGTGATTTTAAACAGTCACATAGTCATTCATATGAATATCTACATATATATATATACATATATATATACAGACACATACAAATATATTTACAAATTCCAAATTGTATCTCTTTCTGTTATTTCCTTATTACAAATAATGGCTATCTTACATATAACTTTGTATTAAACTTAATTATATCCTTTGGAAAAAATTCTAGAAATAGAATTTTTGGGTCAAAAATATACTAAGATTTTTTGATATATACTTGTTTGCACCCGCCAATGAAAGATTCTCTTAAAACAACTCAGTAATAGTGAACAAAAGTGCTTATTTCTTTTTCATAAGAATAGACAGTCATTAGTCTTTTAAAAACTTTTAATTGGGATAACTTTTTAATACCAAAGTTGAATTTTTACATATATGTACACTGCTCATTTATGTTCTTCTCTGTGATGTATTTGTCTATTGCCCCTGTTTTTCTATTATGTTTTTCTTTCTTATTGACTCATAAAGACTTTTGAAAAAGATGTTATTTATGTATTTTTAGAAAGAAGGGAAGGGAGGGAGAATGAAAGGCAGAGAAACATTATTATGTGGTTGCCTCTCATGCGTCCCCTACTAGGGACCCAGACCACATCCCAGGCATGTGTCCTGACTGGGAGTCAAAGTGGTGATCCTTCGGTTCACAGGCTGGTGCTCAATCTACTCAGCTACACCAGCCAGGGCTCATAAGATACTTTATAGGTTAAGGATATTCACCTCTTTATATATTAAGCTTTGCCACTTTTCTGTTATATTACAAATAAATACTTTCTTAAATTGGAGTATATTTTGCTTTCAATTTTATTTATATTATTTTGTTTGAGGTACATTTATTATGCTACTTTTTAATTTTAATTTTTTAGAATAACCAACCTAAGGCAATATGAGTATTCAGCCTTATTTCTTTTAAATCTCTGAAGACTTTAATTAGTAACTTCAAGTCTTTATTCCATTTGTAATTCTACTGGCAAATGGCATAACGTAGGAATTCATTACTACTACCACCCACATCATTTCCATCATAGCGGGGTAACCAAATGCCTCCACATCATTTATGAACAATTCTTTCTTTTCCCAATTATTTACGATGCTTAGGAGGTATATGTTTTGGGGGTAACATGAATATGTTAACCTCTATTTAAACATATGGTTATGTGGTGTTCTAATGAGAGCCTGGAAACATTTTTAGGTCAGGTTAAAACAAAACCAGTATTTTGTGCCGCAATATTAAAAATTACCACGAGGATTTGGAAACACAGTCGTTAATGAACCCTTTACAATGGTGACTGGAGACACGACCCTTCTTCCCTTTCCTCCATTGCCTGCTAACCCGGTCCTGAGTTTCCGCTTTTACAAATCACACTTAAGCCGATCAAATGGGTGTAGGTAAAGGTAGAAGGAAGCATTGATTGCAGGTGGTGATCTTGTTCAACATCTGGTATTCATTGCGAACATTAAATTCCCCATTTTTCTCGACAAGGAGAAGAGTGAAATAGTGGAGTTTGTAAAGGTCAAGTGACAAACAGAGTGGATGGATTTTAAGAATTTCCTTGGGGTGATATCCATTTTAAAAAAATACGATTACTTTACTGGAGAAATGTCATATAACATTATTGACTGTGGAAGGCTGCAGGTTAATAACGTCAATTAGGCTTAATACAAGGTGGAAGTGCTCACATTTCTAGGGAAAGCCAACGCATTTTTGCTACGGGCATTAGTACCAGTAATGAATCAACTGGGGGCACTGATCATAGTGATAATACCTGGCAACAAGGGTCAGGGTTCTCCACGACTGTGGCAAATCTAGGTCGGCTGCAAACACATATCTCTTTCTGCAGCTCATAATACTCTTATAAGTTGTAGGAAAGAAAGAGAGAAAATAGAGAACATCTCTCTGGCTTATTTCGCCAGAGGGTGTGTTGTTTATACAATTTTATGAGATTATTTAAACAGCTCTTGGGTAATGCACATTTTCAGAATTTCAAATAAATCAAAGCTTTGTATACTGTTATTTTATTGGTCAGGAGACAGAGGAGGCCAGGTGTAGAGCACCAACGAAATTCCTGTTTCTGAGAAGGAATGTGGGTTTCTGAGAAGGAATGTGGGTTTGCTGTGGGTTTCTCTAAAGTCAAGCTGGGAAGTTTCTGCTCTTTGATCTTTTTCAGAGTTTCAGTTGTGTCCCAGGATATTTGTTGCTCTTTCAACAGGTGAAAGAGCAACAACCTAAATTGCAGAGTAGTTACAAAAGATGATAGCCAGCATGGATGTCTGTTTTGAGTCTGGATGCTAGGTAGGAAACCATCCTCTCAACTAATGGGATTTAAAATTTTATCATAGCTTTTGGAAAAAGAATGTTCTATATGGGAAGCAGCAAAAAAATAAATAAAAATGATAATTTAAAAACCAAAACAGTTGGGTTCAGCAAATAGAAAACATCATTCCATAACCATAAAACATACACAACCAATAATGACTTACAGAACACTTACTATGTGTCAGACAATGTTATAATCACTTGTGGTGTTTCTTCCTATCTACAAACTTATGAAGTAGGTACTATTATAATTCCCATTTTATAATATAAGAAACTGAGGTACAAGAAGATTAAGTACCATGTCCATGATCACATTAATCCAGCTAATAACTGAAAGAGTTGAAATTCAGATTTAGGCTTTTTGGCTCTACATCCGATGTTCTTAACCATTATATTATTCCAATATAACCAATATTTTGATGGGTCCATTATGTAAAATAAAGCCTTCAACTGAAGTAGTTTGAACAAAATCAGCACTTAAAACCTTACTTTGAGAATGTTTATGAAGAAAAGCTAGGATCTTGAATAAAAATAAGTCCCCCTTTGGGAGTTTGATAAGAGCGACTAGAACCATATGCTGAGCAGCCCCACTGATGAAAGGATAAGGCCCATTTCTTAATTAGAAAATGTTGAAACTTGGAATCAGAAATCACTGTGTATCTTCAGTGACTACATAATCGAGTAGAGTAAACTATCATCTTTATTGGTAGAGGAGGTATTTATATGGGAAGAGAAATAGGACAGACAGGAAGGGAGGGGGCAGGCAATCGCAATGTACCATTTGCTGCTTTGGTAAGTCCGCAAGGACAATCTAGTCGGATATTGTTTAAGAACAAGCATCTGAATGATGGGGACCCTATCTGATGGTCAGAATCAGAATTCTAACAGCCACTGTGGGCAGACAGACAAAATGATACCTTCACAAAATTCTAACTCAAAGGTAATATTTGGCCCGTGGCTACATCACACTACAGAATAGATCTAAGACGCAGAATGACTCATCCCTCTAGACAGGCTGAACTTCAAATGTCATAGAAGTTAATAAGAAACGTTTCAAGGAAAATCATCTTTTTCTGATAAGGCTCTAAAGCAATTAAGGGTTTTTTTATCAGCATGCTAAGAAACAAAGATATCTCAATTTTGAAGAACAAGGGCTAATAAAACTATTCTAATCTTCAAATGTCATAGGTTAAGAGCTATCTATTCAGAATGCAAGGGTGTGGAGGGTAATGATACAAGTCCTTCAGGCAGAATTGAGTTCTCACGAGTTTAAAGTTTTTCAGCAGTTCTGAAGAAGGTACCTCTTTAAGACTCACATTCTATTATTTAAATCAACTTCAGTGAGACTGAGATCAAACCTTTGGGGATGGTTTCTCTGACTTAGACCTCTAGACGTTTCCTGAGATTTGATTTATAAGGTCAATCTCTTAAGGTCCCTCAAAAATTGTAACATATTTAGCATATTTTAAATACTGATTTTAATGTATGATTTTTATTTTTAGGTATACCAAGTTATTATATTACTGCACATTTTGTATTCTCAACTAAAGTAAAAGTCTTTTAGGTAAGATGTGCTTCAAAAATGTTTTTTAATATAGCCAGGTTGATTTGAAGCAGATGCTTCAGTACTAGCTGTATAAAGAAATATTTTATGAATAAAAATTATACTTAAAATATATAATTTATAAATACTAAGATAATAGATGAGATCATTATATTTATAAGAAACATAGGTTTTAGTCTTCCTATTAATTAAAAAACTAGTCATTTTTTATTTTTTAAATTTAATTCTTATTCAAGTACATTTAAAGTAATGTGTTACCAACTTACACTGTTAAAAGAACTCTTAGAAATATCTCAGAATCAGCAAATGAAATAAAACACATCATTAACAATACCACTGGAATCTATTTTAAAATTAAACATTATTTACTTGTCTTCATCATAATATATTTCATCATCAATAATAAATCTCATATATATATAACTCTCATATAAATAATAAATAATAAATCTCATATATATGTGTATGTATATATATATAACAATGGCTTTTCATTCAGTTTAAGTCACTTTTTTGGACCAACATAAAAAAGAATAATTTCAATTGCTACAGCTAAAAATCTCAATTTTTGAATTTCTACACAAAATTTACCTGGTGGGAAATTTCAAAAAAAGAATTCTAGGAAGATATTTTTAGTACCAAAAGAGAAGGTAATTCTCTTAAGTCTGTTTCTCAAGATCATATTCTATAAAAGCTTAGCAGGTACCAGGAAAAAAATACACTTATGATGGTTTTTGTGGTGATACAAAGAGAAAAATTAAAAAAAGAAAAACAGTTGTTTTCTTTGCTTTTCTATTTGAATATGTTTGGATGTTGGTGCTTTAAAAATATTTGTGTACCCTAGATGCCATTTTGTCTCTTGGTCCTTAGTGATAGACAAGATTAGCTCAAAACCAACTTTCATGTTTTGAGTACATTACAATGTCTTTTTTTTAAATACTCATTCAAATTTCCACTGGTGCATATGGCTCCTACTCTCTGCCTCTACAGAACTGTTGTGCTTCAGTCTTTCTACTGCAGTTTCTTTACCTCTGCCCTGATATTGACCAGTGCGAGAATTCATCTCATCTCTATCATTTTGCTAAACACTTATCCTAGGCCTTTTTATATATTAACAAATCTTATCTTATTGAAGGTTTTAATACTGCTATTCTAAGAATACAGAAAATTTGAAATTAAATATTAGTAATTCATGTTCTTAAAATTTTTTTAGCATCCTGTCATGCTGTTTAACTATATTTCCATTCCCATCTTGCCTTTCCCCAGATAATTTCATCTTCTCTCTACATATGGACATACCCTCCAGCAACATCAAGTTAACATCTTTCGGTCCTAATAAAAATTTAAACTTCTTTCTAAATGACTGCTTTTGTGGGTATACATGACCTCCCCCTGCAAAACCCTGACTTAATAAATATGTTCTAAACCAATGAGGTATTTTGACATGACAGTTCAAGCAACAGCATGTTCTTCCATTTACTTTACCCCAAAGTTTTTTGTCAGAGAATATTATATAAACTATCATAGAATTTTGATTAGTATTATGTCAATAACACTCAGTCTATCAGCCATTGTAGATGGAGGACATGCTAAAGAGACTAACTAGTACATGACCTAAGTAGCATGTTGGCTAATTGTATGGGAATAGGAATTTCTAAAGAACATGAAAAGTTTGCTATTTTAGGAGATTTACACATTCTCTTTATAGTATTAATCTACTCTATCCAATGGATTTTTAAATAAGCACAAATTGTAAACCATAAGTATAACCACCTTGTCATTATGAATGAATGGCATCTGAATTTATTTATACAAAAGCCCAGAAGTGGATGCAGGCATCAATATTTAGGATGTGATAAGTTAGAACAAAGCACATAAATTTTCTGATTAAAAGAAAAACAATTTTTATTTAAGAATTTTTAGTTCGAAGCTAGATTTTTTTCAAAAGCAATTAAAAGTGAGGCATAGCTGTATCAGAAGCATTTTTTTCAGGTTTTACTAATACACTGATGCTGCAGCAACAATCTCTGAAACAACAATTGGTTGCACTTAATTATTGTCTATAGATAAATTTAGCTCCATCTTTAGAAAAATATTTTTCAGCTATTTTTCTAATTAATCTTCAAAAAAGTGCCAATCTCTAATCTTGTTATACTGACATAATTTTAAAATGTCTATATATTTTTCTAGTTTCTGCTCAAAAACAAAAGCTGAGTTAATTGAACAGATTACTAATTTCCTGAAAGAAACAAATATCTTAGGGTTACTCTCTGTTTCAGACAATGTCTTTTCTTGTGCTCTATTATTGGATTCGAGTGTTTTTAACTTGATTTACTTTCTTAAATCAACAGCTAATAGGAATGATTCTGAGAAGATGCTGGACTAGGAACCACCAGGAAAACAGTGTCTCACCTAAACAGTGATAGCACAGGCAGAACTTATAAGATGTAACATTTTAGGAAGGCTTGGTCAGGTAAATTGAAGTTTAACTTCAGTTAACTTAAGATCATGGCTCAGCAGTAGCTATCCATTACCAACTCTCTAGCCCCATGTAAGGCAGCCATGCATGTGTTCCTGGAGCAGCCTGCACAGAGGTTGAAAGAGCCAGAGAAGACAAATATTGAGAATCTGCATTCTATAACTCATTGGTGCTTTGGATCATGGAGGTACAGACACAGAGGCAGCCAGTCATTGATGCAGTTACCCTCGATTGTTGAAAGACCCTGCCCATCCAGACGAAGGGACTTCCAGGGGATTTAAAAAGTTAGTCCTGTTTCCCTTTCCCCTTTACTTTTTCTTCTTTCCCATTTTGGAAGTCAAATACTAAAGACTAGAACATTCAAAAGAACTGCATATGCAAGAAAATTAGGGAGTTATTATGCATTCCCTGGGAGAGGTATAAGCTCAGAAAAGATCCAGAAATGCCTACAATTTCTACCTCAGCTGTGGAATAAGCCCACAATAATCAAATCAAAACGAAACAGAAACAAAGAGTGACAAATCCTTGGAAATAAGGAGAATCAAATTTCCAGATTTAGTACATGGTTAGATTCACATGAACCATTTTCAATAAAAAGGTCACAATGCATACAAGAGATAGGAACATATGGCCTCTTCAAATGAAAAAAAGAACTAATAGAAAGATCAGAAGGCAGATATAAAGGACAAAGACTTTAACATAACTGCCATAAAGAAAGAAAGAAAGAAGGAAAGAAAGAAAGGAAGGAAGGAAGGAAGGAAGGAAGGAAGGAAGGAAGGAAGGAAGGAAGGAAGGAAGAAAGAAAGAAAGAAAGAAAGAAAGAAAGAAAGAAAGAA
The DNA here is from genome assembly GCF_014824575.4 of Sturnira hondurensis. NCBI lineage: Eukaryota > Metazoa > Chordata > Mammalia > Chiroptera > Phyllostomidae > Sturnira > Sturnira hondurensis. The sequence continues at coordinate 478,515 of NW_028076312.1, forward strand.
AGAAAGAAAGAAAGAAAGAAAGAAAGAAAGAAAGACAGACATGGAGAGGAGAGGAGAGAAGGGAAGGGGAGGGGGCAGAAAGGAAAGTTTTTATTTATCCTGTTTATATTTCTGTAACGATGGAAGACTATTTAGTTGAGCATCTTTAAGAGTGTGAGACTGCCAGAAAAAGTGACATGACATTAAAAAGGACATAGCAAAAGTAATAAATGTATAAACAAAATGAAAATATCATCAAAAAGATAAAATCCAAAATATAAAAAAATAAATTCTAGAAGCTGAAAAGTATAGTAACTAAACTGAAAAATTCACTAGAGAAATTCAAAGTCAGATTTGAACAAATATTCAGGGACAATCAGCAAATTTAAAGATTGGGCAATTAAAATCATCAAGTCTGAGAAACAGAAGGAAAAAAGATTGAAGAAAAGTGAACAAACCCTAAGGAATCTGTGAGAGACCATCAAGTGTACCAATATACACACCATGAGAATCCCAGAATATGAAGAGAGAGAAAAGGAGCAGTAAGAATATTTAAACCAAATTTGTTGAAAACTTCTAAATTTGATGAAAGATATGAATATAAACACCTGAGAAAATTGACAGACTTCAATTTGGATGAACCATTGAGAAAGCATTATAATAAACTGTTGAAAGACCGAGACAAAGAAAGGGATCATCAATAAGATTATTGGCAAATATTTCATCAGAAAATTTATAGACCAAAAAGTAGTGGGCTGAGACTTACAAGAGTACTAAAAGGGAAAAGAAAAACCTGTCAACCAAGAATTCTATATCCAGCAAAACCATCTTTCAAAAGTGAGGGGAAAAATGATGACTTCACAGATAAAGAAAACTAAAGGTATTTGTTACCACTAGACTAATACTACAATGATTAAGTTCTATAGGGTAAAATAAAAGAATACTTAACAGTAACTTAAAAACCTAAAAGAAATCTCATAAATGCAAATATACAGGCACTTATAAAGACTTCTATTGTTGTAACAATGATCTGTAACACCACTCTTGCTTTTATACATAAGTTTAGAGACTTATCTGTCATTGTTTGCAGATGACATGATAGTATGTACAGAAAACCCTACAGACTCTACCAAAAAAAATACAAACAAAAAAAAACTACTCAACCTAGTAAGTAATTGGTCAAACAGTGGGATACAAAGTCAATATTCAGAAATGAAAGGCATTTTTGTACACTGACAATGAAAAATCAGAAACAGAAATCAGGAAAAAATCCCATTTGATATAGCAATAAGAAAAAATAAAGTACCTAGGAAAAAACCTACCAAGGAGATAAAAGACCTCTACTGAGAAAACTATACAACATTGAAGAAAAAAATTAAGAAAGCAGATATTGTGTTCATGGATTGGAAGAATTAACATCATGAAAATGTCCATACTACCATAAGCAATTTATGGATTCAATTAATAGATTCATCCCTATTAAAGTACCAATAACATATTTCATAGATACAGAACAAACATTTTGAAAATTTATATGGAACAATAAATGGCCCCAAATATTCTCAGCAATTTTGAGAAAGAAGAACAAAGTAGGAGAGATCACAATACCTGACATCAAACTATATTATAAGGCCATAGTAATCAAAATAGTCTGGCACTGGCATAAGAACAGACACACAGATCAGTGGAACAGAATAAAGAGCCCAGAAATAAGCCCAATCTTTTTGGTCAATTAATATTCAACAAAGGTGGCAGAAACATAAAATGTAGTAAAAAATAGCCTCTTCAACAAATGGTGTTGGGAGAGCTATATGGCTACATGCAAAAAATTGAAACTCGACCACCAACTTACACCATACAAAAAACTAAACTCAAAATGGATAAAAGACTTAAATATACTTCACAACAGCATAAAAGTCTTAGAGGAGAATATAGGCAGGAAAATCTCAGATATTTCACACAGCAATATTCTCACTGATATGTTCCCTAGAGCAAGGGACATAAAGGAAAAAAATAAACAAATGTGATCTCATCAAAATAAAAAGCTTCTGCACGGCTAAAGAAAACATCCATAAGTAAAATGGAAAGGTAACCATCCATATGGGAAAACATATTTGTCAATGATACCTCAGATAAAAGTTCGATCTCGAAAATATATAAAGAACTCACATGACTCCACTCCAGGAAGACAAACCATCCTATTTAAAAATGGGCAAAGGACCTGAATAGATACTTCTTCAAAGAGGACATACAGAAGGCCCAGAGAAATAAGAAAGGACGCTCAGCATCACTAGCCATCAAAGAGACGAAAATAAAAACCATAAGGAGATACCACTTCATACTTGTCAAGGATGGCCATCATGAACAAATCAACAAACAACAAGTGCTGGCGAGGTTGTGGAGAAAGGGGAACCCTAGTAGATTGTTGGTGAAAATGCAGACTGGTGCAGCCACTGTGGAAATCAGTATGGAATTTCCTTGGAAAACTAAAAGTGGAACTGCCTTTTGGCACCAGCAATTCCACCACTGGGATTATACCCTAAGAATCTCGAAACACCAATCCAAAAGAACCTATGCACCCCAATGTTCATAGCAGCGCAATTAACAATAGCCAAGTGCTAGAAGCAACCTAGGTGCCCATCAGTAAATGAATGGATCCAAAACTATGGTACATTTACATAATGGAATACTATGCCATAGAAAGAAAGAAGGAGCTCCTACTCTTTGTGACAGCATGGATAGATCTGGAGAGCATTATACTAAGTACATAATAAGCCAGGCAGTGAAAGACAAATACCATATGATTTCACCTGTAAGTGGAACCTAATCAACAAAACAAATAAGCATGCAAAATACATCTGGAAACACTGAAATAAAGAACAAAGTGACAGTAACCAGAGGGGAGGGGGGAGAGCTATAAAGGGAAAAGAAAGGGAAAGGATTGTCAAGGAATGTGTGTAAAGGACCCATGAACAAAGCCAAAGGAGGTTAGGATTGAGAGTGGGAGATGGAAGTGGGAGCAGGGGGGAGAATGATTAGACAAAGTGGAGACAACTGTACTTGAACAACAAGTCAAAAAAAGCTGTGAATTGAATTAAGCTTAAGAAAAAGAGGCTAAGGCATTAAAAAGCCATTATTACTGTATATTTTTAGACATACAATATACAGATTATAATTTTGAGATAACTGACAGGAGTGAGAATGGAGCTGTAAATTAGTAGATTTTGTGTAGCACTGAAATTGTTAGTATATTCAAATTAGAAGTTATAGTTTTGGTATGTTCTATGCAATCTCCATGGCAACCACAAAGAAAATAATTATAGAATATACAAAAATAAATAAGAAGGAAATTAAAATGTTTCTCTACAAAAATAAATTTAGAGAATGATGCATAAAATGAGAGATAAATAGGTGTCAGTGATATAGAAAACAAATAGCAAAATGACAGAGATCCCTCCTTATATGTAATATAAATGTAATGTAAATTTAAATAAAAGCAAGAGAACAGAAAATACATTCTATACAAATAGTAACAAAAAGAAATCAGACTAATATCAGATGAAATAGACTTAAAAAGCTTAAAGGAGTCAAAAAAGACATATCAATAAAATGTCCAATACAACAAGGAGATAACATAATTAGAAATATTTATTTGCCTAATAAAAGACCATTAAAATATACAAAGCAAAACTTGCCAGAATTTAAGGAAAGAATGAACAATTCTATAGTAATAGTGGGAAACTTCATGCCCACTTTCCATAGTGGATAGAACAATGAGAAAAGATCAGTGAGAAAACAAGTTTTGAATAACAAAATAAACTAATTAGATCAAACAGATATATGTAGACTATTTTAGCCAACAAAAAATACACATTTTCAAGTATGCATGGAATATTTCCTAAAACAGACCACATGTTAGACCCCAAATTGTCCTAGTAAATTTTTTTAAAATAGATATCACATAAAAATCTTTCTAATCATAACACAATGAAGTGAGAAATCAATGAGGGGAAAAAACTGGAAAATTCACAAATTTTTAGAAACTAAAAAGCACATTAAAAAACAATGGATCAAGAATGAAATCACAAGAAAAGTCACAAAATACTTAAGAGACAAATGAAATTGAAAGCACAATCTTCCAAAATTTATGGAATGCAGTGAAAGCAGGGCTAAGGGAAAATTTATAATTATGAATGTTTACATTAAAAACAAGAGTGATCATATTAAAATTTTTTTAATTTAAGAAACTAGAATAGAAAAAAAAACACCTAAACTCAAAGCCAGAAGAAGGAAGAAAATGATAAATATCAGAATACAGATAAATGATAAAAATATAGAAAAAGAATCAAAGTTGGGTTTTTGAAGATATAAATAAAATTCACAGAGAGCTAGACTGACCTGAAAAGAGAGGGAAAACTCAAACTTAAAAAATCAGAAACAGAAATAAAAGAATTATAAAGAAGTATTGCAAACAACTAGATGTTACCACATTGCAAAACACGGTGAAGACTAAAAATTCCTAGAACTATAAAACTACTAAGATTAAATCATGAAGAAAGAGAAAACCTGAAAAGTTTTAAACTATTAGGTAGAGTAAATCAGTAATCAAATAGCTCTGAAAAAAACCCCTGCTGCTATGGTTTCACTGGTGAGTTCTGGCAAACATTTATTTTTTATTATGTTTTATTTTTTTGCTATTTCAACAGTTATAAGCATTTATTAAATATATTTTATTTTATTTTATTATTTAATTCTTATTCAAGTACAGTTTTCTGTTTTATATTCCCTGCCCTGCCCCCTGTCCAGTGCTCCCCACCTCCCTCCCATTTCTGCCCCCCACCTTAATTATTGTCCGTCTGTCCTTTATACTTATTCATGTGAGTCCCTCCCCTTTCCCCTATGATTCTCTCCCCTCTCCTCTCTGGACCCCATCAGCCTGTTCTGTATTTGAGTGTCATTGGTCATATTTTGCTTGCTTGCTTGTTTTGTTGTTTAGATTCCTATTAAAGGTGAGATCATATGGTATTTGTCTTTCACCGCCTGGCTTATTTCACTCAGCATAATGCTCTCCAGTTCCATCCATGATGTTGCAAAAGGTAGGAGCTCCTTCTTCCTTTCTGCAGCATAGAATTCCATTGTGTAAATGTACCATAGCATTTTGATCCAGTCATTTACCTGTGGGCATCTAGGTTGCTTCCAACTCTTGGCTATTGTACATTGTGCTGCTATGAACATCAGGGTGCATAGGTTCTTTTGATTGGTGTTTCAGGATTTTTAGGATATACTCCTAACAGTGGAATTGCTGGGTGAAAAGGCATGTTCATTTTTATTTTTCTTAGAAAGTTCCATACTGTTTTCCATAGTGGTTGTACCAGTCTGCAATCCCACCAACAGTGAACTAGGGTCCCCTTTTCCCCACAACCTCTCCAGCACTTGTTTGTTTCTTTGTTTATGATAGCCATTCTGACTGGTGTAAAGTGGTATCTCATTGTGGTTTTAATTTGCATCTCTCTGATAGCTAGTGATATCGAGCATCTTTTCATGTGTCTCTGGATCCTCTGTATGTTCTCCTTGGAGAAATGTCTGTTCAAGTCCTTTGCCCATTTTTTAATTGGGTTGCTCGTCTTCTTTGAGTGGAGTTGTGTGAGTTCTTTGTATATTTTGGAGATTAAACCCTTATCTGAGGTATCATTGGAAAATATGTTTTCCCAAGCTGTTGCTTCTCTTTTTATCTTGATACTGTTTTCCTTAGCCATGCAGAAGCTTTTAATTTTGATGAGATCCCATTTGTTTATTCTTTCCTTTATGTCCCTTGCTCTAGGGGACGTATCAGTAAAAATATTGCTGCGTGGAATATCTGAGATTTTCTTGCCAATGCTCTCCTCTAGGGCTTTAATGGTTTCACGGCTTATATTTAAGTCTTTTATCCACCTTGAATTTATTTTGGTGTATGGTGTAAGTTGGTGCTCAAGTTTCATTTTTTTGCATGTAGCTGTCCAGTTCTCCCAACACCATTTGTTGAAAAGGCTGTCTTTACTCCATTTTATGTTATTGCCCCCTTTGTCGAATATTAATTGACTGTAGAGAGTTGGGTTTATTTCTGGGCTCTCTGTTCTATTCCATTGGTCTATGTGCCTGTTTTTGTGCCAGTACCAGGCTGTTTTGATTACAGTGGCCTTGTAATACAGTTTGATATCAGGTATTGTGATCCCTCCTACTTTGTTCTTCTTTCTCAAAATTGCAGCAGCTATTCGGGGTCTTTTCTGGTTCCATATAAATTTTTGAAGTGTTTGTTCTATGTCTGTGAAATACGCCATTGGTACTTTAATAGGTATTGCATTGAATCTGTAAATTGCTTTGGGTAGTATGGACATTTTGATGATGTTAATTCTTCCAATCCATGAACACGGTATATGTTTCCATTTATTTGTGTCTTCCTTGATTTCTTTCTTCAGTGTTGTGTAGTTTTCTGCATACAGGTCTTTTACCTCCTTGGTTAGGTTTATTCCCAGATATTTTATTTTTCTTTTTGCTATATCGAATGGGATTTTTTTCCTGATTTCTGCTTCTGCTGCTTCATTGTTGGTATACAAAAATGCCTTTGATTTCTGGATATTAACTTTGTATCCCGCTGTTATGCCAAATTCATTTATTAGTTCCAGCAGTTTTTTGGTAGAGGCTATAGGGTTTTCCATGTACACTATCATGTCATCTGCAAACAATGCCAGTTTTGTTTCCTCCTTTCCGATTTGGATGCCTTTTATTTCCTTTTCTTGTCTGATCGCTGCAGCTAGAACTTCTAATACTATATTGAATAGAAGTGGTGAAAGTGGGCAACCTTGTCTTGTACCTGATCTTAGTGGAAAAGCTTTTAGTTTTTGCCCATTGAGTATGATGTTGGCTGTAGGTCTTTCATATATGGCCTTTATTATATTGAGGAATGTTCCCTCTATTCCCACCTTGCTGAGTACCTTTATCATAAATGGGTGTTGTACCTTATCAAAAGCTTTTTCCGCATCTATTGATATGACCATGTGGTTTTTGTCTTTGCTTTTGTTTATTTCGTGTATTACATTTATTGATTTGCGTATATTGAACCATCCTTGCATCCCCGGGATGAATCCCACTTGGTCGTGGTGTATGATCTTTTTGATATATTGTTGGATGCGATTTGCCAATATTTTGTTGAGGATTTTAGCATCTATGTTCATCAGTGATATTGGTCTGTAATTTTCTTTCTTTGTTGTGTCTCTATCTGGCTTTGGGATTAGGGTGATGCTGGCTTCATAGAAAGAGTTGGGGAGTTTTCCCTCCTTTTGGATTTTTTGGAATAGTCTGTGAAGAATAGGGGTTAGCTCTTCCTTAAAAGCTTTGTAGAATTCTCCTGTGAAACCATCTGGCCCAGGGCTTTTGTGTGATGGGAGTTTTTTGATTACTTCTTCAATTTCATTTGCTGTTATTGGCCTGTTCAGGTTTTCTGCTTCTTTTTCATTGAGTTTTGGAAGATTATATTTTTCTAGAAATTTGTCCATTTCACCCAGGTTTTCAAATTTCTTGGCATACAGTTCCGCATAGTAATTTCTTACAATCCTTTCTATTTCTGTGGTATCAGTTGTAATCTCTCCTCTTTCATTTCTGATTGTGTTTATTTGTGTCCTCTCTCTTCTTTTCTTAATGAGCCTACTTAAAGGTTTGTCTATTTTGTTTATCTTTTCAAAAAACCAACTCCTGGATTCATTGATCTTTAGAATTGTGCTTTTAGTCTCTATGTCATTTAATTCTGCTTTGATCTTGGTTATTTCCTTCCTTCTACTTGCTCTGGGCTGTCTTTGTTGTTGTTCCTCGAGTTCTTGCAGGCGTTGGGTTAGGTTGTTTGTTTGAAATGTTTCTATCCTCTTTAGGTGAGCCTGTATCGCTATGAACTTCCCTCTCAGGACTGCCTTCACTGTGTCCCATAAATTTTGGGTTGTGGTGAGTTCATTTTCATTTGTTTCAAGGAGTTTTTTGATTTCCTCCCTAATTTCAATCTTGACCCATTCATTGTTCAATAGCCTACCATTCAGTCTCCATGATTTTGGGTGTTTTGGGTTTTTTCCTGTGGGGTTGGTTTCCAATTTCAGTCCCTTGTGATCAGAGAAGATGCTTGGTATGATTTCTATTTTCCTGAAGTTGTTGAGACTGGTTTTGTGTCCTATCATGTGATCTATCTTTGAAAATGTTCCATGTGCGTTTGAAAAGAAAGTGTATTTAGTTTCTTTGGGATGGATGGCTCTATATATATCAATTAGGTCCATTTCTTCTAGAGTGTCGTTTAATGCTGCTATATCTTTGTTGATATTTTGTTTGGAAGATCTGTCCATTTTTGACAGTGGGGTGTTAAAATCCCCTACTATAATTGTGTTGCTGTCAATATCTTTCTTGAGGGCCTCTAGGATTTTCTTTATATATTTGGGAGCACTTGGGTGCTCTGTTGGGTGCACATATATTTACGATATGAATGTCTTCTTGGTGGATTCTTCCCTTGAGTATTATGAAGTGACCGTCTGGGTCTCTCTTTATGGCCCTTTTTTTGAAGTCTATTTTGTCTGATATGAGAATTGCTACCCCGGCTTTTTTTCTTGTCCATTTGCTTGCAACATTTGTTTCCATCGTTTCACTTTTAGTCTGTGGTGGTCTTTTGACCTGAAGTGGGTCTCTTGTAGGCAGCATATGTGTGGGTCATGCTTTCTTATCCATTCAGCTATTCCATGTCTTTTAATTGGTACCTTTAATCCATTTACGTTTAAGGTTATTATTGAAAGGTACTTATTCATTGCCATTTGTGTACCTGCGTTCCTCTCCATCTCTCTCTTTTTCTTCCTTTCCTTAAAGCAGCCTTTTTAGTAATTCTTGTAGAGCTGGTTTTGTGGAGGGGTATTCTTTTATACTTCTTAAGTCTTGGAATCTCTTTATTTGGCCTTCTGTCTTGATTGAGAGTCTTGCTGGGTATAGTAGCCTTGGTTGTAGGCCCCTGTTTCTCATTACTTGGAATATTTCCTGCCATTCTCTTCTTGCTTAGAATGTTTCCATTGAGAAGTCAGTAGCCAACCTTATTGGGGCTCTCTTGTATGTTATTTCCTTTTTCTCCCTTGCTGCCTTTAGTAATCTCTCTTTGTCTTAGAGTTTTGCCATTTTAATGATGATGTGTCTTGCAGTAGGCCTCTTTGGGTTCTACCTGCCTGGGACTCTCTGCGATTCCTAGATTCCTGTGACTTTCTCTCTCCTCAACTTAGGAAAATTTTCTGTTATTCCTATTTCAAGTAGATTTTCTATCTCTTGTTCTTCTTCTTCTCCTTCTGGTATTCCTATTATTCGGATATTATTATGTTTCATTTTGTGTTGCATTTCTCTTAAACTCTCCTCATTTTTTTCTGATTCTCTTTTCCATTACTTGGTCCATCTGGGAGATTCTTTCTACCCTGTCTTCGATCTCACTTATGCAGTCTTCTGCCTCATCAATCCTACTCTTCATACCTTCTACTGTGTTCTTCAGTTCAGAAATTGTATTCTTCATTTCCTCTTGGCCTTTACTGATGGTTTCTATTTCCTTTTTCATGTTGGTATAGTTTGTGGAGAGTTCATTGTAGCCCCCGTGTAGTTTGTGGTAGCTTGTTGTAAGCTCTTTGAATTTCCTGATAACCAGTGCTTTGAATTCAATATCTGATAGTTGACTTGCCTCTATTTCATCTAACATTTTTTTCTGAGACTTCCTTCTTTTCTTTCATTTGGGGATTGTTTCTTTGTCTTCCCACTGTTTGTGATGCTCTTCTTGTTGGCCTCAGCTTCTTAAATTGATCTGTTCTGGTTTCCTGGGTTTATGGTGTGAACTTCTGTGGTAGGATACCTGTAAAATTCAGTGGTGCAGTCTCCTGTAGGTATCTTGGTGTTCTCTGCTTCCACTACTCCTCTGGTTGGTTTCCAGCTAGTCGAACCTTTTCTTCCGGTCTCACTAGCTGCAGCAGCCTGAGGGGCTGGCCTTTCTCCCACCTCGGTGAGCTCAACTGGTCTCACCAGTGCCCTCCCAAGATCCAGACTGGCGCCGCTCTCCCACGCCCCACTGAAAGTGGATTTTTCCCCAGGCTTACCAGACCTGGTCTGGCGTGAGGGTGCATGCTCCCAGCCAGGCTTTCCTGTTCTCTTAAGCTTGGGTGCGGACCTTTTCCTATGCTGTGGCTGAACACACAGGGCAACTCACAATTCTCCCAAGCCAACAGCCACGGCCTGACTCCCCAGTCTGTGCAGGCTGAGTAGGGATGGAGCTGGTGACTGACTCTCTTCCAGGGGCCCTGCCAGCAGTCCGAGACTCCCCGAGACTGTTCGATAGCCAGCGCAGGCCCTGCGCCACCGGGAAAGCACTGGGGACTCGCAGTTACCCAAGCTGACAGCCATGGTTTGACTCCTGGTGCTTCCCAGTCTGCGCCGGCTGAGTAGGGATGGAGCTGGTGACTGGCTCTCTTCCAGAGGTCCTGCCAGCAGCAGAGACTCCCCAAGACTGTTCGAGAGCTAGCACAGGCCCCGCAACACAGGGAATGCTTGGGCAACTCTCAGTTCTCCCAAGCCGGCAACCTGACTCCACGGGTTATCAGAGCTCTCTGGTTTGCTTCCGAATGCCCACTCCTCTCTGCCACTACTCTCTGGCAAACATTTAAAGAAGAACCAACACCAATCCTTGCCAAACTTTTTCAAAATAATTAAAGAAGAGGGAACATTTACTAAATCATCCTAGGGGGACAGATTTGCCATGACGCAAAAACCGGACAAAGATATTACTCGGGAAAAAATCTCTACACCAATATCTCTCATGAACATTTACACAAAAATATTCAACAAAATACTAGCAAACTGATGTCAACAGTACATTAAACAATTACATGATTATTGTGACCAGGTGAGTTTTATTCCTGGAAAAATGCAAGGATAGTTCAATAAATAAAACTAGATCAAATGCTAAATCCCTTGTACAGAATAAAATGAATCCAAATGATTACCCCAATTAATAGAAAAAATACATTTTGAAAAATTCAACACCACTGTATGAATAAAACACTCCACAAAGTAGGAATAGAAGGAAATTCTCTCAACATAGAGAAACCTTATATGCAATACCCACAGCACTCATCATGCTCGATGTCATGAGACTGAAAGCATTTTCTCTAAAGTAATTGTTACTATTACCATATCTACTAAGTCAGCATGGCATTGAAAGTCCTAGCCAGAACAAGAACGTTGGAAAAAGAGATAAAAGATACCCACATTTAAAAAGAAGAATAAAATCATCCCTGTTCAGAGATAGTATGATCCTATATGTAAAAAATCCTAAAGATATGACCAAGAAAAAAAACCCCAACCCTGTTAGAACTAATAAATTAATCAGAGTAGCAGTATACAAAGCCAACATGTATGTCCGTTCTATTTCTATATATCAAGAATGAGTAACCTGAGAAAGAAACTAAGGCAAAACCTTTTACGGTGGTGTCAAAATGAATAAATTATTTAGGAATTAACTTAACCAAGGAAGTTAAAGAAATGTATAATGAAAACTACAAAACATTGATGAAAGAAGTTAAGAAAACCATAGACAAATGAAAAGACACCCCATGTTCATTAGCTGAAAGATTTAATACTTTTAAGATATCAAAGCAACCCAAACAATCTACAAATTCAATGAATCACTATTGGAAACTCCATGACATTTTTCACAGAAATAAAAAAAACGCATCCTAAGTTCACATGGAATCTCAAGAAATCTCTAGTAACCAAAACACTTTTTGGAAAAAAAAAGTTGAAAACCATAGTTTCAAAACTACTACAAAGTTGTAGTAATCAGTGTGGCACTGGATAAATTTGGGCACATTCACCAATGGGCTAGAATAAAGATCTAAAATATTAACCCTTGTATTTATTACCAAATATTCTTAACAAGGGTGCCATGACCACTCAGTGGGAAAGGCCGGACTCGCCAACAAATGGCTCTTGGTAAACTGGATATCTATATATAAAAGAATGAAGTTGGACCTTCACCTAACACTATATATATAAAAATTCACTCCAATGAATCAAAGGCCTAAATATAAAAACAAAGTGTAAAATTTTAAGACAAGAACCTAGGTCTAAATCTTCATGACACTGGATTTGGCCACAATGTGTTGGATTGCCACCAAAGAAAAAGGTGACAAAGTAAAGACAACCTACAAATATCTGCAAATCATATATTGCAAATACTAACCCTTTATCAAATACATTTGATAAAGAATTAATACATAAAATACACTAAACTCCTAAAACTCAACTATAAAAAGAGTCAATGACCTGATTCCAAAACGAGCAAAGGACTTGAATAGACATTTCTCCAAAGAAGGTATTTGAATGACCAATAAACCTATGAAAAGCTGCTTAACATCATTAATCACTAGGGATATGTAAATCAAAACCCTAATGATAAACCACTTCACACCTGTTAGGATGACTAATATAAAAAGTGAAAAATAAAATAGCAAATGTTGGGAAGGATGAGGAGAAATTGGAAACCTGTGCATTTTTGGTGGGAATGTAATATCAAAATGGTGCTGAAAATAATATGGCTTTTCCTCAAAAAAATTAAAAATAGAGTTGCCATATGATCCAGTAATTCTACTTCTGAGTATATAACCAAAATATTTGAAAGCAGGGTCTCAAAGAGATATTTGCACACCCATATTCACAGCAGCATTATTCACAAGAGCTAAAATGTGGAAGCGGCCCAATTGTCCCTGGACAGATGAATGGATAAACAAAATGGAATATGCACATACAATCAAGTATTACTCACCTTTAAAAATGAAGGAAACTCTGTTATTATGCTATAGCACGGATGAAACTTAAGAACATTTGTGAAGTGAAATAAACCAATCACAAAAATTTAAATACTGTGTAATTCCACTTATTGCAATATATAAGGTGGTCAAACTCAGACAGAGAAGGTAGAATGTTGGTTTCCAGGAGTAAGGGGAGAGAGGAAAGGACATTTATTATTTTGAGTATAAAGTTTCAATTTTTCAAGATGAAAAAAATTTCTGAAGTGGATGGTGGTGTCTGTTGCACAACAGTGAGTGTAATTAATATCACTAAAATGTACACTTAAAATGATTAAGATAGTAAATTTTATTATGTGTATTTTATTGCAATAAACAATTAAAAATGCTAAAGGGCTGGTAGATAAGACATGCACTTGCAGTCAGATAATATTGAGTGCAGATCCATGTCCTATATTTGTTTTTAGAAACCTAGAAATTTATTCTTCTTTCTTATAAACCCTGAAGAAACTCCATGTCTCTGTAAGATTATATTTTTAATAAATATTTGGTTAATGTCTATTAATGAATGAAAATACAAGCTGCAGATTAGGGTAATGGGCATGTTTCAGCAATTGTTTTTTTAAGTATATTTTATTGATTATGCTATTACAGTGGTCCCATTTTTTTCTCTCTTTTACATTCTTTAAATTTATATTCTTATGAGATCTTTCGAGGAACTACAGCTGTGCACCACAGGATGACATTCTGCATAACGGCAGACCACACACGATGGTGGTCCCATGTGACACATATGTAGCCAAGGTGTGTAGCAGACTGTACCGCCTAAGGTTGTGTAAAAACTTGATGCAAGGATGGAATTACCTTATGTTACATTTCTCAGAATGAATCCCATTATTAAACAAATACATCATTAACTCTTTTTCAATCAAGTTAATTTTTGTTCCACTGTGACTTAAAGTAAAACAAGACAGAGATTTCACACTTTGAAATGAAAAGATTTGAATGAATTAGAAAATGATTTTTATTTAAAAAGCTTCTAGCTATCTTATTGGTTTATATTTTCACTTGTTCAGTTGGCTTATCAACATCTTCTACATTTTAAGTAACAAATAATATGTTAATTTGGCATCAAATTAGAAATGAAATGGAAGTGAGTTATGTATTAGATCACATGTGATTTATACACGGAATCACAAAATATTAGAAACCTTGGCCATTTAAGCTAGTCACTAGGTAAAACTCAGAAGTAAAAGTGGCCCAAGTATTTTACTGACCAAATAAGTGAAAATAAATATGATAATGCTTGTTTCATAAAATTATGATGATTTATTTTTTAATTGAGGTTTTTAATATTTTCAAAACACTTTATGAATTCATGGGTTGAACCAACAGAAGAAAACCACACAGAAAGCAGATGACTGGCACATACTTGTGTTGCTTCACATAGCTGTCACATGAGTATAAATGGAAGGTACTAGAATGTAAACAAAGTATTAGAGTGTAAACAGCAATTACTAGAGTGTAAACAGAAAGCACTAGAATGTAAACAGAAAGCACTAGAGTGTAAACAGAAAGTACTAAAGTGTAAACAGAAGGCACTAGAGTGTAAACAGAAAGTACTAAAGTGTAAACAGCAAGTACTAGAATGTAAACAGCAATTACTAAAGTGTAAACAGAAAGCACTAGAATGTAAACAGCAAGCACTAAAGTGTAAACAGAAGGCACTAGAGTGTAAACAGAAGCAGAGCACTCAGGGCACAAAAATCAGAAAAAAAGTTTTGTGAACTACGTTATTGGAGTGCCGAGAACAATTTTATCAATAATGCCATTGACATTTTATTTGCAATGACAGTATTTTCACTTTTTGGTAAAAATGTAGGAGATTTAGGATTATGCACTATAGGTATTTACTCATTAGTTTATTTATATTGTAGAATGGGCCCAAGAGAATGATGTTTTATTTAAATTAAACATTATTGATTTAGAAATTTTCCAATTTCTAAATAGAATTAACAGCCTTTTAAAGTAATACTTATGTCAAAGCAAAATTACAAATTCAGCAAGGATTGTTCCCATTTATTTTGTCCACATACATTCCGCATTCAGATTTGGTCATTGATTTCTGTTATGATTGAATAGTGATTAATTTAAATATGTGTCAGAACTCTTGTAAGCTGATTTCTGACATACATTATTTTTATAACATCTCTTTGTGCTCAGAAATTCGGTGGAATGTGCTGTCAGGTTAATTGCCTTAAGTTTACCTGAGTAATGTTCCGAAGCTTCATGTTGACAGGTGTACCTGTCTTCTCTTAGCTATATTTCCTAGGGCCATTTAAGCTTTTATTATTAATTGTAGCTGTTCAAGTTATCCATTACCATATAAAGCTAGTATCAAGTCGTTTTCCCTCAACTTAGGTTTCTCATCACTTATCCTTGTAAGCATATACTCTGAAGTCATTTTTCAATCTCATATAAGGGAAGAAAATTGTAGGCCCCGTGGTTTTGATGGATTATGTTATGCTATATGATCCACTGCATTATACTATCCTGCAGCTCTCCCTTCCATTATTTTTAGCTGAAGCCTAAATTAGTGTCTGGTTTCAATACTTAAGTATTAAATTCAATTAAACCAAGGAATTACCTAGTTTGAAGAAGTGTTTTATTTTTGCTCACTCTTAATAATGTAGTAGGCATTATAAATTGGTTATGTGTTTTTATCTTTCTTCTCCAATGCTTTGCTATCCAATTTCTGAGCATCTTCTGCATTTGCCTTGGTTTGGAGGGCCCCTTCAGTTAAAATTGGAATATTCTGGTGCTAGGTGGTATTTTAGCACTCTACCATTCTGAGTTAGGCAATGATGTTTGTCTCTATTCTGCATTTCCTTAACTATTAAATTGTCACCTAGCAATAGATGTGTTTTGCCTACTATCTCAGGACAGTTCTCTTCTTTATCCTACTAAACTAGTCTCCAAACCATCACAGAGTTTATCTAAGTGAGGTAGAAAAATGACATAAAGATGTCAAACCCCAGCCCTGGCTGGTGTAGCTCAGTGGATTGAATGCCAGCTGCGAACCAAAGGGTCACCAGTTCGATTCCCAGTTAGAGCGCATGCCTGGGTTGCAGGCCAAGTCCCCCAGTGGGGGGCCACATGAGAGGCAACCACACATTGATGTTTCTCTCTCTCTTCCTCCCTCCCTCCCCCTCGCTCTAAAAATAAATAAATAAATAAAATCTTTAAAAAAGTCAAATCCTTTCATGCTTCAGTTTTGATGCTAAAGATTGTTAAGATGTCAAGGTCCCATAAGGTGAAAAGGGTGGAGGAGTTTGGACAAAGGGGAGAGAAAAAGTGCAGTGGTGTGTCATTTTCCTCCTTGAACACAGTTTCTTTCCTCTGCCCCACAACTGGACCTCCCCTGGGCATATAATGCTGGGTCATGACATGCAATATGGGAATAAAATCAGGAAAACAGTGAATGTCTTTCTTTCGGAGACAGAATGGTATCATCACCATTAGAATGGTGTCATTCTAATGGTATCATCATTCTTAAACAGGGGGTGATTCTGGCCCAGGTAATATTTTACACGTCTAAAATATTTATAGGGAAGCAGTATGAGATATGAATAGTAGAAAGACCACTAGGTGTTCTTCAGCCTCAGTCCTGGGCATTTTTGTTAATTCCTCTCTCTCCGCTCGCCCCATAGTATACTATTTATTTGATTTGCAATAAAATGTTAATGTCGGTGACTTCAAATTCATAACCACAGTGTGAAATTCCCCTTCAGACTTGACATACATAGTTACTTTTCTACTTGGATCTTCATTTGGAGTCGTAAGAATCTCAAACTTATCAAGCATGGGCACGAACTCCTGCTTTCTCTCCTGGACCTGCCTTCTGCCTTGCCCTCATCTTCTTCACCTCAGGGATGGCACAGCACACCCATCAGTGACTGTAGCCTCGGGCGCCGGTCACTTTCCTTACTCACTCCCATCCCACATTCCCATCTACGATCAATAACCACGTTCTGTCCATTTTACCTCCAAATTCTGTTCCAATATAAGTTATTCACTTCCCTCCATTGCCTCCTTTGTAGCCCAGTTTCCAACTCTTCTATAGTAGCCCCATCGGGGGTTTCTCCACTTCACTCCTAACCCTGCCCGGTTCTTTTCCTACAAAGCTGGTAGAGTCATCTTTAAAAAATGCAAATTAGATCATAACACTTCCCTTTGCTGGAAATCTATCAAGCATTCATTTGAACATGGAATACAATTTGAATCGTTTAATGCAACACCTTTCTATTGTCATATCTTCATTTCTCCAAATTAGCATCCACCACTGGTCACTCTCTTCTTACACTTCATTTCAGACTCTTCTTAAAACTTGCAGAGTGTTTTCTGGCCTCAGTGCCTTTCTGCAAGTCATTCATTGTGCAGGAACACTACCTGCTGATCTGGGTTATTCTTCCTCACATTTTAGGTCACATCTTAAATGCTGTTTCTTCAAGAAGCCATCCCTGTAGGCTCTGCCAGTTATTCTCTTCTATTCTCTGTCCTTTTATTTATTTTTTATTTTTTTTAAGATTTTATTTATTTATTTATTTATCTTTAGAAGGGAAGGGAAGGAGAGAGGGAGAGAAATATCAATGTATGGTTGCCTCTCATGAGTCCCCTGCTGGGAACTGGCCTGCAACCCAGGCATGTGCCCTGACTGGGAATTGACCCGCGATCGTCTGGTTCACAGGCCCGTGCTTAATCCACTGAGCTACACCAGCCAGAGCTTCTGTCCTTTTATTTTACGGCAATTAAAATATGGTGTCCTTATTTTCATATCTACTTGCTTTATATCTGCCTGCTACATCCAACTGTATGTTTTATGAGGCTAAGGGCATGTGTGCTCCACTCACCACTCAATCCTCTGTGTAGTGCAGTGGCAACCACGTGGAGATGTTGTGCCAATAAATCCATACTGAGGAAAACAGATGGTCTTGTGTTTTCAGTCCTTGCAGCAAATGTGTAGAACCTTCTTCCCTTTACCAAATGAATTCCAAAGAGGGCTGAGTTATGAAAAAAAATCCTCTTTGTTAAAATCTTGTAATATGATAAGCATGCAGCCTGTGGATCTTAATCTACAGGTCTCAAATTATTGCCATTTACTAATTTTGTGACTTTACAAAAGCCAAAAACATGGAAGGTCATTTTCCACATGCAAAATGAGAATATTTACTTGACCAGCAGACCCTACAGTGTACTGTAAGGATCTAAGCTGATAATGTGATACATGTATTTGTTGCTAATAACATGCACACAAATTGAAGCATTACAATCCTGGGGCTGCTGGATGTCAATTCGAAAAGAGTGAGTAGGTTTACTGTTGGTCCCCTTTTCACTTTCCTGCTGCTAATGTACCCGTAGTTTCAGACACCAGATATGCAAAGCGTACTATGACTATTTGTACAGTAAGAGTACGGAGTCTGTGAAAGACAATGACGACGGGGGTCTATTAAGCATTCCAGGAACACAGGAGTGAGTACAGGTGCACCAGTGCACGTGCTTTGTGACTCCTTGTGATCCAGGTAGGTGGGTTTGCCCGTAGCCGATTTTGGAGCACCAGGTCAGTACTTTTATCTTTAAACAAGACTGACGTGAATGTTTCACATATCCCCATCTAGTGGTGACCAGCAGAAAAAGCAAAAGCCCATTCATGCCCGTGGATTATATAACACCCCTTTTCGCATGCCCGTGCTTGTCTTAAATAGTTTGCCTGCCCAAGTTGTATTTACTCTCTGCTGACTATAATATTTGAGTATTACATAAAGAGTAGCTTTCTTTAGAAATCTCTATGGAATGCCAACCAATTTCGCTGATGCAACAACGCATTTGGATGGTGCATTACTTTTCACCTCAGTAGTGTCTGAAAAATTTATTATTTATAATAAAAACATAAAAGTAGGTGTTCTGAATTTCTACATAGAAGTGATACCCAGTGTTGAGTCCATTTTTCCCCAGTAAGATGCCACGTGCGACACAGCAACACCTTCTCACTGGGCTTACTTCCGGTTTTCAAAGGAACTGTCCCAGGTCACGAAGTATCGCCCCCCGTCAGCACCTTTGTGCGTGTATTCTCAGGATAATCCACAGACAGGTATTATGACTGCAAGTGCAGAGATAATGAACTGGATCCAGAAAAGCTAAGCAACTACCCAAGGTCACAGAGAAAATAAATCTTAAAAAAAAATCTATTACTGCCAGGGAATTTTATTTTTTAACTGAACCGCTCTGTCTCAAACCTCAGCAGTTGTCATCCAGAGCTTTTACCAAATCGACCCAATGGTATCCTGCCCCTCTGCAGGCCCACGGAAGAAAGATGACTTTGATTTGAATGTTAATGAATTTTAATGAGAACTCAACGTTTTAATTACACAAGTATATCTGACTGGCTTAGCAGGCTGTTGGGGTTTCCGCCAGGACCCCTGTCTGTAGCCAGTGAAGTATCCCTCCCCAGCTGCTGGGAGTGCTGGCTGCTAAATCATCACAGGTCCAATTTTCTTTCTTAAAAAATTATCTTCTGCTAAATGTCATATTGCCTGGAAATGTCTGAGAAATTATGGTTCTCCCTCCCTACCCCCAGGTGGCCCTCTACAGCTACTCACTGGCTGATAGAGGTTCACAAAGCTTGGTGATTTTGCCTGAAGGTGGGACAACTCCACCGCGTTAACCATGTCACAGGGCTCCTCGTGTGCCAGGCTGATGCTGGACTTGAGCAGAAGCCTCATCACTGTGTGGCTTCTGCCCGTTCCCCATCCTCTTCTGTCACGACACTCTCACTTTCTCCTAATGACACTCCCCTACGCAAGATTTCCTGTCTCAAGGGGTCAAGCCCTTCTTCTAGAGGAATCTGATAGAAGACAGAAGTTTACTGCAGTTTTACTACTTATTTTTTTAATGTATTTGGTCAATAGAGCAACCATTTTATTTAGGTACAATGTGGCAAACAGAACATTTTGTTTACCAATGGTCCAGGTTAACCAGAGAAAAATTCATGAAAAAACACTTAAGGGAAACAAAATCAACTAAAATGGCATAGAATAGCCCCAATTGCCTTGGCTCAGCAGGTTGGGCATCATCTCGCAGAATGAAATGTTGCCCAGTTCAATTCCCAGGCAGGGTACATGCCTGGGTTGGGGGCCAGGTGCTCAGTTGAGGGTGTGCAAGAGGCAACCTACCAATGTTTCTCTCTCACATCATATCAATATTTCTCTCCCTCTCTTTCTCCCTCCCTTCCTCTCTCTCTAAAAATAAACAAATAAAATCTTTTTAAAAGGGCACAAAATACCAGGAAATTAAAAGAATAAAGATAAAGGGATTGTACAATACCATTAAAATATAGCTAAATAAATTGCAAACACAATACTATTTTCTCCTTGTTTTTCACTTCTGGAGATGGCAAAAACTTCTTTAGTAGCAAAAACAAATCTCTTTTTCTCCTTGCAAGCTAGGAAATAGAGTGTTTTACCAGATTGTAAAATTATTCAGTAGCAAATTGAACATTATTCATTAATTATTTCACACAGGCATTTTCTTTAAGCACGAGGAAAAAACATTACAGAAAGTAGAGCATGAGGGAAAAAGTGACTCTTTGGTTCCACATCCATCATTTATATGTGTCCCTTATAATATTTTGTGAATTTATCACCAAATGAACACTACCACTGGGAAGGTAGAATTGCTAGGTTTTTTGAAGACCTCTAATTTTTTATCCAAATTTCCATAAATTTCCGCTTAGAAAAAAGTCATGGACTCCCATGCCTTCACACAGTTTCAACCCCTGTCGGAAATTTTTCACTTTAGTTTTTCTTGGAGTAGTATTTATTTTCTCCCCCACCTATTCATTCCTTTACCCTTGTCCTGTTTTCTCAAAGTCAAATCCAGGGATTCATTTGGAGTGTTTGAATAAGAAACTATTGGAATGAAAGTTCAGAAATGTGCACTGCACATTAAAAGCACTTCAAGCCCTTTAACTCGCACAATGTTATATAACAATTATGTCTGTACTGAGATGGTGTCAATGGCCTTTAAATCAGTGTAAGGCACCCTAGGGAGTCACAAAGAATGTCTTATGGGTACAAGACCACAGAGCTATAGGATGGCCATTTTCTGGAATCTCAATTTATATAGAAATCCTTTCCTAAAACTGTTTCACATCATTCTGGTTCACAGCACTTTCTGGTTCTTCCTTTCGAAATTCCTTTTCTCATCTTTTTCCTACTTTGCTAAAGAGAAGCATATTACTACACTGGGTAGAACCAAGTGAGCTCTGATTAACCAAGGGGCAATTACAAAAATGCTTGGATCCTAATGGAAGAGTCTCACATAGGAAGCAAACAGAGCTTCAACAGACCTGAGAGGTGGCCATTCCCTTCCCCCACCAAATCTGGGTAAGGCCTACAATTCTTTCAGACCACCGTTTTCTTATCTATGTATCTATCTATCTATCTATCTATCTATCTATTATTTTACTGTTTAATCATTCATCTCTCTAGAATTCCAAAAAGATGATCATTTGAAGAACATCTGTTAATAGTTTTATTTGAATTGATAATGGAGGAAGCCTGGTTTGGCTGATAGGCTTGATAATAAGGACTAGTCTTTAATTGTTTATCATAAAATAATTAATTTAAATCTCCAGTTACAAGCTTTTGAAAAAAGTTCAGCTATAGCACTTATATAATACATAAACTTCTGGAAATAACATCCTGTGCGATCATTTAATTTTATAAAATAATTTTAGGCATCAACTTTGTATGAGAAACCATGCTCATACAAAGCACCCACTCTAAAATTTTCAGGTATGTATGAGGGAAAAGAAGCACCTCACTCTAAAATTTTCAATCCAACCCTTGGATAAATTCCAAAGCAAACAATGCAATCTGACAAGGGAGAAAGAGAGGTCGCTCGCAAATATCCCACTTGTATGCCCTTTTAATTTTTGTCACCTACCATTTAGTCCAAGAGGAGTGTCAGAGAGTGTCTGGGTTGAGACAAACACAGGGAAAGACCTGGAGAAAATCCAGGGACGCTGTAGTATGAGTGTTTGGAGAATGCCTGGTAATATGTATCTACCAGGGAAATGCATGAAACAGGGAAATGGAAGACGATTTTAGGCTATGAGGATCTTTTTTTTTAAGAATTTTTATTTATTTATCTTAAAAGGGGAAGGGAAGGAGAGAAGGAGAGAAATATCAATGTATGGTTGCCTCTCATGCGTCCCCTGCTGGGAACTGGACGCATGAGAGGCATGTGCCCTGACTGGGAATCGAACCATGATCGTGTGGTTCGCAGGTCCGCGCTCAATCCACTGAGCTACAGTAGCCAGGGTTATGAGGATCATTTTGAAGATAAGTTCACTCAACTAAAATTCTTAATCATTTTATTATTTCCAACTATAAAAATCAAAATGTATTGAAAAATTTTATGAGGTGTTAACCATTTTTTAAAGAGGATTGCTGGTAGTTTTGATAATTCAAAACATAAGTCATATTAGCTCAGTTTCTGATAGGAAGAGAAGGATACAAGTCTACTTATAATAGTCACATAAGTTAATTTACATGTAAAGGAGCTAGCTATATAATTAAGTTGATTTTTTAAAAGAACCTCTTAAAAATCTCTCACTTCCCTGGAGTATTTTCAATCACTCCATCAAAATGTCATGGCGAAAAATGTAAAAAAGGTGTTTATGCATTTAATAGAGAAAAATTATATTTAGCATTTGCTGGTCTTGTGAGAGTTTACGATCACATTTTACTGTAGTCTTAAAACATTCTTCAAGTGAAGCCCATGTTTTAAAATGTGCAAAGCACACAGGTATAGTACAGGATTTTATCCAAAGACAAGGAACAATGTTTACAAGACTGGCATTTGAAACAGTTAACAAAAAAACCTCAGCAGCATTACTTGCAGCATGAAAATCACACATGTCCTCGAAGAGACAATGACAACCTGAGCTGACATGAAAAATAAGATGTGCTCGGTGTTTAATGGCTTTTGTGATTTTTTAAAATGTGAACTGCACGTTTTTATAAAAATCCCTTTTAGTCTTCTGTTCTTAAAAGCCAGCTCTTCCATTACTATTCCACATTAGTTCCATTTGCTGATTTGATGAGTAAAGGCCCAGTAGCCAGATGCAAATTCTGTTTTCTCATGTTAATCTAACAAGCAGAATATGTGTGAGTTGTCATTTCCCAGCCAAAAGCTTAGAGGGTTCGGGAGACTCACTGAGAAGCACTGCACCGATCTAAGCAATAGAAGGCAATTATATGAATTAACTTGTTAGTTCTGAAAGTGAAAATTTGTATGACTAAAATTAAAATTAACATGATTTTTTGTGAAAACTTGAGCTTTTTCCTGGTCAAGTGATACTGTTGAGTATAATAAAATACCACTCATTTTTTCCTATATCACACCCAGACTTGCACAACCTGCTGTATTTGTATATGAAACACAGAGAGAATTGAGGAATCCCACATTTGAATCAATGAGTGATTATCATGAAATTATTTTATGACTCTGATATAGGTAAAAGACAGGTTACAAAGACAAATATGCTATTTAAGAAGTCTGGAGTTCAATGCATTAACAGATTTTCATATTTGGACATTGTTAACTAACAAGAGTTCAATACTTCTAACATTATTATTCGGGACCATAGCAGGTAAACATAAGGCCAACGAGAGGCTTAGAAGTAAAGCATTCTTGCCTCCGAAGGTGAAGTAATTACATTTGCAAAGAGTCTGAATT
This sequence comes from Sturnira hondurensis, assembly GCF_014824575.4. Lineage (NCBI taxonomy): Eukaryota > Metazoa > Chordata > Mammalia > Chiroptera > Phyllostomidae > Sturnira > Sturnira hondurensis. The sequence continues at coordinate 502,124 of NW_028076312.1, forward strand.
TTTATGAATGTGAAGAAATATTCTATGTGGATTAGATACCAAAGAATGTTTAGTTTTTGAAATACAAAGAAAATGAAATACATAGGTCTAGTTTAATGAGCATTCATTCTAAAAATTTGGAACTTAAATTGTTTTAATGTATGACTTGAAGAAACACACATAATTAAAAACAATTGCATCTAGACATAATTTTCATGCATATTACGGTTGTACCTAAACAAAGACCAAGTACAGGGGACACATACTTTGTCATGTGGTACTTGACAAACAGCACATGCTCTGTAAGCCTGTGTTGAATGACTGAATACACAAGGTTTCTGAAAGATAGTAGAGGACAAAAATAAGTCTCCTTATAGATCCTCATTATACTTTCAAATATAGTTAATGGCATGTCTAATTAATGCATTATTGGCAGTGTCCCTCAAATTTCAATTGCAAACTTTTATTCTCTAGCTTCAGGGAACCAGTTGCATATGGTCAGGTCAGAGATTGAGCCTCGTGAGAAGCAGATACTCAGGGAGAAGTGGAGACACAAAAGAACGGTGTGATCTGTGCAGAGGCAGCGGAGGGCGCTTTCGGACCTGTTCAGTTCCTCATAATGCGCGCTTCTCATGGTTGTAGATGTAGCTGCTGGAGTAGAGGCCCTGCTGCTTTAAGTCATGTATTCGAAACGTCTCTCCAATCTGAAACTCTCTTAGAGAACAATGCACTTTGACAATAAATTGGAGGAGTTGAGGAGAAAGGAAACAGCTCAGTGCATGACTTTGTACAAAAGTTTGGAAACCCTATCGTTCTCATTTTATTTTCTCTTTATTTTTTTACCTCTGTCCAGGAGGAAATTGGAGGGGCTAAGAAATATAATATCATAAGAGTAATCACAAAGACCTAGAAACTAATATTAGGTCAGGCAGATTTATCTTAACCTGAGGTTCTTTCCTTATTTATTATGGTAGATGTCGTCTACGTGACAATTCCCAGCCCTCCTACTCCCTGCTGCCTTCTCCTATAGACCGTGAAAGACCCTTTCCCAGTTTCCCTTGCTGCTAGGGAATGTGCATTGGTCCCATCTGAACAATGAAAAGTAAACTTAAATTGCTGGTATTTTTCTGGAAAAGCTCTTGCTTTCTGATAAAAAGTGACAAATATTTGTTGAATAAATGATGGGTAGATGGATGAGTGCTTATTTTTCTGAATGAGAAGCAGTGATAAAACTGGGTTGCCAAAATTTAATTTTGCCATTTCATAGTGATTTACATCATTAACATACTAGTACGAAATACTGATAGATAACACCACCTTCATGTCTCTCACTTGCTAAACAGCTTGATCAAGGTTAAGGAATAATTGACAGGCATTTAAAACAAGAGAAGAATTTTACAGATTACAACATAAATATAATAAAATTTGGGGGGGAGGGGCTGTGTACATTGGTGAATGCATGTATATTTACGATATAACTATCTTATGGCTACACGGAGTTCCTCCTGAAAGAAGAAACTTTGAAACACTTCCACTGGCTCCTCCTTTGAAACTATTTGCACGATGCATACGTTTCTGGATTGAGCTCTTCCCCGTTCCATAAGGGAGAGCTTCCTTTTGCCAACGTATGGTAGGTATACTAGTGAGCTTAGTCGTCGTTCCTTCCATCCATCCCTTCTGCTCCATGTGCCCCATACATTCCAGAGCGCTAACCTAAGGTTTGCCAGTGGAAGGAATGGAAACTACACAGTTCTAGGTCACTGTCATTCCTCCATGGTAACATCTACTGATGAACCTGTAAATCCCTTCATTCCTTGCCATATGCTTAGCAACAGAGTCAATGAAATCACTTAATCATTATCACTCCCTGGTGGTCTCAGTCCCCAGTGACTTTTCTTTCTTTGTAACTCCTTCCCTTCCACCCCAGACCAGAGATTTTTTTATTTAGCTTAAAAGAGGGGAAAACTCCAAAGAGTTAAATTCTTAGAAATATTTCTTTCTTACACTTGGAACATGAATTTAAACTTGAATGGTCAGACTCTAATGCCTATGCTCTGGCTTCTCTATGGGCCGTGAACTCTCCTTCCTGCGGCAGTGGGAGCTCACTGAGAACAGTTCTGGGTGAAGGACAGTGTGGTGCGGCGAAGCAGGCACGAGATTCTGTGATTCCTACCTGATGACGTCATCCACAATTTACCCTATACAGTCCACCGAAAAAATTAATCCTTTCATTTTAAGCTCATGTTCGTTAATTTATTAATTTATTATTTTATTTTAGAATAGTGTCTTTTATTTCATGCCCAGTACAGGGCTAGGTATGTCAATATGAGTGTGAAGACAGGCAAGGACTCCACCTTAATAGAATTTACACTGTAGTGGGGGAGAGAGGTTGTAAATTAAGGCAGTGGAGAAAGCAGAGTTACAGACTGTGGAAGTTCATATGAAGGAATAAACAAAACGAGGGGATAAAGGGGTGATGTTATGTGTGTTGTGTGTGTTGTAGGGCTACTCTCCAGGTAATGGTCAGGTTCCTCTGTGCTCTGATGACCATATAACTTTACATGTGCCCCATTCAACCTTTTGTTTCTTAGTCCTGGATTACATAGGCCCAGAGTCTGGTCTCCATCAATTTGCTTTTCCTTCATTCTGACTGTTTCCCTGCTCTTTGAAAACTTCTCAAACCAATACAGTTCATGTACAGCTCTTCATTCTTTGCAATAAGATAATTCATGGGCTTTTTATATATGTTTCATGTTTAAGGAAATACCTCTTGGTAATTTCTGTAGTTCTTGTCTCCATATGTAATTCATATCATTATCATTCTGTAAACAACTCTTATTAGATAAGAATTAATTAGGGGACCTTTAATACAAGTAAGTCTATTTATGCTAATATGCTTTGTTCTTTTGTTATTTTGCTCTGAATTAGCATTCACACTTCCAAACATAAAATCCTTCCACCCAGTAACTAAGAAATAAGCTTCTCTACAATAACCAGAAGTTATTAGGTGCACATTATGTGGCAGGAATTGGACTCACTAATTTACATAAAGTGTCTCATTTTATGCATATAATAACCTTATAAGAGAGGCAGACCCAGGCTCGGAAGGTTACTTACTTGAACTGTCTGTACATGGTGGATTACAATGGAATGTGCTTAGAAAGTAGTCTTGCCTCTAAAATGAGCAGTTTTTGAAGCATTTTTCAACCTTTTCATGTCAATTATGTTATGTATAAACCCACCTAAATTGTCAATCAGTATGCATGTTAATTTTTTGATGTTAATAAGCACAACTAATAATTTTTTCTTTTTTCAGGAATAGTAAGAGTTTATTTTCTAAAATCAAGGCCTATGCTAATAAAATAGAAACACCACCATAAATAAGTCCTCTGCTTTCTCTAGCGAGCTAAAGGAACCTCTGTCCTCCAAACGAAGTAATGGATTCTGCTTATTATTTCATTTAGAGAAAATAAATTACTCAAAGGGCTTTCTAATTTGCAAAGTGCTATTAAATCTGTAATAATCATTCTTTTATTACACAAAGAACCAGTAATTAATTTATTACTTCACAAAACAATCCTATGTGGTAGACATACTTTGAATTCATATTTTTCAGATGAAGAAGCATCATCCCACTTTACAGATCAGAAACAGAGGCTTAAAATGCTTAGGTGATTCACCAAAGGCCATACATAGAACTACTGAGTGGTTGAGTTGTGATTTGATTTGATTAATTTTTAAAAATTTTTATTTTATTGATTATGCTATTACAGTTATTCCGAGTTTTTCTCCTTTGTCCTCCTCCACCCAGCAGCCCCTACTCCCTCAGGAAATCCTCCTACAATAGTTCATGTCCATGGGTCATACTTATAAGTTCTTTGGCTACTCCATTTCCTGTACGGTGCTTGACATCCCCATAGCTATTCTGTAACTACCTATTTGTACTTCTTGATTTTCTCATCTGTTCACCCATTTCCCCACACCCCGCATCTGGCAACCATCAAAATGCCCTCTGCATCCATGATTCTGTCTCTGTTCTTGTTTGCTTAATTTGTTTTTGAGATTCCATTATTGATATATATGTATTTTTGCCATTTTATTGCTCATAGTTTTGATATTTTTCTTAAATAAGTCCAGTTAACATTTCATATGAATGGTTTGGTGATGACAAACTCCTTTAGTGTTTTCTTGTCTGGGAAGCTTTTTGTCTGCCCTCTGATTCTGAATGATATCTTTGTTGGGTAGAGCAATCTAGGCTGTAGGTCTTTGCTTTTCATGACTTTGAATTTTTCTTGCCAATCCTTTCTAGCCTGCAAAGTTTCCTTTGAGAAATCAGCTGACAGACTTAAGGGAATTCCCCTGTAGGTAACTAACTTCTTTCTTGGTACTTTTAAGCACTGGGCCTCTTTGCATCCATTTTATTTGGGTCTCTCTGTGCTTCTTGGACTTGCATGCCCATTTCCTTCACCAAATTAGGAGAGTTTTCTTTCATTTTTTTTCAAATATATTTCCAATTCCTTGCTCTTTCTCTTTTCCTTCTAGCACCCCTATGATGTAAAAGTTGGAATACTTGAAGTTGTCCCAGAGGCTCCTTATGCTATCCTTATTTTTTGAATTCTTTTCTCTTCTTGTTGTTTTGATTGGCTATTTTCACTTCCTTATGTTCTAATCATTGATTTGATTCTTTGCTTCATCCATTCTACTGTTGTTTCCCTGTAAATTGTTCTTCATTTCAATTAGTGTATCTTTCACTTCTGATTGGATCTTTTATATGCTGTTGAGGTCTTCACTAATTTCCTTGAGCATCCTTATAACCAGTGTTTTGAGCTCTGCATCTGATAGATTGCTTGTATCCATTTTGATCTGTTCTTTCAGTTGGGCCATGTTTCTTTGTCTCCATATTTTGGCAGCCTTCCTGCATTTGTTTCTATGTATTAGGTAGAGCTGCTTTGACTCCCTGTCTTGGTAGTGTGGCCTAATATAGTAGGTGTCCTATAGGGTCCAGTGGCACAGCCTTCCCTATCACCCATGCTGGGTACTCAAGGTGTGCCCTTTGTGTGGGCTGAGTACACCCTTCTCTTAGAGTTGAGTCTTGGTTGTTGTTGGCAGATCAATGGGAGGGATTTACCCAGGCCAGGTAGCTGCAAAGCCTGGATGTGACCAGTTACTATCAACCTCTGCCCTCCATGGAGGATCAGCTATGCAGGGGCAGGGTGGGGGTGCTCTGATATGATCTGTAGCTGTCCACTAGTTGTGCATGCCCTGGGGTTTCCCAAGTGGTGCAGGCCGAGGTAAGCCCCCACTTGTGTTTTTCCTTGGGCCACCCTGTCTGAGTTATAAAGCAATCTGACATGGATGCTACCTGTGCTGGGCTTGGAGATTCCCAGGCGAAGCCAAGCTGTGAATGTAGGCTGTTTGCTGCTAGTGCCAGGCGTGGGGCTCACTGAGGCCAGATGCTGCTTGCTTGAGAGGACTTAAAAAGTTGTAGAGTATGACCCAAGACCAGCCATTCATATGGAAAAGCAGCTTATGTAGTCCTATAAGTCACATGGAACAGAATCTCTGGGGATCTCCAAGGTGGGTCAAACAGTGTTAGCTAGGTTGCTGGAGTTTCAGATATGACACCAGTCTGCTATCTCTGTGGCTCTACAGGGGGAGGGGTCAGCAAAAGACAATGGCTTATGCTTGCCTTGATGCCAGACACATCAGCCTCTCCCAATATGCCACTGGTGACCTTCAAGCTGCCACCCTGGCACTGGAGCTCAGAGGGAGTGAGTCTGAGTAGGTTAGCCCATGTGTGGGTTACTCACGAGGAACTGCTTGGGGCTTCAGAAGTTTCTTCCACTGACTCTATCCCTGATGGTTTTTGCAGCCAGAAGTTGTGGGGACTTATCTTCCTGGCACTGGAAACCTGGGGCTGGGGGCCTGGTGTGGGGCTGGGATTCCTTGCTCCTGAGATATCCCTCCTGAATTTTTATCCACCACATGTGGGTGTGGGACCAGCCTGTTCGATGTCCATGCCCCTCTTACCAGTCCAGAAGGATGTGGTTCATTTAATTCCGTAGTTGTCAGACTTCCATGCAAGTGGATTTCTGATGGTTCTGAGTGATGGCTGTTCTATATTTTAGTTGTAATTTTGCTGTGGTTGTGCAAAGAGGTGAGCCATGTCCTTCTATACCACCATCTTGACTGGAAGTCAATACAACTATTTCTTGATGTTAATAAGTAATTTGATCCTGAAGGGTCTGGCTGCTTTTTTATAAATATCCTAAAAATATTCTAAATTCTAAAGCAAAAACTAGATTTCTTTTAAAGACTTGAAATAGTTATATCTATTTTGTTGTTAAGTTACTTACATTTTAATGAAGGCTTTCTGAGGGAATTAAAATTCATTTTATAGAAGCCCATCTCCCTAAGACCTCAATGACTAAGATGCAAATATTTGAAAAATTTAGGTTTTAAGTGATAACAGTGATTTATTGAATTATATGGCAATAATCACACATATAAATTTTCTATGAGATTAGTCAGCCACGTGCTGCCCTTTAAAAGCAACCAAAACTGCTGACAGATTTCTGTGAGCTATCTGGCAATAAGATTTTTTATCAAATCATGCCCTTTTGTTTTTTTGGTTCTGAAACTATTTGCAAATTCACCCTTAAGAAATGTAAGGTAATAGTCACCAGTAGCTTATTTATAATATACTGCAGTTCTTCCAGAGAACATTGTGGGTTAAAAAGAAATGCTTACATTTTTGCTATAACGGAAGGCAAAAGAAGTCTAAACGTTAATCTGTTACAGGTTAGCCCAGCAATTCCCATCCTGTTCACTGTAAGCTAGTGAAGATTAGCAATTACAGAGAGAATATTTTGAGATGAATGGTTATTATAATTATTAATAAGCTTAAAAGGTTTAAATAACTGTATATTTATGTGACATAAATAAGCCTTGTGGCTTTTAATATCAGGTAATTATGATCAAGTCATATTTAAATGGTATACCAGGAACCATGCATTCTGTCACCAAGATGGAAGAAATGGAAGGAGGTATTTATCATATGCGAAAGTAAGTTGAGGAGCAAAATGTCAGAATACAGTAGACTTCCCTTATCTGCAGTTTCAGCTACTCACTGTCAGTTGCAGTCTGACCATATTAAATGAAAAATTCCAGAAACAAACAATTTATAAATCTGAAGTTGCACACAGTTTTGAGTAGCATGATAAAAATCTCACACCATCCAGCTTCATCCTGTCTGGGGCATGAATCATCCTTTTGTCCAGTGTGTTCACGGTGCACACACCACTTGCGCATTAGTCATCTCGTAGCTGGCTGTTAATAGATCGACTGTCACAGCATCTCCTGCACTGGCACTGGTTGAGTTCAGGTAGCCCTTCTTTGACTTAATAATACCACATTCATCAAACTATAATTATAGCATATTGTTATAACTGCTGTTTTATTATTGTTGTTAATCTCTTAACTGTGCCTAATTTATAGCATGAACTTTATAAGAGGTATGTATGTATAGGAAATAACCTAGTATATATTGGGTTCGGTAATGTTTGAGGTCTCAGGAATCCCCTGGGGGTCTTGGACCATACCCCCCCCAAACAAGAGGGCCTACAGTACAAGTATATTCATTTTAGGTCACATGTGGTTGAAAACTGGTGCTGATATGTTTTTGTTGTTGTTATGACTGGTCCATAGAAGAAATTGAAAGTAAGCATTTAAGAATTTGTCCTATAAGTAAATGTATAGTAAATACCATACCAGACTAGGGAATTAGACTGAGACTATGTTGAGATAATGTGGTATCCTTCTTGTTGAAATCCTCAAGTGTTTGAAGAGATGCACTTCTCATGTGGTTTAAACCCACCTCGGCCGCTTGCCATTGTTTATGATCTCAGGTGGCATATCTGGTCCACAGAGCGTCAGTGAAACTCTTGGGCTTCATGAAAGTACGTTTGGGGAAATGACAGGAAGGCTATATCCCTGAGAATAAAAACCAGTTAGATGTTAAGAGCTGACACTATGACCTCTGACTACACGGAAGGAGAGAATACAAATAGCCAGGCCAGCTCTGAGCATGAATACGGAAAGAGTGAGGGACTGACCTATCCCTCCGACCCTTTCTCTGCTTTCCTTTCAGCAAGGGCTTGCTGTGTAACAAGGCTGAGGTCAATGAAGAATCATCAGAAGTCTGTTAGGTTACTGTTTTCCTTATTGAAGAAAAAGAGCTGCTCGTGTTTCCCCTTTGCCTTCTTTGTGACCCCTTTTGCTGCAGTGGCCCCCTTTTGCTGAAGGGGAGCAAAATAAGGCACTTTGGTATATTATTTTAAGTTCATTTCACTTAAGAAATAGTCAGTACAACAACACTCTGACTTGGCTTTGTCCCCTGGAAGCAAAAGATAAATCTCTGATTAAAAAAAAAAAGGTACCCGCCCTGTACCAGAATGGTAGAGGCACCCTTATCCCCCGAGACAGGAAATTTAGGGCTAGGAAGGCTGAATCAGGAAACTTTTTCACTTCTTTGCTAATTGCTACCCCCAGCCCAACTCCTTTGTCTTGTCAATTCTTTACAAATGTACTGTTCCTTTGTCTAAAAGGTACTGAAGCTGCCTTCTTTGGTCACTTCCTTGAGTTTCATATTCTTGTGGGCTCCCATAAGTATGAAGTTGAATTCATTTTTCTCCTGTTAATCTGTTTTATGTCAATTTAATTATAGGACCAGCCAACAAACCTAGAAGAGAAGAAGGGAAAAAGCTTTCCTCCCCTACACAGGCAAGAGAGAAAGGCCTTGTAGAGGGAAGACGGGGAAGGGAAGCAAGGGAAGCAAGGGCCTGCAGAGGGGCCTCTGCACCAACACCGGTAACTATTCGTCTCCACAATTCCTGCTACTGGAGAAAAATAGCTCCTCTTTGTTTATACTTTCCCTCCCCAGATACTCTACTATTTGTTCCTGAGTGAATTCTTTCTGATAATAGGGCACAGTAATTTCAAGAAGAAAATTTAGGCAACATATCAAGACAGAAATGGATCTGTTTATGATTAAACCTGCACTCAGAGAACCACCATTGGAAAATATGTAGTAGATGTTTTACGTTTTCAAATTGAGAGAAACAGCAGCAATTTAAACAGGATGGGCCATCTTGAAACCCCAAATAGTGTTTTTGAAAGGCAAAAAAAAAATAATGAAACTGAAGATTACCACCAACCAGCTGTATTAGAAATATACCCAAAGGTTAGAGTCATTCATTTCTCCAAGTATTTGCATATTTACTGCATGCCAAACACTTCTTGCTAGGGTTTCTTACACAGGTTCTGATAATATGGGATATAAGAAATATACAACCAATAGCCACAGTGATGAAATAATTTTTAAAGTATATATTTTATTCATTCTTCAAATTTTTCCCCAGGAAGTTTGGGATGGGTCTGGTTAATGGATATGATATTTATGCACAATAGATTAGAACGACCCTGGCACCTTATAAAGAGATATGTTCCTTAAAATGGCTAAAACGCAAGGCAAGTGAGAAAATTCTAGAATAGACCAGAGCACTTGAATCAGTCTTGGTCCCCCGGGATCACATTAACACTTACATATCTTGTAAATCTGTACCTGCATAGTTTACACAATTATGCAGTAGCAGTAAAAAGATTGATAGTAGAAAAATAGCTTTTTCCATCCTTATGATGAAATATATCTACCTAACATGTACATGTTTGACATCTTGTAGCACTTGCATTGAACAGAAGAAAGAATTGTAAGACATATTGTCTAGTACAGAATATGTCTAGATTCTCAAGTTTGATTTACCCCTTTCTTTTGCTGTAGGTTTTTTCATTCCAGCAAAAGGTGCAAAAGGGAAAGAGATAAACTGTCCGTTCATTTTACTCCACACTCAATCTAGTGAAAAATACAGAAATTTAAAGACCACAAAACTTTTTAGATAACATGGGGTTTTAAGTCATTGCTGCATTTCCTGTTCTTAATGACTTTGTGTGTATACGAGGAGGGTGTGTTGGTGGAGGATGGAATTTAAGAGCCTGTAGTTATGATTTTAGGGGCTATCTAAAATGTACTTCAAGTCACTGTGATGCAAGAGGTGCAGCAGTTAGAGAAGGTGCCAATCACAACCTTGACCAGATCAGAACCATCTTTTAGACCTTTCCTATTGTTTACTTAGTAATGCAAATATTAAACCCATCTGCTTGACTACTGGATACTTGCCTGGATGAAACAGACAATTTTGCATCTTATTAAACTGACAATGGCAGAGAACTGTAAGACTTTTGTGTGTGTTAAGATTTAAACCTAGGTGTGTAAAGAAGGAAGAAAAAGTGAAGGGAGGAAAGCTACAAAAGCAGGTGGAGCTAGAGCTGTGCTCAGGCAACCCAGGTACCCTCTGCAGAGAACGTCCCTGACTAGAGTTTTGCAGGCTCCTCCTTTATGCTTCACCACTGTGTTCGCTTAGCAGTATCGGTAGCCAGCAGAGAAAAAAGACTGGGGTAAAACAGAAAGCTGTATTAACTGGCCCCTCTCCCCACCACACCGAACCCCCTTGATAGACAGAAGCACGTGGTATTTTCTGCCTTGTAAAGATGGAGGTCTCTACTTCATGCCATTGCATTTAGCCAAGGAGTACAGCTTCCCTATTCTCTGCGTATTATGCCATGTCAGGCTGACATGCTTCTGTCAGCTTAGTATTAAGGAGAGCCATGTGTTATAAAAACAAAAATTTCAAATACAAAGTCAGATTTCTCATTGAGGACAGTCCTTTGTTGTATCTGCTCACATTTATTGCTTTCCCTCCTTCCCAGATGTTCTCTGTAAATCTACATCCTGACTAGTGCTGATTTAATGCCTATCAAGCAATATTTCTGTCGTGTTTTATAAAATTATTTCTAAATTTAGTTGGAAAACATAAACTAAATAAGAAAAATTAGCAAGAAATCTTCTTTACTTTGGATAACACAGAACACTTGTATCTTCAATAAAACGGATCATGAAACCAATGAGGGATGGTGGAGAGAACACAGACTGTAAACGCAAACCATTCAAAACCAAAAGTGGCCCTAGGTAGGTCTGGCTTGACTTATAGGCTGGGCAAAGATCAAAGGTCATTTTGCACCAGTCTAATACTAGAACTTTCATACTCAGCCTGAGTTATTAATTATTCCAGAAAATTTCTTTAGGTAAAGAGAAATTGAAGCCTAGACCCTCATCAGAGCCTACACTACAAAGACACTCTTCACAATTTGTACCGTATTACAGCAACACGCGGTGGTTGTCTGGCTGACTTCTGAGTATCCAGACCCTTTTTTCCTTCGTTTTCTGATTATTCAGTAATGCTGCAGGGTATGTTGGTTGCCTGAATGCTCACTTGTTCTTACCGAACTAACTGGTCATTTAGAGGGAGGATGAGGGCTGACTTAGACAAAGTTTGTTGGCAATTAAATTGGATGGGTATTATAATCTATTTAAGTTAGTTACAGTTTATTTTGGAAAGACCTGAACTCTGAGAGCTATTCCAGAGAGTACAATGAGACCCCATACTAATTCCAAACTCTAGGTGATTTTCCCAGTCAACTTTTTTTTTTTATACTGAGATACTGCAGCCACTACTGGTTCACTCGCAGCAGACCACTCTGGCATCATCTGAGAAGGGAGGATTAGAACAAAGAACCAGATCCACTCTGCTCTGGGCAAATCTCCTAAATAACGAGGAATATGGATAAATGTCTTCCCCGAATATGTGTACAAAATGTAAACTTGGGCACAGACTGCTGGGTAAATTCCTAAAGTCCTCCTAAATTCCTCCCCCACTGCAGGCAACGTGGGCGCTGCAGTCTCTGGTGCTTTTATAACACATGTGCTCATATTTAGTAAAGCTAATTTCACTTTAATATTAAAAAACTATGTGCTATAAAACAAACCTAGCTGTATGGACACATGATACATATCTATGAGATATTTGTTAGCATGCTCATATTTAGTAATGCTGATTTTACTTTAATATTTAAAAATATATGCTATAAAACAAACAGTTTTATGCACACATGTGACATATTTATGAGATATCTGTTATCAACATATCTTCATGCATGGCTCAAATGAATCAGCCTCAGTACCTTACAGGCATTCAAAAGAAATACAGCCTTAGAGATCACCACAAAATTCACTTTCGGTTTCCACCCTATGCACTCAAGAATTTTCTCAATTTTATTTCTCAGTAGCTAGTTCTAGCTGAGTATAAAGCCCACATCCAGATGTTCCTATAGCACAAGACTGCTGAACCAAGGCTGTATTATTATTTGTCCAACCACCTGTGTGTTAGCATCTGTTTCCAATTTTATATGTGCAGTTTTCTACATGGATTACCATCACGTTCATTATTTTTTACAAACTATACAGTGTAGCAGCCTCAAGACTCCTGCATTCCAATTCTCCAAATTCGTTTACTATAAAAATACACCACAGTGTTTTCAGAAATCTAGCACCTCCTGTCTAAAGATAGATGATGCAGTCATGCAAGTCTTTTTTTAGTCCAAAAATATCCTAATTACATCTAATTATATTAGATTTAATAAATTTTTAAATAAAACTTTTGGTAATACAAATTAAATGTGACCATTGTAGAAAATTTAGAAAAGATAACTAGCTATGTTTCTCTCAGTTTCTTCTCTATGTGTGTGTAAGCAAATATACATATTTAGATATACATATGTAAGTATATATTTTATGTATAATATATATGTGTGCTTTGTATATATTAGTTTATATATAAACACACATATATTTTACAAAATTGGGACATATATATATAGGTAAATAGATAGATAGATATCCTTTTTTTCATTCAAAAATATATCTGGACACTTCTCTACAATTAGGAAGTTGATGTTAAGTCCCATCAAATTTATGCTTACAGGAAGAAGCTCATGGTTTTTATTAACTATTGTGAAACTTCATTTGACTCTACCAGAAGTATTATCAATACTCAATAAACCACAATACTAATATTTAGTCATATTATAAACACATTAACTCAAAATGGAAAGTAAATTCAGTGACTGCCACAAAAGCCCCATTTTTCCTTTCCTCCCCTCCCCTCCCCTCCTCTCCCCTTTCCCTTTCCCCTTTCCTTTCCTTCCTTCCTTCTTTCTTTTCTTCTTTTTAATAAAAGGCATTTGGTATAATTCTTACTGTGTTCCCAATAATCTAACTTTCTCAGATCCAAAAACTTCCATTTCTCTTTAAGAAAAAGCTAAGTGAGAAGTTCTAAAATTGAAGGATCAGTGTCCTCATGTTTTAGATTTTGTAATCCTGATTATAAATGTTATAATCTGCTTATGATATATAAACTTAACCATTATATGCAAATGTCTTGGGCCAAAGATAGTTCCAGAATTTTTTTCCACTTTAACCTCATCTAGTGCAGCATAAAATTAACTTCAACATAATTCCATAAACATTGATCACTCACACTAAGCCACACACACCAACAAAGATGTGGAACACAAGAATGAGCAACTATGACTTTCTCCAGGAATTCAGTCCTGCAAGGGGGATGGCACATGAAACACGAATTGATGCTAATGCAGTTTGATAAGTAGTAGGGATCTGTTCAAAGTGCAAAAAGAGCATAGATGAGAAAAGAATTTATTCTGCTCCAGGGAACAGAGTTGAGTAGAAGGGTGAGAGTTATATTAGAAAAAGTGCATGCGACTATAACACTAAAGAATGAAGAAGGATTTTTCCACTCAGCAAAGGAGAAGACGGGAATCCAGAGAGCAAAGATGCAGAACCCTGGTGGTGCTGAAGAAATGGCCGGTAGAACTGCAGCTCCTACCAAGGATCTTCAGGAAGGGAACTGCCATGACCCGGTCAGTCTTTTTAGAGACAATTCTGGGCTGGGGGGCCCTGGGGAAAGTTTTGCAGCTGTTTCTCAAGGAAAATAGCACTTGATGATAGTTCATATGTTAAGAAAAATAAGTTTAAAAAATTCAGGGTCTCTGAGCTTAAATAAAATCAGGGTATACATGACCAACAGAATCATAACTTCGTATCTCTTGACAAGAAAAATGGTTTTAGTTTTTATATAAATATAATACATATTGAGAGTTGTCATTAACAGGCTGGTATTCTCAACATTATCCTTAAAATTAGACCTTAATTAATTTTCTAATAAGCATTCCACATTTATGAGCATTCCTGGAGTTATGGTTTTGCACTAATTATACATAAATGAGATATTCTAAAGATAGGAATTAAAAATAATCTAGCATAAAATTATAACCCCAGATCTCAGGTAATAATGTCTAGAAAAGCCACTGTAACTTCAAAGAAAAACATGTTTGTTTTTTTTTTTTTTTTTACGGAACTATTTTTTAAAAGCATGTATAAACACACACACATACACACACACAATAAATCCATTAAAGTCTCTCTTGGGCAAGCAAGCCCAGGAAGCTTTTTTTAAAAAAAATGACCATTACTATATTTCTATTGTTGTATGAGATACTTGAAAGATTCAGGGGAAGATTATTTTATTGAGCTCCCAAAGGAGAAGAATGTACAACTGCACATTCTTTGGAATCAAAGGAAAAGGAGAATAGTCCTTTTCTTAGCTTACTTTTAAAAATACACAAAATTATAGGGCTATTTCACTTTCCTTGTGGATAGGCAGACTAGCCATTTGGTAAAGTAAACCTCTGAAAGACAACTCAGTAACCCTCCTGGAAAAATTGCAACTGCAGGACAGTGAAGTGGTAAGAGAAGCATATTAAGATCTGTTTGGAGAATTTGTCCATTGTAATTTTTACAAGTTCCCATAGGTCTATCCTATAATTTTCAACCTTGCATTCATGTTTAAGGCATAACTATCTATAGCAACTGTCTCTGGTAGTAGGAAAGATTTACTCATACATCTGTGCAAAGGTAGATACGGAGCAGGCTTTTTGTTTTTCCCTTCCTTCTCTTATCTACTGCTAGCTGTTGACCCAGAGTGACCTATGAAACAGGATGCAGAAAATAGAACAGCCTTTGTCACTTGGGGCCAAGAACTCTTCTCACGTTGGACTAATAAGAGGGAGAAGTTAGCAATCTTTAATTGATTTTGTTCATCACCTATCATTATACTAATTAATCTATGCAGGTAACAAAAACTGCTTTTTCAACATTAATTTTTCACTTATAATATACAATAGCTAGTTATTGTACTTAAAAACTTCAGTAACACTTGATATGCTGGTGTCAGTTACAAATCAATATTTTCAAACGTGATTCTTCCACTAGTAATTTATGGACCCACTAAATCTAGGGAACAAGATACGATCTTGTTTCAACATAGGAGCAGAGCTAATGTCCTGGTACACTTTCCTGGTGCAATGAGCCAAAGTTCTCCTTTCAGAGCCAGGCAGAATTACTGAAAATATGCTCCAAATTAAACATTAAAGAATTTAAATAGGCCCTTTTCAAAAATCACCAAAAAAGTTCAGGGAAAAATTCCAGTCACTGATAATGACTAGGATTAAAGACCTTCGATAAATATTTTCCTTGTAGTTATCAGTCAACACATGTTTATTTAAATAACAGGAGAAGGGGAATGCAAATAACTCAGCAAAGTGCAACAAAAGAACAAAACATTTTACAAACTGGAGAAAAACCCACTGGCAAAGGAGCGCTTTAACATTCTAAGTGTCCATAAACAATCCACTTCAATGTGAAGGGGCCAGAAACTGGTCTTCCAAGTCTGTACCCTCATAATTAAGGTCCAGCATAACTAAGGCAGTGGCCCTAAGCGAAAGTGATGAGACTTGTAGATTAGAATTGTCTTCATTTATCTTATTACCTTGACAGTGATATTGACCTTAGAAAAATCTCATTGAGTCTAGTGTCAAGGGCTAAGGAATCACAGACTTTTAGGATCCTGTGAAGTGTCTTGGAGATGAAACCAGAATCACAATTCTCTGATCCTAGACATCCTTCAGGAAATCCTACATCCATTCATATTACTCCAGCCCGGGGCCACCTGGTGCATGCCCAGGGTCTCTGACTTTGATATCAGACTAGATATCATGACATTGTAGGGGTGGAGATGGTAGAAGTTTTTCATGTCTAACATCCTGAAGAAATGTATAAAATTATAATACACACCCTGTCCTAGTAAGTTGGCTCTGGCTTGGCATTGACTCAGGCGGAGTCTCTCAAATGCACTGGCAATAAGACCAAAGAGAATGCAGCAACATGTCATCAAATTCTCTGTTTCAGATCGTAGTGTATAATCATGCTTTTAAAACATTTCTATTTCACACATTCAATTGACCCTAAATTGATCAATACTTGTGATATCCTGAAGATAGTGTGAATAGCATAAATAAAAGGTTTATTTGATGATAACTTTGTTTCCTAAATCACAGATTTTTATTACCTTCTTTGAATAAAAGTAATATTCCTTTTTATGTATGTATAGCAGAGCAAGCAACACAAAGGCAACAGAAACACACTAAGCAATTAACCTTCAAGGGATGCTTTCAGAAAGGGAAGGATATGATGACCTTCACAAGGTTTCAGCATCTAACTGATTGCTTGACAGAGCAAGCTAATCAGTAGATGAAACTCTTGTATTTAAGCCAGACACAGGAGACAACTGTAGCACTGGGAAAAATTTCTTTCTTTCTTTCTTTCTTTCTTTCTTTCTTTCTTTCTTTCTTTCTTTCTTTCTTTCTTCCTTTCTTTCTCCTTCCTATCTATCTATCTATCTATCTTTGTCATATTCTTTTATATATATACATATATATACATATATATGTCTATATAAATATATATGTGTGTGTATATATACATATATATGTATATATATGTAAATATATATATATATATATATATATATATATATATATATATATATTTACATTCCTCTCACACAGAAGACTTTTTTAAAGGACAGAAAGCAGAAAGTCATTTGAATTGAGATTTTTGCTAATGGAACCTGTCTGAAACAACAATAATATAATGCATGTGAAATCACCTATCATAAAACTTACATTTACATGGCTTTATTTGAATTCTAGCAAAGTGTACCATTATTCAATTAAAAAAGTCTTCTTTGATTGAACTAACACGGGAGAGATAGGTCACTATCCAGTAAAGTCCTACCGCAGGGACAGATCTCCAAATAGTTCCTTTGAATATTTGTCATTGTATTGCTGGCTACCATCCTGTTTTTATCCCCAGGAAAATTAACTTGTTCATCACCAGCTGCCTGGGTTAATAACAATACAATCCAGGCTCCAACTCCTTTAAGGATATTTTCCAGGCAAATGATACCAAATTTAACTTCACGGGTTCAGACGAAATTAACAAGGCAGTGTAATGAGGCTCCGGATCATCTTACAGAACTTTCTAATATTGCATATACATCTTTAAGAAGAGAATGTTTAATACCGTACTATCTGCTAGACAAAAGCAGTTTCTATTCAATAGCTGTCTATCTTTTTATACCCTGGGGAAGGCAGTCTTTCTCTCCAAAAATGAAGAGAATATCAGTGGGGCCAATCTCTTCAAAGTGCTCAGAGCTCAAAGCAATTGCCTGCAGTTGTAGAGTCCCCACCCTCATTATCTCCACAAAAGAAAAATGACCGAAATGCAAAACACTGCCTGTCTTTGAGGCAGAAATTCTCAAAAGAGAGTTACAATAAACATTCACCAACTCACATCTAAGCTCAACACTCTAAAATTTTAATTTGCCTCCTTTAAATAACAATGTGTATATTTATATATAAGTTATATATACTTGTATATATACTGTGTATTTGTGTATACACGCACACATGCCCACACTCATAATGTATATGATTGTTTTAGGGTTGTGATATAGAATGAATTTCCTACTATGGGTTGCCCCTGAATAAAGGTATAAAATCATTGCTTTAGTTCAATTTTTTTCTGATGTTTTGGTTCTTCTCTTTCCTATCCAAAGCAATGTTCCTCTAGTTTCCCTCAAGATAATTTCAGGGATAGATTCCCTCTGACTTCGGAGTAATATATGTTGCTCTAGTAGTTAAACCTTTCCTGACTGCGTAGTTCCCTTCCCTTCTCTCTGCCTTCCTTTCCTTCCCATATCTATTCCCTCCCCAAACACACACATACCTGAGGGGAAGCTGCTACCACTACTGGGTATAAAAACAACCAATCCCCTCTCCGGGGCGTCATTCTGAAATGTGCAAGTGACGCTACTCCCCCCTTCAAAGAGCCATGGCAAGAGGCAGTCTCATCATTTCCCTGGATGTCGCCTTGTTGTGGGGTGACCTGTGGAAGTGCCAGGAGGGCAGACCAGGGCGGAAAAAGAAAGAGCCTGATGGTTTAAAACATCTTACATTTGTGGAACCAACCAAATGTGAAGTTGTCCCTACCTATACACATTCTCTTATGTGAGATGAAAAGGTTCCTTCCAGTCAGCTCCAGTCAGGGTTCCTGATACTTGTAGCCAAAAGCATCTTCACCAACACATTAATCAATAAATACAAATAATCAAGAACTCTCGGGAAAAT
Source organism: Sturnira hondurensis (assembly GCF_014824575.4). Taxonomy (NCBI): domain Eukaryota; kingdom Metazoa; phylum Chordata; class Mammalia; order Chiroptera; family Phyllostomidae; genus Sturnira; species Sturnira hondurensis. The sequence goes on from NW_028076312.1 coordinate 520,661, forward strand.
GATATTAATTAAATGGAACTTAATTTACCTAATAGTAAAGCATATGACAAAGAAACACGATTCATGTAGTGTAGACCTGGCAAACTGGTTGGAAGAAAAATCAATGGAGTGAGGTCCTTAATCTACTAACGGATCCTAGACCATACGCAAGGTTTATTATACACACAATACAGAGCATAAGGAGTTTATCACAGTGTCATATTTCACCTAACCACTGCGGGAAATGTGTTTGAGATTGCACTTTCTCACGTATTAGGCCCCATTCATCAGCAAATTCTGCTGACTGTCTTTCAATACTTGATGGCATTTTAACAGTTCCTCAGTTGTCAGCTATGTGCACTGGCATAAACGGGGTGGGGGGTGGCGCAAGTGATGCCTCTGGGGACAAGTATTTGATCGCCAAAGTTTAAAACTGCTGAAAGTATGGGGATAATAAAAAGCAGACCTTCTTTACAACGGCTTTATTATTGCTTTACATTTGCTGCACAGAGTGCACCCTCTACGGATCTCTGAAAGCCCACCGTGGTATGTCACTTCCTTGGCCTGAGCTCTTTGTTTCTGGGTGGTGACAGGAACATCCTCACTGTTTTCTCTGCTTCTGTTCTTGCCCTGGAAAGACTGTTGGTCGTTTGGGTTGATCTAATATAAATAAAGTTTTATTCCCTCACTGCTCACAACTGTCCAATGTCCCCACGTCATACTCAGATAAAATCCAATCTCGCTACCGCATTCACTGAGGCCCTTCATATATGGAGCAGCTGTTTCTTACCCCTTCAGAGTCATGCCACGCTAGTCTCTGGCTTCTTCATTCTGCTCTTGTCCCAGGCAACTCCTCAACGTACTCTGAGTCAAGTTCTGTCTACTTGAGCCATCTTCCTAGAATGCTCTTTCCCAAGACCAAGGCATGGCTTAACATCCTCACTTCATGTAGGCTGTTCTTTTTTCAGAGGTCTCCCCTGAACGGTTTTATCTGAAATATCAACTCTTCACCCTTTCACTCTAGTACACTTACTGTGGCTTTACTTATCTAATCTATTTGTGTGCATGAGTGTATGTATGAGACAGAGAGAGGTGGAGATAGAGAGATAGGAATATGGTGAATAATATGATGATAACTATGTATGGTGTCAGATGGGTACTGGATTTATCAGGGTGACCACTTAGTAAGTTATAAAATATCCAATCATGAGTTATACACCTGAAACTAATAACATATTATGTATCAACTGTAATAGATTTTTAAAAATACTTAAAAAATAAAACAATAAAAAGTGTGAAAAGTATTTAATTAGAATGTCAGATACATGGGAGGTCAGAGACTCAATCCTTTTCACCATGTTTATATAGATTATCTTATAATGCTTACAAAAACGTGACAGGTACCATCTTGTTATCATCATTTCATAGAGGCAGACATTTAGGCATAGAGACACTGAGAAACACGCCAAGCTTAGAGAACTAGTAAGTAGTAGAATCTGAATTCAAAGTCAACCACACTGTCATTCTGGAGGCTGTTGCTGTTTAACTGCTCTCTTTCCTCTGAAATTAAGGAAAATGAAAAAAAAAATTCCAACATAAAGTATAAAATACTATATTATTAGAACACTGTAGGATATAAGGTTGAATGTGGATGATCATTAGGATATAAATACAAAGTATAAGACACTATTTTAGGAATATATTAATATTTTATTATTATAATATATACAATATTTAAGTTATATATAGTTATATATCATAATCTTACAGTTTCATAAGAAATATATGATTTTCAATTTCTAATTTATGTGACTTCACATGATTTGTTTTTCGTTTACGTATGTTCCATATTGCTTTTTGGAAAATGTCAGCAATAATCACACAAAACATTTAGAATAACAAAAAATGCCCATATTAAAATTAATGCCTCCTGTGGGCACAGCAAGGAAACTGAACATCACTGTGCTTTGACAGTGTCAGTCAATTGTTCTCTCCTCTCCTGCTCCAGTTTGGAACATTCTGGGAAGGAGACACAGGGACCACAGGGATAGAGATCAGAATATCACCTTTCATGTTGTAAGGGTGAATTTTAAAAGATGATGTGAATATGCAGCCTCCTCGGTGTCCTAATGTTGCCCTAATGAATTAACCCTGCCCTGCCAAATCCTGGCAGAGTTACAAGAACTGGGGCTTCTGCTATTGAAGTAGCGTGCTGAAAGCAATGGATGAGAGAGCCTACGTGAGTAGAGAACAGATTTTTCCAAGGACAGTGTTGCTGGAGAATTCACTCAGTGGAACTTGCTTGGTTCTTTTAATTAAGCAAAATACTCCTTTCACAGAGGGAGGGAGGAGGAAGAGGCTAGAAATACTTGAGGTCCCTTTCCTCCACACAAAAGTGAAAATTAGAGGGATTCAGTGTTAACTTCTCACACATGTAAATACCACCTTTCACTGGTTTCACACGAATCTTTATCTTTCCTTCTCCTTCCTTTCTGGATCATTTTGGGAGGGGATGGGTAGGACTCTAGGTTGGATGTAGGAGATCATTAGGATTACTTTAGCCAGTTGCAATAAGAAGTTAAAATTTTCTACCATTTCATTGTTTTGTACCAGCATGATTGGTTTTCATGTTACTTTTTCTCTTTCATGTATAGGATTGCTTTTTTTTTTTACTTTATTTTATTTATAGTTAAAATTATACATTTACTTTGGGAAATTTAGAACACAAGGAAAACACCTCATGGAGAACGCCTGTGAATACACATTTGGGCGGCTGTAATGCCAGACTTTTTATGTGCATCTATAGGCCAGGGTCTTGGCAGGCAGCAAAGAGCACACACCCAGGCAGACATTTCAAAGAACTTATTAATGAAGGGACTATTTACAGAGGGGGGAAATAGAGGGAAAATTAAAAAAAATAAATACATTAATCAAGAGCAGTGGGAAGTTAACCGATAGTAGGCTTACACAGGCAAAGAGTGGAAATGACCTAAGTGGACCCTGGCTGAGAACTGGAGCCTAACCGGGGCCGAGGGGCTGCCCACAGGAGCTGGCGCTGTCAACTAGGCAGCCATCACCGCAAATGCATCCAAGGTGGGAGGCGAGGAACGAATGCTCCCACCTCTGCTCCTGTCCCCTCCCCTCCTGTCAGTCCCTCTTTTTGGTCAACTACAAACCTAAGTGAATGGACCAGTCAGTTGGCTTATCCAGGGAATGGAGGAGGGCAGAGAAGTACAGAAATGGATGAGTGCTAGAGCCAGTGGAGAAACACGTAGTGGCTGATCTGTCAATTTGTCTGTTTATCTGTCTGCCTCTCATCTATCTATTCATTTTAAAATAATGTCTTATACTTTGTCACTACCTTTATCTTCACAAGGTATCATACAGAATCTATCTTTGTATTTAATTATATACACACTTATAACATTTTTATGGCCACATGATATTCCATGGTAGGAGACATATGGACAAGCCTTATGCTTACACAGTTAATTTATTTTCACATTGTTTTCAGTTATCATCTGCTCATGAATGATAGTCAAAGATGCCCTTTTGAATTGTTTTTGAGGATTATTTTATAATTAGTGCAAATAATGCTCTCTTTATTTTATCCTTCAACACAAAATGAAATTCTCTAATGATTTCATCACATGACAAAGCTAATTGACTTTGAATCGTAGCAAATCCGGCTTTGCTAACACAAGCTCTGCCTTCACTGCTGAACACAGCAGAGCGGTATTTTAACCCAGCCGAGATATGATGGGGCCATTGAGTGCTAGCACCAATCAATATTCACTGCATTATAATCAACTGGCTGCTTCAAACTCCAACGTCGCACAAAGGCTTTCTTAGCAGTAGACTGTTCGTTTCACTGAGCCTACAGTTTCAGGAAGTGGGGATAAAAGAAAAATTTTACTCTGGTTCTACGCAGAAGGCTGGAGGTAACGAATATAGAACTATGACCTGGTCCAACAATGACCTAGTTTAATCATCTCAAAATCGAAGGCTAACTAAATAATAGTCAATGTGAAACATTTTAAAAGAAAAGTCAGTTTTGATCATGAAAACCCTACTGGGCTGAGCATTAGAAAATATGCTGGTCAAATAAATAATATTAAAACCAATACCTCATCACACAGATAAAGGGCACCATCACTATCAGGCCTCCCACGCTGAGATGAGGTCTCTGAGCCCTCTTCTCCATTGCCGCCCATCCCGGGATGTTCAGCAAAACACTCCAAAATTCCCACTGATACAATTTTCCTTCCAACGCAATGACACTTTCCTCACGTAAGCTTATACAGATGCAAATATCATCAAGGAAATTCTTAGAAAAAAATCAAACTAATTCAGTCACAGAAAAACTCTCACAGACGCCATGTATGAAGGTGCTTAGAGCCGTCTATTGGGAGTTGCAGGAGCTCACAGGGACTTAGGTGCCCATCACTAGGTACAGTGGATAAATAAAATGCTCAGATGAGTAAAATGGAATACTACCCAGAAGACAGAACCGATAAACATGATAGACATATATATTAATATGGGTAAAATTTAAGAACATAGTATAGAATAAAAAGTAAGAAACTGAATGGAATATATAACAAAATACAGTGTTTAGAAGTCTTAGATACATGTATACACAACATAACTCTAGTCATTCTTCAAAGATATCTGCAAATCTAAGGAAACATATCAAAAGTATTTGAAAAACTTTCATGGAGGATGGGAAGAAATAAGTGCAGGAATGGAACATGAAAGGAGAATAATAATAAAAATCTGGTGATTACTGTCTATTATATGCTGAGAAGTATGATTGACTGAGTTCTTCATACCTTAGGAAGAAGAACAAAAAGAATGGAAAGAATAAGATGAAGAGAAGGGAGCTAAGCGTGATGTGGAAAGAAGTAGACAAAGGGAAAGAACAGAAGCACGAGAAACATCATTGTTACAATTAAATCGTGATAAGGGTAAGAGGTTCCTAATGCAACACTATGAAAGGCATAGTGAGAGGATAATAGAATGAAGCAGAGTAATCAAAATGTCAAATATGACTGCGTCCGTGAGGACGGACATGGGGAAAGTATGCGGCTAACACAGGACTGCCATCTTCTCCCTCCCACTCCTTACACAGCTACAAGATGCTCTTCACGAGTTACTGTCTGATGGTACAGGGAACGTATTACATGTGGAACAGTTTAATTTACAGTTTCCCCAGTTATTATCTGCAGGTCCATGTCTATTGCTTCAATTTACTTTGTAAGTAATGTTTTTCTCTCTCTTCATCATTAAATCCCAGAATTTAGAATCATACTTGGAAGATAGTATTGTTACACAAAATACTTGTCAACTGAATTAACATAATTTCCACCATTAGACAAACAAAAATACAAAAGAGAGAAGGATAAAATTCTTGGATAGAAGGCATGGCCTGAAATGCATACCTATTATGTAGAGATGTCTATCAAACTCAGTATTTTAAAACATTTACAGAGTACTGATTTTTATAACACCAATACCACATTATTTCTTCCTTCCAATCTTTTTTCTTTCAGTAGTGGAGTGCATAGAAGGGATCTTGTATGGAGATGATTTTCAACTATTTTTATTTATAATCTTCTTATGTTACAAGTGTGAAAAGATAATTCTGAGTTCACTCATATTTGAGTAAGTCATATTTGAATATTGTTTGAAATTTAATTTTAGATAAGTACAACTGCAAGTTATCATAAGTGCCAGCCATGCAGGCTCCATCTCCAATGGTGGCATGCTATTTTTTTGGGTCGATCTGCCCATGTGTTAAAACAGCAATTCCCCTTAAAGGATCCTTCTACTGAAAAGTATCAGTTTGGCAGATTAGGGATGATAATCTATTTAATTTTGTATATAACTGTCTATTAAAAAAGAAGACAAATGCTTGGGCTACTTGTCTTTGGACAGTGAAGTGTGTGGGCTGCCAATTTTAACCATATTAAATTTAAATCTAATAAAGGATTATATGTTGTTAGGTTAAAATAATGCATTCCTCTTAATACCATTTCTTTATGTACTTTAGAAAAACTCAAAGATCTGATTATCTCTTGTATCTTTATATAAATTCAGTTTTTCTTGATTAATAGATGTATAAAAATGTCATTTGTCATATTTCAAAATGAGCTATGATAGCAAGTGCGTGTAAATTTTGTTGCACCTAAAAACATGCAAGTTATGTTTTCAGCTAATTGTGTGCACTGGAATACTTTATTGCTTAGATAATATTAAAGTATAGCTAGTCATGTAATTTATTTCTCACACTTGATATGTAGATACATATTTTTTTATTTTTTTAATATGTTAAAAAAGAATTTGGTATTAGCATATTGTTACATGCAGGTAACTAATGTAAATGTATTTGAAAAACATTTATTTCATTAATACTATAGAGTAAATTTTCATTAAATATGATAGCACTAACTTTGTGGGTTTTTTTAAAAATTTTATTTATTTATCTTTAAAGGGGAAGGGAAGGAGAGAGGGAGAGAAATATCAATGTATGGTTGCCTCTCATGTGTCCCCTGCTGGGAACTGGCCTGCAACCCAGGCATGTGCCCTGACTGGGAATCAAACCACGATACTCAGGTTCGCAGGCCCGCGCTCAGTCCACTGAGCTACACCAGCCAGGGCTGAATGTGTTTTTTTAATTTTATTTTTAGAGGGGAAGGGAAGGAGAGAAGGAGAGAAATATCAATGTATGGTTGCTCCTTGTGAATCCCCTGCTGGGAACTGGCCGGCAAGGCATGTGCCCTGACTGGGAATTGAATTACGATCGTCTGGTTCGCAGGCCCACACTCAATCCACTGAGCTCAATCTACCGAGCTACACCAGCCAGGGCTTGAATTTGTTATTAATTGAACATTTTCTAGATTTAAATTGTTTATATACAATTATGAATATAATTATGGACTTCCAAGGAGATATTTTATTTCTATACAAATAAAATGGACTTTGTAATGGACTTCCAAGGAAATATTTTACTTATATACAAAAGTATTTTTAAGTACCTTCTGCTCACCTCTGCCTATATTACAAATACTATTCTACACAGTACTGCATTACAGAGCAAAGCAACAATTAAAACTACCCTTATTTTAAAAAAATGCTACACAAAATTGAGAAATTAAGCCCACAAGTGCAACTTCTTTCTCTCATCCAGGTAACAGCAGCTGTGCAGTTGACTGCGCCTGGCATGATGCTGTACTTCATACGATTAAAAGTTGTTTCCTGCTCTGATTTAACCAGAATGGGTCAGATTCTTACTATCTCATATAGTGCTGTAAGAAGAGTTCGATCAAGTCATTAATTTATTAAAATATTGGAACTTATGCCTTTTTTGGGTCAAAACTCATGTCGAAACAAACTGAATACAAGAACAAATGTTATGTATCGCTGAGCAATACAGCTGTTGTTTAAATTTGCAGCTCACTTTTTAAATAACCTTGATTTTTACATCAACTTTTATTTCTCTTTGGGTCAAGAAAAGATTGAATGTTTTACTTACATTTTGACATTTTATTTTCCACTTTTAACTAGTATAAAAAGCACTGAAGTTTTATTTTAGTTTTTTCCCTCAGACCACCACATCTTAATAGTCACAAAAAAATAAAATGGACAGTTTAGGTTGTAAACCCAATTGATGAAGTCATCTGATTCCAACCTCTGATTGTAGAGAAGACAAAGTTGAACTCAGTGGTGAGTAAGTGTCCTGCTCAATTTCTTGTTACAAATCAGAAATGAACAGCGATCTCTATCCTTTGGAGCCCCACTTGTGATGGACTCAAATGTCCTCTGCTGACTCACAATATGTGAATAATTTACGGACGGCTCTGCTACTTCAACCAGAACCAGATAAGACATATGTAAGTATGAGGGATACCGAATAATTATATTTAAAACGGTAAAGACAATGCCAGAAGGGAGGCTTCGTCGTCTGTACAGTGATGTTGTCAGTACTCTGAGTACAGAACCATTCAAACGACATCTGAAAGGAACCAGACTTTGTTACATGTACACACTCTGCGACTTTAGAATGTCAGTAACTTTTATTTGCATTAACCTGTCAATTTATGCAACTCAAATGCATTTCAGTTCTCATTCAGTTCTGTTATTGAAATAATGGTCTAAATATTTAACAACAGATAGTGCATTTTCATCAACAAATTGGAATGAGTAGACAATGAAAACTGATTTATAGCCATAACACTTTGTACAATTATGAATACTATCCTTGAATTAAACTATCAATATACTTTTAATTTGTTTTTAAGGTGTCCCTGCTATTATTTGAATGTTATTTTTCATACTTGTCACCAGGTAAACAAAATTGTTTCTAACACCAGGGATAGCATGACAAAACCAAAGGTGGGGGAGAAATTATACATATATGTATATATATGTGTGTGTGTGTATATATATTTGTTTAATATATATATGAGTATATAAATGCATATATTTATTAATATATGTATATAACTGAAGCTCTCGAAACTCTTCAGAGTGGAAAAAAATGGAACCAAACTCACTTCTGTGATGATTGAAAAAGAAAGCACCTCGCCCAGTTTCTAGCGTATAATATACCTGGTGCTCTGTTCCAGATATCAGTGATACCTGGAACAGGTATCAGTGATAGACTCAGGTCTACAAGGGAGACATATACTCTGACTTCCATACCTCCTCCGATTCCCTTCTCCAGTTTCAGAGGGGCCCATATCCTACTCTAGAACAAAATAATTTTGCATGCACAATACAGCCTCTGAAAAAGGGGATACATAATGGGATTATAAATACTTGAGTAGGGTTATCTGGTCACTTTTTCTCTCACACTGTATCTTCTTTCTTTGTGGCTTGCTTTCTTAGGAAACTGATGTGGTAGGAAGGGCTTGCTTTTAGAAGAAGCAACTTAGATTCTCTGGGTCATACTCCTTAGATGATAAAAGAGGTTAGGTGAGCTTGCTTTCTTCTATTCTCATTTCAATTTCTTATCAGTCTGGGACTTAAAATAAATGGCCCAGAAGGAACCCTGTAAATCCTCATGTAATCCAGACCTGATTACTCTGATAAGAATTTATATCAAGGTGTAGGGTTGGAGTTCCAGATCCTATTAGGCACTTAGAAACCCCCCTTGTGCATGAAACATCCCCCAAACCTGACAGATAATACAATAGCAGGGCTGTCCTCTTTTCCTTTCTTCTCCCAGAGACAACAAACTGACAACTAGTGACAGGATCCTGTGTGTTAGCTTCAAGTCAAACACTGTCAAGTGGTCATTCAAGGATTATTTAAATATTTATAGGAAATGAATCATCTCTCCTAACAGATTATATAACAGTATGAAACTGAATGCTATTTGTCACATTAGAGGCAGTATAACATAAAGTTCAAAGTCTACTCTCTGGAATTAGATGACCTGGCTTTTATTTCTCATGTCATCACATTTGATCAGCCAGCTGTCATTGGGCTTGTTAACTTTTTGTCCCAGTTTCCTCCTCTGTGGAAAGGGAACACACTAAAAGCCTCACTGAGCTGGAGGAAAGATTGAATAGATTTTTACATGAGCCAACTCAGATGGTTCAGTAAACATCAGTGAAGGGACCAGATCCAGAGTGTGGGTTGAGGTTGTTGCACCACTGAGATAATTAATACCCTTCTGAGAGCTCTACTTTGGTAACTTTTTTTTCTCCTGTAAGGAGTAAGACATTAAATATTTTAGGCTTCACAGGCCATATGGTCCCTGTTGCAAATGCTCACTTCTGCTGCTGTCCTGTGAAAGCTGCCTCAGAAAATATGTAAATGATTGGGGGTAGCTGTGTTCTGTTAGAGCTATATCTGAACACAGGTCAAGCTGGCCCATGGGCAGCAGTATGGCAATCCGAGCTCTAGCAACTTTCCTTGAATTGCAAGATTCTTTTCACCCTGGTTGGTGGGGACACAAACTGTTCCTAGATTTGGATGAGCCCTGGGGAACTTTCCTTTTAGCTCTGCAGACAGGTTTTTTCCCCTGGCCTCACGTTAGCAGATGCTGATTCCTATTCGGCCGAAGACCAGCAGACATCTTCCACACATCTCCAGAGCTCACTCTCTGTGGTTTTCTCCCCTCCTGTAGTCTGCCCTGTACATTCCAGCTGCCTTGGCCTCTCTGGGTGGCCTGCTCTGTCTCCTCAACTCTGGGAGACTGCCGGGTGTCTCTTCCATTTCTGTTCACCCTGAATTGTGACCTAGAACCTTCTCCAACCAGTGTTCTGGGGCTCTCGTAGGGCCTATTTGTTTCCCCTTTCTCAGGTATAACTGTCTTTCGGTGCCCAATGTTTGATGTTTGAAAAAACACTGTTTTATACCTTTTGTCTGTTTTTTTAAAATTATTTTCAGTTGTTTCAAGTAGTAGGGTAAATCTGGTCTCTGTCTGTTTATCTTGGAAGTGGAAATCCCATAGGTTTTAATTATTTCATATACAAGGCTCAGAAACATTCAGAAATTTCACCCAGACCATTCAGCTAGTAAGTACTGTAGACAAAAATCAAAACTGGGGCTTCTCCAACTTCTCAATGAGTACTTCCCTTGTTATGCCACAGTACTTCTGCAGGAAAGAATGGACTACAGTCTGTCTTGCATACACAAACAATGGACCGAAGCCTTTACTAACAAAATTAAAGAAATGTAACTTGAACAAAAGATTTTTGTGGGTATTTTACTATATTTTGGAAAATATTGGAGGGATCTTATACTTGTCATATTTCCCAGTGGGATGATGGACCCCACCCCCCCCCCCCCCCAATTCTAGCATTTTCACTGTGGTTCTGCTTGTGGAGAACATTTAGGTTTTTTCTCCAAACAGAGGTAACCTTGCCCNATTTTCCAGTGGGATGATGGACCCCACCCCCCCCCCGCCCCAATTCTAGCATTTTCACTGTGGTTCTGCTTGTGGAGAACATTTAGGTTTTTTCTCCAAACAGAGGTAACCTTGCCCATTCTGATGATCTGACACTGTTAAGTTCCTACTGGAGAGTCCTCCTCTGGCTCAAGCTTTAGCTCTTGCCCTTATCTAGGAATGTGACTTTGCCAACAAACTGGAATGAATTACTTTCGACAAAGGAGAGAGATGCACGTACTGCTAAACTCCATAAACATGAGGAAGTGAGAAATGTGGAAGTATAAGTATAAATTCTCACATTTCATGTTTATTACTTTACGGAATTCTATTTCACATTCTCTGAAATTGTAATAAATTGTCGAATGATAAAACATATGGCATCTGAGTATTCCAAGTGAGAGATATTATTTAGATAGCAAATATTGGCAGAAATGTGTAGCATTATATTTCCAGGAGCCTTTTCTGTTTAATGAGAAAGAAACACTTATCCTTTTACAAATACATGAGTTACAAATATATACTAATATATGTATATATCTGTAAACACTGATAATATGTTTGTCACAAGCAATGTATTTGCAAATAAAACATTATGTAAATAACGCTATGCCATATGCACCTCCTCTTTTAAATGTGTGAAAAGCAGGTTTCGTACAAGGAACCGAAAAACTGAACTGGAGATGGTGATTCACACCTCTTTAAATCATCTGATTTTAATTACATTGTATATGTAATGTTATATACAACTTTACTTCTTAGTTAACCATTTAAATTATTTCTAACATTTCATGAAAGTGAGGTTTAACTCTTCGTTCTTTAATATTTATTCATTGGTGTTTACATTTTCAGTAAAACATGTATTAGCACACAGTAGGCATCTTATTTGCATATCAATGTATACATACATTTTTCTCTCATCCCTAAAATGAATGGAATGTCTTTCTAAGACTCCTCCTAGCTAGAATATAACATAGTAGGTTACTATACCAGGATTTCCACATTATAGGATACACATTATCCTTTCAAAACATATTAGAACACCGTAAGAAGTGATTTCCTCCATGGGGAAACTCAGTTTGGGGAAATTAAATAATTTATTTAAGGTGTAAAAGATGCTGAATACCTGAGGCTCTGAATTATAATATATACTCTTTTACTACACCACTGGTTTTCAAATATTTTTTATCAAAGATACATTTTTAAAATGATATACTACAAGAAACTGCAATTTTAAAACAGTTAAAGTAGTATTTTTATTAGCACATACTTACTTTTATAAATTCAAAATGAGAATATTTACTTATGAGGTTAATAAATAATGAGGCAATTCTGATATACATACACATTTGAAGTCAAATGTTACGGACAACAATTTCGGACTCTTAATGAGCCCTACTCCAATTTATTTCTATGATGTGTTGAATTTGCAGTGACAATCAATTCCTTATTTCTAAAGATAAATCATTGTATATGGAAAAAGTTCTTTTATTTTTTTATGATTCTAGTTGTATTTTATTTCTTTTTTTGTTTTTTAATTCTTTTATTTCTTTATTTAATTATTTTTCAAGAACTCACATGACTTCACTCTAAAAAGACAACTAACCCAATTAAAAAATGGGCAAAGGACTTGAACAGACACTTCTGCAAGGAGGACATACAGAGGATCCAAAGACACATGAAGAGATGCTCAATATCGCTTGCTGTCAGAGAGATGCAAATTAAAACCACAATGAGATACCACTTTACACCGGTGAGAATGGCTATCATAAACAAAGCAACAAACAACAAATGTTGGAGAGGGTGTGGGGAAAAGGGGACTCTGGTCCACTGTTGGTGGGATTGCAGACTGGTACAACCATTATGGAAAACAGTATGGAATTTTCTCAGAAAACTAAAATTGGATTTGCCTTTTGACCCAGCAATTCCACTGCTAGGATTGTATCCTAAGAACCCTAAAACACCAATCCCAAAGAACATATGCGCCCCAATGTTCATAGCAGCACAATTTACAATAGCCAAGAGTTGGAAGCAACCTAGGTGCCCGTCAGTAAATGAATGGATCAAAAAACTATGGTACGTTTACACAATGGAATTCTATGCAGCAGAAAGAAAAAAGGAGCTCCTACCTTTTGCAACATCATGGATGGAACTGGAAAGCATTATGCTGAGTGAAATAAGCCAGGTGTTGAAGGACAAATACCATATGATGTCACCTTTAACAGAAAGCTAAACAACAAAACACACAAGCAAGCAAAATATAACCAAAGACACTGAAATAGAGAACAGGCTGACAGTGACCAGAGGGGAGAGTGGAGGAAATTTCAGGGCAAATAGGGGAGGGATTTAGAAGAACATACATAAAGGATACATGGACAACAACTGAGAAGGGTGGAAATGGGAGGGAGGGGGGAGCACGGGGGGTGGATGGGATGGGAGTAATAGACAGAAAAAATTCTTTTAAACAAAACACCTCATAATCTCGAGCTGCCCTTCAATTAAATTGATCCAGAAATATAACATATGATTATAATTTTTGTTTATATGTACATTTAGAATACTGAACTAACATTCCTGATTTAAATATTTCAAAATGCTGTATTTTCATGTGTATTTTGTAATATTATAGGCATGTCACACATACGTTTCCAATGACTTTTGCTCAGGTCCCAGGACATAGCTGGAGCAGCAGAACAGAACCTGTCTCACAGTTAAGTTCTGACAAATAATCCCTAGGTACACAGGACTGCACAGTTTAATTCTATCATAGAATTTCAACCTGGAAATGTGGGTTGGCACAATTTAACTAATGTGGGCCCTCAGTAAATGTTGATTAATAGTGTCCACACACTCCTGCTTTTTTGAAAATGCTTGTATTGGCTTGCTACTGGGAATAATAAAAGTATGTCAAATTAATGTATATTTTGAGCTTATTAAGTTAGATTTGATTTTACCCTCATAGTCCAAATATTTTCAAGATATAATTTTATTATACTTTTAAAGAATCTTTTCCTGAATAAATACAGATTAAAAGAGATGTATGCATCTCTATTCTTATTTAGATTTTATTTTGCTCTTGGCTTGAATTTCTTCTTCACTTGGTTAAGATGAACATAATTTCTAGTTTGGCTTTGTGATTTTCACATCTCTGTTCCTGCTCTCATTGGACCTTGTGTTTGCTCTTCCTCATTTTGTCAACTTTTGAGATATTTCAACCCCTTTAAATGAGTCTTCATTTAGATCACTTCTCTTCTACAGAGGCACAAATTTCTCATTATTAAATGAGAAAAAGGTTTATGACAGCAGTTTCTCAAACAGGTAGAATGAAAATTAATTACAGTATATTTTTTAAGGTTGGAAAGGTCAAAAGTTTGGAAAGGTCACATTAAAGGTTGGAAAGGTCAAGTTAAAACTATATTCCCTCTAGTTTTCCATGTTCCAAATGTGTGCCCCTACATTCAAAGCAGTACTATTCATGGCGGCCAAGCCATGCAGACAACCAAACTGTCCTTTGGTAGAGGACTGGAAAAAGAAGATGTGATACATTCATACAATGGAATACTACTCAGCCACAAGAAAAGATGAAATACTGCCACTTGCGACAAGATGGATGGATCTTGAGAATATTATGCTACATGAAATAAATCAGTCAGAAAAAGCTAAGAACCACATACTTTCATATATAGATGGGATATAAAGCTGAAACCCAGAGGCACCGACACAAAACAGTATGGTGGTTACCAGAGGGAAGGCGGTGGGGGCGGGGGAGGGGCAAGGGGGTCAATATGTGGTGACAGAAGAGGGACTTGAGTGGTGACACATGCAATGTACACTTGAATCCTATGTGATTTTACTAACCCATGTCCCCCCAATAAATTTAATAAAGTGAACGAATGAATAAATAAACCTAAATATTCTTACTAACCAATGTCATACCAATAGTTCATCCTTGATAATGATAGTTCAGATTGATAAGGTTTATATTATTTTGTAAAAATGGTAAACACAACCAAATAACAAACTGCAGAGCACATAATTGTAGCAATGTGATTACTGCATTTCAAATAAATTATAAAATCTAGAAAATGTGGGGGAGAGTGGCAAATTTTTGTAAGACTAAATTATTCCGTTAAAAATGTTTTATTTTTATTTTCTCAAACTTTTGTTTTTCTTTACTCTCAGACATTTTGCCCTCAGAAAAAATAGTTTCCTTACCTTGGATGATGATTCTAAGGAGCATGGGCTCCAAGGTTTTTCACTAGGAACTTGTGTTTTATACATTACTGCACACTTACCTCCTCTATGCTTCTTCCTGTACTTGTATAATAAACATAGTGCCTTCATAATGTGACGTATGATACAAAATACAATAAATTATAATGTAATATTTTCTAATATAATGGTATGAACAAAAATTTACATAGGAGAAAACTAAAATGGAGACAGAAAACAGTTTCAGAACAAATATTACAACAATATTTTCAGAACAGACAGAAAATAGTTTCAGAACAACAAAAGTTGTTTGACTGGTCACGATTAGTAAGCAAAATCCTACCTGATGAATCAAAGGTCACTTCCTTGCCAGGACTTGGACCTACATCAATGGACACAATCGGTGAGAGTTTGCGGAAGTCCCACAGTTTTATAACTCCACAGGAATCACAGGACGCTATAATGTGATCCTTTAAAGTGTATAAAAAGAGAAATGTGGATACATATATATTACACATAGACAAAAATATGTAGTAATACAAAAGAGATTTGTGTTACAGTTTTATCAAGTCCATAGGAATACTCTCCTCTGAACTAAAAGGTAATTTATTATACTTTTAAACAGAAAGTTGGTACAAAATGATCATTTAAATACATTAAAATCTAAAGTAAATTTTGGAATATTTATTTTTCAGAAAATTACCCTTTTCATTAGTTATATTAGAAGATGTAATAAAACTAAAATGTACACATCCCTATAACTTATTTATATACACATACATATGATGTACAATGGATGGGGCAAAAGTAGGTTCACAGTTGTCCATATGGAAAATAACACAATAATAAATAATAATATAAGAATAAATTCTGTGTTCCACATACTCACAACTGTAAACCTACTTGTGCCCTACTCTGTATGATATAAGTCATTTACACAAAAACAACCACACACGTGAAAACACTGCGCTAAGACGCATCTCACTCTATGTGCTGTAATTAGTAAATACTGATCATTCAAAAATAAAAACATAGGTCGCAAAACAAAGGAACATAAGGCAAGAAGACTTTTAATCACTGAAGATAGAATCGCTCGGGCCAGGTGGCACTGAAGGCAAGGAAACAGGGTTTCCTGTGGTCTGTGAGACAAAATTGCTGGAAGTCTTTGGGACTGTTGGGTCATCCGTAATAGGATAAGGACAAAGGGGACTGGATAAAGGAGATGGAAAATGAAAGGAAGAGGGGACTCAAGTGTTATGGAAACAGGAGTGGCTATTTTCCCAATATGGAAGTATCAGCACGGGCACATCAACTTCTAGCTCAAGGTCTGTCTACACCCCTCAGCCTGGCTTCTCATATGTACACTGAGCATCCACTTCATGCCTGGGACCGGGACATAGTGATGGGTAGGAGGGGTTTCTGTTCTCCAGCAACTCATGAGCTACATTCATTCTCACCATTCTGTCATTTAACTTCTATGTCCACTAACCAATTAAATATGAGTATTGGCAACATTAGGCCCATAAATAAAGTTTATGATAAGTCATTATACTGCTTCCATTCAATATATAGTATCTCTTTAAGCTCTAGCCTAATTCTTTAATGTAAAATAAAAAATCATACTTGTATTCTTCCTAAATATTCTAAAATATCAAAGATAATAACTTGATTATTATACAGTTTTCCTTCTTATCATTTTCAACTAGCTTATGCAAATTTTCTCATGTACTCCTTGATTTCTATCTCTTCTTTAAAAAATGTGTACCTGTATTGCACTCCAAGTGGACTTGGTTTTTCCCTAAGCACACCAGTAATGCAACAAATACCATTAGTAGTAAAATTCTGTAACTGTAGCCACAGGCAAAGAAATATAACACCCTTGTCCCCAATTTAATAAATGGGATGTTTAATCTTCTTTATGACTTAAAAGGAACATGGAGAACTTGGAGTGTTTTCAAATATGTAAACATGCATTATAAGAATTGTGAAGAATCAGTGAATTTCAGTTTCAGAAAAGAAAAGTTCTCAGGATTAGCAGGGAATATTAATGTTAGAAATTAGAAGTCTTTCCAGATATAAGGGCTTTCAAATATCTTTCAAAAGTCAAAACAAATGAATCCTTTTTTCTATTCTGAGAACAGAATAAATATAATTAGAATTTAATTTGGATGCACTTTACACCAAAGGCAGGTTGTGGACTTGATGTACTTTTCTTGTCTGAATAAGAAAAACTAAATGTAACCTTAAAGCATGTTTTATACCACTGGGTATTAAAATCTGAGGAAATATACTTAAAATAAAAGCAGTTCAATCACTTTTAGGGTAAAAATATGTATTTAAATACTTTGAATATTTTTGCATTTAACTTTTACTGCTGTCAAATGATCGATGTATAACTGTTTGATAAACTAAAATAATAGTCAATATTTATTAAGTGCTTTCAATGAACCAAGTACTATGCTAAATGTTTTATGACTAAAAGAGTAGATATTATTTTAAATAATTTTGAATAGCATCATTTAGCCAGATTTTTCCCATTTCCCAAGATAGTTAGAAGCTATGGCAAAGTATGCATTAGATAAAATTAATATAATAACCTAGTAAGTGATACAGAAATGCTGGTGTTCAGATGTGATAACCAAGACTTTCTGCTGGTGAAAACACAACTTCACTACACCTCTAGTTAGTCCACGCGGCCCACGGAGTACCTATGGCAGTGTTTGGAGCAGAGTAGAATTCAGAAACACGTGTTACACCAGCAGAAGAGGAAAGCCTCAATGGAGCTTATCTAGAAGTTTTACTCTAGTCCAAGTCCTTCCAAAACGATCTTGAGGTAAATATTAGTTCTAACCCTGATGGTTCTGGATCATTGAGAATAAAAAGGAAGAGAGAGAAGGTGCAGAGAATACAGAACCCAAAACTCGGAATACCCTCAGGACCCAATATCCCTCCTCCTCTTCCCTCGCGCCAAATGGAAGGCCAGCTGCCAATGAATTCCCTCCCAGGGGCATTGAGAATCTGTTCGAATATTGCTGGTGCTGATGGGGAGTGTGAGTTTTGAGGATTCTGGAGATGGAGACTGTGGGAAAGGGATTACTTGACCACCTGGGGAAAAGCAAATTATTTATCTAAAACTTGTTAAGTAAGAAAAACAGCCCTGGCTGGTGTAGCTCAGTGGATTGAGCTCGGGCCATGAACCAAAGGGTCGCTGGTTCAATTCCCAGTCAGGGAATTCCCAGGTATGTACCTGGGTTGCAGGCCAGGTCCCCAGTAGGGGGCATGTGAGAGACAACCAGACATTGATGTTTCTCTCCCTCTCTTACTCCCTCTCTTCTCCTCTCTCTAAAAATTAATAAATAAAACCTTAAAAAAGAAAAACAATGGTTAGTGATTGTTAGATGCCAAATCTAAACAAAGAAAGATAGATTCTAAAGAAAAAAAGTTTTAGAGATATTTCATTATGTGCAATCATCCCATTTCACAGATGATGAAAATGAGATTTAAGGAGGTCAAGTGACTTTCCTAAAGTTACCTAGGCAGGTCAATTTGAAGTGAGCATTAAGGCATAAGCCTGGCTGACATCAGAGTCTGGGATTTTAACAAACATATTCTATTTTAGAAACATGAAGCATAATATATCACAAATATTTAACTATATTAAATATATTTCCCCATTAGGATACATTTAAGTAAGTCAATAACTCAGATCAATATTTGTCACAAACATGGTTCTTACAATATTATTTTTAAGATGGAGCAGTAGAAATGTAAGAAGACAATTGTCAACGAGTGAATAAATAGACATGTAACCAAATCACTATTTCAACTAGTAATTTAACTAGACATTTCCAAAAATTGTTAATACAAGGGTAACCACACACATGTAGTCCAATGAAAGGAGTAAACAGTTGTTTACACTGTCTGATGCACACACAGAAAACTATGTTGAAAATAAGAGTGGTAGGAACCAACTCAGAAATAATTATCTTTAGGTGGTAGGATAAACTGTTTTTTGTTTTTTAAATTTGCTCCATTTAGCATTTTTAAAATTCAAATTTAATAGGATTAGCACATATTAATTTTTATAATCAGCAAAGACATTTTAATAAATAAATAATGAAATCAAAACATCATACACACTACCTGTCAAGTGATCTAATTTTCCTAACTTAAAATTCTACTATATAAAGTGGGCAAGGAAGAGGGTTCATCAAGCAAATGGCAGAAACATTAAGCCCTAAAATATCAGCTGCTTTCAATATGTGAAGGTAATGACCTGCAACTTGGTATTAAGGTATAAGTATAATAAAATGTTTAGGCTCATTAGGAGAAAAATTAGTATTTCAAACATTTTGAGTATACTGATACATTAGCATGTCTCTTAGGACAGGCCTGAGCAGCATTAAGCATGAGCTCATTACACCATTTCCGCAATAGTCTAACGGCACAAATAAGGCAAAGAAATTATGGAAATAGAATGGAAATAGAAGGTAAAATTTGGGAGTACTCAAGGCTAAAGAAGAAGGGAACACCAAGCACTGGAAAGTTGTAGATCCAATTGCTAATGTCAGCACATACTTCTTCCCAATGCCATTGTCAATCTGTTAGGCACAATAATTTATATCTTAGTCATGCCCCAAGTATGTGGAAGCTGGACATCTCAAAAATAATTACTTACCATCTATGGAACACTACACTACATAGTCGCAGTGACTTGTTCAAAGTGATTTATATTTATTACCTCAGTTAACCATCCTCTTTATGGCTACATTATACTGCATTACCATTCAGATGAGAAAAACAAGACTTGTAATGTTATAAAGCTTGCCCAAAGTCATTTTGTTAGTCAAACAGATCCAGGATCCAAACCTAGTTGAACTGAATTAAGTATCCAAGCCCTTAAGCTCTTAACCAGGGAAATAGTTTGCATGCCCTGACTTAGAGGCTTCGGAGACTGGAAGCCAATGAAGGAGCATGTGAGTGCTTGGGGAGCCTGCTCTGTTATTAAGGCAGAACACCCTGAAAGCACTAACAGTACTCGAACAAAGTATCAACAACTATGTATTAGCAAAGAACAAACTGAACAAGCAGGTATTTAAATTTATAAGGCAGAAGAATAATTAGAAATAGATGAAGAAAATTAATGTATATAAAGGAACAAGTATTTACTGGGCTGTACTATGTCCCTGGCTTGGGGCCAAATGTGAGAGATATAATGGAGATAAATTCAAAAGGAACCTGTAGCGAATTGCTGAAGATAGAGCCATAATCCAGCAATTACTACAAAGTTAAATGCTGGAAGTAGGTACAGGTTGTTTACATTAAAAGTGGAACACCTAACCGAAGCCTGGAAATCAGGGGTTTCTCCTAGGAACGCAGCCCTAGGATCTGTCCATTAAATGTAAGCAACTTTCTAGAAATAACCTTTGAATAGATTAAGATTACAAACAGACACCAGGGAAGAGAAGGCAGGAAGGCATCATGGGTATTTAAAAAGGCACAATGAGCCCTGCCGGGGTGGCTCAGCTGGTTGGAGCGCAGTGCCATACACCAAACGGCGACGGGTTCAATTCCCAGTCAAGGCACACACCCAGGTTGTGAGTTTGATTCCCAGTTGGGACACATAGGGGCAGCAACCAATCAATGTTTCTCTCCCACATCGATGTTTCTCTCGGTCTCTCTCTCCCTTCCTCCCTCTTTAAAAGCAATATGAAACACATACCCTCTGGTGAGAATTGAAAAAAAATGGCATGATGGTAGAGCACAAAAGCAGAAATTAACATACCTCACTGTGGGAATATGGTGAATTCATGATGAAGTTAACAGTGTGTAAAAATTCTGAAGAGCTTCTGCAGCTCACACTGAGAAATGTGAATTTTATGTATGATGTAAAACACTTTTATGTATCTTGAGCATAAATATTGATATATTAAAAAGAATGTTTTAAGGCCAGTCATCTCAGTGAGTTAAGTAGGTACTGTTTAGTGCACAATTGTGTCTGAGGCCCTGAAAAGCAAGCGGACATTGCCTTCCTGTGGTTTTCTAGTTAGTGCTGTAAGACTAACCAAGAGTTAGAAACCGGGCAAACTGGACCAGAGGAAAATCTTTCGCTTCCTTCACCCTGGAAATATTGATTGAGATTACCACCTAGTAGTAGGCTCTGATTTAAGGGGTGAAATACAGGAGCGAGCAAAACAGAAGTCCTGCTGACATGCAACTTGTACACCAGTGGGGAGAATCATACAATAACTAAAGTAAATCGGTAAAATACGTGACACTGGGTGCAAAGGATAGACAAAGTGTAGAGCAGGAATATCTGGCAGGAGGAATGCTGAAATGTAAATAGCCTGGCCAGGTAAGGGTTTCACTAGGCAGATGGCCCCTGAGTTAGAAGCAGCCAGGTTTGTGGGGACCACTGTGCTGTAGGGGAAGAAGCCAGGTTAGGAAGGGGGAGACCAAGGTCAAAGGCCCCTGGAACTTAAGCTGGCTTCGAATCCATCAGATAGACGAAGGGACACAAATAAACTCACGTGTCAATACAGTGGAAGGTTTTCAGTCAAGGTTTTCACATTTAATTTCGGCACGCATTATTATTTGATATTGACGCAGTGACCTTGGAAGTAGCAGAAGTTGAGGGTGAGTATAATGGACATTAGGGGAGAGGGAGGGTGGAGATATGGCTCGTTAGTGAATGCGGCCAGACGTCGGTCTAAGTACAGCTTGCAGCTTTGTCATTCTTTTGTCACTTTCCCTGTTAAACTAGGAAATACCAGAGTTAACTGAAACATGCCAGTAGGCTTCCCACTAGTCTTTAAGCAATTATATTGACACGAGTGCACAATTAAAGTAGTCGCCCAACTGAATAATTCACATACACACTCACAGAGACACGCACAGAGCAGGTATTTTCCTAAAATGTTTACCACTTGAGATCTCTGCCTCTGCACATCAGCCTATTTTTTCCTAAACAATCATTTTTAAATAAAGCATGCAAATCTTATATATTTACATTTGAATGAAGCCTGAAATGATGATATTTTTAAAAGATTTTTATTGATTGATTTATTTTTAAACAGAGGGGAAGGAAGGGAGACAGACAGGGAGAGAAACATCAATGTGTTCCCTGTTGTGCCCCCACTGGGGACCTGGCGGGAAACCCAGACATGTGCCCTGACTGGGAGTTGAACTGGTGACCTTTTGATTCACAGGCTGGCACCAAATCCACTGAGCCACACCAGCTGGGGCTGCACTAATGATTTCATTTCCTAAAACAACCCACAATAATGGGCAATCCAATTTGAGAATTAAAGGACATTCAGATTCTTTAAAAACTACTTTTTCCACTGCTGAACTTCCCTTCAATTCATTGCATCAAGCTGCGGCAACTCATCCGTTTTCTAGAATAGGACGTTTCTACCCCTCCACTAGTCTACTTCCTTTTGTTAGGGTGAGCGGAACAAAAAAATGTGTACGTGACTTTAAAAGACAATGAAACTCCGTTTTTTAAGGACTCTATAAAATTGTTTGTCATTCATTAAATACTGACCAGACAAGCATTCCCTGTTAGAATGGCCTTCTGCCCTGTGTGGGGGGAGGGTTAGAGAGGACAGGAAAGATACAATTCGGAAATGAATGAGACATGATCCTAGACCTTAATGCACTGTAGCATCATCTTGTTTGAACGAATTTTTAAACCTAAATAAAATGAAATGTATTTTCCTGTGACTTTACATTTTGGAAATATTTATACACGAGAATAAAACCGATGTAGGTGACTCTCCTTCTCAACACACTTGAAAATACACCGAGCGTTTTCTTCCCCAACACCCTTCATCCCTGGCTGGACCCATACTCTGTTTGGTAACTTGGAACCCAGCACACTGCTGCTTCGCTCTCTCCATTTACCAATCCAAGGCACAGAACGTTCTGTTTGGCGTCTGAAGTAAACAGCTTGTGATACTGTTGGAGCAGCTTTTGCATTCATTTACATTAAAGAACTGGAGATCACAGGACTCCGGAAGAGTAGAAGCTAGCCACAATTGCTACTGCACTTTAGGTAGTATACCAGGGATGACGATTTTAATGGTGCAGACGGTTACATTCATTAATCTGTTGTCCTTTAGCAGGGGAGAAAACCGGTCCTTTTGTATTTCCCAGAGCGACGGAGGGGGCAGGGCAGGGAGTGAAAACCCCAGCAGCCCTAGTCTTCTGAGCTAGTAACTAGAGGTCAGTGAGGGTCTTGGAACCTGAATGTCCGCCTCAGCAGCTGACATAGGTGTATGTCCTGAAATATCCAGTCAAATCTGTTTTTTTTCCTGGTTGGAAAAGTTATGATTTTTAAAAATGTATCTAAATCAGTTCCACAAATATTTATGGAGTTCTTATTATGAACAAGGTACAAATTCATATCTCTAGTAATTTCAAAATCATCATTTCTATAGTGCTTAGCTAGCGCTTTAATAATATGTATGTATTTTTACCTTTTAGGGTGAAATAAAACAAATCAGAGATAGCAACAGCCCCTTAATGACTGCTCTTAATTACAGTTCTGTTTTTCTTTGTCTTTCTGCTCTCCAATCTTTGCAGCAGATATCATATGTAGATCCACACAGATTCTGTTAAATCTGTTTCATTTATTGTGAGAGCATCCTAAGGTATTTCTCTGTTTGACAGAAGTCTTTTTTAAAAGTAGCCAATTACTATTGATTAATACAGTGTTCACCATAACAACATTGCTGGGATAACCTGCAATGAATTTATTTTCCTTTAATATGTACATAAGTGCAGTTGCATCCAATCAGGGCAGTTGGACATACATAACATTGGTAATACATGCACAGGTTTGTGTCATCATAATATTTATTTACATTACTGAGGTTCAAGTTCGGCTATATTTGGCTGTAGCTATATTGAAGTGATT
The DNA here is from genome assembly GCF_014824575.4 of Sturnira hondurensis. NCBI lineage: Eukaryota > Metazoa > Chordata > Mammalia > Chiroptera > Phyllostomidae > Sturnira > Sturnira hondurensis. The sequence continues at coordinate 544,669 of NW_028076312.1, forward strand.
AGATGAAATATTCTCAAATTTACATTTGATTCATAAAAATAGCTTAAAGGATTACGCTATATATATTTTACTAAAATTCACAGGTTTTTTAAGAACTAGCGCTTTACTAGGCTGTGCTTCTGTTGGCACAGAACTTTTAAAGAAACTATTTTTTTCACTAGAGAAACAATCATATTTTCTTGATGCTATCAATTACTGCCACAGAAATCTCTTCAGAGAATGAAAAGTTACAAACCCCAAAGGGCACAGTCTATTCTCACCAATTTCAGCTATGCTAAACATAACATAACAAGGACGCCACCCAGAATTTAATGATTTGGTTCATTTCGTAATTTTCTGTTTGGATATGGAAATGGAAAACCATCTATTTCTAAGAAAAATTTCTGCCCCTCAGCCTTCTTCCCATTCTGAGACCAATCCCCATCTTTGGGGTCTGAGTTTTCCCTAGCTCACATGCACTCCGAGATGTAGACAAAACCAGCATTTCAAGTTAGAAACAGAAGGTTCTTTTCCTTCCCTACCACCCAAGTCAAGAAATATCTGAAATTCTTAAAATAAATAAGATGAAAACTTGAATGCTTTAAGAAAAATAGACTAAGTCAGGTTTCTGAATGTAATCTAAATATAGCAGCTTACATTTCCTTAGCTAGAAAACTTGAGTTTTTTGATAATTGCTATTAAATTGGGGTGGGATGAGAGGCAGAACATGGTGGTAATTGACATACTGGGCCCCAAGGCCATTGTTAAATCTGCCACAGGAAATTCCCCACCATCTGTGGGGAGACATAACTTTTAAAACATTTTCCCTGCAGGGCCACTCTGAGTATACAAATTAAACTTCTGAAGAGGAAGGGCAGATTCTTTGGCCCTGCCTGTAGTTTTGCATGTTAATGAGCAGTCACTTCTTGAGGTAAGGATTCACAGGGTCACATTCACCCAGGAACACGCAATTAAGTGGGGAAAATTACATTAAAGGGGATAATCAAGTTATCTTGTAATTACGCTTTTGAGTAAATTGGTGTGACAATTCTTTGTGCTCTAATTATGTGGCTCGGGGATAATGGATGGTACGTTATACTTATTACCTACGTGTAAAGCAATCTCTTACGCTCTCATGCTGTTATCATACATGTGGTTTTCCAAACTTTTCAAATCATATGCAAGTCTAGTCTGACTACAGTTAATCATGACTGGAGACAAACGTATAATTTTATATTGATATTATGATATTTAGAACATGCTCTATCCTTTAAAACTATTCAAATGAGATGGTTGTTTTGCAAGACCACCTACTTAAATGGCCAAATAATCTGAACAGTAAGATTGTTTTCTATAAAAGTAGTAAATATATTTTGAACTATTTTGGGCAGCTATATGCTCAGAATAAACATGGGAAGTCTGCAAAGTGTACTAAACTTTAAAATAATATTTTAAGATCAATAACATGAAATATTTAATCCTGTCCCAGCAAACATTATCTTAATTTTCATTATGTCTTCTTTTACGTAACCCTTGCATTCTGACCTGCAGCAACTTCCTGATATTTCCTAATCAATCAATTACTTTCTGTACCAAGAACTATGCCAAGAGCTATGGGATTTAAAAAAAAAAGTTAAGGCATTAATCAGCCAAAAGAATCTCTTGTATGACCATAGTGAGGCATTTATTTATTTATTTTTAACAAATAAACATTTGTGAAGCCACAGATAATGCTCTGGAGTTACTCTAACATGATCTCAACTCTCCCACATTTTAACCACTAACAATCTAGGTTAACAGTTACCTCTGCATGTAAAATAGTTCATCTGCTTAATCTAATCCTAGCTCGCTCCCTGTGTCCTGTTACTCCATCACGCCACGCTTCTACCACCCCAGGAACTTGGCCTTTGCCACTGCCTCTGCTTGAATTTTTCCTTAAGATCTTTGCATGGGTTTTTTTGAATATCTTTCTCTCAAAGTTCCCCCCTGACCATTCTATTACAAGCCCCAACTTTTACCTCATTACACTTTTTACCCTAATTTATCTGGTCATGCAGTAGTTATTATTCTTGAGACTATCCATTTGTGTATTTGTTTATGGTCTCTGGTTCTTACCAGAATATAAAGTCCAGATGGATGGGACTTGATATTGTTCATTGCTGTAGTCTCAAGATTTTTTGCCCTGGCTGGTGTAGCTCATTGGATTGAGCATGGGCCTGTGAAACAAAGGGTCGCTGGTTTGATTCCCAGTCAGGGCACATTCCTGGGTTGCAGGCCAGGTCCCCAGTAGGGGACACATGAGAGGCAACCACACATTGATGTTTCTTTCCCACTATTTCTCCTTCCCTCCCCCTCTCTCTAAAAGAGAAAGAAAGAAAGAAAACATTTGAAAAAAAAGATTTAGAACAGGTCCTGAGACATAGTAGGGGCTCAATAAAGATTTGCTAAATTATCCTTGGCTGGTGTGGCTCAGTGAGTTGAGTGCTGGTCTGGGAACTGAAAGGCTGCCGGGTCGATTCCCCATCAGGGCACATGCTTGGGTTACAGTTGCCTGTTGGGGGGATGGGTGCCAGAGGCAACTGATTGATCAAATCAATGTTTCTTTCCTTCTCTTTCTCTTTCCCTTTTCCTCTCTCTAGAAATGAAGAAATAGAATCTTAAAAAATTTGCTAAATTAAAGGCCATTACTGAATTTTTCATGTATGACCAACAGATTGTCAAAGGCTGTATATATACAAAAACAAATGATTAGTTTTATAGTCAAAGAGGAAGTATCAAGAAATATGACATAATCATGTTGCTTCTAATTTTCCTGGAACCATCAAGAAAATTACAAATGATTGAATTTATCTTTATGTAACAGTAGAAATTACTGAAGGTTAAACTTTGGGGACAGGGTGACGAAATCTTAAATGTACTATTCCTTTTTATTTATAGTGCTGAATTTACAAGAATGAAACAAAGTAGAAGTAAAGGGAAAAGGCCTTTATCAATTTATTACACCTAAAAATTTCTAATTATTTATTTTTTGTTTGTACAAATTCTTTTTTTCTTTTACTTCTCTTTAATTTTTCTCTCCAAAATTGTTTTATGTTAAGGCAAGGTTATTTAATAAAAGATTAGTTTAAGGATACTGTAATATGAGATTAGTTTAAAAGATATAATTGATTTTTAGATATGTAAGAGCATTGAAATAATGCAAATATATGCAAAGTAAAATTAGCATGCTACATGCCCCTTAATTTTTTAATTCTGATGTCATTCCAATTTCCTGAAATAGAACCTGCTTTGGTGGTTTTTTCCCCCACATATCTAAAAGTTTTGACTTATGCATTATCTAGGTGCAGTAATGAATAAGAACTGACATCAAATATCAATATTGGCCCAGAGGAATGGTAGCTGACATCCAGTGGGATTCTGAAGTAAACAAAATTGAAATTTTTTCGGTGTATAAGCACTGCCTGACATCATTCGTCCTTCAGAGGATCAATAGCTGCATGACCTCAGTGCCGTTTGTATCGCTCTATACAAAGTGGCCAGAGAGTAATATTAAGTACTTCCTGCTTGAGACTGAACCACAAACAAAATTCAAAATAATCAGAAATTCAGATTCCTTTCCTAAAACAGAATAAAGATAACTTTTCTAGGTAGGCAATTGTAGGTACTGGTTTATTTATGATTTCTAGAAAAGATAACACATTAATTTGTGTTCATATGCTAGTGTCTTAGAAAAAGCAATTGACCTATCCAGATAAAATTTAACAGTCTAAATTACCTAATTATTAAATGGTATATTCTAATATAAAAAGGACAAAACACTCCAACTATGGCTTATATCCATTTTTCATAAGATTTAACTCAAATTTAATGAAATTACATCATTTCTAATTCAGTATAGTTTGAGAATTTGATTTTGTTATCTTTGTGAAAGTGCAAAATATGTTCTGCAACTGTTTATAAAATTGATATTACATGAAATGACATGGGAATAAAGCACCCATTTGTGTGTGTGTGTTATTTTATTAACTTATACTTATTAGAATACAAATGTCTCTTTTTAAAAAGCCCTTTAATAATAGTAATATGAATACCAACAATAACAGGAATGGCAGTTGTAGAAATGGCAGGAATAGTATTGTCTAGCTGCCAGGCACAAAGTTAAACACATGATGTGTATTATCTAATACTCACTGTCTATTTCTCATGGTTACAAAAGAACTGAATGATTTCCTCAAGATAATATATCTTGTAAATGGCAAAGTCAGGATCCAAAGGGTGCTGGGAGGAGACAAGTATAACTGAAATTGGGTAATTTTCCAGTGCTCCGAAGTCAGGGCACACTATGATGCTATAAAACTTTCTAAGGAGCAACTAATATATCCTGAGAATTTAATGATTTTCGCTTGCAGTTCAATATCCACAGAATTTGGAAGGTCGATAAAGGTGTTATAAGATGTAATGATTAAAAAGTATAATGAAATCCTTGTGTTTTCATTTGTTCGGAATTTTGCATTCATTCATCACCTTTTCTGAATAGTCAATACATAAATGAAACTACAGTGTATGCTGGAGGTATGGAGTGCACGGGATTTAAAATACCCCTTTTGTCATTCTTTTTCACTGCAGTCCAATGTGGAGAGATTTTTGAGTTTAGTAAACTAAGTAAACAAGAAATCCCCAATCACCAACGATAACTTCTGCATTGCAGTAGAATGGGTAACATTGACTAAGACGACAAGGTGGAGAAAATAGCCCGTTAGCATGAAAGAAAAGCCAGAGTTCTATATTTGGCATATTAAAATGAGATATACAAATTTAGGCTAAGATGCAAAATAACTCACAGGGACTCTGAGGATCAGAGTGGGGCTTATTTTGATGACATCTCATGTAGATGGAGTTAAAAGTGACAGGTTGAATGAGATGACGTAAGAAGAAAGTCTGCTAGAGAACAGGATTTCAGACTGAGTCTTGATACTGGGTAACATCCAGCAGTCAAATGGTGAAGAAGAATCCAGCACAGCAGTCCGAGAAACAGGGACCATGGAGATTTTACTCCTCGGGATTCAAGAAGGATGTTTTAGGTGATTGTGAATATAAAGTCTAACAGTAATGGAGGAAGGTCACTGGCTGCAACAGCATGAAAATCTAGAGCAATTTCAGCGGTGGGGTTGACTTGGAGTTCCATATGAATGGTTGAGAAGAAAGTGATACTGGAAATTTCTAGAGGAATAAGATCATACAGAAATAACATTACTCCACCCTGGCTGGCGTAGCTCAGTGGATTGAGCACAGGCCTGCGAACCAGAGGATCACGGTTCAATTCCCAGTCAGGGCACATGCCTGGGTTGCAGGCCAGTTCCCTGCAGGCCAACTCCCAGCAGGGGATGCACGAAAGGCAACCATACATTGATGTTTCTCTCCCCCTCTCCTTCCCCTCTAAAGATAAATAAATAAATAAAAAGAATTGATACTTGTTTAAAAAAATAACATTACTCCTCAAAATTGAGAGTATAGATTAAAAGTTTAAAAAAATTAATATGTATCTGAATGCAAAAAAAACCCCATAATAAAACAAGGGTGGGCAAATTTGAAAAGAGCCAATAGAAATGCTACAAATAATGAATGCAGTACTAGAAATATAAAACTTAACAGAAAGATTAAGTAGAAAAACAGATACAGCCAAATACAATTTAGGAAATTAGGCAAACGGTCTCTCAGGAGCAGCCCAGGAGCAGCCCAGGCCTTTCCCCTGACCCTTCCTTCACCTTCAAGTGATTGAGGGATGGAATGTCAAACGTCCAAATACAGAAAACTTTGGCACACGTTTTCAGACGGATGAAAATAGTCCTGTAGAAGGGTAAGAACAAGGAATAATGAAACATGCAATGAAGACTGCAAAGGAAAAATGGGATTTATGGTGCGACCTGAAATGCTCGAGTCCCTTAGGAGCTAGTGACACTCCCCCGTGGGGCTGGAGGGTCACACAAAAGATCCTGGGGATGCCTGGGCACTCAGGTGTGTAGCAGAGAGAGATGAGATTTCTTCTCTGATGGCTTCAATAAAGGTATACATGCCTCTACATTTAAAAATTAATATAACAATATTTGAATTAATATAACAGGTCAACTAGATGATGTGGGAATGGGACTTGAGGTCATCCTAAAGCATAATTTTTTTATGAGGTGATCAGAACCCTAGAACTTCCAGAATTATCTTACATAGTCTTCTAGTTTTGTTAAATAATTAATGAGTCGAGACTGAATTTCTAGCGGAAATGTATGTGAGAGAGGTAAATAATGTCAAGAAAAGATGAAGAGACGCTCTAAGAGAGTTGATTTACAGTTTGCTTCTGATTCCACCAGCCATGCACAGCATAGCGATTTTGGCTATGTGACTCTTAGCGCAGTTGTGAATGTCCCTGGAGGCGTAAGAACACCCGCCCCACCATGCCATCCCTCCAGGAGAAAACCAACAACTAGAAGGTCTGATGGAATCTCCACCCTGGTCAGACTAAGGGTCAAGTTCCTGGGAAATCGAAAATGGGGAGGCTTTCTCTGGTAGGTACACCCTGCTCATTTTTATGCCATGCATTTTTGCATAGCTTTTTTCTGCTTTTAACTTACACTGAATTGTCTATATCTATAAACATATTTCTATTGATTATTGTCAACTTTATTTTTTACTTTACTTTACAAAATGGACTTAGTAAAAAAGCATGCATGGTTCCTTAAAAGGGGGAGGGAGAGGGGAAACTGGGGAAAGATGGGGAAGGGTCAAGTCAAGGAACATGCATAAAGGACCCACAGACAAAGACAATTTAGGGAGGATTGAATGTGGAAGGTGGGGGCTGGGGAGGGGAGAGTAATGGGGAAAAAATGGAGACAACTGTTATGGAACAACAATAACAAATTCAAAAAACTAAAAAATGTTTCACTAACAGATCACTTTAAAAAGAGGTTTTAAATAATTATCTGCTTCTTTTAGAAATATCAGTAAGAAATAAAGACATCAGAGCTCTGATAATATATAACATAAAAATTAAATCAAATTTACATAGCTTCTCAGGACCATACATAAAACGTTGTAGATTGTGCATGTGTATCTGTGATTCTTGATTGCTAGTGAGGTCATACTGAATTTTACATTTTGTGATTTCTGTTTACAAATCTAAAATTGTAGAATTTTTCTACAATTGTGTTTATATAGCTAAATGTATTTTTACCGAATGTAATCTAAATGTAAAACCCAAAGACATCTAAAAATTAGCAAGTCTAAAACTAAGTCATTCAAATTGCTGCCCGCTGAATAAGTACCTTACAGCGAATTTATTATCAAAACTTGGCCTGACTGTTCGAGGGTGAAATGTGTCACCCTGCCGTGTCCTCCAGAAATCCCCGTAAGTCTTTTCGTTCTTTCAGTAACTGCTGCCTCCCAATCTTTTGGTAATTCCTCAGCAGGTTTGTGAAATACATGTTTTTAAATCAACTGACATAGTGAGTGTAATTTCACTTAGGAGTGTCAGTTACATAACAAAATATCATTTCCTTAATAGTTATTAAATATTTACAGCACAGAAGAGAGACATTGATGGAAAAACACTGGGCAGGCCTGCTAGGCTGATTTAGAATCGTGCTGCGATCGTCATTTTGGTGGGAACAAAGTGTGTAAACAACAGCGTTTTGGCCACTTTGATGCTGGACATCTGGACCTCATGTTCATCATCTTGCCTTGGAAATAGGTATAATTAATGTATGGCTCTTGATTGCTGATTCAATAAATCTAATCTGGCTATCTCCACATTTACTAAATTTTACTACTTGGGATGTTAAATGGTGTGCCTTTCAGCTCTGGTATTGCTTACCAAACTCAAATACCTAACTTAAAACAATTAGTTTACTGCATTTTAGCTTCCATTAGTTTTCCTGGGTACTTAAAGTTGTAAGCTACTGAATAGATTTTTTTGCATAAATGCCCAAATTATACAGGTCCCTAGTGCTCAAATGGCTTTATAATCTTGCTTGGTATCTAGAGCTAACCCATAATATTCTGACTCAATAGAGTCAGTCACATGGAAATCCCTCACTAAGATGCCTTAGAAGAGAATCGTGGGTGAGCTCATCATTAACATTCCACGGTTGACAGAGACACCGGCATAATTGCAGGTGGAACAAACAACCTTCCTTTAGCAGAAAAAAACGTTTGTGAGTGTTTTCCCTCTTTCTTAAAAAATAACAATAGCATGAAAGTAACAGAATTTTGACTATGCTCTCATTTTGAAATTAAATAAAGGGAATCTATCAGATTTCTTCTTTAGCTAATTGGAAGAGGGATACGGAATTAAGATGCACACTCTACTGGGAACTTAGAGACAGATTAAAATGTTAGATATAATTAAATGATGGAGTGTGGAAGGACTTGGGAGGTCATCTATCTTGTCAAATCGCTTTCATCTGAAAAGGAGCAAACTTAAATCACCCTCCCATGACTACCATCTGAACCCTTTTAAAGATAACCCCAATTAGCTCAGCCACACAAAGCAATGTTTAACAATTTTCCATCGTTTGAGAAATAGTCCTGATATCTCAATGTCTCCAGCTGTGGAAAAACACTTTGGGTATGCCGTCAGTTTAGATGAAGAGAGAATGTTTCAAACCTTTCCATAAGGAATTGTAAAGCTGTCCATTCAAACTTGCTGGGCTCTAACCAGAAGAAAGTCCCTATTTCTTCAATGATGTTTATTCTTGGCTTTCCTTTCAAGCACTTTGTTAGTTTCATGTTTCTGCATTAATATTTACCGTTCTACGTCAACTTACTTTCCTGAAGCCCAAGTTAGACAAGAAGCTTTAAAAAATGTGTTTCAGTGGAGTTAAGTACAATAGGAGAATTCCTCGTTGTTTCTATGTTGTATGTTGTATGTGTTTGTGTTTTAAACTTCAGCAACCCTATACTACCTCTGTGTTCCTTCCATTGTCATAATTAATTCCCAGTTTTATTCTCCTACTCAATCTGTCAACTTACCTTTCCCCTTGGGATTTTATTTCATTAAAGTGAATTTGTGTTTACGACAAGTACAAAGAGTTAAAAAAAAATTATTGAGAGAACTGAACTCACCCTGGGATTAAAGGTGGCGTCATTGATGGAATGCATGTGACCGTAAAGCGAATGCTCACACTGACCCTGGGAAGACAAAGCAGAAATGAAACCAAATAAATTCCATTCCTTGTGTATAAAGCAACTGAAGGACAATTAATTTTATGCTTTAGTCCAATAATCAGATTAATGCATTCTCATGATAGAAAATGTTAGCTTTTGATATCAGCCGCATTCGGAATCAATCAGGGCTATGCTGGCGAGTGTGCGCACCCACCCCCACCCCCGCCCCCGCCCACCCCGCCCCGAGCTGGCAGCTGCACTGAAGTCCCTGCGTCCCCACTTCTGCGGCCCTGGGCCGGTCTCACCAGGTGACTCCACATTGCAGTTAGTCTAGTTGTCACGCCAAGGGGCCAAGTAGGGAAGCCCGTGATTTCTGCTACTGCTGGGGGTGTGGGGTTCTTTTTCCTTTTTTTTTTAGGTTTAAGATCATTTTTTAATTCTTGAATTTTCAAAGTTTGGCATTAAAATCATTACAGTATAAAACACACACAGTAGTATTTTTAACACAAAATAAGCATCTGTTTTGTAAAAACTATACTTTGCATCTGCCCATTCAGTTCACCTTTTCTAAAAGCTAAAATTAACTACCAAAATTTCCAAGCTTCAGTTTGTTTGTTTGAATGATTCCAGGAAAAATGGCCCATAACACATGACACAGGGGGTGTAAATTGGGGAAGCGGCCGGTAGTTTTCATTTTAACACCAATGTTCAAAGGGCATTCTTTACTATCTGAGAAAAATTATTCAAATTCTGTAGAAGAACCGGGGGCAAATAGAGCTGGTATACTGTTGTTATGGTCTGAAATTCAAATTTAATTAGACAAGGTATTCATCCAACAAGTTACTTTTGAGCAATTAACATATATCAGGGGTAATCCTAGGCACTTAGGATACATCAAAGAATAAAACAAAGAACCTTGTCCCCATTAACCTTACATTGTAGAGAGGAAGGGAAGAAATAGACATTTCAAAAAGGCATACGGTATGTTAGAAGGTGCTAAGTATTGTGAAAATGATGAAAGTCAGACAGACTAAGAGGTATCCTGAGGTGCTAAGGGCAAATCAAATAAATGATCAAGTGGAGTGATGTACTTCGGGCCCATTCAGAAAGCAAGCTTTGAACAAAGGCTGACATCAGTAAGGGAGCTAACCAAGCAGACATCCAGAGGAAAAGCATTCCAGAAAAAAGGAAAAACTCAAACAAATGTCTCGAGGTGGGAGTTCACCAAATATGTATCTAGGAGAGCACGGTGAGAGGTCAGTCCAAAAAAAAGTAGGTTTACTCAAAAAGCTCATCTGCTCTCATTCATTACCTCGTATTTACTCAGTCCTTAATCATTTAAGGCTGGAAGATAAATTACAGAAAAGGCTACTAAAAAGAGACGTTCAAGATAGAGTGTCACCATTGTGTCCCTTATGCTCTACGACATTCATGGAATCTTTTGGAATTATGCAAACGTGGGAAAGCTTTACTACTAGGCGGTAAGTAGCACTCGTCATCTTATTCAGCAAATTAAATTCCAGAAGTTTATTTACAGAATTAACACATGCTATTAATCCCTTTTCTCAAGGATTTGCCCACGTGAATTTAAATTCCATAACAAATATCTTGAAACACTTTGGCATGCTCTCAGAAGCCCCCTTGCCCATGTTATCCTGGTTTAGTAAATTGATACTTTTATAAAATCATCAACTATGCTGAGAACTTCAAATCATCCAAATTCTTCAAAGTGGAAATAAATTACTTACAAGGCCAAAAAGGTGAAGTATAAAATGTTATACTTAGTTTTCATTTTTATTCTCTTAGGAACTTTCATGGTTAATTTTATTTCAGAACCAGTATCGTGTATAAAAGTTATATAACATTATGCTTATATAATGAGTGCTAATATTTTTTAAATAGTTAAATGAGCAAATTTGCCTCAAAATATTTCATGTATTAATAAAAGTTTTATATTCGGACCTCTTCTAAATTGCAGGCCTCTCACTTACTTGATTAATTAGTAAGGAAAATGGAGTTTTCTGATTCAAATCCTAAATGCCAAGTTTTAATTTAAAGTGGAATCTCTAAGGCACTCTTGAAAAGCCCTGGAAATATGGAGAAATAATGGAAATGCTGACGGACCACATTTGTGCTGCTATAACAAAACCTGACTGGAAGATAAATGTTTCATGAATTAAGAAAAGTTAAAAAAGCTTTTTCTATCCAGCTTTGTTCCCCAGATAAAAGTGAATCTACTCTTTTAGGAGTATGGGGAATATGTGGGTTACTAATATGCTAGTCTGCAAACAACTTTAATCAAAAGCAATACCCAAACCGGGACGTTAAAATTTGGAAAAGCTTCTTTGATGAAATCTTGTCAGAATTGTCTTATTTCCAAAAAGTGAAAAAAAGGAAAAGGGGAGTCTTAATAAATAAAAGTAATCATGTGACCTAACATGGCAGGGCTCCAGTATTTGATTCTCCCAGGGGATGTGAGGGCAATAATGCTGTAATAGTTTCTACCACTGGCCCTGGGGACAGAAATGTCTGGGACTTAATCTTTGGAAGCGCTTTCTAATAGCCATGTTACACGTTAAACAAATTCCTCCACCTCCACTGTGCTTCAGTTGCCTCATTCAATTCTCAAAAAAAAAAAAAAAATCCCGAAAGTTAAGCAGCATTACCTGTGTCCAATGAGGTGATAGTTAACCTATGGTTTTGTTTTGAAAATTAAATGAGATCAGGCATATGAAATGTTGGTGGAGTGCTTAGACAAAGTAAGAGCTTGATAAATACTAGGTCTCAACCTGAGACACAAACCATTGAAAATGCCGATGACTTCCAAATCACCTTCTCTACCCTTAGCCATCTTTCTGCCCCTCTAAGGAACGGGTATTAGACACGTCAGGGCTGTTTCTTCTATTTGCCCCTCGGCCATTTCCCTTGGGGCACTGCCCTGCCGTCTACCAATCACATCACCTTGGGCTCTCAGGCCTCTGTCCTCTACCACAGGACAGCACCAGCAAGACATGGAAGAGCAAAATTATGCACAGGACAGACAAACACTTCTTGTTCAGCTGTGATTTTGTCAGTGACTGTCCTCTGCCTAATTCCACGACTCCTGTCATGCGGGTCCTCTCCCATAGCAACAGCTCACATGTTTCCAGTGATGTTCTCCTTCAACGACCCTTCAGACCTAGGGGCAGTGCTGGCCTCCCATTGTCGCTAGCCCTTGAGTGCTGGGTTTGGTCCATTAACCCTGTTCACATTTCTATAAATATTCAACTGGAGTTTTCCTCATGTTCATCTGTTTCCTGCCGGTGACTTGTCTGATTCAACATGTCAGACATAAAATGCTCATAAAAAGAAGCCTTTTTAACTCACTACTTCCCAATCACCTGTCTTGATTCTTGCCAAACTATTTCCTCTGAGTAAATGGCATCACAGTGGCTCAAACCAAACACCTAGGCCATCCAACACCCGAAAATTAGAATAGCTCTCCACTACCCCCACCGCGACCCCACACATCACCCAGTGTATCAGCTCTGCTGTGCCCTGCCCGGTCACTCTCCATCACGGCCACTCTAACGCCAGACGCCATCATCCGGAGCATGACGACAGCAGAGGCAGCCTTATTGATCTGCTTACTCCTCCTCTCATTCTCTTCCCATCCATTTCTCTCCGGCCACCAGAGTGATCAATAAAACCTGAGTCAGATCATGTCATGCTCTAGCTTACAGCCATTCCAACAATTACCACCGTATTCAGGCTAGATTCTAAACTCTTTACTCAGGTCCAAAGGCTCTATCTTGCTTGCCTGCCTCTCAGAACACACCCTCCTCCATTTCTCATGCACTGTGTTCCACAAGGATTTTCGTATTTCTGCGTGGTCAGGGCTTTCTGAGCAACGAGTGCTATATCTGGGTTGAAGGATGATTAAACAGCAACTGTAAAGATAGAGAACTTTGGAGAGATTTAGGGGCATCTCGCCCTGAAGTATTTGGTTTTTGTTGTTGTTTGTTTGTTTACCGTTCATGAGTTACAAGCCCAAAGGCCTTCTTCTCCTCCTTCCAGAGAGGATTCATTTATATTTCAAAATAAATGACCTTTCTCCCTCTGCCCCCCGACCCCATCAGAGAAATGGCAGACAGACCCTGACTTTCATAATTTGGGGGTTCCTTTTTGTGCACAACTCCACTGCACCCACAGGGTATGCCTGGCTCTTGCTGCTCCTCCCCGTGAGAAAGTCGGGGATGACAAATTAACATAAACTGCTGGGAGAGTAGATAAACTGTCTGGCCTTTGAGCCAGCAATCTCCTGCTTTTCCCGTCAGGATAAACAAGGAAATATAAACATAAAAACATAACACTGTCATATCGGTCTCCCTCTTCTTCTAATAGGCCTAGCATAGTCCTGCCTTTATATTTCTGTTTTCTCTGCATATTTTTCTGTAACCATAGACATGTCCTTGTCTTTCTCATTCTGCTTTTAACTCAAACCCTTTCCTTTTCCTCTAGGGTACTCAGCCAGACGTGAGGTCAGGTGTACCCAGGTGGCTGAGCTCTGCCCAGAGAAGTAAGTCCCATGTAGGCCTGGCCCTTAAAACATCCCACACAATCAATCCCCTAAGCTCTTTATTTTTGCCTCTATTCAGCCATAGGCAAAGGAGCTCTGGAATAAGCCTCAGTTTCTGAACCACCACAAGGGGAAGAGCCTCCACTTAGGGCCTTCTGGCTGGGCATTCCGTGAATGGGAACTAAGCTGTCACTGTGTCAAATCTCTGAGAATTCAGGGTTTCGCTGTTTTTACAGGTGTGGACACCCAACAAACAGGTCACCCTGTTTTGTCTCTTTCATATCATTCTCCATCAGTGAAATTTATTTAATGAATTTGTTTTCTGGTTCATTGTTAGTTTCCTTCCACTAAAATTAAGTCCCACCAGAGAAAGCTTGTTGAAAACTTGTTCGTCTGGTCCACCACTCTGTCATCCCCAAAACCCAAGACAGCTCGAGTAGGATTTGATAAAGAGTTGAGCAAAAATCTAAACAGTTACACGGAGGTTACAACTAAAAATTATTTAAAAGCCACCCTTGGATATGTTGATTTTTCCACAGATAACTTGGTCTTCTTCCCAATGTTTATGTCCACCTCAATCAGTCAGGACATGCAATGTACACTGTCATATTCTCTCAGCTCCTTCGCTATGACTTGATTGTAACCTAGAAGCATATTTAACCATCGACATTGTCATTGCCTCTTAAATAACTACATGGAGACATTTTAAGCAACTACGTGGAGGCAACTGATGACCCGGGGTGAAGAAGGCAGCTGAGTGTTTACCATGTCACTAAAGACTCAAGCACGGTGCTTTACCTTAATTATGCCCACACATGCTCTTTACAAACACACCTTTCTAGCATTTTATCAGAGGTGCAATACCCCCAGGAATACCCCTGCCGTCTGGCAAACACCAGCAGCATGCGAGGTAGCTGCTGGACCACCCTGGATCCTAGGTGAGTACGGCGAGCAGAGCCCTCCCTTCCCACGGAGAGAGGAGCAGGGTGTAAGCGTTTCTGTGGTTTGGAGGTGGCGTGCTGCCACACCGCACCCTGGCCTGGCTGACATCAACCCTGTGCGGGAAGATTACTGCTGTCTCCCCGAGTAGTAAAAGCTTTTCTACTATCAGTAGTACAATGTAAGAAGTTGACAAATAGTAAAATTGTATGTATCAGAAGCCTAATATAATACTCAAGACAAAAATTTACAAACTCTTAAAATTAAGCCTAATATTGAACCATAAAATAATCATAAAATATAAAATTATAAATAATCATAAAACAAGTAACCAAACATACCATCATCGAAACTGTTAAAGAGTCAATATTCACAAAATTCACTTTCATTGTAATCACTTATTTATTTTAATCAATGGGTTTAGTATTCTTTTGGAAAAAATGTAAAAGACTTCAAAATAGAGAGTAAGCCTTCCTGACTCAGGCTTTTTCTTTTTTTCTTTTTTTTGGACAGGCTATTTTTTAAAATGTCTTTGGATGTGCTGAAGTATTTTTGGTGACATATAACATATAACTTACAGTAAAATGCCCAAATCTTGGGGACTTAGCTTAATTAATTTTTATCTATGTATTATCTGTATAACTGCTATTAAGATATAGAGCATTTCCCTTATTCCAGAAAGTTTCATCATGACCTTCTCAGTAAAAACATCCCCCCATATTTTTTTATTAACTATATTTTATTGGAGAAAAGAAATATAGGTATGTGGTTGAAAAAGTAAATATCACAGCAAACTAGCCAATAAAAAGCCAGTCACCCATTTCAGGTCACCCCTAAACGCAGCTGTGGTGAACAGTGTCTTTTGTGCATTTCATGGTCCAGTCTGTACACAGTCATCCACTTTTCTTCACTGTGTCCTGTTACCTACCTTTGTTTTGCACAAATTAAATCATACTCTGTATGGATTTTATTATGAGAGGCAGTATATTGTGGTGATGAAAAATGTGATACTGTAGTGAAATTATAGGGTTTAGAATGCCAGCTCATTGAAAACTTATTAGTAATATTTCTCATTTGTATAAATACTATGCTAAGTACTTTACATATAGTAAGTAACTCTTAATTTGTACCATGCAAAATGGGTAATATTTTAAATTCTTATTTAGAGTTGGAGAACTTTGTGAAAAGTAATTAGCATAGTGCCTACACCAGTAAAAGATGTTACCAGTTATAGATTCATTGATGGTCTTCTTTTCTATTCCTTGTTCTACTTTTCCTTTTTTTGCTGGCTACTGAGAATAAAAAATAACCACAGGCCCAGAAAAAAGACTCAATGTTCTTCAGTCATGGTAACAAATATTAGAACTAGTTTTAACTTGTCAATTCCATTAGTAACAATTCCACAGCCTTGCATAGAAGTAAACAACCAGAACTTATTTTAAACCTATATAATTAATCAATGACAACTAATTCCAGTGAACACCCCTTGAAAACCCAAATAGCATCAGACTCGGGATTTGAAAGTCAGCCAACTGGCAGAAGATTCAATACAGTGAACATGTTTCTAAGTCTGATACCAACTTTCTCCCACTTCTGTGAGAGACCAAGAACAAGCCTTAGTAACCCACACGAAACAGCCCCTCTAAGGCTGACCGACCCCACTCCTGCCTCGATACCCATCACCATCCAATGTAACTCTCCACGAAAACTGACTAGAGAAGAGTGACTGGGTTTGCTCAAGGAGTACAACTCCGGGTAGTGTAACTCTTCCTCACTTAAGCACGAGAGAAACACAGGGTGTTTTGTTTGTTTCCAATATTGAGTGGTGGTCTCATCCTTTGACACTGTAGAGAGGATTAAGGGTGTGTCAGTTTGGGGCTTCCATAACCATAACAAAGTACCACAGGCTTAACCAACAGAAATTTAGTTTCTCACTGTTCCGGAGGCTACAAATCCAAGATCGAGATACTGGCAGGGCTGGCTTCACTCTGAGCCCTCTCCTTGGTTTGATAGGCAATCTTCACGTGGTCCTTCCTCTCGGTGTATCTGTGTTTTAGCCTCCTCTTCTTATCCAGTCAGATTGGATAGGGCCCATTCCAGGGACCTCTTTTAACCTTAATTACCTCCTTAACGACCCTACTTCCAAATATAGTCACATTCTGGAGCACTGGGGGTTAAGTCTTCAATGCTTGAATTGAGAGGGCAAAATTCAGCCCCTCACAAAGGGGGTTGAATTGGTTTATTCCACTATTCATAAAATATCTGAGAGTCTGAGAGTGCAATAGCCATTAGATAGTTGTAAGAGTTAAGCTACTCTATTGTCTTACAGTATTCATTGTATTATGCATAGAACTTATATATATACATGAATACACTTTGAGCTAATATGCAATCTCAAAATATTGGGTTGGTCAAAAAGTGTTTACTTTTTTCATAAAATAAAAGACACATTTTTTATTTTCACCAATAATGTGTTATTGATTTGGTTATTTCCAGTATGTTGGCTATCTCCTGCTATTGGCTTCTAGTAGATAGAGGCCAGGGTTGCTGCTAAACATCTTCCAATGTATAAGACAGTCCCACAGCAAAGAATTATTTGGCCAAAATGTCAATAGTACCAAGAAACTTGGCAAACCACTTTTGACATGTTCGATCCATCACAGCACCTTCTCCACATACTGTACAGATCTTTATTTCCATTTCAACTGTTTTTATTTTTCTTGAAATAATAAAGCATAATATGCCAAAATGTTGCATATCTTCTTCCATCTTCAATATTAAAATGGCTGTACAAGAATTCACTGATTTGGTAAGTTTTTAAAAATATATGCTGATGTGACAGCCGTCACAATCTAACAATATTGTTTCAAATGAATTTAAAGACAACCAAGCACTACTAGAGCCATTGTATGAAAAAAACTAAACATATTTTTTGGCCATACCCATTAAAAAATCATTTTCATGTCATATTTGACCCTATGTTTAAATAGACAAATTAAGAGCACAGGGTCTGAAGTAACACTGCTTGCATTTAAATTTGGACTTTGCCTTATTGTTGGAACACTCTGAGCTTCAGTTTTATCCTCTCTAAAACAGGATTAATAGGAGCATCTACATGATGGTATCGTTGTGAGGATCAAAGTAATTCACGTGAAGTGCCTAGAATGCTGCCTGGAGCACAGCAAGTGCTTGAGAAGGGTTAATTATTAGTAACAACATGTAGATTGCAAGCTCTGTGACAGCAGGGATGACTTCTGTTATCTCCGTCATTTCATAATTACAATGGCAGAGATGAGCTGGCTTATGAGAGGTGTTTCATAAATAGTTTTGAAGTAGTGAACACACACATACACACACACACACATACACACACACACTATCCTAGGGCTTTCCTAGGAAAGTTATTAAGGTTTATAAGTTTACCCTTCACCAAATATTTTTTTTTCACCATGCGACCTCTGCTTTTTCAAGGCAATTCAGGCAAATGCATTAACCTTTCAGGATTTTTACTTTATAAAAGAATCCTCAAGAAGATAAACTCTAGGAAATGAAGCCCTAATAATTGAATTTCAACTTGACAGTTGCACAGGATAAAGAAAAAGTTGCCCTGTTTTTGCCTGTGCCCAGCTCCCCTGTACTTTCCTCCTCAGTAACCCTGCCCGCCACTCATACGGCAGTGTGGAGCATCACTCTCGTGTACTTTCCAGAAAATAACTGTTTATAGTAAAAACAGAATAACTGCTTATTTAAAAAACTTCTTAAAGTATCTTTAAATAAAGCTTGATAAAGTTAGAGAGAATTATATTGTGAAATTGTGCCCTATGCATTTTTACCTCAAATTTTATGATCAATGAAAAGAAAGCAAAAGAAAAGAATTCTTTTCTTAAAGAAAAAATGCAAACCATGCCCAAGGGTGAGCAGAATTAAAGTTTACACCAGCTATGAGAAAAACATTCTCCTACTTATTACCAGCTATATGTAGCTTACTTCCATTATTGACATTACCTTAGTTAACAAGTTTAAATATTAATATCAAAGAATTTTATGAAGATCATTTTTTAATTGGCCAGGGTCAAATATTTAACATAATAATTTATGTAACATTTATAGTTGATGCAAACCTTTTTTTAAAAAAATAACTTTGAGAAACCAAACATTTTAACCCAACATATTTACATATTGTTAAAGAAAAATATTCTCAACTACTACTACCAAAATAATCCCAATACCATATAAATTGAAAACATAATCATTAACAAGTCTCCTGTTTTTTTTTAATTTCATGTAAATAACTAACCATGTCTGTGAAAGATTGATTGCAGCTTTTTAAAATGTTTGCTGAATTCATATGTAATTAAGATGAGTTAAATATGCAAATCAAGTCTAATTAACTTCACTTATTAATGTTAGTTTGCCTTGCCTTTAAAAAATTTCTGCTGTGAATTCTTTTCAGCATGTGGATTTTTTTATTTCTTTGTTCGAGGTTGAAGTGCCAAAAAAACAAGCTTTATTTTTTCCAGGTGGAGAAAAAGTTTTACATGGGATCTGGGTGTCATTTAGGAAGAAGGGTTTTAGTAAATGTTCCCGGAAGCATAAAAACTCACTGAATTGTTATTATATATATTTTCAACCACCATCCTTTCAATTTTATCTAATTAATTCAATTTCATCAAAGTGGCAACCCCACTGAGAATGAGGTTTGGTGAAGACACGCACTTTGCCACAGTACATCCCACACAGTAATTAAGTCGGAAGCACACACTGGGTGGAGCAGGCAGCATTGAATGAACCAAAAAGTCGTCCAGAGAAATGCCCTGAATTGACAAAATACCTAAATTCTCATGGAATTCATGTGGAAAATATTAAGTGAGGCATTTACACAAAACATAGTTATTGGAAACAATGTAAGGGAAATCTAGTGTAGGGGTCAGGGGGAAACACGGTTATTAAAGCTGAGAGTCAATCTCACTGGTCTTTTCCTCATAAGCAAAAAGAGAGAAAGAAATTACATTTGAGGGCCAACAGATTTTAAATTCACAAATTTCTTTGTGTTATTTGTCTCATCACTGTGCCCCACAATTCAAGTTTTCAAAGTTCACAAAATTGTTTTGCTTTATTATTGATTTTTTTCCTGCTAAGAATTTACTATTATTTGTAATAAAGAATTTTTCTAGTGGAAAATAGGTGCTTTTATTGAAGTTTCTGAGAGGAGATGTCTATATATCTCTATCTATAGTCATAGCCATATCTGTATCTATAAAATATATTTAATTGTATAAAGAATTTATTTATATTTTAAATAAATTCTTTAAATACAAAGAAACACATGTGAGATTTATCCTTATTATGTTTATCAAGGTAAAGCCAGGAGAGAGAAAGCATATAATTTATTCCAAAAAAAGAATTTAAGAGGAAAATGTTATATGTTTGCTAACCAGGGAGCTGAACTGGTTAAAAAAATATAAAAACCCTAAAGAATATTAGAGAGAATAACTATAGGAACTTGCTATAATCCCTTGGGCTAAGGGACCATGAGAAAAGGTTTGCATGATCAAACCTTAAGGGTTTCCTCTCAGACCTCTGAGAGGTGGCAGCTTGGCTGGGGTTAGTGTCTCTGAAGATGGTGCAATGAGGCTGTTTCTAGGAGTCTGGGAAAACCCGACAATTGTATTCAGCTGCTGCTGTTACAGGAGAGGCCTTTATGCTGCTGGGATGAAGAGGCAAACCCCAAAGGCCACAGGAATCCCTCAGGCAGTATACGGGAGGGACCAAATTCCCACTGGCCTCTCCAGTCTCACAGTCTTGGCTCCCACCACTGGCAGAGCTCAGTATGCAGGCAGCTGGCAGACAAAAACGTGGTGTGTAGGCCTTGGCTCCAAGATCAAAAAGCGAACAAACTGAGAAGGGTGGGTTTGGAGCTGAGAGGTGACCTGCTAGTAATTGGCATAAGTATAGAGTGTGAATAAGCTAATTACCAAAACAGAAAAAAAATCTTTTCAATGGCAAAAGAAACCACAAAGAAGGCAAATGATTAAAATGGTTGTATATGATCTTGGCTATTTCTTTAAAATAAATTCTAAGAATAGGAGATATTACATTAGAAATCATAGATTCCTAATGCTTTTAGTGCACAATGTAAGAATGCCTTGTTGATCAAATTTATCAGCTTGAAACCACAGCAAGTTTATCTGAAGTCCAGTCTTCTACCCCTGTCCCAAATAGATGTTATCATTTTTCAATGGGTGATCTTACACCCAGATTTAACTAATTCATAAGTTCTTATATTGTCAAATACATGATCAAAGTTTAAAAATTTCTAGCAATACTTTTAAAGTCATTTAAGCATCTAGGATTGTACTTAAAATGCCAAAGTATGATGGTAACGCTGAAAGCAGTAGTCACCTGACCAGTCTTCAGTGATTTCATTTTCTAGAGAAAATCAAACTGGAGCTCCTTTAGTTGTTTTATTTTGCATAATCTTAGTATTCACCTCCATATCCCGGAATGAAATGTTAAACTGCTATTAACTGATGCATACATATTAGATGCTATGTTTTGATTTCCTATTTATAAGGGATAATTATTAAACTCTCTTAAAATAGCATGCCATTTCCCCTCACCACATGCTCCTAATATAACATTTATAGTTAAATTAATACTTTGTATTTACATTATTAGAATTATGTGCATAGTGGTCACTGCATGATATATAAAAATTAGGTTTATTTTCTTATTTTTCCCCTCCTCCCAGTTAATAGTGGGCTCATTTTTTTAGCCATCAAATTTTATTTGTACATATTGTTAATGTCTCCTGTCACTTTCCAACAACCTCTCCAATCCATTTTCTACATATTCGGAGAGATCTATAGATTATTTTGGCAAGGTATTCGGACGGACATAGGAGCGCAGAGGTGGCCCCGCCCCATTCTGCCATAAGGAATTTACAGTTAAGAGTTTGAGAAGATGGGACTAGGAAGGATATGGAGCATATTAACGTATTTCCTACGAAGAAGCAATATTGTTATGCTATAATATTGTTAATTTGACATTGCAAAATTCAATCTTGCCTTTTTCTTCTACTATACTGCTTGAAGGCATTTTCTGACCAGTTTGAAACATGCGCACATGTTTCCTGCTTGCTGTTCTTTGTTTGTTGGTTGGTTTTTACCCTCCAGTAGAGTAGGAAAGAGACATCAGAACTAGAGGTTAGTCAAGACAGTTTCTACAGGATTGCTTCTCATTTAGCATACAAGAAATTATCATGACTGAACCCCTAGCCATCTTGAGCTATGAAGGTTAATGAAGAAAAAAAATACGACCTCTTAAATTACGTTGAAAGTAACTACCCCAACTAACACACATTTCCTTTGCATAAAGCAATGTGTTGAAATGAAAGAACATGTAACCCAGTGTCACTCTGAAAAGTTTACATTCTGTGGCAATGGATGGGGGAATGGCTGAATCAGTTACATCTTTAAGTCACATTTAAAAAAAAGGTAGAATGTGTCATAAAAGCAAAAAATACTATCGTATGTTTAGAATCATTTAAAACTTTGATCTTGGAAGAAGGCGAATTTTAAGATAAATTTTTAAGGATGGACAGAATTTCAAAGGCAGAGGTGTAAAAGGAACAGAAAAGCAAAGGCACAGAGAGAGAAAGCTTCTGTTGTGTATAGAAGTCAGGCAACAGTGCCGCTTGGCCATGACACTGAACAGGTCCACTTCATACTAGCAGATAATTAAGTGGAGAGGTCGTTGAGGGGAGTTTTAAATGTTGGGATGAAAAAATTGCTTTCAATGGGTGGTAGTGGGATTTCCTAAAAAGTCTATGATTGTGTGAATGATGTGCTTAGAACTGTTCTCTTTGAAGATAGCACCAAGTCCCATTTTAGAGGAAAAGCAGGTACTGGCGGCAGGGATCAGTAGTCTGGACCCCAGGGGACGTGCACTGAGCTCCTGCCCTGGGGTGTGGCTGCAGGGGAGAAACAGTAGGGAAAGACCTAAAGGGCAATGTAAAGAGCACAGGTGCAGATTTAACAAACGATTGGATGCTTGGGAACCTGGAGAAGTAAAAGCAAAGGTGACTATTTTCCCCACGCCTCCTAGTTGAAGGACAATTGCTTGAAAAACAAATGGGGTTGCAGGTTCGGTAGACCACCATGTGTAGACCTTTACAATAAGTCTTCAAACTCACTCCCCTTTGTCTTGTCCTTTTTAAAAATTCTATACTTTAGTGCAACCAAATTACATATGGCTTTACGCATCATTGACTTTATAAATCCTGCCCTAGTATCCTCGTGGAAGTGTCTTTACTTTTTAATGCTTAGTTTTTATTAGACTCAACTGAACTACCCACCTCAGGTGAAGCATTCCTTCTGAGTCCCCCACACGACGTGAACAGTGACTCTGTGTTAAGACAAACTGTTGGCGGTACCTCTACAACAGCACCAATCACACACTTCGTTTACTTCTCAGTCTTTCCCCCCAAAATAGCATAAGATCACTGAGAAGAGATATCATTTTACTCTCCTTTTAATCTTCAGGACACAGATATAGTCCTTGCAAGGAGCAGGTTCACAGTGAATAATGGAGAAATGAATGAAGAAAATGTATAAAATGACACTGCCATTTTGAACCTGACTCATTAGCAAATGAGTTATAATTTATTGAAATGAACAGTAACTGGAGAAATTGGGATAAAAAATCCTGTCCAGTTTAGGCCCAAGTGAACAAGTGAAAACAGGAGTATGAAGTGGGGGCAGTGACAGCCACTTCATATTATTACCCACACGAGGAGCGGAAGCCCAGGACTTGCATGGATTGGAAAAAGAGGAAGAGAGGAGAGAGACAACGTAAGAACTGAACACAAGTTTTCAATATGATGCTTATTATTTTATTAATGAATTACAAATGAGACATTTCTATTAATTTAAGGGGAGAATGTGAAGTATGAAAAAGAAATTAAAGAGTGGAATCAGCAAATCTAGGTGATTCTTTCAGAAATTCTGTGCGGAAGGGAGGAGAACAAATAAGTCATTGCCCGGGGCGACAGGGTTGAGGACTTTGCTTTCAGCCACATGGTTGGCGGTGCCCATGTTGGGCAGGCAGAGAAATGATTTGGAGGGAGGGGAAGTGAAAGATGTAAACCAATGGGATGATAGCATGGAATGTTTCAGAGAGGGGAGATTTTGAGATTGTTGAGAAGCACAAAGGAATAAAAGATGGGTTGAAAAAAATTTAAAGTGAAGATGAAGCATACACAAACAAAAAATAATGTTCCATCACACCTGTCAGAATGACTACCATCGATAAATCCACAAACAACAAGTGCGGTGAGGCTGTGGAGATAAGGAAACCATCATACACTGTTGGTGGGAATGCAGACTGGTGCAGCCCCTGTGGGAAGCAGTAAAGAGCTTCCTTAAAAAATTTAAAAATGGACAGGAACTAGTATAAAGGACACATGGACAATAACTAAGGGGGGGTGGAAATGGGATGGAGGTGGGGAGCAGTGGGGGGTGGGCTGGGATGGGAGTAAAAGACAGAAAACTGTACTTGAACAATAATGAAATAAATTTAAAAAATTTTAAAAATGAGATTGCCTTATGACTTAGCAATTCTACATCTGAGTTGTATCTGAAAAAAACCCACCCCAAACATGAATTCAAAAAAATACATGTACCCCTGTGTTCACTGAAGCATGATTTACAGTAGACAAGATATGGCAGAAACCCAAGTGTCCATTTAGAAGCTGAGTGGATAAAAAAGTGGTGATACATTTATACCATGGAATACTACTTGGCCATAAAAAAGAAGGGAATCTGGTCATTTGTGACAGCATAGATGGACCTACAGGGTATTATGCTCAGTGAAGTCAGTCAGTCAGAGAAAAGCAAATACCATACAATGTCACTCATATGAGGAATCTAAAGAACAAAATAAATGCACAAACAAAATTGAAACAGACTTACAGACACAGAGAACAGACTGGAGGTCGCCAGATGGGAGGGGGGCTAGGGGACTGG
Organism: Sturnira hondurensis; assembly: GCF_014824575.4. Classification (NCBI taxonomy): domain Eukaryota; kingdom Metazoa; phylum Chordata; class Mammalia; order Chiroptera; family Phyllostomidae; genus Sturnira; species Sturnira hondurensis. The sequence goes on from NW_028076312.1 coordinate 569,323, forward strand.
TTAAAGTAGGGGAAGGGATTGAGAAGTACAAACTGGTAGTTACAGAACAGCCACGGGGATGTACAGCACAACATAGGGAATACAGTAAGTAAGACTGTAATAGGCATGTATGGTGTCAGGTGGGCACTGGAAATATCAGGGGGAATACTTTATAAAGGGCGTGATTATCTAACTACCATGCTATGTGCCTGAAACTAATACAAACTAATATTGAATGTAAACTGTAATTTAAAATACTTTAAAAAAGTAATGCACCAATGAGTTCTGGCTGAGGTTAGAAGAAGTTACAGTGGATCCAATAAGTATGATTTTGTGCACTTCTCTAAATAAGCAGCAACAAAAGAGTTTAAGGAACATAAATCCTATTGTTTGAGTTCTCAGATCAGCTCCTCAATGCAAAGAGAATGAAAGGGATTTAACTAGTTGAGTCTGTTTATAGGGATCGGAACACAAGATTTGTTACTGTTATAGCTGAATTAAAGAATACAGATTGGAAACGCACATCCAAGTATTTCCTCCCCTGAATCAAACTTACTCAGAGAGTCATAGGAAGGAGCTACAAAACTAAACTTAACGCTTGGTAGAGAGGAAAAAATTGCATCCTCAACTCAACAGAGGGATGCATAGACTGAGCTATATGTGCACAAGTTCTTCGTCCCTGTTTACCAAACAGATGCTTATGAACCATACCTTCCTTGTGGGAGTGCCTATGAAGGGCTCTAGGGGAAAGAATCCAAGTATTCTTCCAACACATTCCTCCTCGGTAACAGAAGTTCCCTCCCTTCTCTGGAAGGTATCTCTTTCCGGTAGCTGGTAGCACTGTTAAAGTGGCTGGCCGCATTTCCGGTTGTGTAGACTTGAAAGTAAAGTCATCGGGTGGGATAAATTGGAACAAGTCAAGGATCATATAGGGTCATAGCAAGAACTTAAAGTTTATTCACTGGAAGTAAAAAAAGGTTAAGAAAAAGGTTGCAATTAGCTCCATGTAAGAGTTTTGAGACTGTGCTGATAGATGGTAGAGTTATTTTAAGTTACGATGAGTTGTAGGACATATCTGAGTGACGGGGTAAGTGAAACAAAGTGACAATGCTTAGAATTGGAACTGAGGGGCTGTGAGGCTAGGAAGTGAGAAAGAACTTCATTGTAGATGCTGAAACTGCCGAACCAGTGCTTTTCAACTGTGGATGAACAGTTGAATATACCTGGGAAGCAAATTTAAGAAAGATAATGCTTGGGCACACTTCAATTATATTAGAATCTCTGGGGAAAAGCTGGTAGAGACTCAGGTTTCTAAAGCTTCTCAGGTGATTTTAATGTGAAATCAGGGCTGAGAACCATTATATCCGACAATAAGGACAGGAAGAACATGATAAATCAGGTATTAAAGGCAGTGATAAATGTGGGGTGTCCTAAAGACAGACGACAGGACAAGAAAGAGCAAAGGGCATAAGGAAAAGCAAAGGGCAAAAGCAGATACAAAAGTGGGAGAGATGACTGAGTGGAGACTGTGGGCAACAGCCTGAAAATGGAAGAACCGAAGTAGTGGGAAGAGTCACCCTTTCAGAGTCCCCAGAGTTAGGGGACGTGGCGAAGGGAAAAAGTATCAGAGAAGGATATAAAAGGCCTGGTATCTTCAGGGTTTCTTTCATGAAAGACTGATGAAGAGAAACTTCTATGTAGGGAAAAAATGTCAAGTGGACCTCTTAGATAAGGAGATGGTAATACTGTTACGAGTAGCCTCAGGGAGAGACAAGGGAGAACCGAATAAATTCAGATAACAAGAGCCAAAACTGAAGGGCGAGTGGGAAGTTTCACCAGTCCAGCTGCAGGACGCTTCAGGGTTGTCACAGTCGAGAGCAAGGGGCAAGAAGAGCAGGGAGGAATGAGAAGGACCTGTGCCAGAATTAAATAATGGAGCCCAGACTTTGAAGTGAAGGGTGAAGGACAAATAAAGGAGGGCCCAGAGCTTGAGCAACCTGAGGTGGAGCCTGAGGGAAATGGTCAGAAGAGCATTTCCACGGTGGCACAGCTTCCTCGATCCCTGGTCTTTGCAGGCTGAGATGGTCGAATTTGCCCATCCACCTAACGCTGCTCTCATCCTGATGAGAAACCAGCGGGGGAGAAAATTCACTTAAATGTTTCAGATGTGAAGAGAATTTGAGAGGTAGGCTGAGCGTCCTGCAGGTGCTGGGGTAAGAAGGAGAATTATTTACTCAGCATCGCCACTCACAAAGGACCGCACACTGGGCGTCATCAACCCCCAGAAATTCCTCCTCTTACACTCCCGGGGTTCAGAAGTCTGAAATCGAGGGGCCAGCAGTGTTGGCCGGTCTTCTATACCATTGAGGGAGAATCTGTTTTAGGTCACACTTTCAGTTTATGATGACGGCTGGAAATCACTGATGCTACTTGGTTTTGTTACCATCAGTATTTAGCTAATTATTAATAAAAGAAAGGAGAACGATGGGTCTTAGACATTGAGCTTGATAAAATGGGAGCAGGAGCCTGCTTGCTTAGCGAGGAAGCTACAGCCTCACCCCCCAGGGGACTACAGCTTTGCTCCAAGGGGATTAACACTCCTCCCTTCTCCCCTCTGGTACCAGAGGGTTGGGGTTGGGGAGAGGCACAGGGGAGGGGCTTGACCAAAGAGGCCTGTCTGCTGACTGAGGAGATGAGCCTATCCAAAGCTCACAAAAGCTTGGGAAGCTGATGGGTACTTTTGAAAAAGCTCTTTGGTCTTTTCCAAACTCAAGTTGATTTCCCTGATCCCAGGGAAACAAAGAAGCATATTCTCTACCTCCACCCCGACTCTCTCTCTCTCTCTCTCTCTCTGGTGACCCACATTCTCACTGTGCACTTGCCTGTCCTCTCTCCACAGCCATGCAGTCCTAGCAAATGCCTGGTTCATGGCCACACAGATTCCACACACAAGCTCTGGGAGGGAGTCTGAACACCCCAGCACAGCCATGCACTGCAGCTGGAAACACACACTTAGTGAGTTGGAGGCCAGGCTGGACTGGACTTTAATATGGAGCAGAAACTCTGGGTAGTGGCCTTTATTCTGGCCCCACTAAAGACAAGATTGGGCCGTTTCCATGCTGAGACAGACAGAGATGGGGTATTGGAAAGTCAGGCAAGGAGGCCCCTAAATTTTACATTTTCAGTGAAGTTTACCACAAAACCCCATCTTCCCTTGTGGGTCTCAGGAAATTCGTTTCCTCATGACACCCCAAGGACTTCACGTCCACTGATAGCAGTTTGTAGATGCAACTTTCCAGTCCCCTCCTCCATCTTCACATGGAACTCTCCCTCTGTGTCTCCGTCTCCTCTTCTTATGAAGACACTAGTCCTACAGAATGAGGGCCACCCTACTCCTAGATGACCTCATCTTAGCTAATTACATCCACAAGGACTATTTTCCAGGATCGTTCGCAAGTACTAGGGGTTGGGACCTGAACATATCCTTCTGGGGACACAAGTTCACAAACAACAGAGGGTTTGTTAGGTAAAATTTAGTTGAGGAAAGGATTTAAAGCACAATGTCACCTGGAGTCTCGGTTTGCTCCTGCTGCTGGAAGGACCCTAGTTCAGATGAAGTCTCAGTGAGACGTCTTAATTGTGTTTTTCAGGGAGGGGACTGATAAAAGACACAGTTGATTACCTGAAATACACACACACACACACACACACACACATGTGTGTGTGTGTATATATATAATATATATATAATATATATAATCTCCTCATATTATTTCATTTTTATGTATGTAAATATATATTCCCATTTATTTTGTTACTTTACAGCCTTGCATTTGAAACCATCTAAGAGGTGATTTCCTTATATAGTGGTTCTTGAAGTGTGTTCCGCAGACCAGATGCAGCAGCATTGCCTGGACATCTATTTGAAACCTCCAAACTCATTGTGTCACAACTCCTGCGAGCATGGCCCATTGTGTGTGGTTTTCCAAGCCTTCCCGGGAGAGTCTGGTTCTAGAACTGGGTGATTCTGCTTAGAGAAACCTGCCTTCAATTAGGGAACATTGCTGTTTGGTGAGGGTTGCATGAGTTTTAGCTGCAGTACCTTGGCCTGAAGAACTTGCGTCTTGCAGAGTTTGATTAATAAATAGAATCAGCAAAATGATGTTACTCTGTTACTCATAAATATTTAAAATCTTTTATGTGGTTAGCATTCTTTTAAAGAGCATGCTAGTTCAATAGGAGTTACTTTAGAAAGTTCTGGGACTAGGACCTCTTATTAAAGCCTGCTGGTGGTTTTAATGCTCAAAGTCTGCGGATAATTCTGTTGCCAATAAAGCCCTGGCCTCGCTTTTGTTCAGCATGTGCCAGGTGCCCTACCTGTGTCAGACATTAGGTGATCTATTTGACTTGTTACAAAACAAACTTGTCATAGATATTTTAGGAATGAAAAGGCAGGGACACCAAGAGGTTAAGTAAATTGCCCACATTTACACAGCAAGGAGTGACAAAAAATAGATTTCAAATCCAATTTGACTGCCTGCAAAGCCCATCTTCCTGCAACTACACTACTTTGCTTCAATTTAGAGACCTAAATAACTGCTTGAACTAGGAATTAGTTTGCTTTCCTAAACTCTCTTTTCCATTCCAAAACAAAACAAAAGTTCAGACTCCCTCCTTGGGGCCGAAAGAATCAGCACCTTCCCTCTGGTTTCCAGCTCCTGGAGTCTTCGGTCTGAAGTCTGACTGCCGAAAGAGTTCAGCTGAACAATAATTAAATTTTAAAAATGCTTTAAAAAAAAGAAAAGAAAAGAAAGAACACGAGCCTGTGATTGACCTGAGACCCCATATTGTCTTTCATCTCGTTAGCAGGAAACTTTTTAGTTATTTTTTTCCATTTGCCCTAAGCATTCCTTTTCAACAGGGATTGCCAGATTCTAGGTATTACTTGAATTGTATTTAATATTTAAACACAATGATTAAGTTTTTCGCATTAAGGTTTTCTCTGGAATTATTTTTAACTTGCTCATTTAAGCATTGCTATGAGTAAGAGAACATTATAACCACAGTAAAATTGAGCATTTTTAATGCCATGAATACAGACCATAAGAAATTATTTAAACAAAATGATTTCCCCACTAGATTGCAAGGTGATTGTTGCCAAGGGCAGCGCAGCGATATATAATTTGGTTAATATTTATGCCCTCCTATGGCGCTCTGCATATCATACGCTGCATACAATTCATTGAGCACATTAAAGGGAAAGGAACAAAGTTAACAGTGCCTGCTGATGTTGAGGTGACATGTGAAGAAAAGTTAGACAGTGATTTATTTGTTTTTTCCAGTGGTGGAAAGATCTAATGTTGAAGTATATCCATGTTTTATTATTTAATATTGCTTTCTCTCGAATGACTGTCTTTATTCTTGACAATGCTTAGATCTGTCGTAGTGTCTGTAAGAAACACTGGAAGGGCAAAGATCTGAGGGGCCCTGCAACATCCAAACACCGATGTCACAGGTCACACAAAGATGGATCGCCAAGCCCTGACGCAGCGTCTCACTGGTTGCTTTCCTCTGTGGTAGAAAGAGCAATTACACCAGTGTCTTCTGGCCTTACCCCTGCAGACTGAACTGAATCAGTCAGTGATTGTATGGTTTCTGGAAATCCAAAAGGTAAGCTTTGCAAAAAAAAAAAAAATTGATACGGGCATAGAATACATCTGAAAGTAATTATATACCATCAAAACTACATTGAAAATAATTACATTTTTGAATGTTATAGAGAAATATCCATATATAATGTCATTACTTCAATCTATAAAAATATCAGTTATAATATACTTCTCAATTACAATAATTTTTCACAGTTATACCATATTTCTTCTCTTTTTAAAAATTTTATTTATTTATTTTTAGAGAGAGGGGAAGGGAAGGAGAAAGAGAGCGAGAGAAACATTAATGTGTGGTTGCCTCTCAGGTAACCCCCTACTGGGGACCTGGCCTGCCACCCAGGCATGTGCCCTGACTGGGAATCCAACCAGGGACCCTTTGCTTCACAGGCCTGTGCTCAATCCACTGAGCTACACTAGCCAGGGCAGAGTTATACCATATTTCAAGTAACACTTCCATTGATCAGATTCGTTTAACTGTTTAAAAAGGCGAAAAAGGAAACTGAAAGCATTTGCAATGATCAGACCCACAGGGGAGAAGTAACAGGATAATCTTCCATAATGACACTTTCAGACTCTGTCAGAGACCTTTTGGGGTGTTGGACTTGATGGCAGCGGTTCTTCCTGCTCTGGGAACAAGCTGCCCGTACAGTCTAAGCCGCAGAGTCGCCCGCGTGGGACCCTAGCAGACCTGATGGGAGTGCTTTGCCTTTCTTCCCCAAGGAGATGGAGCTGTAGGGTTTACTGGAGCACATCTAAGCAATAAGCTGCCTCTCTCAGTCTGAGTTCCCTGGAAACCGAAGCCTGAAGCAAGGATTAATTCAGTCATGCTTTGTTCAGAAGGTGCAACCATCAGGCAGCCAAGGTGAGAAAAAAGAAGTGAGGCAGGGGCAGATAGAAATTAGGCCTTGGCTGCCTCGGCGACTACAGGAAAGCAAACAGCAGGCTGCTCAGCAGTTGCACCCTTTGGCATTCAGGGTTTCTGTGGACAGGATACAGGCAAAACTAGGACTCCGAATAATTCATGGGACGGAGGAAGGAGGGGGATCCAGCTCAAGTTTGCTTCTTAGAAATCAAAGCGGTCTCCACTTGAGGGGAACATCATCTGCGTACTTCGGGAGCTGTGCCACAGGCCGGATTCCACAGCCTCCAGCGCGGTTTTTCATTGAAGACTGAAAGCGCTCAGCGGAGCCAGACTTCTTGGCACGCGGCTGGTCCGCCTGCCTGCACGGGGCGGCCAGGAAGAGGGGAGAGCTCCGCTCTGCCAGGATGAGGGATTAAATGGCTCTGGCACAGGAGTGCTGTGTGGCTGGAGCAATCAGGGAGACTGCGTAAGATTTATATCTGAAATAAGACTATTTTTACAAAACTCACAACAAGGACTTAAATTCTACTTCCATGTTAAATTGGCTTCTTGGATGGGTGACAGATAAAACCCAGAAGCTGTGGTATAACCCTCTTCAACACATGTTCAGAGGGAAAAATAAAGTCTGTGTGTAGAAGAATAAATCAGACATTAAGAAGGATGGGTGAGAAATGTGACGGGATTAAGACGTACAAATTGGTAATTACGAAATAGTCATGGGGATGTCGAAAACAGCATAGGGGCTACAGTCAATAGTACTGTAATAACTATGAATGGAGCCAGGTGGGTACCAGAAATATCAGGGGGGTGCTTTGTAAAGGATATGATTGCCTAACCACTGCACTGTATACCTGAAACTAATACGAAAGTATATGAAATGTAAACTGCACTTGAAAGTTAAATTTAATAAAAAGGAAGAGGGAGAGAAAAGAGAGAGAATGTGTATTCTCATCATCCCTGAAAGCTTCTTATTCCAGTACTATAATGGAATAAGAATGACAGAATACAGTGCTATTCTTGCCTTTAGGGACCCAGAATACAGATACCAGAGACTTTCACGTCCTGTTATTTTTATTACATAATTTTCCTCTACTTGTTCAAATGTGTTTTTGTTTATTTGCACGTGGAACTGAATGATAGAGATGGTAAATCCACACCATCAGATTATAAGACCCCAAAGAACTCTCGTCTTGGCCTCCCTTAAATGCTCACAATATACCCTCATCCTGGGGGGCTTTGGCTCAGGCCCATAACTTCCTTCACCATGTAGATGTAATAACTCTTTATCTTACATTTCCAGGCCAGAGCTCTCCAAATTCAACCTGCTATTTATTATAGTACAATTACATGGTTCCATTATACTGACTGCATCATAAACTGAATTCATCACCTTCCAGCACATCCTTCTCCAACTCATGAGCTGACCCCTCCCTACTCACTAAGTTTGCCCCACCAGAAGCAAACTATTAATTTATACACCTTTGTGGTTAAATTCCCACAGTTGTAGTCCAAGGCATGTGCCCTAGGCACTTGCTAACACATCTTAAAAGTAACACACTCAGTGTTTGAACCCTTGTTTGCCAGAATCTGAAGCCTTTGATATTTTTTTATAGCATGCTCTCTTTCTCAATACACACACACACACACACACACACACACACAATAGAACTAAGAAGGATTAAAAGTAACTGAGATATCCTAATTTGTACTTTAGGCCAATTTCTTAATTGCAGTTAACTTTAGACATGTCCTTATTTTAGTGATAGATTTTAATTTACAGCAAATTCTCATTTATCAGTATGTTGCTGGTATTTTTGGATATACATTAGTATAAAATACTTAATCCCCAGGTAGCTTATTTCTGTTAACCAATATGCTGTATATATAATTCTTCAAGACTAAGTGCTATGTCTTCAATTAGTGCAGGCTAATTTTAATATTGGGCTAAACAAATTTTAAAACAAAATGATAACTATGCCTTAAGAGCATATAAGACATTCTACATTCAAATATTAATGTGATCCTTAGATTATCCATACCACTCTTTTCCATTCAATTAAGACTGAATATATATGTTTTTCTGTGACTTGGTATTTAAATATATACTCTCCTATACAAAGTATATATTTAATATATATAAAAATATAGGGTATACTTCACTTATTTTAATAAGTTTTGATTCCACAAGGAAATACAACAGAATGAAATTTCCTTTGACTAATCAGTTGCAATCAAGGCACAAATCTGTACTTGAGAAAATGAACAATTACTTTTGGAAAGTCTTGACTCAAGCACAGATCTCGAATTTACAATATGTTCTTTCTTACTGCAGACGTCAGACGCATTTTTCCTTAAGCACAGCACATAAAGAAATAAAGTTACGATGATGTATATTGAGATAAAAATAAATCAGTTTCACTTAGTTATCATATGTTTGTATTTTCTTGTTTTGGACTAAATGAGTGGGGATGCATTTGAATTTTGCTTCTGTCTTAAGGATGTATATTTTATTTTTCTGTTGAGGATGTACAGTTTCTGCACACAAAATATTTTGATTTTATTTTGTAAGCAAACATTTTTATTGAAGTATAAAACATACATACATAAAATTGTTGAATTATAAGTGTTTAAACTGGTGACTTTATGCCAAGTGAAAACATGTAGATAAACTTAGGGATTATTCCTGGAACCCAGAGCTTTGTGCTTGCCCCTCCCCATCACTTTCTCCCCACAATGTGACTACTACTTTGATTTTTTATTAATACAAATCAGTGTGTTTATCTTGGGGGTTTTAAATTTGTGTATAGCAGTATTTCATTATTTTTCAAGATTTTATGGTATTCCAATGTATGAAGCTACTCCATTTATTTATAGATTCTACTGTGTATAGACAGTAGAAGTATTTTCAGGTAATGGCTAAAACAAATAATGCTCTATGAATATTTTTTCCACTTAGTCTACATTCTTGCCAAAAGTTGTTATTTTCCATCTTTTTAGTTTTAGGCATTGTGGAGGTTGTACAGTGGTATGTATCTCATTGTGCTTTTAATTCACATTTCCTCATGACTAAAGATGTGAAATACCTTTAAACATATATTTATAAATATCTTCTTTTGTAAACGTCCTCTTTAAATTGGAAAGGGTTTTTCTTCTTATGATCTATAGTACTTTATTTTTCTGTATGCTAGTTTTTTTTTCAGATATTCTCTCATACTCTGGTTGTCTTATCCTCATAGTGGTGAGTTTAATAAACAGAATTTCTTGATTCTTATAATATCCAATTTAACAATCTTTTCTTGTAGTAGTGATATATTTTGTGGTCTGTTTACTAAATCGTCACTCAGCAAAAAAGTCAAAGATGATTAGAATATCCTTTTGTTTAAATCTAGAAAATGTATTGCCTTATATTTTATTTTGGGTCTATAATTTGCCTGGAATTAATTTCTGTATAACTTTGGAGTAATAATTCATTATTTTCTATGCAAATATAAAATTGGCCCTGAACCTCTTACAAAAACACCCTTTCTCCCCCTGTATTTCAGTGTCACTTATTTCCCCAGTTCATTAAGGAATAATCAACAAACAAAACTGCACATATTTAAATTGTACAATTTGATGATTTGATATGCATATGTACTGTGAAATGATTATCACAAATAAGATAATTAACACATCCATCAGCTCACAGTTACGTTTTTTTGGTGATAATACTAAGATCCAATCTCTTATCAAATTTTGAATATAAACACAGTGCTGCTAACTACAGTCGCCATGAGCCACATTAACCCCCCCAAACTACTCATCATATTACCGAAAGTTTGTGCCCTTTGACCCCTTGAATTTCCATATGAATTCTAGAATCAACCTCTCTTTCCATAAAGGAAATGGATGAATTTATTTTACTGCTGTTGTACTGAATTTATAAATCAGTTTGGGAAGAACTGGCATCTTTATAATATTGAGTTCTTCCAGTGCATATACATCACATGTTCTGACCCATATTTAGTTGTTTTAAAATGTTTTCCAATATATTGTGGTTTTGTTGTATAGGCCATTTACATCCTTCATTAAACTAGTTGTTAGGTACTTGGGTATATTTTAATGCTGCTTTAAGTTTAAAGTAGCATTAAATTTAGTGATAGCTTACTTTAAATTTAATTTTAAAATAGTATGTTTCAAGTTTATAGACTAATATTTAATTTTGCATATTGACCTTATATATTCAGTAACTTTTATAAAATATATAAAAGGGGCAATACTTATCATGATAATTTTCAACTTAGTGATAAAAATAAGAATGGTCAAATATTTGTGTATGTTCATATTTATACATTTGTTGAAAGGTTGCATATATATGACTGTATTAGAAATATAAATATTAAAATGCTATAGGAACTAAATTGAAATTTATTGATTACTAAAAATTGGTTTTCCTCTCTCTTATTGTTGAAATGCATTATCTTTTAATTTTTTTTAAATGACAAAGAATCCTTGCTTTCCTAATTAAAATACTTACAAAAAAACTTTTTCTGAACATAATCTTTACAAAATCATCTTGGATTCTATTTTTAAATACCTTAAATGTCTATCTTCAAATACTTATATTTCAGTCACCTATTTCTATCAAACACCCACTTTTCTATCTTTAGTTACCAATGTTATTAAATTAAGGTGATTTTGCGGGACAGCAGATTTCACTAAACAGATCCCCTGGTCTCTCTGTAATGTCAGCCTTCGATGGCATGGAACTGAAGGAACAAACCCTGATGAAGAACATTCTGAGGCAGATTTGCTTGGGAGGGGAGAGGGACCGCTGTGGGTGCGTCTGTTGGGGGATGGGGTATGGTTCCCAAGGACATACTTTCCAGGAGTTTTTATTCATAGAATTTGAGACTTTGAGACAATGGAACATTATTTCTAAAAGATCAGAAATAGCGAGAAACTTTCTTCATATCCTTCATTAGATATTTCTATGGTCTTTTTATATAAGATGAGAACTCTTGCTCTTCACTTACTTATAATTATCTGTCAGTCAAGTATTTCAAGGGACTTTTACTTCTCTCATAGAAAAGTTGCCCATTTTGCACTTGCTATTTTGAGGAGGTGTGACAAGTGGAAATCTGGAAATGTTAAAAATAATGTATTTCTATTTAGAAAAGTACAGTAGGGATAAAAAGTAGCCTCTTGCTCATACTGCTTTTCTGAAAACTCAATTTGTAACTGTGGTTAAGAATTTGTTTCTCAAAATTTTTTTACACAATTGTAGGATAAATTGATTGTCAAGCCAAATGGAAAAAATCTCACTAATTTTTAAAAACCTACTCTAAAGGTTTGTAATGTTAATTATAATCTCTCTTTGAGTTAATGAGTTGAATTTTAATAAAATGGCAGTGTTCTTGCCTTACAATATAGGGTATAAATAACAGAATATGATGTGCAAATGCAGCGATTGTGTTTTCCATCTCACATATAAAAAGGGGAACTGACAATGAGGGAGAGGGACAATTCACTTACAAAAATCTTAGGGAATTTTTACAACCCATATTGGCAATTAAAGGGAAATAGGAACAACTGACTGGCAGCTCCATCTCTTGTGTAATAAGTGCAGTAAACATGGAGACACCCATTAACATCTGCCCACTTCCTGTTGGTGTTTCATTTGGACGTTATAGAAAAATCAGTGTCTTAGCTTTCCATGGTTAGTTATCTAGACATATGGTTTTCCTTTGGTTGTTCTCATTACATTTCCTTTCTTCCCTGCATCCCCAATAATCATCTACAGCTTCTCCTCCACATTCCTTATATCACTTATTGTACTGATTTATTCTTTATAGCTTTTAATGCCATACTTGGGGCAACTTCAGCTGTCTGAAGGCTTTAGTCTAATATGGTTACATTCCTATTTAGTGTGCAAAGCATAGCCACACTTTTGCAGTGGTGGTTGGAATTTCAAATGTCATCTATCCACAGTCCTGTTCTTGCTTCCAGGCCACAACCATTTCAATGAGGGAGTTTATTGGAGATCTGCCTAGACTTTCTTTACTTTTGTCCCGACATAGAGTTATGTGTTACCCATCATGATATTCTTTCATGTGTTCCTATATGCACCACAGACAGCAGACATGACTCAACATTATTTGCTATGTGGATAGGCACCTTTTCTTGTTTCCAGTATTGGTGCAGGCTTTTAGTTTTTCTCTGTCTTTATAATTCTTTGGTTATTTCTGCAGATTCTGAGCAGGGAAGATAAAGGGGAAGCACCAAGTGCCTTCAGTGACTCAGCTATATTCTTAGAATTTTTTCTACTCTATTTTCTGATTTATTTCATAAATCAAGAAGAAAAAACTTACAAAACCCTGGGCAATGATAGATTAAAAATTATAGAGTATTCTCAGTTATACAATATATGCAGAAGCCCAATGACTGTTAGTAGTATGTTGATATAATAACACCATAACCAGGTAGAATTTATTTTAGTAAAGCAAGAAGAGTTAAATATTAGAAGTCCTATTAATAGAAATCACATCATCACAGTATTATGTTAAAAGAGAGAAACAATACTATCAGCTCAATTGACACTAAAAAAACAACTGAAAAAACAGAATACTTATTGCCTGATAAATTCTACAGTATTCTGAGAATAAAACATTTCCTAATATTAGACTAAAAATAAATGACTTTAATAGACTAAGAAGCCTAGTAATAAATTCATATATAGTATATTCTAGTTATTTTACTAGGTTATAGATAAGATATATTTACTTATAATATATAAATATAGTTCATATTTATAATATGTGAATATATTATATATCACTGTCAAAGCATTAGAATACTAATTTTATTGAGTAAATGGTCTTTGGACAAGCGGTTAAGTATTTGGCAAATGATGAATAAGAAATACAGATCTCCATACAATATACTTCATTTCAAAAAACAACAAACAAGAACTACCAGATAAAATAAGTAAATATTTGTTTGATATTAGAGTAGTGACAGCTTTTCTAAATATAAAAGTAAGGGAGAGAACATGAAGGAAAAATGTGAACATATTTCATCCTACAGAAGAACAAACCATCTATGCATTAAAAATTTAAAAATTAAAAGGCAACTGATAAGCTGAAAAATATTTGCAGAAAGGAAAGAGTAATAATCTTAATATATGAAGAATTCTTAAAATCAATGTGAAAAAATTCCAGTAGGGAATTGTGCAAAAAAAAACCCAATTTTTAAAACATTGCCAACACATATATGAGAACTTAACTGCATTCACAATCCAATATTATTAAACAATGCTACCAATACAGCTTATTAAACAAAAATTCCCAGTGAGAACATCCTGGCTTTGCTCTAGTTGATAGAAAGAACCTAGGCTATTCCCGGCACTTGCCTGTGACTGATGTTGAACATTAGAGAGGGGCCTATAATCCTGAGAATTTTAATACAACCTGAGGGATTTTTTAAGAAAGCCCAAATTCTTCAGTATTTATGAGAATATTCAAATGTTTATAAAATGCTGAAGGGCTTAACAAAGAACACAGAAGGGGAAACATTGGACAAATGAGAGCCAATTTCTCATGTTTCCCTGGTGAGCTTCCTCTGTCCCTGGCCCTGGGTCACATGATTTTAGGCTGCAGCTCGCACGAGGAAGAAGAAAGAGAATTGGAAGGAGACCGGTGAATTTCTGTACACATTTGCTCTGAATAACCACTCTTCTGACTCATCTTTGGACTTGGCTTTTTGCCTGACTCACAGTTTTGGGTGGGATGTCACACAGCCAATAAAATCCTCAAGGAAGTTGTATGCCCAACATTCCTTGCTTAGTTACAACGATGTGGGAAGGGGTCACATAAGCAAGACCAGAGATATTGCTGATTAAAATCCGAGGACTAAGAAAGGGTAATCTAACCTTAAAAAGCACACTGAATGATTCTGTGATGCTTATAATAAAGGCTGCCAGTGATAAAATCGTGCGTCAGGGGGAAAATGTAACACTTTCAATGGTCTTAAAGAATTCAATAGCTAAATGATATACTAGTATCAGGATTTTTAATTGCCAGTCTTCCTATAGAGGAAATAATCTCATCACACAGAAAGTTTGTGGAAGAATAACAATTTATATAGCATCAACAACAAAATTACATGAAATGTAATTTAATCAATGTGAGATACACACACACACACACACACACACACACACACACTACTTGGGTATTTAGAAACAAAAGCTTTGTAATTACTTTTCTGCCAAGTGGTACTGCTTTAGAGTATATATAGTGTGACTAAATCCCGATGAAATTTTGACCTTTACTTTCTAGTGCATAAAGTATTATTCTTCTGTAAAGAAATTCATAGTTTAATGGATAAGGTGTCAGGGAGTAAAAAAAATGATATAGAGCAAGAATACCCTGATTCTTGGGCTCTCTGTTATAAATAATGCTCTCATTAAAATTCTGCCTCAGAAAAAAGGCAAGTCCATTAGTCTGGGAGCTAATTTTTACTGGCTCCTTAAGATGTATGCATATTAAAAGTGCAGCTTTTATAATTGCCAGTCATCAACCACCTAGTCCATGCTGTTCTTGGAGTTTTTAATTATTTACTTCATTTGCATAGACGCTCCAATTTATGATGAACCATTTAGTTATCAAGGGATAGTTTAGTAATTTTTCTTTTATATTTTTATTTATTCTTTTTGTGTTCCTAGGAAAAGCTCTAAGTCAGACCTTGTGTCGAGTCTGATTAGGAAACAAAAACTAAGGCCACCTCCATGAGCTCTATGTGGAAACCATGGTTACTGATAGAACTTGGGCAAATTGGGGTTTTATTAGAACAAATAAAGGCTCTACATCTGGTTAAATATGCTCTTTCTCCGAGTTCAGCATAATGGTTTGTGTGAAAATACCTAAGAGCACAGTGCACAGCAATAGTGCTCATTTTCTGTCATTTCCTTTTGGGAGTGGATCTTTTCCGGAAAATAACAAAAATGGCATATTGAGTGACTAAAATATAGTCACATGTCATCCCAATATTTTCATGTTCTCTTATTAAAAATCTGTCATTGTTTCTGCTTTTAATAATATGATTGGAAGACTCCAGAAATTAAGTGACTGGCTTTATTGTCAGATTGTAGAAGCCAATGGTTGGTTGTGGGAATAAATTCCAGTCTTGTGCTATAGGACATTTTCTGCTATACCACGTGGCTTCTGTACAGATCAAATATTCTCTCATTACCTCCCCCGCACAATGACAGGCAGCCTGTAATTCGATTTCTATTTACAAAAATGACATTATTTTTATAGCCGTGCATCCTCTTCAACTAAACACTGTCTGACCACTAGGGAATATTTTATACTCTTTCTCTGTCCCACTTACAGCTAATGCGGTTTACACTTGGTGGTAATGATGTAAGAGAATGAGAAAGAAACTAGGGAGCCCATGAAAGAAACAAAAACACCAGAATGGCACTTAATTAAAACATCTGATAGTATAAAAAGTTATTTCAACCAAGTCCTGGTAAGGTCCATCGTGAAGAGACTCTGTTATATTTGAATCCAAATAGATATATGACTCATGTTATTATGACAGTACTGTCATAACATTACTATTTTTACAGAAATAAATATACACACAGGCCTATGTGCACAAAATCTCATTTTCTTATCCTTGCCCAAGTTTTGAGTGCATTTTCTAAATTTACCCAATATTATTGTCTTACCTGAATCACCCTGAATTTAGGAAATGTGCGTCTTTTTTTCCCATGTGCACAGGTGTTACCGATTTTTTTTTGTCAGAATACCTGTGGCAGAGTTGCTCTCTCAAATCTAACCAAATCTGCCTCACAGCACTCAATGTTCACAATAAGACCCACTATTAAAACCTATCTTTCCATTGTTGTGCCACCTAATGTTTGAAACAATATACATATTTTCTAAAAGAGTGGAATGTTGAAAGACTTCCTTTTCTCCCCTAAGAAACAACTCAATTCTTGAACGAAACCATCGCTTTGTCTATCACCTGTGTTCTGCTACTGGCTTTGACAGCAATAAAAGTGACTGATGTGTAGTCACTGGTCTCACTGCTCCTCCTCCCTCTGCACTGTCTGGAGTCTTCTTTCACACAAAGCACTGAGAACGTAATGTGAATGGAGCCAAACAGCACCACCTGGAAGTGGGGGATTGATTACCAAGCCTTGCTCTGCTGCAAGACTTCCGCGCCATTGTGTCCAAAGCTTCCCGCGTAAGATCTGCTGAAAAGCCCCAGAGAGCACAGCCGGTGAAGGACAACACTGTAACAAAGGCTGACAGCTCTGGAAATTGCAAAAATCATGCCTTCCCAAAGCAGACAAACTTAGTACCTGGAAATAATTTCTCTGTGAAAACTTGAAATCAAAGAATAATTTTGATTTATTTTCCTTTCAGCTCTCCTATTTCTCATTTCCAATAAGACATCCATCTAAATGTACCCAGTTCTCAACGCAAGTTTTATCGTGTTCCAGTTCTATAATATAGAGATTATGTTTTCTCCCCTGGGCTATTTTTATTCTAAAAATTTTAATTCTAAAGATTTAAAAATATTTTATTGTAGGTTTTGAGTTTATTTGATATTTCAGGAATCAACATATAGTTTTTTGCATTGGATTTTTTTTTCAGTAAATACTGTCTTATCATAGGTGCTAAAGGAGAAGTACTTAAGTAATGCATTGTGCTTGACCACAAAGAGTTCAAGCTCAATAAGGAAATACATGATGGAAAAAAACTACAGGGTTCAGCAGAAATAATGCCCTTGAGTGTGGCTGGAAGGCATGTGAATGTCCCATATGAGATGGACAGCAATTTGAACATGTCACTTTACATGTCATACGGTGTGCTTGAGTGGGGTATTGTTATGTTACAGAATGACATGCTTATAATTTTATAATAAAAGATTTTCATGTAATAAAAAGGGGTGCTATTTATGTGGCACCCAGTATAATACTAATGGGGAGTTGATGTGCTGCCCATAGAGGCATGAATAAAGATGGATGGGAATGACTGATTATAAATGGGGAGTGAAATGGGGGAGACTGGGGAAAGCATCGTGAGGAAGAGGGCATTTTTTTCTGAGCCTTGATGCTTGAGAGTTTTGAGGACGAAGGAGCTACAACATTTTAGAATCAACGTTTAGTGTCAGATGGTGCTTGGTAATTTAAGGCAGTCATAAGTTGTCTTTTTGTTTGGTTTGGTTTGTTTTTTTTTTTATGATTGTAGTTCAGGTGTATTATAGGGCTGTGGAGAAGGTGAGCCAGGAAAGGTTGCTGCAGCAAGATTCTGGGGTTTGTTATTTTCACGAGGGAGCTTTGAACTTAAGTGAGGTGGAATTCACAAGACGAGAACAGATCCCAGTTCCAGGAAGATAAATCTGGTGACACTGGGAAGGGGGGAGCAGTAAAATGGAAGTCCAGTAAAATGGACTTCTAGTGCAGGGAGAGTGTTTTGAAGGAGAGTTTATTAATTTAACAGATGATGAACTAAAAGTGGTAGAAAGAAGAAAAAGATGAGGTCAACTAAAGTAATATATGCAAACTGGATTATTTCATTTATGAAACCCAAAGCACCAAATTGCAAAACCTTAAATAATTAAAAGAATAAATGTAATATAGAAAATTATTTTCAAAACATAACCGTGTAGCTCAGTGGACTGAGAGTGGGCCTGCGAACCACACGATCCCAGTTCAATTCCCAGTCAGGGCACATGCCTGGGTTGCAAGTCAGTTCCCGGTTTCCGGCAGGGGACACATGAGAGGCAACCGTACATTGATATTTCTCTCTCTCTCTCTCTCTCTCCTTCCCTTCCCCTCTAAGATAAATAAATAAAATCTTTTAAAAAAAGGGAAAAAAAAACAAAACATAACCATTTTCAGAAGCTGCATGTTATCTTTCTACTATAGGTTAATACTGTATCATTTTTCCCCTTATGGTTAATTTTCTTTTAATTGGACTAAACAAAATTCAGTGTTTGCTTTATTCTACTTAAAATGCCCGTGCCTTTACTAGACAAATCTATGAACATTTTCTTAACTACGTATATCCTATGTACAGAGACAGAATCCCACATGACATGATATTTTGCGAGTGGGTGACAAGGTTTGGAGGGAGAAGTGGGTCAAAGAGAAAGCGAACTTGCTTCCCTCAGCCAGAGCGAGGATAGTTCAAGCCCTAAAACAAAGTCTGCGAAGTTCATTGAGAAGAATCGATGACTCATTATATATGACCTGTAGAGAGGATTTCATATTGGAACTAGGCCCTCAACTACTTCACGATGCATAAAATTACCTGA
Organism: Sturnira hondurensis; assembly: GCF_014824575.4. NCBI lineage: Eukaryota > Metazoa > Chordata > Mammalia > Chiroptera > Phyllostomidae > Sturnira > Sturnira hondurensis. The sequence goes on from NW_028076312.1 coordinate 588,148, forward strand.
GGAAATAAAGATTTTCTCTCAGCTATATGAACTCCAGGGATCTATTTTTAAACAGTAGCTGTATTATTATGTAGGCAAAGTATTAAAAATATATCTCTGTGTAGTGACACCTCAAATACGCATATCATGGATATTTGGGCACTGTCTACGTTCCTTTTTCACAAGTTGTTCCTCTTTGATCACAGTCTAGTACATTTGAATTAGTTTTCTTCTTAAGTGCTAACAGTTACCCATGCCAATCCGTCTTTTCTTCTTTGTAACTTATTTTTCATTATTATATAAATGTAGAATGACAAAATTCTCCCTGATTTTCATTAGCTCAGTATCACTGGCTGAGTACCTACTATCTCTTCGCTGTTGTTCTAGGTGCTATGATACAATATTATACTTCAGTTTCATGTAACTGACATATAATATTGTAGATCAAAATACCCTTGTAATTTTAGAATTATTATATTTACAGATAATCAGAAGTTGACATAGGACTTAAAACATGGTTTCAGAATAAAATCAAATACAATATTTACATGTTGATTATAATTTTACTGGCTGCGTGGACATGGGCAAATTACCTCAACTCTTTAAACCTCAACTTTCTCATCTATAAAAATATAAATAATATTGGTAAAAACTCTATAGGCTTATGGTTAAGAATCATATGTAATATTTACTTTGTGGGAGGTCACCCAACTAACTGAGCCACGTGGGTCCTCATATGAAACATTTAAAACTCAGCAGAGTGGCAAGTAGAGGTACTACTAGAATACTGATAATATTTTCACATTTTTTCTAAAGAAAATTTGAAATGTATACCTTCCAAAGTAATAAAATAAAAATAGCATTAAATGGCCCTTTTTTTTCTTTGGGGTATTTATTCTTTTTAATTCAAACCATATTATTGGTGTGAAACCCAAATTGGTTGTATTACCATATGGAGTATTTAAACATCTTTGGTGGGTTTACTGAATCCTGTTTAATAGAAGTTACAGGCTAGAAAATTGCCACAGGGCCCATTTAAACTAATTCAAATCATCATAGCAAATGGACAGCAGAAATGTGTTCATGTGTTTGTATCTGATCATTGTAATTCGGTTAGTCAGTTGACTTACGATTTGTTTGCAAAGACTATGATCTGAGTGATGGCTTATCAAATCACTCCTATGAGTTAAATAATAAAGCTCAGAGCCATCAAAAAGGTGGCAATGTAATATCTGTACCATGTCCAAGTTCCAGAATATTTCTGGAGAAACACCTGCAGGAGTACGCACTGGTGACTCCAAAGAAATAGATTTTGGCAACCTTGGTTACTTTTCAGAGGAAGATACTAGGTACTTATTTGAATGTTGTTATTAGGTGCAGGCATATTTGGGATTATATCCTCTTATTTAATCGACCTTTTTATCGTTATGAACACTATCCTGAGTAATGTTCTTTGATATGAACACAGTGCCTCCAGATTTCTTTAGTTTTGTCTTCAAGTACTTCCTTTTTCACTCTTCTATTTTTAATTCATTTGTGTCTTTATATTTAAATGGAGTTTTATGAAAATAGCATATAACTGGGTCTTGATTTCTATCCAACCTGAAAATCCCTGCCTGTTCACTGGGGCATTTAGACTATTTGCACAAAATGTGATTTTTGAGGGGGTTATCTGATATCTGTCATCTTGCTATTTGTTTTCTACTTACCCTATCCATGCTTTGTTCAGTTTTTCCCTCCCCTTTACTGTTCATTTAGATTAAGTAGGGTTTGTGATTCTACCTGATCTTCTTTTTTGACCTATTCACTATAACTATTTCTTAATGTTCGCCTAGGGGTGTACAGTGTACATCTTTTTACAGGTGATCATAGTGATATTATACACTCCCAACGTACCTAAAAACTTTATTGAAGTGTACTCACATTGCTCTCTCCTTCACCATTCTGCTATTGGTGTTATACACTTAGTACTCACATCATAAACCTCACAACACGTTGTCTTGTTTTTGTTTAAACAATTATCCTTTTAAAAATATTTGTAAGTCAAAAATATAGAGTGCACAAAAGTAGGCTTACAGTTGCTCATATGGAAAATGATATAGTAATAAATCATAATACAAGAATAAACTGTTTTGCATACTCACAATGGTAAACCTACTTTTGCCCCTCCTCATATACTTACCCTTGTAGTTATCATTTCTAATGCTCTTTATGCATTTGTACTGAATCAGATTTCTTCCCAGTATTAGTTCCGTTCCTCTGGAGAATCTTGATTACTGTACTGAATAAAATAGTAAGACCTTCCTGACCACTCAGCCCAGTGCCCCACAAAGTATGAATTTTCCCAATTTTTTGGTTGGAGAAGGCACAATTTCTAGGACCACTCATGCTTTAGATACTGCTTCCTCTAATATTTCTATATGGCTCCCCCAACTTAGGTACTTTTCTCACACAGAAGTGCCAATTAATATTCTGCTCAATGCGTGAGGGGGTCTCTTTGAAATCTTCAAAGTCTTCTGTGAGACACTCATCTCTCCAGTACCCTTGTCCTGCAAACTCCAGCCACCTTGCCTTCCCTTTTTTTGGTCTTTCAACTCCTTTTCAGTTCAGGATGTTTGCCTCGTGTCGCTGCCTGAAAACTTCCCCAAGGAAACAAGCTGAGTTGCTCCTCACGGGGCTCCCTCATTTGCTTCCCATCACTCAGGAATCACGGTACTTCACTGCATGAAGTCCAGTGACTTGAAAAACGTTGTTTTTGTCATGCATTTTAATCGCTAGTTTTACAGTATATTTAATATTCGGAAAGAATGATCTGACTCTTTTCATATGGAATTATGATATACACGAGATATATTTTGCATTATACAATTCTAACTCTGTCCCATGCCCATCCCTCAAAAATAAATCTTATTGGGATTTTGAACAGTTTTTCTGATTTCATATAGATATCTATGGAGATCTGAACTTTTTGCAATACAAATATTTCTGCAGAAAAAGGGTGACCTATCTTTTAACACAAGTTTTTTTTTGAAGAGCATCAAGAAAATGTTACAGTTTTATTAACAGTGCTTAATGATTCTATTCTAAGAATTTTATGGTTTTGTTATGATTATAAATGATTCTTTTTCCTTTGTTATATTTTTTTATTGTTTTCTGTTTGATTTTTGGATATTCAGTAACCTGTCATCGTATTGAATTCTCTTATTACTTTCAAAATGCATTTCGGTTTATTCACTTGAGCTTTAGAGATATACAATCCAATTTTTTCACATTTAACAACATTTTTGCCTTCTTCTTTTCAAAATAAAGAATGGAACCTTAATCTTTCATCCCTGGCATTGTCTCCCTCCCAACTTAGCCTGGAGTGATTGAGAAGCCAGGGAATACAAGCTGGGCGATTCTGAAGGATGTGTCTGATATTCTGGAGACAGGAGAGGGTGGGGGAGTGTTTGAGGAATTCCCCTTAAGAAGTATCAATCAAAAGAAGCCTGAAAATCCTGCAAATTCCTTTGATACACGTGTACATTGGCTACATGTGATTGTTTGAAGGCCTGCCTGATCCAAGTCACTCTCTTAGACTTGGAAAAAAATCATTGTTGCAGATTTCTGGGTAGAATGAGAATTAGGAAACTGTAGCTCAGGCTTTGTGAGAATACAACTCACTAGGCAGATAATGCAGCCTTAACTCCAAGAGCAAAATGATTGTGCCTTTCATTTTATTCCATCTCCTGCCCCACTGAAAGTATGCCACATACTTTTTGAAAGTATGTTAAAAAACCCATAATATCCCCATGTGTATGAAGGCCAAGAGCATGTACAAGGACACACACGCAAAGAGAAAAAAATACTTAGAGGTTATTCTGGCGAGTCAGTGAAAATCCTGTAACTACTTCCCCAAAGTAAAATTGGTAAGCAGTGAAGGAAATCAAAGGCCAAATATAGCACAAAATGATATTTGTAATGATAAGATCAAGTGCAAGAAATAGCTTAGGACAGAGAGAAGTACAAGAAAATGAGAATCATAAGGAAGAGAAAAAAGTAGTTGAGATTAGATCCAGAGCTATGAGAAGTTCATGGGAATCTCTGATCTGTGATGTCCCCATCCACTCTTCTCAGCGTTTCTGTAAATATATTCATGTGCTCATTTTTCTTTCTTTACTTCAATGGGATTTGTATACAAAGGGAAGATAAATGTTTGCACTTCTCTCCCCCCCTGTACCAGCCCCCTGTGCTGTACATGTATATGTGCACGTGTGTGTTTCTATCATGTTTATCTTGTGCAAAACATTTAAGACATTTTGGTTAACTGGTCATGTATAAAGAATGTAGGATGGTTTCTATTTTGTGCATAAGTAGTTTAGTGTCATCTTCTTTTAGTTACTAGAAGACAAATTATACACATATAGTAAAGGAGGTGTTCAGAGTCAAAGCTTCCTGTCTTTACTTGCCACTCTGTGATCCATTTAATAGATGAAAATTGCTAGACATAAGTATAGTAATTATCTGAATACCAACTAGGAACCATATCATTGAACTGATTATTTTAAATTACTGTTGACAGAATGCACTCCAACTAAACAATATAGTGCTTCCCTTCATAGTTAAACTTTACAATTTATTGACTTTTCTCTAGCAAAACATGTATTTCATAAATGATTGCATCATTGTTTTTCTGCATCCAAAAGATTTTTTAGAATTTTATGTAGGATAAACCAAAAAATAGGCCCTACAATAAGGATGCATGGTTCGAAGGCATTTATTAAGTTGGTTTGTTTATAAGTAAAAGATTTAAAAAATGAAGGCAATACCTTTCTTCCGTTGGCAGCTACAATCGGCACAAGCCTCCCATCTCCTGATTTTGTGATTCTCATGCCCCTGTACTAGGCAGAGGTTTATCTAAATCATTGAAATCTGCCTCCTACATTTTAGACACATTTTGTATTAAGAGATGCGCACTGTGTAACAGGCTAGATTAAAAGTTCATTAAAAATAAGTTAAAGAAGGAGAAAAGTAATTACCTTCCATAAGCATTTGTTTCATTTTTGGCAGGTTAAAATTGAGAGAGTGAAATAAAGTCTTGAAAATCAGAAATATTTTTTAAAAATCATTATTGTTTGCTTCGTTATATACTGAGAAATGCCAAGTTAATTAAGAAAAGTAATCCATTTAGTAATACAGGATGGCTAATGGATAGAGTAATCCTGCTCATTCAGTAGAATTACTTTATAGGAGTGATGTTTTTTAAAGTTTTGTACCTAAAGTACCCATCAAAATGGAAATCGCCAAAATGTAATTGGAAATTCTCACAGGATTTTGTATTGTAAAATACAAGAAGAGAAACTCAGGGAGTTTTCCCTGGCACTTCAAAAATACATAAACTGTAGTTGAAAAATAAATGTAATGAAGTGACTTTATATATCTAATTTTATGCTACTGTGATTTAATGGGGGGAAATCCTGCTAAAATGGCTGCAGAATTTAGGTTTCCTGTATATGCTCTGTTGCTCTCCTGCTGTGGATATCTTTTTAACCTTTATAAATCCCTAGAGCTATTTTCTACAGTGGTATTGTTGGGGCAAAGGGGTTACTGCACTCACATATTATGGAACTCAGAAAAATCTCTAGATTAGGACAAATTATTTTCAGCCTTACCCAATAGAATATTGCTAATTACCATATAGTTATATTAAGTTCTTTGTGACAATAAACACTGTAGTTAGAATTGCAAAATTACTACCTTTAAAAACCACTTCAATCACCTTCAATTCGCAACAACAAAAAATATTTTTGGCCTGAAATGACGTGCATAGCTATAGATAAAGAGACGAGCACAGATCCATTCTGATTCAGAGACAAGGATTCTTTGTGGGGTGTCCAAAGCTACTGTTTGTCAAAGCAGGTCGCATCCAACCAAAAGTTATTGAAATAGTGGAGTAGTCTCTTCAGCTCTCACACCATGGTTTTAGTTCATGGTTAATAAAGTAATTGATTAATAATAGGATCCATTAGACTTTAAAAATTGAGATCTGTCCAGAAAAAGTCCAGCCATTGTTAACATAACAAGAACAGTTTGTGCAACACTGAGGTAACCTGGCAGCCAGGGAGAGTGGTGCACGTGTGAACAATGACGACTTCACTGCACCAGTCAGTGGGGGCAGTAGATGCATTGGGTGAGCACATGTACTGTGTGGTTGTCACCTGTAAAATAACTGAGCAAGTAGAGCAATGAATCTGCATCTCATTTTGCATTAAGCTTGAACATTCCTCTGGAGAAACTTTTCGGCTGATTCAAAAGGCCACAAGCTATGGGCAACTGGTGATTGGCGGCTTCATCACCACAATGTGCCCGCTCATGCATCATATCTCAGGCAGAATTCTTTGGGGAAACATCAAATCCCCCAAGTGACTCAGCCCCACTACAGCCCAGTCTAGGTGCCCTGTGACTTCTGGCTTTTCCCAAAACTAAATCACCTTTGAAAGGGAAGAGATTTCAGACCATCAGTGAGATTGAGAAAAATACGATGGGGCAGCTGATGGTGACTGGGAGAACTGTGTGAGGTCCTAAGGTGCCTACTTTGAAGGGGACTGAGGTGTGACTGCCCTGTGCACAGTGTTTCTTGTATCTTGTATCTTCTTTAAGAAATGCCTCTACTTTTCATATTATGTGGCTGGATAACTTCTGGGCAGACCTCCTCATATATTAAACTTTGCAAAGGAAATCTGATATTTTTATTTTTTCCCTCTTATGCTCTTTAAACCTCTATGAAACATTTTTAAAATTTCTGACAGAGACAATTATATAAATAAATCCTTGAGCTAAGAATTTCCTATGATTTTTCTAATTACTAGTTTGTATTTTGTGACAAGAGACAAAGGGTTCTAGAATCAAATAAGTGGAAAGAAAGAGAAGTTCTTTCATTGTTTTATTATTAACCTTTGAATTTCATTTAATACCTTAAAATAAAAGATTCACCTTTATCTCTAGTGACATATACTAATACAACCCAAAGTTTAAAAGGCTATCTAAATTTCCCCTAGGTATACAGTGTGAAACGGTGAGGAAAACGTAAGTTTTGGCACTGATAGACTGAGATTCTCACTAAGGCTGCCGTTTCCTAACTGCGTGCCTGGTTAAGTTACATCCCCAGGCTTCTGTTCCATTGCATGTGCCGTTGTGACCATTAGAAAAGCAAATCTGTCTCAGGTTGGACCACGATGTCTGATAATTTGTGTGCAATACTGCAATCAGCACTGTGGTCTATGGCTGGTGCCCCAAGTCAGTTTTCCAGGAATGAGCCATCTAGAAGGAAGCCGGTTACATCCCAGCGATAAGGTTTCTCCTTTGTGCTTCTCTGCCAGGCCCTGGCTCACGTAGCTAGAAAGCCAGAAAATGGTGTGACTACTCAGAGGTCACAATACTTCTGGCAGAATCACTCTTGCTTCACAGGGTCTGCCAGGCAGCAACTACTGAACACACAGTACACCCACTCTCACCCACAGCACACCTTGGCTTTAAAGGAGCATTAATCTGAGATCATTTGGGTCAGTTCTTACAACTAAAGAATACTTACTTTTCACTGTGCTTTGTTGTGGTCCATTAAGAAGATTTAATATGAATTGCAAATTCTTCCTGGCATTAATGAAAACTAAATTTAATTTTAGTTCGGATCAAATGAAATTTGAATCCCTGGCATAAATGGCATAGCTGTCTTCCATATTTACTGCAGTAAACCTGCCCAGGCTCAAATTATAGGAAATCACCTAGGTTGTGACATTTCCCCTTTCCATTTCTTTTTCAGGTCATTTTGTATTTTTTGTGTGCATGTGTGTGGGGTTTTGGTTTTCTTTTTTAGTGGAACTCTGCTGTAAGGAGAGGGGAGGCACAAGAAAAAGAAATCAGTCGTGCATGGAAGTATAACTCAAATTGGCAGAGAAGATTTTTTAGTTTACTCTTCAAAAAAGTGACAACTCTTCGGAATTGAATTTGTACTCTTGGTATTATAATGTACAGTGCAAAGAGGAAAAAGTTCTCCCAAACTAAGTCTGGAGGAAACACGCTGGCCCTCGACTCCGAGTAATTGTGAGCAACAGCTTGATTCGCACTGGAGTCTGTGGCTGACGTGGGCAGGTCAGAGTTTACCAGATATGAATTAGATAGAAGGGAATTGGTTGTGCCCCTGGGGCGAGGTATCTCTTCAGCTTCATAATTCTCTGCCACACACTGAGTTAAACCAGAAAAAGTCGAAAGCAGTGTGACAACAACAAAGGTTACCAAGCCTTCTGGAGGGTCCACTTCTGCTTCAAAGAAGGTTACCTGGTGGTTGACACTGGTCACGAAGATATTTATGAAGGACTACAGCTCGGGAACGATGCTAACGTTTACATTTGAAGGAGCTTTGTAAATTGGCTTCCTGCTCCATGTAAAAATGGCCGCACCAATAAAATTATTTCACAATAATAAAATAATTGAAAATTATGATTTCAATGGGCATGAATAGGGCATATGTACCACATTCACATTTTTTCAAACAGTATGTTCCATCCAATACCAATATGACACATTACGAATCTGATAGGAAAACAGAGGGAATCTATTATTCATTCAATATGAATGTGAAAAAACGAAGCCTGCCTCTTGGGCAATATTTATCAAATACTGCTAATGACAGAATAAAAACCCTTTGACATGCAGCTGCTTGGAGCCTGGGAACAGATCACCAAAACAAGTGATCATGACGTGCATCAGCCCTGCAGGCTGACGGTTCCCAGGAAGGTCATCGGGCAGACCCCGGGAGGCAGGGCCCACAGAGCGGCTCTGTGGGTATTCTTGCTGGCCCTGCTAAACTGCATCTATCTGAACTTCCTCATCACGGGTCCTCTACTCTTTTGGTACAAGAAAAGTTTATCCTGAGATCTGACATTATTTTATAGGCAACCGGAAAAGGCCTAGTTAAAATGTTGCAATGGATATAGTGATCATTTAAGAAAGGAAAAGGAAAGGTAGCAGCCATAAGGGGAGAGGAAATACAAACTTTAAAGGAAATGAGGTGAGGAAGAAAACAGCACATAAAAAGCAAATGAACCTGATCCAACTTTACCCTCTAAAGGGTGCGGAGTGCTCTGAGTCTGTCCATCTCATCGTTCTGGGAACGTGCTCCTGCAACTTCTCCTACCAGGAGCATCAGTAAGAGCTTTTCTTTTCAACAATTCTTCCTGGTCACCTTTTTTTTTAACCTTACTTTGATAAATGTCTTTTCCTTTTGAGATATTATTCCTTTGCTATAAACTATTTTTAGAGAGAAAAGAAACACAATGAGCTAAGAGACTGGCATATAAAACACTAGCATTAGCAAAACAGTACTGCACACTGTCCTTGAAAGGGGCCCTTTTGGGTGGAGGCCATGGGAGAAGTAATGCCCCATGCCAGAACGATGCTTACAGCAAAATTAAAACATCACAAACCATTGTGTCATCAACATTAAAGGGTAAGACAGTGCTGTGATCATATGTTTCAAAAAGTACAGTCATAAGTAGGCCTCAGAAAAACAAGCGACCCCCCTTCTCCAGCTTGGCTCACCCTTCTGGGCTCTGCGTGCTTAACAAGAATGTTTCAGAGTGAAAATGAGTAATAGTGTTCTACCAGTGACTGTCACGGTTTTGCTCACACCCTATAATCTCTTTTGTAGGTTAGATTTTTTTTAAAGCCCACAATAATTTTTCTGGTGGAAGAATTTAGTTGAATAACTTGGAGAAGAAATAATGTGGTACAGAGAGAAAAAACGATGGGAGGAGAGGGGAAAAGACATCTGCAGTGCAGACTCTCACACTTTGAATATCAAGGGCTGATGGGGCCTCTTCCATTTTTAGGAAACAACTTTGATATTGATTGATTTATTCTAGATACATAAGTGTAGTTTTTACAGATTTATCATGATTATAAAACAGTTAAAATTAACCAATTCACTCCCAATGTTTGTATGGGTTTTTAATAACTATTATTAAACAAAGCTACACAGAATTAAAGCAGACAGTAATGAAGTGAAATTCTCTTTGAGAATCAAATTTTGTTCATTCATTCATTCATTCATGCATGCACGCATGCATGCATGCTTCTATACGTTCAAAGATATTTTTCAGGTTTCTACTTGGAGTTAGGCAACCATCAGTAAAGATGCAAATGTGAGCACAAATTTGTTCCCTCCCTTTGTGTAGCTTACAGTATTAGGTGTAGAAGAATTTGCAGTTCTATGAGTGGCCATAACAGTGAGATTGCGCACAGTCAGGCTTTCCTAAGGAAATATTCACTTCTATGTGTGACCTTAACAGTGAAATTTTACATAGACTCTTCTATGAAAACAAAAATTAGTGAGATCTAAAGGATTGGTAGGTGTTAATTAGGCAAAGAAAGGTAGGGACACCATTATAAGTAAAGAGAACAACTTACGCAAAGGCCCTGCAGAGTATGTACGTGGTAAGTACGAGGACAATGGAAGATCAGTTGGACTGGGCCAGAGAGCGAGGAAGAGGGTAATAGGTTGGAGAGGTAGGTAGAGGCCAGGTCATTTGAGGTGGTAAAGTTCCTATTAAGAGGTTTTGACTTTTCCTAGGAGCAAAGGAAAGCAATTTATGGTTCTCAAAGTAGAGGAGATGGGACTGGAGGGAAGTATGAATACACAGATTAGAGTTTGGAAAATCGCTATGCCACAACATAAAGAAAAGATGGGCATCGACTAGACTATGTATGAATAAGTTAATGAAGACATTACTGCAGTAATAACTAAGGAGCTGGCCCCACCCTCTGGAACTGAGGAGGAAATAGGCCTGCCAGGGAGCTCTATTGTCCCAGCATGTGGAATACCAGATGTCCAACAGCCCTTTTTCACTTCGTTCTGTCTCTGTCTCCGTTAGTCCAAGCCGGCAGTGTTTGTGCTGGGATAACCCCATCTCTGCTCCAGGATTCTGCTGTGATGGCGGAGACAGATACGAGGTGACATCCACAATCTCCTTCTGTCTACTGTCCAGCCCCACCCTCAGTGTTCTCTCATATATTTTTTCACTTTTTTTTTTTGCAATATGGAAAAGCTGAGAATTTTCTAAATCTTCAAGTTCTGGTTTAATTCCATCAATTCATCTCTCTCCTCTTACAATTTACTACAAGCAGCAATGGAGAAACACAGACTCTATCCTCAATACTCTGCTTAGATATCTCCTCGGCTGAATATCCAGTCCTCACTTACTAATTTTAACAAAACACTAGAAAACAGGTCAGTCAAGGTAGTTCCTACTTCACAGCAGGAATGAACTTGCCTTCAGTTTGCAAAAACGTGGCCTTCATTTTGTCTGAGGCCTCCTCAGCCTCACCTTCAACACCCACATTCCTATCGATCATCTCTTTAAAGCACTCCGGCTTTGCCAAAACTGTATTTCTTTTTTCTCACATTGATAATTAATCACCAGTCCAAGCAAACTAAATTGCAGCAGTACAAACAGTCTTTATTTATTAAAAACTACTATAAAATAAATTAGAAAATAAGAATACAACCCTCCTGGTCTACAACCAACCAAAACCAACTGAAAAAGAAGAAAACTATAACACTGTAAACAAAATTATCTTTTATGAAGCAAGACTGATGATGAGCTTTAAGATGTACAGGGGGGAAAAAAAAGCTTGAGCCCTAAATTAAAAAACTAAGAAGAAAAAGATAACAGAAAGTTTTTTTAAAGACAAAAATCATTAAAAAATACAAAAGTGAATTATAAGATACCCAAGGAAGAGTGGATTCAAATGAACACATAATAAGGTCCATTTAAAAGTAATAGGAAAACCAAGACAATGAAAATGAAATAATGAGAGATATAAACAGGGTCTGACACAAAGTGGTTAAAATGGAAGATGGGCAAATGAGATTCGATTTAGTACAATTGGAGTCCCTAAAAAAAGATAATTAAGGCAATTAAAAAGAACTAATTTTTAAAGGATAATCCAAGATAACCTTCCAACACTAAAAGGAGTTCTGAATCTACACATGGAAAGGGCTTACTGCCCAACAGAGAAAATCGATCAGTAATGATCAATTAAAGTGATATCATGCTAAAATTACTAAACTGCACGGAAAAGGAGATTATGTAGTCTCCAGTGAATAGATAGACAATGAGGGTGAGATAATTAATGGGCATCAGACTTCTAAAAAACAACATATGAAATAACATACCAGTGAAATGGCATTTTAAAATAATTCAAGGATAAAACATTTAACCAAGGATTCCGTCGTTGGCTATGCTGTCATTCAGGGATCGCTGGTATTGGAAAACAGAGCTAAGTGCTCACAGAACCCAGCCAAGAGGTGAGTTGGGAAATTTCAGCAATAAGACTGATGGTGAGCTTTTAATACATTTAATTGTAGCTTTAAGATTCAAACAAAGATGAGGTTAAATGTGGAATGTGTTTTATGATACTCTATATATAGTATTTGTTACACGCTCTACAAAGTAGAAATACTGCAACTAAAATTTAGAAAAGGTAGAGAAAAGGGAAGTTATTGTTTTGTAGGTAGGAGGTTTGAATTAAAAGTTAGAATTCAAAACTGCAAACAATGTAGTAATGTGTTAAAAAAAGGAATCAGGAGAAAAAGATGATTAAAAAAGAAATAAGTGAAAAGTTAGTACATAGAACAAAACTAGTCTTTCCCAAACACCAAAAGGAAAAATTTTTAAACAGCCAAAACTTATGTCATATAGAAAAATAAAGTCAATATAACATAATATATAGCAATTATTACATAAAGTACTGACAGGGTTGCAATTGAACATTTCACAGTTATTAATAAATGTGAATGAATGATTTAACTCATCGGTTCAAAGAAAATGATTTTTAATTTGACTGACAAATTGACTCAGAAAATGGTTCAGACAATAGAACGGGATAGGCAAAGACACAGCTGGCAACCCTGATATCAAACAAGAGAAACCTCAGATCTTCCCAGTTGACGCGGAGCCATGAGTGTCTCATGGGGCAACGAGAAGAAGTGCTGCATGACTCTGGGGAAGAGGACGCCCACTGCAAAACACAAAATTAAGGGCTAAGAGGCCTTCCTGCTGACAGTAAGATTGGTCCTGCCGCACACACAGAGTCAGCGCTCGGGGAGGCAGCAAGAAGCCCTGAGCCTTGAGGTTCAACGTGAACAGCTTCTCCTGGGGCTTCGAGGGTTGTACATGCAGAACAAGGATTACTGATGTTGTCTACAACGCACCCAGCACCAAACTGTTCCACGCCGAGAGCCCAGTAAAGAACTGCACCGTGCCATTGACATAGCATCACAGGGCCAGTGGTGGGAGTCCCACTGGGCACTGTCTCTGGGCTGCAAGAATGAGGCCAAGCTGACTCTTAAGGGGGAAGAGCTTTTAAACAAAAAATAACAACAGAAAGCTCAGAAGAAATATGAGGATAGGAAAAAGAATACCAAACTCAGCAGTCTTCTAGAGGAGCAGTTTCGGCAGGCGTCGCCCCAAGACCAGGCTAATGGGGCCGAGCAGATGGAGGACGTGCGCCACAGGGCAAGGAGCTGGGGCGCAGGCTGAGCAAACTCAAGGCTCAGAAGGCAAACAAACCCTCTTCCTGCCTCCTTTAGCTCATGTACTAAAGGTATTTATTGTTCTAAAAAAGAAAGAGATAAAAATAAATAAACTTCAAACTAAGATGCATTAAATAGGGAAAGCATTATTCTTTTTAATGCTAAAATCTTCAATTCTCAATAACAAGTGTGAATATTGATGCATCAAAATAATACGGCAAACACCTTTATAAGCAGAAGCTACAAGTTGTGCAAAGAGACAGAGAGTGATAATAACCGTAGGGAATTTTAATGCATTAGAATTAGTATGAAATAAATCAAGTGGACAGAGGGCAGGATATAGAAGTCCTAAAAACCTAATTAATGCAGTAGATTATATATATATATATATAATATTCCCTGGCAATAATGAATATATCTTCTCAGGCACTGATGGGACAGTCATAAAATTTAATCCTGTTAAGCCACAAAAATGTTTCATAATTATAAATATTACAATTAAAGTTCTAATAGCAAAAACTTAGAAATTATGAAAAATTAAGAAGGTAGATAAAAAGGATATTTGACTAGAAATAACAAATCAAAAGGTCTTAAGTAATTTTTTTTAAAGATTTTATTTATTTATTTATTTATCTTTAGAGGGGAAGGAGAGAGGGAGAGAAACATCAATGTATGGTTGCCTTTCGTGCATCCCCTGCTGGGAGTTGGCCTGCAGGGAACTGGCCTGCAACCCAGGCATGTGCCCTGACGGGGAATCGAACCGCGTTCCTCTGGTTCGCAGGCCCGTGCTCAATCCACTGAGCTACACCAGCCAGGGCAAAAGGTCTTAAGTAATTTTTGAATAAATATGGAAACAAAAAAATTTGAGAACATTTAAAAAGAATAAAAACAAAAACAATATATATATGTATCAAAATTATATAATTCTGATATATATATATCTATATATATATATCAGAATTTGTGGGACACAAAGCAGTGATTGAAGGAAACTCTATAGTTTTAAAATTCAAAATAAATAATGCATTTAAATAAATTCAGTTATATACTTAAAAATCTAGAACTATAAAAAAGAAACTAAAACAAAAGAAAATACAAGGAAGGAAATAATACAGATGTAAGTGAAATTCAGCATAGTTCTGATTTTTAGAATGCTAATGTTCCACAGTCTCAATAAAAAAGGAAACAAAATGGAAGGGTGACAAATCCTAGAATTGAACACACAGAAACAAAAGACCCAACATATTTCAAATAAATAACATTTGAACAAATAACATTAACTAATGAGAAAACAAAAGAGATCTTACCCAAGTAACTGTTGAACACAGTAGTAGTTGGCTCATATACCTTCAGGCTAAAGACAGAAAGAACTCCAAACAAATATTAAATGCTAATTTGTAGACTTTCTTAGAAACATAGGTGAGTAATAGTAAAACTATTTTCTGTGCATTATAAGATTGAACAATATAAGTAAATATATTGCAGGTAACGGGAGCTATCATTGCCAGTGGCAGAGAGGAAAGTTTTAAGGATGGAAAGGAAGGAAATAGAATGAATTCTGTTACTAGATGAGATTTAGAAATATCAGTGTGAATCTATAGTTTTTATTACAGCTAGTTATCTGTATAGATTGGCATAGATGGGACTGTATGTGAATATATTTATCTTTATATGTGTTTCTAGCTGTGTTTACAGAGACCTAGAAGAAGTGATTTCCCTGCAGCTTCTGAGGACATACTGAATCCAGATCTTGACCTTTAAAAACATTCTCCACTAACATGAACCTGGGCTTCTTGGAGAAATGGCTGATGTCAGTGTTTAGGTCAGTGTTTAGGTCAAGGAAAATGTAGGGTAAGTCAGGTTAGAAGAAAAGTTCTCAGAATTATGGGAACATGTTGAAAGGACACTATGGCCAAGAAAGGGACAGTTTGAGTATTAAAATAATAACATAATGCATTACAACTGACTGAATATAATAGAAATGCATTAATCTATTTTGATAACAATAAAAAAAATGAGAGAAGGGAAAACTCTTCTTTTCAGTAGAAAACCAACCAACAAATGAAAAAGAAATGATGGAATTAGAAAATTGTCATGGACAATAGCAATGATAATACAGGTGTGAATGATCAGTGGATGCTAAAATGGGCAGGTGACATTTTGAGAAAAGACAGGATGTTTCATAGTCTCAAAGTAACAAGATATTTATTAATTAAAGTGAAATATTCCTCTGTACAGTGGAAACCCTTAGCAGAATCTACCGAGTGATCAAGGTTATCACCAGTAGTGAGACCGATCAAGGTGTGTCTCCTGGTATAATTCCCAGAAACAATCATCACTTCTGAGGCATTCTGTTTGCCTAAGCTGAGTCCAATCAAAGCAAACATCAGACAAACCCCAAAGGAGGGACATTCTATAAATAACTGGCCTGTACTCTTCCAAATGTTGATGTAATGAAACACAAAGAAAGACTGAAGAACTCTTCCAGATTAAAGAGAATTAAAAACAATTGAATGGATGAAGAAGTACTAATTGGTAGTCACAAAATAGCCACAGGGATATAAAGTACGGCATAAGAAATATTGTCATCAATATTGTAATAACTCTGTATGGTGCCAGGTGGGGGATTGCTTCATGAAGTATATGATTGCCTCTCAGCTATGCTGTACACCTGAAAGTAATACAAACTAATGGTGAATGTAAACCTTAATTGAAAAATAATATTAAAAAAAGAAACAACTGAATGAAACACATGATCCTCAATTTTCTCTTGTTAAAAGGCATTATTGGGGCAGTTGGACACAATTGAATAAGGTCTGTAGATTAGATAATCGTATCAATGTCAATTTACTGACATGGGTAATTTTTCCTGTGGTTGTTTAAGAGCATGTACTTGTTTTTAGATATTACACAGTGAACTATATGAGTTAAGAATATGCATACAATGCATTCTCAAATGTTTTGCAAAAACACATAAGCATGCATGTATTCAGAAAAAGAAAAGGATAAAGCAAATACGGTAAAATGTAACATTTTCAGAACCTTGATAAAGTGTATACTGTGTTATTCTTACCACTTTTTAGGAAGACTGAACCTATGCCTAAATAAATGAATGACTGAATATGTAAACAAGTGTATGAACAAATAAACCATTTCTTGTCAACTTTTTGTCACTTCCAGGCTACTCTCCTGTTTGAAGCCCACTGAAGTCTTCTCCCTAGACTGTGTCATCCTGCCTCCTCTCAGTCTGTCCTTGATGGACAGCCAGGCTAAGTAAGTCCTTGGAACTGCAAATCAGATGACGTGGCTGCTTTGCATCCAACTCTAGGGAGGGCCCAGGCTTTTTCTGCACTGTACGGAGATGACTCCTTTACATATGCTTTCAACCACTGACCCGTAAATTCCTCAAGGAAAACGACTGCACTTTATTTATGCATCTTGCCTCATTTCCTCTTGCCAACACCTATATACCCTTCGGAGTGCTAATGTTCTATAAATGTTCATTTGTGAAATTAACCTGTTTAGCAGCAATCATGGGGAAAACACATGATCGTACATTTCCTGTATTTTCACCTATTACCTAAGTTCAATAGCTGTTACATAATAATACCTTAATGTGATTCATGCTGTTTTGATTAAAAACATTTCACTTTTCCTATCATTGTAGGAAAATGATACAGGGCCTCTGGCTTGAATTCCTACTTCCTGTCTTTCTCGGCTGCCTGGTTTATCTAAAAATGTTTTTGCGACACAAGAATGTGCCCTCTGTTAAGACTTTCTCAGATCTCTAAACAGCTGGTGTCTTCCTGATTCTTCATACAACAACAGCAACAACAACAACAACAACAACAACAACAACACAAAGTGTCCCGCAGCCTGGACCTTTCTGTTATGGAGGCTTCGGCTGTAGCTGGAGACGTAAAGAAAAGGACTGTTGACTATCGACTCACGCTCAGTCCTTATATCCAACTTTTTCAAACCAGAAACCATGTTATACCCCCAAAGGGCGTTAACATAAAAAATAAATACGGAAGTAGGAGATTTATTTTATTTTTACATTTCTAAATTCTTCATTTTCTTATCATCTCAGGAGCTCATCTTTACCAAGGGCTTACAGCATGTAATTTCCCCAGAATTCAAACTGAGAATTTACCGGTACCTTCCAGGCGACTGTGGCACTTAAGTTCTCCCTGCCTTGACTCTAGCTGGTAGAAACACAGAGTCACCTGGCACAGTCTCCCCTTTTGCTCTAAACTGGCCCAAGCTCCAAGCAGCTGTATTCCTGCTTCTCCACTGCAGACACCAGTGATCATTATATCTCTTCAGTGTGCTCACACATTTTCAGCTCCCTATCAATCATTCCTCATTTCATGGCTGTGTTTGTGACTATTGACAAAAATGATTCATCGCAGAAGCAGCACCAGATTTGCCATGCTTACACTAACAGTGCATTGGGGAGGGCAACAAAAAGAACTCTATAGCTCTCTAAGATCCTTTGCTTCTGTAATGCTGTATAAAGTGGGAGCCATAAGGGCACAGAGGGGTAGAGCCAAAAGGCCAGTCATCATCTTTGCTTAATTCCTGTGGGACATTCCTGGGCGTTTTGCTCTGTGAACTAGAAATGAGCAACTCAATCCAAGGGTTTTCAACTGGCTTGGTGTGAGGCACCCTAAAATATAACCTAGATGAATCCTTTAAAAGAGAGAAACCTGGGAAGCCCATGCAAGGGAGTTGAAGGTTAAACAAAGAAGGTGTAATACCGACAAAGGGTGTGCCATGACACACTACGAGCAGCCAGGACTAGGACCCACCAAGGACCCTGTGAGGGACCATAAAATACATGTTTCACAGTTGACCCACTGGGGCACAGAGAGGCAGAGCTTCTTATCTACTGACTTTCATCTGTCTGCAGGGACATTAACTTTCTCCAGTTGAGCCTAGTAAACTGTGGCATCTAAGAAAAGCCCTCAGGTAAAGAACCCCCCAGAGAGAGGCAGATGTGAGCTCTTGAGGTAGACAGTTGATAATGGCCCCAGGACCTGTCCAGCACAGCTGCAGGTGGATGCAAGGCTGTGGGACCAGACAACTACAGCATCCGCTACAGTCCGCTAGCTTTGTTTGGGTGGTGGACCCAGTTTATATGGTAAAAGGTAAAGTCATTGTTTTGCTCAAAACTCTCCATTATTTTCCAGTATTCCCCCAGGAAAAGACCAAAGTCATCAAATGACCTACAAGACTATGAAAAACACCCCCATTCTCCCACCAACACACATCTAACCTCTTTTTATATCTTCTAACCACTCTTCTCTTCATTCACTAGTTACTCCTCGCTTCTTTCTCAAACACACCCTAGTCACGCTCCCACCCTAGTAATTTCATAGTTGTCTTTTATTCTCTGTAATACTTGCCCACAAAATATCCACAACATTCTCTCCCAAACCCTCTTTAAGCCTTTTTGTTCACATTGTACCTTAATTACAATTGCAATAATCCTTCTTTCCCACCAGTCAAGGACCCCTTTTATCTAATTTATCTTATTTCCCTAATTGTTTTCTCTATAACATGTATCACCATCTAAAATACTATTCTTATTTCTTTATCTGCCTCTCTGCACAAAAATCTCCTCAAGGCAGAGAGTTCTGGTTTTTGACTATTTAAAAAAATATTATTGAATCTATAGCATTTAGAATTGTGCCTTCTGCATATTAGGCATTCAATACTTACATGTTGATTGATTAAATTACATCAAGTAATAAAAACCTGGGGCTTCTCTCTCTCTCTCTCTACACACACACACACACACACACACACACATTTCCATATAGTTACTGAACTAAAAGAGGACAGTCATGAATTGTGCCATTAAGAGAAGCAAAATATAGTTCAAGAGAAACTAATTTCCTGAGACAAAGAGAGAAAAAATATAATATTCAACTAGTTTAAATTTAAAATAAAGAAACCATTAACCAAACTAAATTTTAAAAAATCGTCTAAAATTCTACATTAAATACCTTAAACATCAATTACAAGTTACATAGAAATTGTTAATTGCAGCTTGCATATCAAACATGTGTTTAATGAGTATATAAAACATTCTGAAAATCTTAATAATTATAAATTAGTACATTAGGATAAGTTTAATATGATGCCAAAATTAAAGTGGGAAAGACTGTGGTTAAGTGGGAACAATACTGTATTGCTCGGGGTCGTACATAAGTACTATGGACTATGACCAACATTTCAGAGAGCCTTTGTCAACACGATTAACATGCTTTTTCAAAATGTTGATTACAACCACTTCTACTCAGTTGAACGAGTTGATAGGTGTGGAAAAGCTCCTGCCAGGATGTTTGTGTAATCCAGTTTAGAGCATTGCATACATGGCGATCCAAATATCCACGAGTAAGAGATTGTGCAAGCAAACAGTGATTCACCTATATAATTAATTATAATGTATCTCCCAATGAAATGACAACCTTCATTTAATAATAAATTTGATAGCTACCACCCCCTCAAAAAATAGAGACAAACTTTAGAAGGTTTGGGGAAAATGCAAGAACTGAAGCAAACTAACTAAACAATGTCACACTCCCACTAGGAAGAGTCTGGCCAGGAGAAGGCCTTTGGTAAATTTGGTTCAATAAGACTTTCACTTCAAATATCTTACTACCTTATCTTCCGTGTTTGCATCACTCCCCACAGACACATAGTTTTATGTGGGTAGGCCTGTGTGCTATCTTCCCGCAAACCACAGAAATGGACAAACGTACCAAAACAAGCAAACAAAAAGCCTCGACCTTTGCAGCCCCGCCTCCCTCCAAGTTTCACGTGTTCATGTTAGTTTTCCCCGCAGTGAGAAATTTCTTAAATGTTTGGTAGTGAAACAACAAATGGCCATTTCCTTATATCTTTTATAGCAGCTTGTAATTTCATTTTGTTGTATGACTAAATTTGAAACTTTTGCCTTTCAATGTAGAATACAAAACTGCCACAAACAGATGTGTCTGCTCTTACTCAGTTTACTTAAAAATCAGGGAATCTGTTACATCATGAAGAGAGGAGTACAGACAAAGGAGTTTGTCTGATTTCATTTACTGAAGGAAGATTTGAGTATAATAAGTAAACAAACAAACAGAAAAACCTCAAAAATGAGTCCATGGAGCACTCATGATTATCTATCAGAAATGCACTTTGATTAATTGTTAATAATTTTCTGGTGCTGGGAATCTACATAAAAAGAGGTGGCCTTTTTTCTTAAACTGATAAAAACCACTATAGGATACCAGAAGCCTTTGCCAAAAATGCTGCAATTAATTTCCAGTTTCAACAACGGTACTGAAAAATTCTAATTAACACATAGTGCTATAATGTACTCAAAGTGAAGACTATCTTGACGTATAGCCAAGTAATCACCACTGAAGCATTAACGAGTTGAATGCATAAAAGAATAAATAACAAGTGACAAGATTATTCCACAGTAATTTCTATATGTTGGACTGAAATTAGGGGACTGCAAGCAAAATAGGTCAAATAAACACTTATATGGGCAGTAGAATTGCAAACTGATGCAATGATTTATAGTCAGTGAGTTCTTGAAAGTGACAGCAACAAGCAAAACACTGGGTGAAGCAATCTGCCATGGAATTGTTCAATTTTATTACATATTTAACCCATCAGCCAAAGAGAGAGAACTACACATCATTAAAAGACTTGACGCTAGTATTCTCAGCTACCAATTAAGGGGAAAATAACTTCTTTTTTGACTTGCAAATACATACCCCCATTGTTAACACTGTGATTTAATTATTATTTCCATTTTAAAAGAAAATGCTGAACTTCACAGGTATTAAATATCATGCCTTATTACACACAACTAGGAAGTTACAAAACCTGTGTTCAAAATCCATTCTATCTGATTTCAAAGTCTATAATCTACACTATATTCAAGGCAGAAAGGGCTGGAAGCAATGTGCTAAGGTTTCCTTTGGATCAAAAGCATTCTATGATGAGGTAGCCTCAATTTTCTTAGGCAGTAATCTTATACTATGTTCAATTCAAATAGATCCAAAAATATATTTTTGCCAAGAGACTAGACCTAGGGCCAACCACATCTACAAAGGTGATATCTGTAGATATCAAACTTAATAATTATGTTTAACCATACAATAACCTTTAGTTTTCCCTGAGAACATCTGACAAAAAAGGCAAGGTGATGAAGTCTAAGTATATGTAGAGGGTTTTTGTCCACTCAAAATGCTATCAAACCCAGTGACATAAACAGGTGCTTACAAATGCCTTTTGAGAATTGGACTTCTCTAATGTCGTGTTAAAATAGAGATAGCATGGAGCAGTAAAGGGACTTGGACTTGGGGGGTGGAAGAAACAGGGTTGCAGTAACGAGACCACCTCCTATAGACCCTTGAGTCGGCTATTCATCATCTTTTCAGAAACGTTATGGTGAACATATATAGCATTTCCTAGAAAATGGTGAAAATATTCTCTAACTTAAAATGTTATTTGTGATAATTAAATATAATCATGTGTCTAAAGTGCTTGACGGAATAAATACTAGCTATTTTTATTACAACTTGTAGTGTAAGCCATAAGAATGAAAATGTCTTTATCTACTGCATCTAAATTTAATACCCTTTTTTATATCATCATTTATTTCCTAATAATACAAATACTCTCAAGATGATACAAATAACCCATTTCATCAAGGAAATAAAAATTGTGTATGCATATGGGGAAAGTTTCTGCTCATGTTATCTTTATTTAAAAAATAAAGTTTTAATCCTAATATTTTCTTTTGGATTGTTCCCTTCAACCCTAAAATTCAATTCAATCCATACAATTCAATATAAAAGTATAATGGAGTTTCTTATTTAAGACAAGAATAAAGTGTTGTCAAAAATGTTTGTTATCCTAACCCACAGAATGGGAGAGAACACATTCACCAATACATCTGCTAAGGGGTTTATATCCAAAATTTATAAAGTACCTACAAAACTCAACACCCAAAAAACAAACAAACCAACTAAAAAACAGGCAAAACACCTGAATAGACACTTCTTCAAAGAGGACATATCAATGGCCAGTAGACATATGAAAAGATGCTCAACACCACTAATCATGAGAGAAATGCAAATAAAAACCACAATGAGATAATCCCCTCATACCTGTCAGGATGGCTACTATTAATATATTTTTTTAAATATCAAGTGCTGGTGAGGATGTGGAGAAAGGGGAACCCTTTTGCACTATTGGTGGGAATGCAGACTGTTGCAGCCACTGTGGAAAGCAGTATGGAGATACCTCAAAACATTAAAATTAGAACTGCATTTTGACCCAGCAATCCCACTTCTGGGATTATATCCAAAGGAACCAAAAATTCGAAAGAACATAAGCATCCCTATGTTCATTTCAGTGTTATTTATAATTGCCAAGACATGGAAGCCGCCTGAGTAGATAAAACAACTCTGGGACATTTACACAATGGAATACTACTAAACAAGAAGAAAAGTTTAACCTCCACAACTGTATGGCTGGACCTGGGGAACATTATGCTAAGTGAAATAAGCCAGTCAGAGAAAGGCAAATACCATACGATTTCACTCATATATGGAATCTACTGAACAAACTGAACTAACGAGGAAAACCAAGATTGACTAACAGATGGAGAACAGATGATAGCTGGTTGGCGGGGGCAGTTTAGAGGGTGGAAGGATTGAACAAAACTGTAAAAGGACTCATGGACATGGACAACAGTGCGGTGATTACAGGGACAGAATAAGGGAACTAAATGGTAATGGAAAAATACAAAGATTAAATTTAAAATGTTTGTTATTTTAAATAATCGGTTAGGAATTTTACTTATTATTATGCCGTCTTAAAACCACATCTTGTCCTGGCTGGTGTGGCTCAGTGGGTGGGGTGCTGGCCTGTGAACTAAAGGGTCACCAGTTCAATTCCCAGTCCAAGGCGTATGGCTGGGCTGTGGGTCAGGTCCCCAGTAGAGGGTGCATGAGAGGCCAACACACATTGATGTTTCTCTCCTTCTTTTTCTTCCTCCCTTTCCCTCGCTAAAAAGTAAATAAATAAAATCTTTAAAACAAAACACATCTTTACATCTTTATTTGTGAGATTTGATTTAAATGCATGAAGTGTGAAGAAATTATTGTTAACTCTTAGAATTTTAAATAATCTAATAGAATTAACCTATCAGCATGTTTTAGTTACAAACACACAGCACACCCTGGCTGATGTGGCTCAGTGGATTGAATGCTGGCCTCTGAATCAAAGGGTTGCCAGTTCGATCCCAGGTCAGGGCAGATGCTTTTGGTTGATGGCTGGGTCCCTGAGGGCATGTGAGAGGCAACCAACTGGTGTTTCTCCTGCACGTTGCTGTTTCTTTCTCTCTGTTTCTCCCTCCCCTGCCCTCCCTCTGATAGTAAATCAATAAAATTTCAAAAAAGAGACAGTATGCAGTAATAAAAAGGAAGTTTATATTCTTACAGGCCTATCTCAAGAAACAAGAAAAATCTGAAATAAACAATATAACATTATATCTTAAAGAACTAGAAAAAGAACAAAAGTAGCCCAAATTTATCAGAAGAAAGAAAATAATAAAAGTTAGAGCAAAACTCATGAAACACAGAACAAAAAGATAATATAAATTAATACAGCAAAGATCTGTTTTTTGAAAAGATTACTAAAATGACAAACCACTCTGCTACACTACTAAGCATACATTTTATGTAGTTAATGAGATATAGAAAAATGCATTTTATAAGTTCAACAACCATTGTTTGAACCTCTATATGAACCTCTATTTGAATGATCATTCAATTCATGATCATTTTAATATATATTAAAAATACTCATTTCAATTCTAAAAAATAGCAAATTTTTTTGAATAAAAGATTTTTCTTTATAAAAACCAAAAAATCCAATTTATAGTCTCTCCCAATTCTCCCGTTCTTTCTACATCTATTGAATGCCTATTGCGCCAATGGTTGTGGAATGAGAAAAGAAAGCTCAGAGTCTCGTAATAGACAAACATCAACTGACAAACAATGGTAGTACGATGTGACAGCTGCCACAGAATATCTAACATGCATCAAGTTCTTATATCTATCCATTGGTCTTGACAGCACTTTACATGGTTAGTCATTTAAGCCCACTGCACCCCTATGTAATAAGTACTATACCAGTATCCACATTTTACACATTGGGAAATTGAAACAGAAAGATTTTAGACAATGAATGCCAATGCCACTCTGCTCAAAATGCACCAGATTTTGGGTTTGAATTTGGACAGAATGGCTGTGTACTATTACTGTGCTGTAATCTGACATAAATACGAAATAATATAAGATGTAAGCCCAGGATTCTATAGAAACAATTAAGCACCTTTATCTTTCAAACATATCTGCCTGTACCACATTACTGAAGCTATTAGTTATTACTCAAAAAGCAAGCAAATTGGTAAGGCTTATCTTTTTGTGGGAGACAAAGCCTCATTTGTCAAGTTCAATAGTGTAAGTATTTTACTAAAACATTAATAAATTCTATGTGGTACACATTTTGTTTGTGGCCTCTTGGGGCATCTAATCCAGAATGGCAAATTTGGAGAGCTTTTTAGAAAAGGCAAAGTAAGACTTTAAGAATAAGTAAACTAAACTCACCAGCTGATGGGTAAAAAGGTACATCAGATAAAAGAAAAAAATAAAGGGAAAGCCTTTAAGAAAAGATCTTTGTATATATTGATTAAGTTCACATAGGGTATAAAGTGGTTAATAACTGATGGTAGCTGACATTTATTTAGTGCAGGAAGAGTAAGCTTTTGCCTAAGACTTGTACAATGTCAAGGTTGTTGAATCAAGGTATGGGTAACAACACAGTGAGGCACTCTTCAAGTATTGCATTATAGCAATTCGGAGCACTTTGAATTTTTTTAAGCAGCTTACTTATATGTGAACTAGTCTTTTGATGATTATACTTTTCATAATCTTTTGTAATG